>NC_133516.1:47645000-48270000 GCF_049354715.1 Callithrix jacchus
AAATTAGCCAGCTTTAGTGGCCCATGCCTGTAGTCCCAGCTATTGTAGGGGCAAGAGGATATGCTGATGCTGAGGTGGGAGGATTTCCTGAGTCTAGTAGTGCAAGGCTGCAGTGAGCCATAGTCTTGCCACTGTACTTCAGCCCTGGCAACAGAGCAAGACCCTGAATCAAAAAGGGGTGGGAGTGGGGGTATGAGCAGGCTGTGCAATAAGCATGATAAGACCACACCCTAGCCCCCAAGGAGCCCTGGCATTTACTTTGCTTTCTAAATTCCACTCTGCATTGGAGACTCAGGGTCCCAGAGTCTGAGGAAGTGTCGGGTCTAAGGAGGAAGGGAACAGATGGCAGTCCCAAAAGTGTCTCCTTGTAACCGCTGATCTATCAGGAATCTGTAAGCCGCCCCTCCCTGCCTTGTCATTTGCTTACAAATCTGCCTGCTGAGAAAACTCCCCATGAGTTCTGAGGGTCCATATGCTATTCTGGAAAGTTGGCCCTGTTTTGGGTAGACAAAGAAAGATGCTCCTGTGCTTCCCTATCACAGCCTCTCTTCTGGCATACGTTCCGGATACCTTTAAGAGACTAACTGCTATCACAGCCATCTTACCAGCGAGGCTTACCTTGAGGCAAAACCTCAAATGATCCCACAGACTTAGGATGAATGACAGATCACCACTGCACAGCAAATACTTAACATGCGTGAGATCCCAGACTAAATGCTGCCAGCAATCTTTACATCAACCTTTGGGCTGAGGATGCATATTCCCATTTCACAGAGGAGGAAAACAAATCTCAAAGAGGTGACACAACACACCAAATGTTGAAGGGTAGAGCTCAGATTCAAACTGTTGTTTGACTCTGAACAGAGGGCCTGTCCTGACTTCACCACACAACCTCCTAGACAGACTCCCTGCACCCTGGAAAAATGCCTCAGTATCTCATTGTATCAGTAATGGGGTATCACAAAAGCACTCAGCATATATCTTTGGGAGAACGATTACCCACATCCAGTCTTTCCTGCTCTTAACGCCAATGGTCAGTATGATTCCCTTGAGCACCTAATCATATGCTGGGGAATAGCTAATCTCCCTCAAAAAACCACAGGCCATTAGAGGGCAAGCGTGACAAGAACCATTCCTACATTACCCAACTCAGCAAAGACTTGTTAAATGAGTTCCTAAATAATTGTAGCTAGATTCTAAGACTTTTTGAATACTTTCCATATTTTTCTGAATTCTTGACTTCGACGAAGTTCACCCTGATCACCCCATGAAATACTACCACCTGCCACCTGCCCAGACATTTTCAATCCTCTGACCCTGCCCTACTTTTTCCTTTGTCCACAGCCCTTATCAACTTCTAACATACTTCATAATTACTAATTGATTATGTTTATATTTTATCATTTATCTTACCCTACCTGTCACCCCCACTGGAATGTTTAGATCCCAAAGGCAAGAAGACTGCTTTTTAACCAATGTATTCCAAGAGCCTAAAACAGAGCCTCGCTCAAAGTAGGCACTCCATAAACATTTTTAATAGAACTGAAATGAAATGAGGATCCTTGCCACTTGGCGTCACATTCCTCACCTGCAGTTAAGGGGTTATGGTGCTGCTTATTTCACGAGAGAGGGCAAGAGACACGTGTGCAGCATGTGGCCTAGTGCTGGCACTCAGTAACCATTCAGTGCATCTCCCGTATTCTTTACCCTAGAAAATGAAATCTGCATTGCATTCTGAACCCGGCTTCAGAGCTTAGGCCATTGATTACTACCCTCAAGTTGTTTCTGAATCTGGGAGAGCCATTCTTCATTACATGCAATTCCTCTTAGAAAGAGCAATTTGTTCTAAATGGATGCTGAGCATTTATTTCTATCATAGACAGGAGCATGTAATATTGACAAATGTGAGTAACAATCAGTAAACAAACATGGGAAGGGCAGGAACTGGACTTAATTTAATAGGCTGCCTAAGCACTGAGACACTTTTTTTTTTTTTTTAATTCCCAGGATCCAAGGTCAATTCAATAGAGGAAGCCTGGGCCTCCACCAACCCTTCAGGTTCATTCATTAATTGAAAGAGGAGGACTGTCCAAATGATAGGAAAGCCTATGTAGCAATGACCTATTTACATTCTGATCTCCCCACAGCACCCTGATCTCTTCTCTAGGACCTAGAGGGTATGAATCTTTCTATCCCCTGGCCCCAGCTCCATGAATGCACCAAGGCAGTGACTAACTGAAACGAGAAAGAGAGGAGGAAAGGAGGGGGAAAAAAAGACAGAGAGGCAGAAAGCAAGGCAGTAAGAGAGTCAAATCAAGTAGAGAAGAAGGAGAGAGAGAAGGAAGGATGGAAGACAGAGAGAGAAGCACAGGAGAAAGGCAGCATGGGGAGGGATAGGAAGAAGGGTAGAGGAGAAGAAAAAGTAGGACTGTTCATAGTGGGATTTTACCATTTTAGTGGAAAAAGAATGAAGGAAAAAGAAATGAAGAAAGACTAAGACTTTTATATGTTTCTGTAAGTGTGAAAACATATTCAGGCCAGGCATGGTGACTCACGCCTGTAGTCCCAGCACTTTGGGAGGCCAAGGCGGAAGGATCACTGGAGCCTAGGAGTTCAAGACCAGCCTGTGCAGTAAACTGAGACTAGACTCCATCTCATATACATATATATAAAAATTGGGGTTATTTTTTAAGACAGGGTCTCACTCCATCATCCAGGGTAGGATGCAGTAGTGCAATTATAGCTCCCTACAACCTCTACCTCCTGGACTCAATCAATCCTTCCACCTCAGCCTCCCAAGAAGCCGGAACTATAGGTACACACTACCATGCCCAACTAATTTTGTATTTTTTGTAGAGATGGGGTCTCACTATGTTGCCTAGACTGGTCTTGGACCCTGAACTCAAGCAAATTTCCCGCCTCCACCTCCCAAAGTGCTGGGATTATAGGCATGAGCCCTCACGCCCAGCCTAATATTTATATTTGTAAAACAAAATATATAGATATATTCAACGAGGTAACACTGAATGCCTCCCCGTGGAACCAAGGGCGAGTTGGGGTTGGGGGGTGTAGGAGAGAAGAATGCATGCACTCTTTCTTCATGCACCTGTGTAATTAATGTTTGACTTGCTCCAGGACTGGGATGGCGTGACTGCAGCACAGCCAGCCAGCTGAACGCCCAACACTGAGAGAAGCAAACTTGGGAACTGCTGAAGGGGAAAGAGAGAAAAATAACTGTGGAATTCTGGGTGCTTCCCTGGAGGCCAGTATTAGAGCTTAGAGGCCAAAGCAGTCAGCAGTCAAGAGCTGGCATGAGGCCAGTACAGCTGGAAACACAGCAGGTAGAATGAGGTGGAGGGAAGGAACATGCAGGCCCAGGGATCTGGCTTAGGAAAGATCAGGCTGGGGGACTTAAAGTAAGGTGAGGAGGAATCTCAACCACTCAGCTTTACCTCTATGCAAAGTTTTCTAGTGAACGCTGGGACAGAAACTCAAAACTTTGCCCTTCAGATAAGGTTAAACATAAAAAGAATTTTTCCAAGTTTCCTTTCTCCTTCACACCACACAGCCATTGTCCCTTACTGGACCAGCCTAGAAAGCCCTAGATGAATCACTGGCTAGTATTCTATTCTGCCTGGGTGGGTAACAATCCTCCACCTGTTTCAGTCTATAAATGAAGACACTCTTTCATGTCTGTCTGCCTCCCAGTCTTCTGCAATCAATACGTTGGTGTCAACTTATCAGAGTTCTCGCTCTACTAACTAACCAGTTGTGTGACCTGGGGACATGTTACTGACCCTCTCATACTTTCACATTCCTAACTGGGAAAACTGAGAAAATTAACAGAACATAGCTCATGGCGTTGTTGTAAAGATCAAATTAGATAATTACATTAGCACAGTGACTAGCAATGGAAAGTCCTCGGTAAATATGAGCTGTTACTTGAAGGCAATGCTTCATATACTGCTGACAGTCCCTGTAATATACGTGCTTGTTATCAACTCTGTTTTCCAGGTGATAAAAATATGGCTCAGAGTTGACATAAGTTTTCTAATGTTAAGTAGCTAGTAAATGGCAGAGCTAGAATTTGAATCCATATTGGACATGTATGTACCCAACTAATAATTATTTTGTCTCCAACTCTTCCTTTCCACTTTCTTCCCTTTCTTTAATACACATTATCCTGCCCCCTTCCCCAATCTACCTTCATCAATTTGTCTTCCGCTTTCATGTCTCCAACCTGCACACACTTGAAGCCACAAACACATACTCTAAACACAAAGCTGGGAGTGAGATTAAAACAGAAGAGGATACAAAATCAGAACCCACTGGCAGTGTCTTCTAAAGCCAAACAAATGAAAGAAAGGAGTGTTTATGACTACCAAAACACTCAGACAACAATAAATAAAGCAGCTTTATCAAAAATAGCCCTGAACTACAAGTTACCCAGATGTCTGTTAATAGAAAAATAAATATTTTACTGTATATGCATGTAACTAAATATTATACAACCAATAAAAATGAACTACTGATGCACATAAGGGTTGTGTCTCCCAAATATACTGGACAAATTCAGTCAGACAAAAAAGAGTACATACCACAGTTAGTTTATATTTATTTGAAATTCATGAGCAGGCAAAACAAATATATGGTAATAGAAGACCCAGAACAGTGCTGACCTCTTTAAGAAGAGAGCACTGAGTTGGAAAGAGCACAGGGAGCTTCCCAGGGTACTTATGATGTTCCATATCTTAATCTGGTGATGGTTACAAATGAATACCTCGATTAAAAGGTCAAGAAACTGCACTTAATATTAATGTACTTTATGTATTCTAGACTTCAATTCTAAAAAAAGAACAAAGGTAATAAAAATAATCAGAATCCATTTCACTGCAGAAGTTTCCAAGGTTCTGGGGCAGCAGCCAAGATGGTGGGCTTTGGTGCTGTCCACGGATAAAGTGCTGATTTGTCTCTTGGCTGAGACCTCAGATAACCTTGTGTATGAGAAGGAGAAGGAGTAGATCAGGACACATCCAGTGACGTCACAGCCAAGTATATCTGCTGCTCTCTGGACCCATAACAAGCTCTCAGGCCTGCAGAAGTTTGCAGCAAATGCTACAGCACAGCTCATTCACAGCTGAGCTGCTTGTGCTTACTCTACACAGTGTTCTTGTGATAACTCTCAAAATTAATTCCTACTGCATATTTTCTGGCATATCTGATGATTTTTCCTTGGTACATTATGGCACTTTGGTTCTCTATCTTCTCCTTATCTGAGCAAGACTTCATGCCTCTAAGATGTTTATTCCCTCTGATCACAAAGGTTTCAGACAAAGGGGGATTGCTGAAATACACTCATTTGATTATCAGGCATGTTACTACATTATTACATTATCACATTTTGTGGGAGAGAAGGACAGCATGTGTGGAGACTGGACAATAACAGTGTGTCAAGACCTCTGCATATTTGATTTCAACACAGATGTCAAGATAATTCAATAGAAAAAGAATCACCTTTTCAGCTGGGCATGGTGGCTCATGCCTGTAATCCCAGCACTTTGGGAGGCCAAGATGGGTAGATCACAAGGTTAGGAGTTTGAGACCACCCCGGCCAACATGGTGAAACTCCATCTCTAATAAAAATACAAAAATTAACTGGATGTGGTGGCAGGTGCCTGTAGTCCCAGCTACTCACGAAGTTGAGGCAGGAGAATCATTTGAACCTGGGAGGCAGAGGTTGCAGTGAGCTGAGATCGTGCACTGCACCCCAGCCTGAGAACAGAGCAAGGCTCCATCTCAAAAATAAAAATAAAAAAGGAATAAGAATCACCTTTTCAACAAATGGTGCTAGGACAACTTCACATTCACATACAAAAGAATGAAGTTGGGATCCTTTCCTATGCAATACACAAAAATTAACTCAAAATGGCCCATATACCTCAAATTAAAACCTAAAACTATGAAACGCTTAGAAGATATAAAAGTGAATCTTCAAAACCCTGAGTCAGGTAAAGCCTACTTAAATAAAAGCACAAACAAAGGAAAAAATAAATATATGTGTGCTGTATATGATACCATTAGAAAGTTAAGATGCAGGTTAGGCACAGTGGCTCACATCTGTAGTCCCAGCATTTTGGGAGGCCAAGGCAGGCAGATAGCTTGATCCCAAGAGTTTGATATTAGCCTTGGCAACACAGTAAAGCCCCATCTCTAAAAAAAATATAAAAACTAGCCAGATGTGGTGGCATCTACCTGTAGTCCAAGCTATTTAAGAGGCTGGGGTGGGAGGATCGCTTGAACTCAGGAAGCGGAGGTTGTAGCGAGCTGAAATCTCACCACTGCACTCCAACTTGGGAGGTAGACTCTGTCTCAAAAATTTTTTTTACAAAAAGGCCTCTGTCTCAAATTTTTTTAAAAAAGTAAAGATGACCCACAGAATGAGAGAACAAATTTAAAATCACACATCTGATAAAGGACTTGTATCCATAACATACAAAGAACCATTACTCAATAATAAAAGACATATAACGCTATTTTTAAATGGACATACCATCTTAACAGACATTTTTCCCCAAGATGATATACGAAAGACAAAATAAACATATTAAGAGATGTTCAACATCATTAGCCAGGGAAATACAAGTAAAAAAACACAATGAGATCAACTTCATAAACCTTTGATTGGCGTACAAAGACAGGTAAGTGCTGGTGATGATGTGAAGAAACTGGATCCTTCATACACCGCTGGTGTGAATGTAAAACCTTGCAGCTACTTAGGAAGCAGTCTGGCAGTTACTAAAAAGTTAAACAAAGAGTTTCCATTTGAACCAGCAATTCCATTTCCAGGTATGTACCCAAAAGAAATGAAAACATATGTCCACACAAAAACCTGTGTATGAATATCCATAACAGTATTACTCATAATGGCCAAAAGGTAAAAACAACCCAACTGATGAATGGGGAAAATAATGTGTATCTACACGATGGAACATTATTTAGCCATCAAAAGGAGTGAAAAGCTGGGTGTGGTAGCTCACATCTGTAATCCCAGCACTTTGAGAGGCTGAGGCAAGAGGCTCACTTGTGGCCAGGAGTTTGCCACCAGCCTGGGCAACATAGTGATACACTGTCTCTACAAAAAAAAAAAAAACCCAATGGAATAAAGTACTGATACATGCCATATAAATAACACTGAAAATATTATGCTAAGAAGCCAGTAACAAAAGACTTCACACTACAGGTTACATTTACATGAAATACAAATAGGCAAATACAAAAAGACAGAAAACAGATTAGTAGCTGCCTAGAACTTCACAGTAGGGGAGTGATACAGAAAGAGTAAAGGGTTTATTGTTGATATGATGAAAATGTTAAGTTAGACTTCAGAAATGGCTGCACAAATCTCTGAATATATTTAAAGTATGTAGTTGTAAATTTTAAATGAGTGATTTGTATGGTATTTGAATTACATCTCAATAAAGCTCTTATAGATTTCAGAAAAGAAATCAGGAAAAAGGAGAATAAATGACTATGAAATTTAGAAAACTTTTTAAAAAAAAAAAAAACCTTAAGGCTACTGAGGTGGCATGAAGAAATGGAAAAAACACATGACTATGACCAACGGCAGAGGTGCATGGTTCTATTTGTAGCTCTGCCTTTCCCTATCGATCAGCCCCACGACCTTGGTAAAGACACTTATCTCCTCCAGGCCTCTCTGAAAAGGAAGGACTACAATAGGTCATGTTTGAGTTCCCTTACAGCCCTACTATATCCTCATTCTTAAAAATGCATTACAGATTAGTGACCACAGCCTAATATAATAATGAAGTAGAGGAAACAGATAAAGAAGAAAAAGGAATAACAACAGCTGGTACTGACAGAGCTCTTACATCATGCCACTGCTGCTCTTGTCTCAGCTCGTTAAATTTTTACAACACCTCCCTGAGACCACTGTTACCCTCAATGCACAGATGAGGAACTGTGGCTGAAGGAGATGGGAAATACTCCCTCTTAAAAATAGTACGGAGGGAAATTCCAGGATGAGAGTTGTGGAATCAACATAGAAAGCAACCAGTTCACACTAAAGCAGGTGGACAGAAAACAAGAGGGAAGAAACAAAGAATTTTTTTTTAAAGACTAATGAATTCTTTAATAGGTTTAGCTATGCTGTAAGGGTTTTTCAGTCCTGCTGTGAGGGTTTTTCAGTTTTGCAGGAAAGTGTAGGGAAGAATTAGAGATGGGCATAAAGAAAGTTAAGGGAAAAAAAGCAAAGCATTTTATTCAAGTCATAAAAAAAGCAAACCAGCCGGGCACAGTGGCACATACCTGTGATCCCAGCTACTCAAGAGGCTGAGGCAAGGGGATCACTTGGGCCCAGGAGTTCAAGGCTGCAGTGTGGTACGATCATGTCTGTGAACAGGGGCTGCACTCCAACCTGGGCAATATAGTACTCTATGTGGCTCAGCTAAGAAATACAGATATACTGATACTATTATGTAGTTTGGAAGAAGACAGATGGAAAAAAATGTGGGTTTTAGGGAGTAAAAAATAATCAAATCATCCACTTTTTTACTAGAGATAATAATAGATAATAACAATAAATAATACCTAAAATTGAAATTTCAAGAAATAGAAATATGAATATATGGTTTCTAAATATAGAGGGAAATGCCAGAAGGAACACCTTGCAGAGTTAAAGGTGGTACCTTCTGTGATGTCACACTGAAGAATGGGGAGCAGGAATATTAAAGATTAATATTTTTGTGATAAATCTTAAAGTACTTTTGAATTTCTTTAGATTATCTACATGTATTATGCCTTGATTTTTAAGTGAAAATTAAAATACACACACAAAAAAAACTGGTGATCTTTCTTTTTGGAAAAGAAAGGAAAAAATGAAGAAAAAAAAGAAGAAAAAACAGAAAAAAAAAACATATCCAAGTTTAAGCTGGGACTCAAATGCAGGTGTGAGTCCAGATTCCAGGCTGTGATCAACATACTCGGTGGTCTAACTTATGGGACCTTTGCCCATATTAAATGCTCTTGGAGATGCCTTTATACAAATTAAGTAGTTTTCGACATAATCACCAATATGAGTCAACATACAGCGGAGAAGAAATGAAACTCTACAAGGTAAAACACCTGCTCTACCAAACAAACATGAAACTGGGATAAGTAACATCTCAGAGCATGGACTAATACAATACTTAGACCACAAACATAAGTGCTGCCAGCCTCCCTGAAAAATGTAAGCAGCTCTCAAATGCCCACAGATATTTTAATGTGTTTTTCTCCAGTTCTATTCATGCGACAGGTTCACTAGAGTTTGAATCCAGCAGCAGTGAGCATGCCTCTAAGACACTTGGAGAAAGTCTTAGCTCTTAGATAGGAAATCAGTAAGGTAAGAAGAAGGTGGAAAAATATTTTCCTGCCAAAACAGTCACCTGTGTTTTTGTTTAACTGATACTCCAAAGCTTTCTGATCACTGGAAAAGAACCTGATCATCTATGAGAACAGAAAAATCCATAAAAAAACAGAAACATTAGGCCAGGCATGTGGCTCATGTCTGTAATCCCAGCACTTTAGGAAGTCGAGGAGGAGGATTGCTTAAGCCCAGGAGTTTGAGACCAGCATGGGAAACATGGTGAGACCCTGTCTCTACAAAAAGTGTTAGTCAGGCACAGTTACGGAGGAACTGTGCTTCCTAGGAAGCTTAGGCAGGAGGATCACCTGCACCTAGGAGTTGGAGACTACAGTGAGCCATGATCACACCACTGCACTCCTGCCTTCAGGATAGAGTGCCTCAAAAAAAAAAAAAAAAGAAAGAAAAGAAAAGAAAAAAAATATAGAAACATGGTACATCACAAAACCACTCTGAGCGTTGGATAAAATCCTCACCTAACATGGTTTCCAGGCAAGTCAAAAGTTGGATATAAGAATGCAGACTTGGCTGGGCACAGTGACTCACGCCTGTAATCCCAGCACTTTGGGAGGCCAAGGTAGGCAGATCACCTGAGGTCAGGTGTTCAAGACCAGCCTGGCCAACATGGTGAAACCCTCTCTCTTCAAAAATACAAAAAAATTAGCCAGGCATGATGGCGGGTGCCTGTAATCCCAGCTACTTGGTAGGCTGAGGCAGGAGAATTGCTAGAACCCAGGAAGCAGAGGTTGCAGTTAGCCAAGATCGTACCATTGCACACCAGCCTGGATGACAGAGCAAGACTCAGGCTTGGGGAAAAAAAAAAAAAGAATGCAGACTTATTTTTTATTTGCCAAAATAAAGAAAAAATTAATTATTCTCTACCATCCTCAAAAAAGCATTTCTTATACCCAAAGATTAGAAGGAAAAAATAAAAGTAAAAGATAAAGCACACCAGTGACAAAATGGATAGGTTTCCCACCATAAATGCATATTTCGTTTGTGGCAGTTTAAATACCACACTTTGTTTCAACGCTGTCTGCTGGTTACCCAGGGCCCTGCTCCTGATAGCCCAGGGCCCTGCTCCTGATCACAGCTCAAAGGAAGGCTGCCTGGACTGATTTAACCACCAGCTTGGACCAGAAGCTGCCTGAAACAGTAAGGGAAGGAGCAGAGGTGAGTATGGTTTTTTGGAGTGGGTAGTTTCCTTCTCCAAGGACCCCCTCCACATCATTCAGCCTGCTTGACCTCCCTTCACCTGCCCCTGCTGCCTGAGCTCCAGGTGGGGATTGCAGTGATCAAAGTCAATACAGACCTCACTTTAGAATGGCTTCCATACCATCAATCCATGTTTGAAAAACAACCACCAAAAAAACTTGTGCTCATTGGTAAACAAGAGTATCCCCACCAGTTGGGAGTGAGTCAGCTCACCAACGCACCAGAGACTCAGGCTGAAAATTTCTCAACTTGTTGACACAAAGCCAGACATCAAGATGGAAGCAGAGAGCAAAGAGAAGCCACTTAAGTTCTCTGGGAGTCCCAGGGTCCACCACTAAGCCCCGTTTTCAGCAATCAATTTGCATTGCTGAGGACAGTGGAATACCTGGCCCACGCCACTGCAGTAGGCAAAATCTAGATATGGAAATAAAGGTTCCATGCAGAGAGAAGTCAGGCGATTTCCTCAAGGAAAGAAACAGGTCTCTTTGACCATTAAAGCCTACCTCATGATCATGCTATTACACTTGGAATAAATGTTACAACATGCTAGGAGACATCATGCTCAAAGCTTTACATATTATAACAACCTTGGGCAACTAGACCATCTGTGACCTAATCCCAGCTCCTCTAGATGCCTGGCTGTGTGTTCTCAGGCAAAGTTCTTAACCTCTCTGTGCTCAGAATCATCCATAAAATGGGAATAATCATGAATTTTACAATTCAAGTTAGAGTTATAAAGTTTGAAGTTGATAGGCTAGGTATAATACTTGTTACATGGAAAGGAGCCAGATGACAGCATTATCATTTCATGATGGTTATTATTATTATTCCCACTTTACAGATGAGTAAACCAACCTTAGAATCACAAATTTGTCTCAATTCACACAGCTGATAAATGGGCTGCACTGGGTCTGTCTGATGAACTCCGAAGCTCACTCTCTTACTTATTACAGTCTCTCCTCTCCTCTTGTCCTCCTGCCCTTGTCATCACTAACAGACACATGGCATCAGCTACTAGATATCTACACGATGAAAGAGTCAGGTGTGGTGGCTCATGCCTGTAATCCCAGCACTCTGGGAGGCTGAAGCAAGAGTTCAAGACCAGCCTGAGCAGCATGATGAAACCTAGTCTCTATTAAAAATATGAATATTAGTGGGCTGTGGTGGTACATGCCTGTGGTCACAGCTACCCAGAAGACTGAGGCAGGTGGATCTCTTGAGCCCGAGAGGTGGAATTTGCAGTGAGGTGAAATCACGCCACTGCACTCCAACCTGAGTGACAGAGCAAGACCCTGTTTAAAAAAAAAAAAAAAAAAAAAAAGTTTGGAAGAAAATTCCTGTAAAAACCCATACAGCAGTAATAATGATAACACTACTAGCAGTAGTGGTGGCAGTGATGGCTGTTGTCATCACAAAAGTAGCCGAAGTCAGTGACCCTTAGCACATGTCACTGTGGGCTAAATGGTGTTCATACAACATCTCATCTCCCCTGTCAGGAGGGACTCCATGTGTCACAATTCAGCTAAAACATCAGGAATTTGGAAGTGATATCACCAAAGGAGAGCTATTGTTGGCAGGACAATTACGAACAAGAAATATTGCTGACTAGTCCCAAAACAAGTATCTTTATGACAGATGGGGTGGAAGAATCAGCATATGAAATGGCCATGTCATAAAAGCAGCATTCCATGCTTCCAACTTGAGTTGATAAATGGCTGACAACTAGAGGCCAGTGGGAGAAGATCCTCACTAACCCACCACAGCAGCAAAGGCAGAGAAGAAACGCCCTTAATTTTTATTCACTTAGTTCCACAGCACTGAGAGTAAAATCCAAAGAACTAGTTGCAACCCTCTGAATTTAAAAAAAGATAAAGATACTGTTGCACTGGGACACATCTCAGCAATATCTCATCACTTTCAACCTCTTCCACATTTTCATGGAAATAAAATATCTGGGTGTGTGGGGGGGCGGGTGGGTGGCTAGGGGTGTGTGTGTGTGTGTGTGTGTGTGTGTGTGTGTATGTGTGGTACATGTTTAAGACAAGGTCTCCCTCTGTCACCAAGGCTGCAGTAGAGTGGCATGCTGCCACCTCTGCTTCTGACCTCAAGCGATCCTCCCACCTCAGCCTCCCAAGTAGCTGGGCTACAGGCATGAGCCAACACACTCTGCTAATTTTTGTAATTTTTTGTAGATTTGGGGTTTTGCCATGTTGCTTAGGCTGGTCTCGAACTCCTGATCTCAAGAAGCAATCTACCTGCCTCAGCCTCCTCAGGTGCTGAGATTACAGGAATGAGCCACTCTGGCTTCTGATTTTAACTCCTCTTCAGCACCCTGAGATTAAGAAAGGCAAGCACTAGGACTTGTTCACTGCTATACAACCAATACTCTTAGATAAAAGAGTATCTGGTATTAGGAAATAGAGAATAAATATCTGGTCAATGCATAAGTGACAGATCTAAATCTCTTAACAAAGCCAAGTGCAGTGGCTCACACCTGTAATCCAAGCACTTTTGGGGGGGGCCAAGGCAGGAGGATTGCTTGAGGCCAGGAGTTCAAGACTAGCCTGGGAAGAGTGACAAGACCCCATCTCTAAAAAAGTTTTTTTAATTACCTGGACATGGTGGTGTATGCCTATAGTCCCAACTACTCAAGAGGCTGAGGCAGGAGGATCACTTGAGCCCAGGAGTTGGAGACTATAGTGAGCCATGATCTCATCACTGCACTCCAGCTTGGGTGACAGAGCCAGACCCTTTCTCAATAAAGAAGAAAAAAAAAGTTAGGACATCCGTATGAGTTTAATACGCTCATCACACATTTGTAAGCTCATCAAATCATTTCTACTTTGTTTCAAGAAAGTCTAGGTGACTGGGCATGGTGGCTCACCCCTATAATCCCAGCACTTTGGGAGGCTGAGGTGGGCAGATCACAAGGTCAGGAGTTCAAGATCAGACTGGCCAGAAGTTCAAGACCAGATAATGAAACCTCATCTCTACTAAAAAATGCAAAAATTAGATGGGCATGGTGGCTTGTCCCTGTAATCCCAGCTACTTGGGAGGCTGAGGTAGGAGAACTGCTTGAATCAGGACCTGGGAGGCAGAGGTTGCAGTGAGCCGAGATCTCGCCACTGAACTTTAGCCTGGGCTACAGAACCAGATTCCAAGTCAAAAAAAAAAAAGAAAGAAAAGAAAAAGCAGAAAAGAAGAAGAAAGAAGGAGGAGGAGGAGGAGGAGGAGGAGGAGGAGGAGAAGGAGGAGGAAAGAGAAAGAAAGAAAGAAAGAAAGAAAGAAAGAAAGAAAGAAAGAGAGAGAGAGAGAGAGAGAGAGAGAGAGAGAGAGAGAGAGAAAGAAAGAAAGAAAGAAAGAAAGAAAGAAAGAAAGAAAGAAAGAAAGAGAGGAAGGAAAAGAAAAGAAAAGAAAGAGAGAAGAGAGAAAGAAAGTCTAGGTATACAGGAATGTATTCTCAAGTCTATGGCAGGGGGATTCTGCTCCTCATGTTCATCCAAGTACTTTTTTTAGCAACTGGGCTGAGTAGCAGAGGAACCCCTTAAATTCCTTTCTTTATCTAAGTAAGCTGTGGTCAAAAACGCTAAGTCTCTGGAAAGCAAGAAGAGGAAAGGGCTCTAGCTAGGCAGTGCCCAACCAAGCCCTGTCAAGAGAAGATCAAGTTCTATCACAGACTAAATGACAAACGCTTCCTATTCCCCAAGCAACCTTCAACTTAGGAAACTCCTGACTTCCCTGCCCTCTGAGGTTTGCCAACAGGGAACAAATGCATTAAAATGCAACAATAAACATTCTACCCAAAGAAAGTTGACTTTCTTTCTATAAATGCATATGTAATCATTTTGATCTGTGTATCATTCTCTGTGAGGTGGGTTGATGTGAGTTTCTCGGGTAAACACTCTTTGTGAAGCTCCTTGGAATAACTCTAAGGTGCACCTTTCAGACAGGCTTCTTCAGTTAGTAACAGAAACCAACTCTGGCTAACTGAAAAGAAAGAACATAAGGACATTTGCTACATGGACACAAAAGAAAAAACTGAAGAAAGAGACTTAGGAAGAAAGGAAATCAACTCTAAGGACCTAGGCAGCAGGAACTAGCAATCTCTTCTGTTCACTTCTGGGCGAACAGTTTTTTATATCACTCAGTTCCATACTCAAATTTAAGAATATGTCTGATTGACATAGCTCAAGTTTCCCCAACTACAAGAGGGCAGGGAACCTCAGTTGACCATCCCATTAAAGACTAAAAGAGACATTCCTCAGTTGGCGGAGTGGGGAGTGGGGAGGATAAGAGGAGAGAGAAAAGAAAAAGAAGAGATCAAATCAGAAAAGCAAATGTCCACACCAAAAATACACAAGTTGTCCAGGCACAGTGGCTCACATCTGTAATCCCAGCACTTTGGGAAACTGAGGCAGGCATACGGCTTGAGCGCAGAGGTTCAAGATCAGCCTGGGCAACATGGTGAAACACCATCTCTACAAAATATCAAAAAAAAAAATTAGTCAGGTGTGGTGGTGTGCACCTGCAGTCTCAGCTACTTGGGAGGCTGAGGAGGGAGGATCACTTGAGCCCAGGAGGTTGAGCCTGTGCATTTCAGCCTGGGCAACACAGTGAGACTATCTCAAACAAAAAAAAAAAAAAAAGGAAAAAGGAAAAGGTAGGGGGCAGGGAAGGGAAGGGACAAGTTGACCTCACAAGAAGTCAGGTACCTTAGCTGCCCCTAACCAGTGGTCTATATCAGCAACTTATATAACCATTTTTCTCCCCAGTGTCTGTTAACATCCCAGTTATTTCATGGCTCAAGCTACAGTAAAACGTCACAGGCCTGAAAATACCATGGCCACTCATGTGAAGAGCACAGTTTAAGGCAGTTTAAGAGCATATGTTAGAAATGAGACCCAAATGTCAGCAAATGGCATTAAAAAAGGATTCAGGCATTTTACTACATAACAGTTATTGAGGTTGGATTTTGTGTTACCTAAACAAGTTGGAAAAAATATTTCACAAAACCCTCCCACACAGAAGTTGAACTAGCAAATTCTAGCCTAAAAGAAGTGAAATTAAATAATTCTAAAATATGACCCTCAAGAATAAACAAGAATATATATTTTATAAACAGGGTGGGTCACAGCAAGGAAGAATTTAATACTTGCTAGACAAATAAATCTTGGCAACAATTATAACAAAGACTTATTTCTGGAACTCTACAGGAGCTGGCAATTTGCTATGAGATTCTACTTCTGGAAGACCACCCAGTTTAAATGGAATGTGTCCTTCACTGAATTATTAATATTCACAATTTTCAAAAGATATTCTATGAAAAAGATCTGTTGGTTTAAACACTGGCATCAGACTATACAGTTCTGAGACAAATGACACATTGCTGAATTGCCACTGGGTTTCCCACTGTTCTAACCCTCTCCTCAGTCTGATTTTCCCTGTCCTACCCTCAGACGGAGGGAGAAACAATGGCTGCAGCAATAACAACTGTTTATCTTAGGTTTTGTGTACACATGAATTGCCGGTAGGCGTTTCACAAAATGTGAGTCCCCCGAATAAACTACTGGGGCGAGTACATTTCCTGTTCATCAGAAAGAAGTAAGCTTTTCAGCCTTAATTTTCCAGTCTACCAAAAAGAAAAAAGAAAAGAATTCTTTCTGAATCATTCCCTAAAAGGCTTTAAAAAAATCAGAAAGAAGAAAAATGAAATGAGACTCCAGTAGAAAAGCAAAACAGAATTCACTTATCTTAAAGGGAAAAGAACAAGAATGAAAAGAGCAAGATAAACAGTGAGTAGAAGAAACCAACCACAGGTTTTATTAAAGGGATTTCAAGGTGATGGTCAACAAGTTAGATTCCTGAATTCACAATATAACAGAAAGAAAAACATGTCCAAATATAGCCTACCAACTCCCTCCGCCCTGCCATTTGCTGCTTCTTCTTAGATACAACAAGGAACTAGTGACAGAACTCACAGAGCATGAGGTTTCCAAGTGCAGATTCATTACAGATACAAAAGGAAAAATTGTACCACATGGAGTGGAAGAACAAAGGGGCGACTTGACCAAGCTCCCATCTAGAAACACACAAGATAGGTGAATAATGGCCAGAAAGTATTTCCCTTAAATACAAAAAACATGGCATCAAAATGTGAGATAAAGTTAAGGAAGAGCATAAACTTCAATCCATTTTCTGACGATTAAAATACTGGGCTATCAAACAACTAATTTTGCTATCAAATGCACAAAGATTTCTTTTCTTTTTTCTTTTTAAGATTCAGTGGGTACATGTGCAGGTTTGTTACATGGGTATACTGCATGATGCTGGGGTTTGGGCTTCCAAAGATCCTGTCACCCAGTTAGTGAATACAATTCTATCAGGCATTTTCAACTCCTTTCCCCATCTCTCCATCTCCTCTTTGGGATCCCCAGGGCCTATTGTTCAAAGTTAGCTCCTACTTACAAATGAGAACACATGGCATTTGGTTCTTTGTTAGATGAGCAGAGATTTCAAGGTTGGGAAAAGTATAAGGAAATTTGTATTGGCATGATTTGTACCAAAACCCATAGATCCTATCACCAAGTAATTCCACATGTAATATCTGTCTCAAGGAAATACTCAGAGAGATATATAAGATTGTATGTACAAAAATTGTTCATCACATCATTGTTTTATGAAAGCAGTTCAGAAACAACCTAAATATTTAACAAAGAATCACATATTAAATAAATCATAAGACAGCCATAAAATAGATACCTGGAGAGTGACTGATTTTAAAATGTTTTCACATATATTGTCAACATTATTCCCTATCAAGTATAATGAGGGGTGAAAAAGACTCAGAGTGTATGATGTAGTTTGGCTGTGTCCCCACCCAAATCACATCTTGAATTGTAACTTCCCTAATCCCTATGTGTTGTGAGAGGGACCCAGTGGGAGGTAACTAAATAATGGGGGCAGGTTTTCCCATGCCGTTTTCATGATAGTGAATAAGTATCATGAGATCTGATAGTTTTATAAAGGGCAGTTTGCCTGCACACGCTCTCTTGCCTGCCACCATGTAAGATGTGACTTTGCTCCTCCTTCACCTTCTGCCATGATTGTGAGGCCTCCTCAGCAGCCATGTGGAACTGTAAGTCTATTAAACTTTTTTCTTTATAAATTACCCAGTCTGATACACTGGCAGTGTGAAAAGGAACTAATACAGTGTGAAACAGTTATAATTTATACAAGAAATGCTCATGTGCTTATAGGTGGTATCTGTCTGCATGTGAATATACATATACATACACACAAATACACTCATACTACATAATACCATTTAAAAATCAAATGTTGAATGGTGATTAGCTCTGAGTACATATATTACTTTGTTTATGTGTATTTTCTAACTATAGCAAACAAGTATAACTTAAAGCAAAAATCACCTTATAAGGAATAATGTGCTATATTCTTGAGTAAAGTTTAGAACTGCAATGGGCCAATCTTTCATTCAGTTGAAAAATAGACTATTATATTCTACATCTCCCTATTTTACATAGTTTTATTACCTAATAAGATACTGTTTCCCACGAATTCTGCATAGAAAGTTCATATGTAAATGCCCTATTGTTAGCAACATTGTATATTTTTTGACAGTCAAAGCACATAAATGGATGAGAACAAGAAAGTATTTTAAATAGCAATTTTTTTCATTTGGCACATCAAAGGGATTTTTCATTTAATCTCAAGTAAGTGTATCTCAAGATTCCCTTTTTAAAAAAATAATACAGGCATACTTTTCAGCAAAAACTGAGTTACCTCCAAAAATACGTTCTCCCCTTCCTCCAAACTCTGAGTTGAGAATATGGCTGCCCTGATTAAAGGCTTTTGTTGCAGCTAGTTATGGCCACACAAGCAAGTTCTGGCTTATGAGATGTGAGCAGAAGCATTTCCAAGTCGTGTCTATGAGGAGAAGAAAGCTGCTCTCCTCTTGTCTCTGTCCTGCTAGCTAGAATGCACAGAAGGACAATATCTCTATAATGGCAGAGCAATGTATGAGCTGGAATCTGAGTCCCCAACCTTGCAGAACCACAGTAGTGTAGGACTGTTATGTGGCTAAACTGTTACATAAGATAGAAATGAATTTCTACCATACTGAAACCACTGTAATTTGAGGTATCTGCTAATGCAGGCAAACTTATATGTTGGCTGATACATGGAAAACTTAAACAAAATAGAACCAGTAAGCTATTTAATTTCTCCAACCTGATCCTATACATCTCTTCTCCAAAAAACATTTCAGAATGGATATATACCACTGTCATTTCTTAATAATTTAAGAAAATACCCAGTTAATGTCAAAGACTTCTGTGCAAACTCATAAAATAAAAGGTATATTTAAATTAAAAATAAAATACTGATTAAGAATAGCCTAAGTTGAAACCAAGATTCTCAGACATGAGCAAAATGAGAATGTATGCCATCTCGAAAAAAGATTCCAAAGATCATAAGCATATTTTTATCTGTATAGAAAAAATTGAAAAAATATATCCCAAATGGGTTGCCTCTGGAGGATTAGAATTCTGGTTGAGAACAGGAGGAGGTAACAGGAAAAATTTAGTTTTCTACTTTATATTCCTGTGTTTTATTTGAATTTTTGCCATATACATGTATTACTTTAATAATATACAAAAACCACAAAAATAGAGCATGTATTAGAACTCTGTACAGCAGACTACTACAAAAAAACAAGGCAGGGGCAGGGGGGTAATAAAATTTCTATCTACAAATAAACCACAGCCTTCTGAATTCTATGATGTAAATTCATAAACCTGTAACTTCTGTTGTGCATAAAAAAACTGTAACATACCATAAAACCTGAATCTATTTTTTTAACTTCCTTACCTTTAACAAATACCACAATTTCTACTAGAGACAGTAAACAGAAAACACGTGAAAACCTAAAGAGACAGAAAAATAAAAATTCTATGTCTGGTCAGGATGTTAATAAGCTCACAGTCACAGGATACCACTATTGTCTAAGGCACAGTGTTTTCAATTTGGAGTTAAGTCAGTTCATCTTTGAGCTTCAATCAATGTCTTAAGGCTATCAAGATCACAGGAGGATATGGTAGATGGCCCATAATCTCACAGAGTGACTTATTAGTCATTATTTCCACACACATAAGAGAACAGCATAGACACACTATCTATCCTAAATGATCATGCACATAAAACATATATGAACATCATAATCATTATTAGCAACTATTAGAACCTGTTTATTACTCTATCAATAACTATATCATTCAAGTTGCTATTAATTCAATATGGTAAGTTGTGTGCATCATAAAAAAACCTATCACCAAACTAAGACTTTTTTGAGATCAGCAAAACCCAATCTTTATAAAAGGTGCCCAGTTGATTAGTCAAATTGTATTCTCTCTACTATGGAAACAATTCCCAATACCCAACCTGATGGTAACAAAGACGCCACGTAATTGTATTTAGGCCCTGAACTTCAAATATTCCTAGAACAGACTGCTCCTGACGGTGACGGACTTAAAATCTAAGAAGCCATATGAAGCATCAGAACCCATTTCAGTAACTTTACAAAACACAAGGATAGTCAAGGAGAGGTTGGGAAAGGAAGGCTATGTCTTTCATCTCCAGGGCCAGAACTAAGGGAAGTACTGAGCAGTGAATTAGTGTATGTCTAGCACTGGCAACCAAAATATTCAAGAGGCCCATTACAAACCTTTTTTTTAAATTTATTTTTATTTTTTAGACAGAGCTTTGCTCTTGTTGCCCAGTCTGGAGTATAATGGCACCATTTCGGCGTACCACAGCCTCTGCCTCCCAGGTTCAAGTGATTCTCCTGCCTCAGCCTCCCAAGTAGCTGGGATTACAGGCACCCACCACCAAACCTGGCTAATTTTGTATTATTGGTAGAGATGAGGTTTCTCCATGTTGGTGGGGTTGGTCTTGAATTCCCAACCTCAGATGATCCACCCACTTTGGCCTCCCAAAGTACTGGGATTACAGGCATGAACCACCGTGCCATTATAAACCTTTATGTCCAAAAGAATTCCTATGAGGCTATGTTGAGAAGAAAAAAATGTTGGAACATGCAAGTTGCCACTGGCAGATGTTAAGAAAATAAAATTATCCAAGTCATAAATGGGATAAAAATTTTTAATGAAATTAGAAATTAAAGATTTAATTAAAACTAGAAGATGGATTCCCAAGTCTTAAATACAAACATATACACAAGTACATACACACTAAAAGAATCTGTAAGGTTTTTCTTTTAAAACACTCAGAAATGAAACACTGATTTTAAAGAACTAAGAGCTTTAATTTCCCCTTTCTAAAAAAAGAAAAAAGCCAGATGACTGGCCAGGATGGCCAAGAGCTTCCAATCCAATGCTCCCCAAAACTATGAGCCACAAAAACTGGCAGATGGAAAATGGTTATTCCAAGGGGTTTGGGATTCTACATGTACACCAGAAATTATCTGTGCACTAAAAAAAAATGTGAGTAAAAGATAAGTATTTTCTATAATATACAGGTGCCATATATATGTGTATGTATCAGTATATATTTATATATGTATGTACACATATGTAACAAATGTAATGCTACACAGATGTAATGTATAATTACCTCTATAGGCTAGTACTACTCATTATCAGATTTATAGCAGTTTTCCAAAACCAAGCGATCCTAAAAGCACAACTAATATTAAGTAAGCATCTGTGAAACTTTTTGAAGCATAACCTCTAAAAGACTGAAACCATCCAAAGTGATCTTTCAATTGACCTGGGTAATATAATGTCCATGGGTCAGAGTGAGATGGCTGAATTAAATAAGCAAAGACAGTAATTATCTGACATGTAGGAGAGAACGTGGGCAAGGAGATGGGCAAGATCCATCACTTTAAAAAGACAAGAACCGCTCTGTTTCTGAGTCTTTTTAGGAGCCTAGTTGCTGCTGTATATTTTGTATCCGCACAGACTTTCTCTTCTAGGCTTAGCGACACACTCAACATTTTCAGTCCAGAGTCATGATTCTCTGTTCTCTCCTCTATTCAGCTACATCATGAGTCATAGTAATGACTATTCTTGAATACCACTGGTGACATTCAAAAAATTCTAAGTTCATGCCAACCAACTTTTGAACATCTGTGAGATGGGGAGAAATACTCGCCTAAAAGCTGTCGCCAGAAACAGAAGTCTGTGTTCCAATATCAGGGCAACACAGGAGTTTAACTTGAGAAGCCTTAATGTAATAATAAGTAACACAACAATGAAAGAATCTCTTCTAATAAGGAAAATAATAATGTCAGTTACCATCTGTGGAGAGCTACTACATTGAAAAATGTGTACTCATAGTCTGGGGACGTGGGGAGTTGCCAGGTTAGGCTTCCTGGATGGGGTGCCACCTGAGCTGACACCGAAAAGAAGAGGAGAATGTAAATGTACTAGTATGTGTTCACAAGAGAGAAGCATAAGGATGTTGACACATGTATGAAGACAGTCACTGCAGTGTTCTTTATAAAAGCCAAAACACAGAAGCAAGGTTGTTATCTTTTTTTTTTTTGTTTTTTTTTTTTTGAGACGGAGTTTCGCTTTTGTTACCCAGGCTGGAGTGCAATGGCGCAGTCTCGGCTCACCGCAACCTCCGCCTCCTGGGTTCAGGCAATTCTCCTGCCTCAGCCTCCTGAGTAGCTGGGATTACAGGCACGTGCCACCGTGCCCAGCTAATTTTTTGTAATTTTTAGTAGAGACGGGGTTTCACCATGTTGACCAGGATGGTCTCGATAACAGGTTGTTATCTTAATGTCTACCTCATGCTGTTCACAGAAAAAAAAAAGTGGGAAATCAGTTCCCAGCTCCAGATGACATTTAAAACTCATTATATGCCCTCCTAACTCACATACACACACACACACCCTGAGGGGTCAGAAACATGTTCTTGTGCATCCAACTTCAAAACATTAAGCTTTATAAAACTCAACAATATTTTTCTCATTTCATGCCTGAACAAGGCCCAGCAAAGACCCAAGGACCAAAATTTCCCAAAGGACTTGCAAGAACATTCCCACTTTAACACCACATCCAACCCAAACACTTCTCTTAAAGAACAAGCAGATTCACATAGCCAAAAACACAGGAGTTGAACAAGTCACAAAATATCAGCCCATCCATTTATAAGAGGTGTAAGTTGAGAACCACGATGGTTGAGGAATCTTGCCCAAGGCCAGTCATACAGCTGGAACTGCAACCCAGATTCTAATTTTAGAACTATCCCAATAAGCTACATTGATTGAACTCCTCCCATTGTATTTGTCAACAGCCAGCTGGAACAGCACAAAACATTAGCTTGGGGGAAAAAAAAGATTGAAATTTATCACCTTGTTTGTTTAGAAAATGAAACCTAGTCTAGGCCAGTGGGGGCTCACACCTGTAATCCGAGTACTATGGAAGGCTGAGAGGCAGGAGGATCATTTGAGGCAAGGAGTTCAAGACCAGCCTGGGCAACATGGCAAGACCCTGTCTCTATAAAAATTAGCCAGGCACGGTGGCATGCAACTGTAGTCCTAGCTACTTGGGAAGCTGAAGTGGGAGGCTACCTTGAGCTCAGGAGGTGGAGGCTGCAGTATGCCACTACACTTCAGCCTAGGTGACACAGTACACCCCGTCTCAAAAAAGGAAAGGGAAAGGAAAAGGGACCAACAACAAGAAAAAAAAAAACCCACTATTTTAATGGTTTTATAACTTGGAAAATTACTTGTTCTTTAAAGAATGAGACAGATAATTATAATGGTAAGGAGTCATTTATTGAACGCCTATTATAAATCTGGCAATATGCCAGGCCCTACCACCCATCACTGGTCAATCACTGAACTAGGATGTAGGTAAGCACAATCAACAAAACCCTTAAAGCACAACTGGAAGAGAAGCCTGGGCTGCTAGCACAATATGCTCCAACAAATTAAAATGTTAGATTAAGGAATAGAAGTATTTTCTACTTTATAAGTTAATTATACATTACCAAGGTTACTTTTCCCCACTACTTTGCAGGAGTCAACATGACACACAATGTAACCAAGGATGACAAAAGCAATCATACTCCAAAGTATTCAACAAAATACTTGCAAAGAACATGTCATGCACAACAGCCCTATGGTGTTGGGGGACTGGGATATAAAACCAAGTTGCTACAATTCAAATTTGTGACAAGTAACCAGTTATAACAGGATTCTGCTGGACAATGGGATACACTCCCTAGAATATTTTTCTAAACAGATGCTTTATACAGAAAACTCATTATAGATATTCATTATATAGAAAACACAATCTTAGGCCGGGCGCGGTGGCTCAAACCTGCAATCCCAGCACTTTGGGAAGCTGAGGCGGGTGGATCACAACGTCACAAGATCGAGACCATCCTGGTCAAAATGGTGAAACCCCGTCTCTACTAAAAATACAAAAAATTAGCTGGGCATGCTGGCATGCGCCTGTAATCCCAGCTATTCAGGAGGCTGAGGCAGGAGAATTGCCTGAACCCAGGAGGCGGAGGTTGCAGTAAGGCGAGATCCTACCATTGCACTCCAGCCTGGGTAACAAGAGTGAAACTCCATCACAAAAAAAAAAGAAAAGAAAGAAAGAAAACACGATCTTTAAAATAGAGTCTCTAAAATAGCGGTTCCCCATCCTTAATTATCATGTAATATACAACACGAAAACTTCTGATCACAGCCTGATGGGCAGCCAATGGGCAAACTCCCTCAAGGTTCAGTAACCCTAACTGTGAAGTCATTTTTCTTTAATTATGTTACAGAAAAAGATGTATCAATCCATGGTCATCCTAAACTTCATGAGGTTTGGTTGGTTGAGAAGAAACTCATTAACTTAGTTATGATAGTATATATTCCAGAGAGGAAAGAAAAAGAGAAAAGTGTGCATAACTTTTTGATGGACATTAAGTAATAGCAGAATCAGATTTTATTTAAGTGGCATACCAACATTTGCAGCCATTCTTGTGTTTATTTTGCAGAAATTGTCAAAATCTACCAAAGCAAATCTAAAGGACGTATACAAAAGAACTTAACTAAAACATTAAATTAATGTAAAATATAACAGCAGATAATATTTATTTATTAGGTCTTAACTGTTCAACTTTACATATTGTTTTAATTTCCCCCAAAACAGCCTAACCATAAGACTTACCTGGGGCACTTAATCACAGAATCCCTGGAAATTCTAATTCTGTAACTCTGGGATAGTTTCCATTATTTTTAAAAATGCATTACAGGCCGGGAGCGGTGGCTCACACCTGTAATCCCAGCACTTTGGGAGGCCGAGGCGGGTGGATCACGAGGTCAAGAAATCGAGACCAACCTGGTCAACATGGTGAAACCCCGTCTCTACTAAAAATACAAAAAATTAGCTGGGCACGGTGGCGCGTGCCTGTAATCCCAGCTACTCAGGAGGCTGAGGCAGGAGAATTGCCTGAACCCAGGAGGCGGAGGTTACAGTGAGCCGAGATCGCGCCATTGCACTCCAGCCTGGGTAACAAGAGCAAAACTCTGTCTCAAAAAAAAAAAAAAATGCATTATAGTCATTTTTCTGACCAAGCTAGATTAGGAAACAGATTCCCATGGACTCTTCCTTAACAATGCCAGGAATTAGGAAACACTATTAGACCCATTTGACAACTGAAGAAACTGAGGCTTAGAGAGGTCACAAAGTTACCCAGCATCAGAGGCAGAAACAAAGCTGGAAATGTGAGCTAAGATGTGTAGCTTTTAGCCTGAAAGTAAAACTGCAATCATTGTTACTGTTTCTTCGCATTACACACCAGAAAAGGGCATTAACAACCTCAATTCCAAGGACAATAAAAATTAAGTAACAATCATTCTTTTCTTATTATCTGTCTCAGAGTATCTAAGAAGACTACACTGGTAAAAGACTGCCATGCAGTTTTTGGTACATAAGTTACTGAAAATAGGATTTCTTTCCTATCTCCCATCCTTCATCCCTTCTTCTCAACTAATGTCCTCTAATTGGAGTCATTAGTCCTCTTTCTACAAAGCAAAGCCAAAAGTTCCCAGACATATACAATCTTAGAACAAATATGTGAAATAAATGGCAGATAGTAGCATCAGATTTACAATTAATTTTTCTTTTTTTTAATTTCATGAAAATTACATTCAAAATGGTTTCTTGTCTAGAGAAAGGCACACGAACATAATTTACAGAACTCCTTTAAAAATCAAAATACAATTAACATAAATTTCTTCATGCATTCTCAAAATCTAACAATACAGTTTAAGAGAAAATAATGACAAGTAACATTTATTGAGCATATCAAGCAATAAATCAGTAATTCTCATCAGAATGTCAGAGGGAATTATCATTAGCCCCATTCACAATTAAGAAAACAGACACAAAGAAGTTAAATATTTTGCCCCAGGTTACACAGTTACTAAGTGTTAGAGACAATATGCTAAATTAGAAGGAGAACTACTATTTCTTCAAATCTCATGATATCTATCATTCCTTCATGATATCTACTATTTCTTCGAATCTCATGATCTATATTATTCCAAATATCTACTGCTGCATAATAAATCATCCCAAAACATAAAGCCTTAAACTGACAACAATCATTTTATTGTCTCTCACAATTTCTGTCAGTCAGGAATTTATATAAAGCAAGCTGAAATGCTTGTCTCTGCTCCCTGATGTCTGGATCTTTCACTGGGAAGACTGCAGGTGACTCAATGGCCCAGGGCTAGAATCATCTGAAACCTCAGATGCATTTCAATTCACCCAGATGTTGCCTCACCATTTGTCTGCTTGAGCCCCCTTGCAGCCTGCTAGCCGGCTTCCAAAACCAAGTGTCCCAAAAGAACTTGGCAGAAGCTATATCACCTTTTATGATCCTATCTTGGAGATCTCACAACACCGCTCCACCAAAATTATCTGGCTGCCCCTCCATACAAAAACAAGAAATGAGACATCAGTACCTGCCTCCCTATGGAAAGAATCTGTCATAACATAAGAACAGCATCGGCCGGGCATGGTGGCTCACACCTATAATCCCAGCACCTTGGGAGGCCGAGGCGGGTGAATCACGAGGTCAAGAGATCGACACCATCCTGGTCAACAAGGTGAAACCCTGTCTCTACTAAAAATACAAAAATTAGCTGGGCATGGTGGTGCACGCCTGTAGTCCCAGCTACTTGGGAGGCTGAGGCAGGAGAATTGCTTGAACCCAGAAGGCGGAGGTTGTGGTGAGCCAAGATCGTGTCATTGCACTCCAGCCTGGGTAACAACAGTGAAACTCCATCTCAAAAAAAAAAAAAAAAAAACAGCATCCTTTCTGCCACAACCCCTAAATAACAATAAATATTATCATCCCTACCTAACAGTGAGAAAATGGAAGTTCAGAGAGGCAACCCAAGGTCACACAATTAATAAATAATGGCACTAAGATGCCAACACAGGAGGCCCTTGTGACTTCAAATCCTGTGCAATTTCCATTACACCATACTTACAAAATATTCCATTGAAACTGAGTCGTTCCTTGGTAAAAGTTAGGATATATTCATCTTTTTAAAATAATAATAAAGTGAACCATTCCACCAAAAATATGCTAAAAACTAGCAAATTTGGAAAGGTACCAAAATGGAAATCCTAATCTAAAGCATTCTTAGTTTACCACTGAGGTTAAATGTTAGCATTTTCTTTGTTGTTGTAATTGAGGATTTGTGTAAGAAAAGAGAAATAAAATACCAAGGGTATTCAGTAAGGACAGTCCTTGAAAAGAACAGCAACTACCTAGGATAGCGGTGTAAACCATCCAATTAAATCTAAATAGGACAGAGAGGCAACACAATGAAACCAATGAGCTACAAACTCCATCTGATGCCAAGACTAAAAGGGGAGTTATCACTCATCACCCTCAGCAGCTTCTGAAAAGGCCAATCCCAGCTGAGTGTCTCTTCTGGCATGGGAAATTTCGTAACACATCTTTATTGCAGGCTGAGGCCACTTGCCTCATCCAGATTTATTGCCTTATGAAAATCTGCAATATTAATGTTTACTGTTGTCATGGAACCTTCACATGAGGTCAAAATAGCACACACCCAAGACTGTGGCATTTCCAAACAGGATTGAAGGGTCGGAAATGAAGATGCTAGCTAATGTTACTTACTAAAACAAATCAAAACTTCTCTTTCATTTTAGGTATCTGTGATGTTCATGGAGGATTTAGCAATATGTACATGGTTATCCATAATCTGATAGTAAATCCTTCAGTCCTTTATTTTGCTACTGGTTAACTAAAATGACAGCCATAAAAGCAACTGTGCCTCTTTAACACTGTGTCTTCTTTTAAGTAGGCAGTGTCAACATTTGTTCCCTAGATGGGTTCACAGCTAGTACAATAGGCAGAATGCCCCATTCAAAACTTCAGCACCTCTTTTCCAGCCCCTTTTTCATCAACACATTGGCTTCTAAACACTAATGTCTTAACCATGGGCATGAAAAAAGATAACGTGTGGTCTGGGTGTGGTGGCTCATGCCAGTAATCCCAGCACTTTGGGAGGCTGAGGCAGGAGGATCACAAGGTCAGGAGCTCAAGACCATCCTGGCTAAAAACAGTGAAACCCCATTTTTACTAAAAATACCAAAAAAATTAGCCGGGTGTGCTGGCACAGGCCTGTAATCCCAGCTACTGAGGAGGCTGAGGCAGGAAAATCGCTTGAACCCAGGAGGCAGAGGTTGCAGTAAGCCGAAATAGCACCACTGCACTCCAGCCTGGGTGACAGAGCGTGACTCCGTCTCAAAAAAAAAAAAAAAGAACATGTGAAATATACAGGCAATTGGGCAATTTGCTGGTCTGAGTTTGTGTGACACCTTCAGGTTTCGGTAATTAAACTGCCACCTTCAGAGTCAGAGATCAGAATTCTCAAAAGTACTACCATTCATTTGAGAAGGCAGAGCACAGTGGACACTACCTTTGTCTTCAAACAATAACGAAATCTTTTCTTTCCAAATCCCTACAAAGAATCTTTATATGATTAATGACCATCTATCCTGCAGCTTTCTTTATCAAAGGGAATAACTTAACCTAAATTCATTATAGTTTCAAGTGCCAACTGCATAGTTAATGGCTAAAATCAAAAGAAAGTCATTGAGATGGTGAAGCGTCATCCAAACTCATGTGAATTACACTCCATATTAACATTGAAATACAGTATCTATCAATTATCATCAACACATTTGCTTCTAAACACTTTTATTCTCTGAATTTTTCAATAATCAAACTACAGTTGACATTAAGCCTAAAAAAATATCCAACTATAGCAATTAATATTTCCCTGGAAAGCTATTAATTATTCAGCATTCTTTAGCTGCCTAGAAGCAGATAAGATACCCAGGTTGCTCTTTGTTGTAAACACTCACTCAGCACCTACCTGCCCCCAACCCCCAGCTTTGTTGGAAACACTCCTCAGCACCCCTATCCCCACCCCCAGCTTGGAAAGGAATACAGGCTGACCCACTACAATTACATCTCTGCAAACTTCAAGAAGTGATGCTGCAAGGGGACCAGCTCAATAATACCCAACAGTCTGGCTGACATGGGGAAGCCCCCAGCTAGAACAAAATCTCTTACCCACTACGGTATTTTTCTCCCTGTAGGCAATAGACAAAAGGCAAATGTTCATATTCACCTTAAATTCAGGCATAAGCAACAGGACTCAGGCAAGGAAGAAAACTGAAGTCCCAGTCAAAACTAAAACAACCAGGGTACTAAATAGAGTAAGTATTTTTGTTATTACTACTAATAGCAGTAATCGCGACAAAAAAAAGTACAACCATGCCCATGACTGACAGGAAGGTTATCAATAGAGGACAATTTGGCTGTATGTGGTTTAGGAATTAAAAAAAATAAAAGACTTGAAATCATCAAAACCTTGGATTCAGCAATTTCACATCTGGGGAGCTTGTCCAAGAAAACTACTAACCATGTAGACAAAGATTTAGTTACAAGGATATTCAACACAGCATTGTTTAAAACATAAAAAACTCATTGGGCACAGCATTCCACACTTGTAGTCTCAGCTATGCAGGAGGCTGAGGTGGGAGGATCACTGGAGCCCACAAGTTTAAGGTTATAGTGAGCTATGATTGCACCACTGCAGTCCAGGCAGAGCAACAGAGACCCTGTCTCAAACAAACAAACAAACAAACAAACAAAAAACTGAAAACAATCTGAATACTCAACAATAATATGAACAGTATACATCCATACGATGAAATACTAAGTAAAACTTTAAAATGATAGTATAAAATCAGGTAAGCCTTTTCTTTGACATGGCAACATGTTCATGATTTCATAGAAAATGAATATTCAAGCAACAAAATGTATACTCTTAAATATAAATTTTTATTTTATATACCTACACACAACACACCTAGAATTATACAACTGTCCCTCCATATCTGAGACAAATTGGTTTCCAGGATCCCCTTGGATATCAAAATACATAGATGCTCACATCTCTGATATAAAATGGCACAGTACTTGCATAAGACCTACGCATATTCTCCTGTATAATTTTTCAAATCATCTCTTGATTACTTATAATACCTAATACAATATAAATGCTATGTAAATAGTTTTTCTGCTGTATTTTTTATTTGTACTATACTGCAGTACTGTTTGCAGTGTTGGGTTTTTGTTTTTTTGATAATTTGTATCTGCAGTTGGTTGCGGAACCCATGAATACAGAGGACCAATACATCACTAAATAATAAAACTGGTTGTATGTGATGGGTGGAATCGTAGGTGAGCTTTTTAGTCAGTTCTTCCTAATAGTTCTATAATAAACATGTACCACTCTTTTGCTCTATAAAGTTAATGGACTTTAATCACAACACTCTGAGGGGCCTTGGCAGGAGGATAGCTTAAGCCCAGGAGTTCCACACCAGCTGAGGAAAGACCTTGTCTCCACAAATAAATTTTTTAAAAATCAGCAAAGACCAGCAAGACCTTGTCTCTACAAATAAATTTTTTAAAAATCAGCCAGGCATGGTGGTGTACCGCTGCAGTCCCAGCTACTAGGGAGGCTGAAGTGAGAGGATCACTTAAGCCCAGGAGGTTGAGGCCACAGTGAGCTATGATCACACCACTGCACTCCAGCCCAGGCAACAGAGTAAAATCCTGCCCCCCAAAAAAAGAAACAAAGAAAGGAAATGGGAAAAAAACATAATGGAAAGCCTTTAAGCATTTCAACAACATTCTGCCACAGGGATCACTTTTAAAGGCATAATGTTTTCAGAGAAGACAGATGTTTTCTCCCTAAAATGAACTTGCAGCCCAAATGCAAATATTTAACTCAAGATATAACCATAAACAGCTTTTTGTCTGTGTAGAATACATAAGAATAAATGCTTGTGATTAGTTAGACTGACCACCAGCCCGAGAATCTGATATTTGTTTTAATGTTTTCTACAAAAATCCCTGCTCAGTAGGATTCTTCTCAATTTACCTATATCCACCCGTTTCCTGTATTTGTTTCTCCCTAAAATGCTACCTTTCTGTGGCATAACATCAAATTTTTATTCATCCCAAATAACGGTCCACTGAACACTTTAGATAAAAGGGGGCTGGATAGTAGCTTGGAGGCAAAGTACCATTTTACAAAACCCTAGGGAAAATCAGTAATATGGAAGAGTTAAGTATGGCATCATAAAAAGTGGCATTTACTAGTAAAAATTAAATGTGCACAGGCTTTTTCATTTATATGTGTACATGTACATGTGTATATTATACACACATAAACAAAAACAACAAAACAAAACCAAAAAAACACGAAATTCAAACTGTCGATAGGTACAGAAAACAGAAGTTGATGACTCCTTCATTTGTATATCTCCTTTCACAAAAGTTCCTATTATTTTGAAAGACTTACTATACAAGGTCCTTCAAACTATACTGACATAGAAAAACAAATGAAAGTAACAGCAACCAAAGGCAAAGTAGTAGTTAATAATAACGTAATATAAAGGAAAATACTGAACATTCCCAACACAAAGAAATGATAAATGTTTGAGAAGACTAATTTGCTAATTATTACCCTGATCTGATCACTATATGTTATAGGTATCGAAACATCATTATGTACCCCATGAACGTGTGCAATTATTTATCAATTTAAATATATCTTTAAAAAATTAAAGAAATTTTTCAAAAAAAAATTTTTTGAGACTAGGGTCTCACTCTACAGCCCAGGCTGAAGTGCAGTGGCACAATCTCTGCTCACTGCAGCCTCAACTTCCCAGGCTCAGGTGATCCTCCCACCTCAGCCTCCTAGAGAGCTGGGACTACAGGCACACACCACCACCATGCTCAGCTAATTTTTTTGTAGAGATGGGTTTCGCCACGTTGCCCAGGCTGGTCTAGAACTTCTGGGCTCAAGCGAACCTCCTCCCTCGGTCTTCCAAAGTGCTGGTAATACAGGTGTAAGCCACCACTCCTGGCCTAAAAAAATTTTTAAGTAATACATTCTAAATGGATGTCTTTCAAAACAGAAAATACAATCACAGTGTAAAAAGTAAAATGTGAGGATTCAGCTCCAGGAAAACAGTCATCAGAGGAAGGAAGTGCATAATTACTGAGGTCCATTTTCTCTCTACTATTCTTACTAATAACACGTCCCATTGTGATCATTCCACTGAAGAAATCAGCTTATCAAGAAACAAAAACAGATCACAGGAAGGCAGGGGAGGAATGTCAATCACAGAAAAAACTGAGATCATTTCAGAGGTGCTGACAGATAATGTAAATGTCACCATGGCAAAATACTACCATCCTTTTGTGATATAACTGGGATAAAAATTCCTACAAACAGCAATACCAGGGAGTAAAATTAAGAGAGCTGGAAACGGAAAGAACAATTATGATCTGTTCTCATGTTTTATGCTGGAAAAATGAATTCATAGAAGGGACCTTGGTGTCAATGTTAATTCTCCATACATGTGGACCCCAAAGAGATTTCTAATACAGTTTCATATATACTTCTGCTAATTTGCTTACATTCTGAATGGGACTTTCAAAGGGGGATAAAATTAAAACTGGATTAAGGAACACAAAATAAACCCTTTTTTCAGATACCATAAAAGTCTTGGTCAAGTCCAAAGTGAGAATGCTAAGAATGGCACTGCACCCACAGAAATACAGATTTTGCTTCCAAAGAAGGGGAGAAAGGAACATTTTTCACATATCTTGCAGTTAATCACTTGCATACTTAGATCAAAGGGAATAATCAAAGTTCCAAAAAAATTTCAGATTAGCTTGTTAATTATCATGGGTCCCATGATTACAATTACCTGGACCAAAAAAAATTAGTGTTCTGTCCTACAAGAATTCATCTTGAGGAAAAGTGATGAATCGTCACACCCAATCGTCATGCTTTGGAAGTTATCTCGAGGACACATGCAATATCGTGTCTTTTTCATATGTCAGGCATCCTTGGACTCATTAACTCTTGAAAATCCCATCCATCATCCAGGACATAAAAGATACAATTTTCAACATCACTAACCAACCTTCAGGATAACTTCTCACTCACTACAATGAACATGATGTGTAAGAGGTAGACACAAAACAGAGTGTTATAATTCGGAAGAGGTAATAAAGGTGTGGGTGAAAATTAAGAGTCACGTATTATTTGTCTAGTGTTAGACTTAAAAAGGGGCTTGCTATATGGTAAGCACTCAGTAAGTGTTCACTTAATCATAATATACTAGAATAGAATTACTTAGCCATATCTGACTGTCCAATACCATACATATAAAAACTCACCACTGTTTGACTAGGTTTTGATGAACTTGAAATTGGCGTGGAGAGTTAATAAGAGGCCCCACAAGGAAACACAAAAAGGTAACTATGGTGAACTGTGGCTACCAGATGAACACCCTATCTCCCCAGTTTTCTAGCCATTTTCTCACCCCTATAGGTTACAAAAGACATACTTTCAGCCATCTATTACGTTGGTCCCAGGTGCAGGCCTCTGACCTACTATGGACCAATGAGAAATCTTCTCCCTGTAATTCACAATAAGGACTAAGAGATTCTAGCTTCAGTCTGGATGAACCCTTGAGAGGAAGAAATATATGCTAGGAATGTGGGGAGCCAGGCTCTGGGAAGCAGATCAGTCTATGAAACAAGAGCGCATTTGGCAGGAAGTGATAAATACCTACAGAAAAACCTGGTAAGGTTCAAAGTCTTTAGTCCCGGGGTGTTTCCAAGACTGGCCTACACTGGATAACCCTTACCTTGGGTATCCTTCAGATATCCTTACAATAAACCTCCTCTTATTTCCACTCAAGAGCCTTTATACTACTTGCAATGCAGAGCTCAACATAAAGACTACTCCTCTCTAACCAAAACAATCAAGAGACAAGGAAAAAATACAAGATGATGCCACACAAAAGGAAGGGCAAAATAATCCAGGGTGGTCCTTAAAAACATGAGGAATCAACCATCCAGGCCCAGACCGGAGACTGGGAGCTCAAAGAAAGTGTATGGAGGACATTTCTGTTCATCCTCGTTGGAAGGGTAAGAGTCACGTGGTGACAAAATTGGCTGGAGATATCAATGTTGTTTTTACAATGTTTTAGTATCTGTGAATACCACATTCTTTTCCTTTCTTGTACAGTCTTGTTTGAAACTCTGGCAAAACACTGCATAGGGGAAGCAACTGGAAGTTGGCTGAGATGAAGTTATGTGATTTCAATTAAAAACATTCTCTCACTTGCGGCTTGCTACCGCTGTGGAAAATAAGGAACTGCAACGGCAAGGTTTTTTCCCTGTTGAAAATATTTCTGTTAAGCTTCATAGTGGTGAATATCATTTATCTACACACACTAATAACTTCTGTTCAAGCTATATTAGGGCTCTGGTCCAATCCCCAAATTCTGCAAAAAAGGCATATTTTGTATAGACTAATTCTACTGTTCTCGTTTCCTCAGCACCCTCCAGGATTTTGCATTAATACATCCAAGAATACCCAAAATCTCACAAATGCTTGCTATCCCACAGGGTTCCAATAATTAGCACTTTTATTAGTGCATGCTTATTCTGCTGCAGAAGATATCTACCAAGTTTTTTAATTCTTTTTTTTAAAAATACATCATTTTCACTACACAAAAAGCACTACCAAGACTGGTCTCCTCAAAACAGTAACATACTTCTTAATGTTTTCCCATGCTATTTATGAAACACTAAAGAATGAAAAAATAACACACCTTTGTATGAGTTCTCAGATAAGGATTAATGATTATGTTGCAATAGTAGGGAATACATGTCTGGATTTGCTTCTGTTTACTAAACAATAATCTTACAGCTTGGTATTTTACTGCTTTACAAATACAAGGGAAGCAAACAAGCAAAGCTAAAGGAGAGAGAAAACTCTCACATCGTAGTTGTATCTTCCCAGAGAATCAGATTCCTGAACACTGCTCCCACCTCCAAGGTGTCTGACAAGGAGAGAAGCCACAGACTGCTCCCAGTCTGAATGCAAGTCCAACTTCAAATAGTAAAATAAAAACAAACTCAGCCAAGATGACTTCTTAACAATAAAATTCCAAGCAATTCAGGAAGGTAGCAATCCCTAGACACTGACTTGAGAACTTGAGAAGGCAGCCACAGCCCAGCCCCTTGCGTATCAAAAAGTAAACTCCTACACAGAGTCATTTATTCCTGCAGGAAGCACCCCTGGCCTTCCTAAGAATCACAGCAGAAGGGCTGAGTTTTAGCTGTGAAAAGACAGATGGAGCTTGAGCTCTCTTACCTGTACCAGCCTGTGGCTCCCTCCCACTTATTCCAATTTGGGACAGGCAACCAGGGCTCTTCCCGAAACTCTGAACGGGGCAGAACCTGCCAAGTCTACTCTCACCTGAATGCAAGAAACTGAGCATGCTCCTCCATCAGGAAGAGCACCAGGGCAGGACACAGGCCCTCACCTCCAGCTTAGGAATCAGACCAGACCAGCACCATCACCCTGCTGACATTACCACTAACCTTAGGAAATCAGAGCCCAAAAAAAAAAAAAGTTGCCTTAAGGAGCTTTAACAAAATCAGAAATTAAGGATCAAAAGGAAGAGAATGAAAGGGGCCATAGGTGTCATCAAATGGCTGGAATGAGGCCACCAAGGTCAACTCAATTAATAATCAGTAAGGGTTCTCAGGTCAAAGTGTTTTTGAAGGGTAGTGGTGGGAACAGGTAACACTCTGTCACCCAAGCTTGAGTGCAGTGGTGCAACCCCACAGACTAAAGCAATCCTCCCACCTCAGCCTCCCAAGCAGCTGGGGCTAGGTCTACTGGCACACACCAACACTCCCAGCCGATGTTGTGTATTTTTTTGTAGAGACAGGATCTCTATGTTGTCCAGGCTGGTTTTGAACTCCTGGGCTGAAACGATCCTCCTGCCTTGGCCTCCCAAAGTGCTGGGATTACAGGTATAAGCAACTGCAACTTGAAGTCTTAATACAGTGCAAGAGTGGCAAGCGGAAGGTTGGACCAGGAGTCCTGGGTGTGTATCCCATCTGCTGTTTCTTACTCAGGTGTGACTGCAGGCAAGTAACTTCTCTCTAGAGTTCAATTTCCTCATCTATAAAATTAAGGATAACAGCAGTACCTACTTCCTAGGGTAGCATGAGAATGAAATTCCTGGCGCACAGAGCACTCATGAAATGTCCTTATCAAATGTAATGCAACCCAAGAGAGTCTACACACACATACGTACATACATGCATGCCTGCACGTACACACACTTTCTGCAGAGATCAGTTTCCCTAAGACGGAGGGAAAAGAAGGTACTTTCTGAAAGGTTTTGTTTTTAACCTTCCCAGTTGGTTTGATTTAATCCAGCTTCCTAAGTGCTTCTTATTTTTGATTTGCCTAAAATCAGGCACACAACATAATTCTAGGCCAGGAGCAGTGGCTCACACCTGTAATCCCAGCACTTTGGGAGGCTGAGGCAGGAGGATCACCTGAGGTCTGGAGTTCGAAACCAGCCTTGCCAAGATGGTAAAACCCTGTCTCTACTAAAAATACAAAAATTAGCCCGGTGTGGTGGCACACATCTGTAGTTCCAGCTACTTGGGAGGCTGAGGCAGAAGAATTGCTTGAACCCAGGAGATGGAGGTTGCAGTGAGCCGAGATCACACCACTTCATGCCAGCATGGGTGACAGAGCAAGAATCCTTCTTGGAAAAAGAGGGAAGAAGGGGAGGGGAGTGGAGGTGAGGGGAGAGGAGACGAGGGGAGGAAAATTCTAAATTCCTCAAAGCCTTGTAAATCTAGCAAATTAGAAAGGAGCACAGTGTACTTAATCTTTGAGGAAACTGTCAACATTATACCATAACTTTTTGATTCAGTTCTCACCTTTTCCAACCAATCCCAGACAGTAAAGAGACACCACCATCCTGAGGGCTGATATTCCACAAAATATGCAGCAAGGAGAGCCAGTGAGGGGGAGAATGGCCCAGACTGACCAACCCTACTTCAGTTTCTGTTTTGCCTGCTTGACATTTAGAATTAGAAGGGGCGATAAGGACACCCAATCTCAGGCCCCTTCTCACTACCACATCTCCATAGAGACATCTAGCCTCTGAGATATCAAACAGGATGACAGGAAGGTCGGTTCCTGCTAAAACACCTCCAGTGAATGGCCACTGCCCTTAGAACAAAATCCAAACCCCTGACCATGGTCTTCAGGGCCCTGCATCCTGGCTTCTGCTGCCCTTCTCAGCCCAGCTCCCACCATTCTCCCCCAGACCTACCTCATTCAACACTCCAAGCTCTGCCCACTTCTAGAACTTTGTTTCCTCCATCCCTTAGCCCAGAATGCCCTTTCTCCATCACTCATATCTCTGGCTTTCTCATTCTCCAGGTCTTAGAACACCATGGCTAAGACAGATCTACCCACCATTAGGTTCACAAGTATCACTGACAAAATAGTGAAGGGTTTAATTGTTTACAATATGCCTCCCTCTCCTCACTAGACTGGAATCTCCAGGAGGGCTAGGCCATATGCTGGTCACCATGTGGATACAGCATCTGCCACATAGAGAGGGTGACTAGGTACGTAAGGTGGTGACTGCCTCGTGAAGCTGCCCATCTCCTCTTTGGACAGCATTTGGAGACAAAGTTTAAGCAGATAACAGGACAAGAAAAGGCCTCATCCTAGAACTTTTTCTGTTATGGAAATCAATATATATTCAACAAAATTACGTACTCCATATAGGGGATCTTAACCAGAATCCCACATTACAATACACAGGGGAGCTTAAAAATAACACTAAAAATAAGAATAACACTAATACTGATGCCTATTGTATATCCCCAAGATTCTGATTTAATTTGATATTCAATCGGGTTTATCTGGTTTAAATGATAAGATATTCAACTAGGGTTGAGAACTACTGCCTCAGAGCACCGTTGCTCAAACTATTTGTAAGAAAGGACCAGCTGTTTCTTCCCAAAGTATCAAAAGACAATAAAAATTAATGACTACAAAAAACACATGCACACCCTACGAAACACAAGACCCAACTTTTAATTATTAAACTCAACAGATACACAATTGTCCTGTGCAATTATTATTACATTTCTTTTTCTTAGCATGGACAACATAGTGAGACCTCATCGCTATGAAATATTTTTTTTCCTATTTAGCTGGGCATGGTGATACATACCTCTAGTCCCAGCTACCTGGGAGGCTGAGGTGGGAGGATCACTTCAACCTGAGAGATCATGCCATTGCACTCCAGCCTGGGTGATAAAACCTTTTAAAAAAATTATTTTTCTTCTTTTTTTAAAGACAGGGTCTCACTCTGTCACCCAGGTCGGTCCTGAAATCCTGGGCTCGAATGATCCTCCAACCTCAGCCTCCCAAGCAGCTAGGATTACACATGCAGCCAATTACTATTACATTTTTAAATTCTAAGTCTCAATTTCTATGTTTATATCATTGTGCACAGGCTAACAAAAATAGACTTTCTACCTCAGCTCAGGTCTACAGAACAAATTTAGAGTAGCACTACCCAGAGGTTACAGAAAAAGGACAAAATGTATTCTAACAACTTAGTTGAGAAGTACATTCTACTCAAATTATACTACACAGCAATAAAAGGCTACATATCTAGTCAGAAATGTGCCACACAGATCAAAACAGACTTGTCATCTGACAGATTTTTGTGGTGCTTTCCGGAGGTAAGAAAGAGTTCTCCCAGTGTTTTGAAAATACTGAAATAACAGAGTTTCTGGGATAGTTTATGCACAATTAAGGCATTCTCTTATTAAAAACATAACCTTGCTTTTGCTCACTTGTCTTCTTTTTTTTTTTGAGACGGAGTTTCGCTCTTGTTACCCAGGCTGGAGTGCAATGGCGCGATCTCGGCTCACCGCAACCTCCGCCTCCTGGGTTCAGGCAATTCTCCTGCCTCAGCCTCCTGAGTAGCTGGGATTACAGGCACGCACCACCGTGCCCAGCTAATTTTTTGTATTTTTAGTAGAGACGGGGTTTCGCCATGTTGACCAGGATGGTCTCGATCTCTCGACCTCGTGATCCACCCGCCTCAGCCTCCCAAAGTGCTGGGATTACAGGCGTGAGCCACCGCGCCCGGCCCTCACTTGGTTTCTTTAACATCGATTTATTTGAGCATGTGCTTTGTGTTAGCTAATAATGTAGACATGTGTCATTCTTCTCCCTGAAAATATACCGTTACCACGAAGGCAGATCTTGAAAATGGCAGCATGTGATAATAAAAAGAATATATTACTCGAAATAGGACTAAACTATGAAAGGGCGATTGGTGGCTTGAAGTGAAGTCAAGGATGGGAGACATCAACGTGGGTTGGAATAGCACATAAAGGCTCCATGAAAAAGGAAGCACCAAGGCTGGTGGTTAGGATGAGGCAAGGCAGATGGGAGCAGGGAAGGAATTTCAGCCCAGTCTGAAGGGCAGCATGTCCATTGGTCAGTTTAACACAGGGCTGAACCACAGAAAGGGAAGATGCAATGGGTGGGCTTCTTTTCCCAGAGGGGATCACCCTCCCTTTCTCCCAGGCCCATTCCTGCCCTCCTCAGTATCCATAAAACACAATGTTTTCATTAAACTCTCAAAGGAAATGCCAAAGACAAAGAAAAATTTCATTAATCAAAGTCAAAATCTATAGCCATCCTAGCTGGGCATGGTGGCTCATGCCTGTAATCTCAGCACTTTGGGAGGTGGAGGCGGGCAGATCACTTGAGGTAAAGAGTTCGAGACCAGCCTGACCAACATCGTAAAACCTCATCTCTATAAAAATACAAAAATTATGTGGGCATGGCCGTGGGCACCTGTAATCCCAGCTACTAGGGAGGCTGATGCAGGAGAATTGCTTGAACCCAGGAGGCGGAGGTTGCAGTGAGCTGAGATCATGCCATTGCACAACAGCCTGGGTGACAGAGCAAGACTCTAAGTAAAGTTTTGATGCCACAAAAAAGATAGCACTCAAAGAGAAATCCTCTCAGCAAGGCAGTTTACTTCTCTAGAAGTGCAGCTCATGGATGAAGCAATGGTGGCCACACGTTTGGACAAGGCAGGGAAAGGGTACTTATGCCTGACAGGGTCGTCCCTACGGCTGTGTCGTTCCCCTATTGTTTAGGGTTAGACTGCACAAGCTAGACTAATCCCGATTGGCTATTTTAAAGAGAGCAGGGGTCCGAACTGGAGTGGCAGTGTGGGTGTTTTGGCAGAAAAGATGGTTACAGGCAGGTCAGAGCAGGCAGCCAGGGTTGACTGAGGTCAAAGAAGGTGACTGGAGCAGGCGACCGGGATGAATCAGGATGAAGCTGGGGCCAGGGGATCAGATGTGAACTACTGACTAGAACCGGTGGATAAAGTTGTTTACTGGAATTATGAGGAAGCTAAACTTTAAAATAGAGAAATAAAGAATCAGAGAGCTGAACATACTGACTATACTGATTCTTTGAAGAGAAACTTGGGGTTCACTATAACAATTCATCTCAAAAAAAAAAAAGAGTTTACAGCCATCCTAGTAAGTTTCAAAAAAAGTGGAGAACTTGACAATGTACTTCTGGACCTGAACAGTGGTGGAGAAATGAGGTTTCACTTTTGTCTCTAGCACTGATCCACAAATTCAGTGAGAAAAAGTTTGTCTCTTGTTTACTACCCCCACCAAAAAAAAAGCTCTACTTGATGAAGGCTAAGGATTTTTTAAAAGAAATGGCTCAATGACAAAACTAACATGAATTCTACTCTACTGCCTAAGGAGAGGCTTTAATTAGATTTTTCAAATTGCTAAGAATATTACTGCTTAACTCTTTCTGGTTTCAAATATAGCATGATGCATAATATTACTGAAAATAAACATTTTATTAATATATACGTTATTCCCATGGATCCTTTAGATAACCCTAGTGGGTGGATGAGATCATCCTTTTCATAGGCTGAGACCTGGTAAGGCTGAGTTATTTGCTCAAAGTCCTACAGCTTGTCAGTGACAAAAACAAGTCTTAAACCCAGGTCTCTGTTGCCAAATCCTTTGAAGGTCACCACATGTAAAGTACTTATCCCCCAACACCAACCCACCTTCCCTGGAACTTATAAAAACTCAGCCAGTCAAGCTTTGGCTATGGAAATATAAGCAACTTTGGAAGTAAAACAGACACATTAAAAGCAAAAGCACAGATTGGTTAAAAATCTAGGAATGTGCTGCCCTTCGGAAATGACAAACCAAAAGTCTTTATATTTTTCAGGTTGAAGTCTTCAGTGGACCTGGTGTTTCGAGATGCCTAGGCATGAATTTTCAGAGTTGCCATTGCTCCCTCTAGGTTACTTCCCTCTAACTCCCCGTGAGCCTGAGGCTATTCCTTCTCCACCCCAATAACTTTCTCAAGTGTCGGATGGTCTTTTCAGGCTTGTTCCTGCCTCAGAATCTTGGTGCTTGTCATTCGCTTTTTAGGAAACACTCTTGCTGCCAGTATTCATTTGCCTGACTTGGCCCCATATTTGTGTCTCAATTCAAAATATCCCCTCTGCCAAAGAGCTAACTAGGAATACCCTGTCACATGTTACCCCGGCTCCATCATTCTCTGTCAAATCCCTCTGTTTTACTTTCTCTCTAGTACTTATGATTAACTGAAATTCTTATGATTCATGGGGCATGCAAACATCACATGAGTACAACTAAAAAAGACAGAATCAAAATTAACAAAAGAAATACACCAAATGCCACTCATTAACAAACATGACCTGAAGGAAAGTTCTTACAAATAAATTCAAGGCCAAGGCCAGGAGCAGTGGCTCATGCCTGTAATCCCAGCACTTTGGGAGACTGAGACGGGTAGATCACAAGGTCAGGAGATCAAGACCATCCTGGCCAACATGGTGAAACCCTGTCTCTACTAAAATACAAAACATTAGCCCGGTATGGTGGCATGTAGCTGTAGTCCCAGCTACTCAGGAGGCTGAGGCAGGAGAATCCGTTGAACCTGGAAGCAGAAGTTGCAGTGAGCCGAGATCAGACCACTGCACTCCAGCCTGGGAGACCAAGCAAGACTCCATCTCAAAATAATAATAATAATAATAAATAACAAAATAAATTCAAAATAACAGAAGACATCAAATATTGAACATTTTGCTAGCTCACACACAGCACACAGTAAGAAACATTAAAAGGTAGTATATGCAGAAAATGTCTACCAAACAACAAAACACCAACCTCTTTCTCCTGGTGTTGAACACTCTTCCTTCTGCCAATACTGTCCACAATAACCCTTAATTTTTTTTTAGACGACGTCTCACACTGTCACCAGACGGTAGTGCAGTGGCGCAATCTCAGCTCACGACAACCTCTGCCTCCCTGGTTCAAGCGATTCGCCTGCCTCAGCCTCCTGAGCAGCTGGGACTACAGGCATGTGCCATTATACCGAGCTAATTTTTGTATTTTTAAAAGAGATGGGATTTCACCATGCTAGCCAGGCTAGTCTCAATCTCTTGACCTTGTGATCCGCCCACCTCAGTGTCCCAAAGTGCTGGGATTACAGTCATGAGCCACCGCACCTGGCAATCCTTAGTATTACTAAACAAAACAACTTTTAATTTCTGCAAGTTATCTTCTATATTTTTCTCTCTATGAAATAAATGAGATTGCAAATATCAGCTAAGGAAAAACTAATATCTGATCTGTCCAATGTAAAGGATATTAGGACTCCCTGGCTGACTTCCCCCTCCAGAAAACATGAATCAGTCTTTCCAAGAGACTCCTGAGGCAGCTCTCCAGCATGCCTTATCATTAGAGGATTTGCTCAGTCACTAACCAAAATGGCCATTCACAGTCTACATTTCACTCTACAACACAGTGGGGCAGAAACTCAGAAGTCTGCTTATTTTCAGCATGTTATGCTGATGCGAATCAATTTTTTAATAAAAGTGGCAAATTTATGGTTTTAAAATATAGAGGATGACTTCTAGCTGTGATCAAATAACCGATTTTCTAGGGACGGCCTTTTATGCTGCCAATTCCATCCACAATTGGGAATCAAGTTAAGGTGTGTCTAAGAGCAAGTATTCTCGTTACCAAAAGCCTTCGCTTACAGTGCCTCATGAAGCTACCCTCAAAATGTATTCAAGTATATAAATTCTGTCTTCCGGTACTAACACCATCACTAAAGTACTAGTATCTATGTTATTTCCATAGCCCACCTTTAAGGAATTAATGTAGTCTGGGCATGGTGGCTCATGCCTATAACCTCAACACTTTGCAAGGCAGAGGCAGGAGGATCACTTGAGCCCAGGAGTTCAAGATCAGCCTGGGCAAGAAAGTGAGACCCATCTCTACAAAAAACAAATTTGTTTAATTAGCTAGGTGTTGTGGCACACACCATTAGTCCCCGTTACTTAGGAGGCCAAGGTGGGAGGACTGCTTGAGCCCAGGAGGCTGAAGCTGCAGTGAGCTGTGATCACACCACTGCCCTCCAACCTGGGTGACAAATCAAGACCCTGTCTCAAAAAATAATAATTAGCCCGGCTGGTCGGATGGTAGTGGGTTATCAGAACTTTAACGTTAGTGTCACTAAAGTTGGCATATAACCCCCATTGCTAAATTTGACTGGCTTTAAAAAAATCAGCCTTTCTGTTCCCATTTTTCAGGTATTCCTCAGATCCTGAACACTACTCCATGTATCTATTGTTTGTTTACAAATTCCTTTTCTGCTTAGAGTGCATTCAGGATAGACTTTTGCCACTTAGGACCAATCCTAACTCGCATGCTTATTAAAATCATTCTTAAACCTTGGGATCAAAACTCAATACCCCTGATTATTTTTAAGCCCTTCAAAGCAACACCCCAACAGCATGACCATTCTCTCTTCAAAACTTTTGTAAGTCTATTATATATTCTTACTGTTTTCATTAACTCCGCTTCTCCAAACAAATTACCAAATCATACTTTTGTAGCCCACTGAATTATTTCCTAGCATCAAACCTGGCACCTAGAAGGTGATACAAATTTTTAATTTAGTATTAATGTTTCTGTGTAAGGCACTGTACTTAGTGACTTCCCATTCATTGTTGTATTTAATTCCTCAATATAGGTGGGGTTACCCCATTTGGAGGATAACCACTCCAAGGCAAAGAGATTAACTTGCCCAAGGGCATTTACAGCTACTAAATGGACAAACTAAGATTTAAATTCAAATGTACCCTTGAACGCCTAAACCGTCAATCACTGATGATGATAGAACTTGAAAGGGAAAAGATAGGTGTGAAAATAATTTTGTCTTAGGAATATATATTTTGTCATCTCAGATCTAGATATGAAACTCTGCTAACTGACATGTTCATGAACCCAATCTTGAAAGCTATTTAGATTTAAATGAAACAATGCATTACTTCAGGTAAATGGAAAACGAAGAAAACTCTGATCTCTTTTTAAAAAACAAAACAAAAAAAAAGAGTTCTGCTTCCTAAATCATATACATTGTGTTCTCAGACCGTAGAATTTCTCTGACAACACCCAGTCAGGGGCCGGGGAGACTTGAACAGCAGGCTGAGAAACTGCAAGAGCCCAGTCTGGGACAAAAAAACTAGCTATAACAGAATAATTCACATATGGATCATTACAATTTGGGGATGGTTAAAAGCAGCTCACATCTGATTTTATTTGGGCTCCCTGTTTTGTCTAATAAACAAGTACATGTTTGGCTTAGGCAAATACAGGTAACAGAAAAGTGTTTTCAAGTCACATACAAAGTAGGATTCGTTTGGGGAATGAAGACCGCCACCTGCAAAACCAAATTCACTAAAGTACCTCACCAAGAGACCCAGAGCAAGTGACTTAATCTCTTAGGACCAGTTTCCTTAATCAAATGGAGAAATAAGATTTTTTTTTAATTACCTCATAAGATTATTATGAGAATCAAAAGAAAGCACACACGTAAAAAATTTTTTCGACTCTGACAAGACATTAACAAATATGTCCAGAAGAGGTCAAGCAGGCCTACCTGAGCCTACAAGTGGACAAGTGTGTCAAATACACTATAAATGGCTACACTAGGTACAAGTCACAACAGCAGAACTAGACACAGCACCTATATCAGCCAACAATCTATCAGACATCATGAAGAATAAAGTAAACTTTTACTTAGTCTGAGATATCTGTAAATACTACCAAGCCATGAAGGGCTGGGAGCGGTGGCTCAAGCCTTTGGGAGGCACTTTGGGAGGCAAGGCAGAAGGATCAATTGAAGTCAGGAGTTCGAGACCAGCCTGGCCAACATGGTGAAACCCTGTCTAAACCAAAAATACAAAAATTAGCCAGGCGTGGTGGCGTGCACTTGTAATCCCACGTACTCGGGAGGCTGAGGCACAAAAATTGCTTGAACCCAAGAGGCAGAGGTTGCAGTGAGTGGAGACTGTACCACTGAACTGCAGCCTGGGCAACAGAGACTCTGTCTCCTAACAAACAAAAATAATAATAATAAATAAATACTTCCAAGTTATGAAGTTCAATTCTTTGATAACCATTTTTTCACATTTGACAAACTTGCATTTAGATGGAATTGGGATTATTCTTCCTCTCCAACCCCCCAAAAAATCCAAAATATGGTTTAATGCTTTCAGGTAATTTCTACCTAAATTTGGGAGAGGCAACCCCAAAGTATGGCCTGTAGAAAGCTAATAGGTATAGGTTGTTTTGGAAGATGGGGAGGTATCGTTCAGAAATGAGAGATTCCAGAAAGGGTTCTGTTAGTTCACTAAATTTGGGAAATGCTGTGTTGCGCAAAACAGGTTCCTTAAACACAGTACTGCTTGGAGCCTTTACCATGAGATGTCTTTCAAATCCCTAAGGATGTATTGGAATAAAAAGCATTTCCCAAATTTATTTGCACAGAGCATCCTTCAGGCAGGTGTTCCATGGAAAGCACACTGAAAACACAGCAGAAGACAGTTAATGGAGGAAATACATGGAAGAGAAATTCCTTGAGAACATACCATATTTTTTAGGGCAATGTGAATAAAGAGTATCATGGAGGAATTCTACCACTGTCTGTGTATCCCAAGGTCTTTATCTTCAATTCAAAGGATCTTAACACTCCTGAATATTATTGGTAATTTAGAAAACACATGGAGCCGGAAAGCTGTTGCTTTAGAGCCAGAAAGTCAATTAGGAAGGAAATAAGAGAGGCAAAGGGGGGAAAAAGGGTCTTAGACCCTCCTTTCTCCCTTAATGCTTATTAACAACTAATTTGCTTTCATGTTTTCTCCATTAGATTTAGCTTCATGATCAAAATCACCTCAAGGCACATTATAATCAAACATCTGTCTTCAGGAAATGCACCATATGACTACAACCACAGGTCAGCAGATATATTCAGCCAGCATAACCCTGGCAGGGACTTCTACCAACAGAGGGCCTTCTGTGAAAAGCCTGAAAAAAAGTTCAAAGTTACATTGCTCAATGTTCAACTCTTTGTTGCACATTGAGCAATGTAAATCCAGCAATATTTATTTCAGAGCAAGGATCTGTCTGTTAACTAATTAATCTGAACCCACAAACTAACACATTCCAACTGGAATACTTCCTGGTTTAATGGTTTCTGCTATCACAAATTCAAATGCCAACAGGGGCCATGCAAATAACCTTAACTAGTGAAACAGATAAGGCCTGTGAAAGTGAAGAATTACAAAGACCAAGGGGAAACCTGAGAGTTCAAACCAACCCTCAAGGCATTCATGCTCAATTCAATTAAAACACAGTGCTGACTCTAACTCCCCTCAGACAAAACAAAGCAGGTGTAGTCCAAATTCAGCCCACAGGCTACCAAATTGAGAGCTCCGGGAGGGTCCCTATCCTTAAGAGGACTTGAGCCTAATGTTTGACAAATGCCTAATGAGCCTATTAAATTTACAAATCACAAAGTTGAAAATGGGTCAACCCAAATGTGTCAAACACATTTGCTATGGTAGATGGATATTTGCAGGGTATATGTACACATACAAAGGGTTTCAGCACTGTACAACTGAGTTCAGTGCCTTAGTAACCTGCTGTGTGACCTGGGAAAAGGTATGTTACCTTTCTGAGCATCAACTTCCCCATCTATAAAATGGAGATATTACCAGTTCCTTGACGTGGTAGTGAAGGAATAAATTTGTTCCTGTTACACAGGAATAAATTTGTAAAGCTCTCAGCATGCAGTAGGCACTCAATAAATGACGATTAATAATCTTTATTACAAAGTATATTTAGGCTAGTATTATAATGCATTTAGAACAATTCATGTGAGGATAAAGTCAATCTCTTAGGCAAATTGTGTGGTAAACGATGTTGATCGGTCCCGTGAAAGAAACTGCTAATCGTGTGACCGGTCTCTCTTAGCATCTTGCCAGACAAAAGTCATGAAAGGATGCTGGTGCCATCTCATGGTAATGCTCAGAGCCCAGAGGAGATAAAAATGCTAGTACTGTTCACATTTAAACAGCAGCTTGTACACATTTAGCATTAATTCTGTTAAATATTTTTAAACACTCGATTCAGAAGTGTAAATCCAAACACCAATGGGATGCTAATACACCCCTCCATGCCAAACACCTTGCAATGTGCACAGTCGTTTGCCCTCCAAAATTCACACCCGTTCCAAATTACTCTTCTCACCTTGTCTTCCAGCAGATGATCTGCACACTTGCCCTTTTTAGACACTGACTGCTTTCTCCTACAGAAAATTTAAATTCCAACTTGTTTGGGTCTTTTTCTTTCCTTTCCTTTTTTTTTTTTTTTTTTTTTTTAATCCCTGAAGAGACTGGACTGGGAAGAGGAAAAATGATGAAGTAATAGCACACAGGTGCTTCCTACCTAATTAAAAGAGAAGTTTACAGCTGCACTGGTAGTGAATCATCCCTATGGGTTATCCACGCATATCCTTCAAGTGGCACGTAGTTCCATCAAGAGCCATATTCCATATGCTTTCCTGAAAACTGTCTTCTCTTTGCCTGGTAAAACGATGACTATCAGGTAACTAATGGCATTTTATACTTCCTGGTTTCCTCTCTATGGACAAACCAGTTCATTTGTGTTTCCTTATTTCTAAAAATAAATAACCCTGAAAAAGGACTCAGAACTTAGTGAATCAAGCTTTGATTTATATTGAATCAAAGTGTACCATCAGTGACAAAAAGCAAGATGCAAATTTGTGTATATATTATCATTTCTGTGTAAGAAATACATATATACTTATACACATATAAAATGTGAATATATTTATATAACATGGACATATGTATATAATTTATAAAATATTCAATATACAGTATATTATATATCTATTCATGTATATCTTTTTTTTTTTTTTTAACAGAGTCTTGCTCTGTTGCTCAGGCTGGAGTACAGTGCCACATTCTCAGCTCACTGCAACCTCTGCCTCCCAGGTTGAAGCGATTCTCATGCCTTAGCCTCCCAGGAAGCTACGATTGCAGGTACGAGCCAACAAACCCAGCTAATTTTTTTGTATTTTTAGGACAGGCAGGGTTTCACCATGATGGCTAGACTGGTCTCGAACTCCTTGCCTCAAGTAATCTGCCCATCTCAGCCACTGTATGTCTGTTCTCATGCTGCTTGATAAAGTCATACCAAAGACCAGGCAATTTATAAAGAAAAAGAGGTTTAACGAATTCACAGTTTCCATGTGGCTGGAGAGGCCTCACAATCATGGTGGAAGGCAAAAGGCACATCTTAAGTGGCAGCATGCAAGAGAGAAAATGAGAGCCAAGTGGAAGAGGAAAACCCTTATAAACCCATCAGATATTGTGAGACTTTTTCACTACCACAAGAACAGTATGGGAAAAACCACCCCGTGATTCAGTTATCTCCCACCAGGTCCCTCCCACAACACATGGGAATTATGGGAGCTACAATTAAAGATGAGATTTGGGTGGGGACACAGCCAAACCACAACAACTTCCCAAAGTGCTGAGATTACAGATGTGAGCCACTGTGCCTGGCCTATATTCATGCATTTCTTACTTAAGCATATATATATCATAACACACACACACACACACACAAACAAACACATACACATATACATACATCCTGCCACCACCTCCAGAAAAACAAATGATGGAATAATGAGGATTGGAGAAGACAGTTGACTGGGATAAGACCTACTGTTCTCATTATATACTTTTTAAAATCTTTGATAATTGTACACCTGATAAATATATTAATGGTTCAAAAAAGTTACCTTTGACTTCTTTAAAAAATTGTCTGGACTGCCAGGTATTTTTTTATATTTTAAATTTCTTATATCAAAGGCAATTGAAATAATCTGTTTTTATTTCTTAAGCTTATCCTTAGACTTTCTACATTCTCACATATAAAGAGAAAAACATCTAGAAAGATACATATCAAACAATAGGATGAAAACAACTCATTTGTTGGCAAAAGAAATCAGTTTAAGAATCTTGTGGAGCAAGACACTACTACTATAGGTCCTCAAAAGAGTGTAATGCACAGGTGAATGTTCCCAACCCCAGATTTTTAACAAATACATAATTTGTATTTGTCTAACCCTATAAAATGTACAACACCAAGAATGAACCCTAATGTAAACTACGGTCTTTGGGTAATAATGATGTGTCAATGCACGTTCATCAATTCTAAAAAATATGCCACCTTGGTGGAGGATGTTGATAGATAATGGGGGAAGCTGTGCACAGGCTAGAAGCAGAAGGTACATGGGAAATCTCTGTACCTTCCTCTCAATTTTATTGTGAATCTTAAAATGCTCTAACAAAGTCTATTGTTTTTAAACAGCTACTCAGAAAAACAAAAGCATAAAACTAAATTAATTTTACAGTTACAAAGAGAATAGCTACACACTGAGGTAGGGTCAGAATCAGTAAACATGAATTCCTATCATTAAGCATTTTTATTAAATCTCCAGAAGGGCACCTGTAGTTTAAGAAGGAATTTACATAACTCTCTCAGGTCAGTTTTCTGCACTCTTTACTTTTGCTTCTCTTGGTTAAAAATCTGGGGTTGCAGCGGCTCAAGCCTGTAATCCCAGCACTTTGGGAGGCCGAAGCGGGTGAATCACGAGGTCAAGAGATCGAGACCATCTTGGTCAGCATGGTGAAACCCCGTCTCTACTGAAAATACAAAAAAATTAGCTGGGCATGGTGGCGCGTGCCTGTAATCCCAGCTACTCAGGAGGCTGAGGCAGGAGAATTGCCTGAACCCAGGAGGTGGAGGTTGCGGTGAGCCGAGATCGCGCCATTGAACTCCAGCCTGGGTAACAAGAGCGAAACTCCATCTAAAAAAAAAAAAAATCTGGGGTTGGGAACATTCACCAGTACCTTATACTCTTTTGAGGATCTATAGTAGTGTCTTGCTCCACAAGATTCTTAAACTGATTTCTTTTGCCAACAAGTGAGTTGTTTTCATCCTGTTGCTTTGTGGCCATGCATGTCAGCTTAAAATTATTGTTTGCTTAAATTCAGAGAATTTAAAATGTTCTTCTCTTCAAATCATCCCTACCAACAAATAAAGGTAAGTTAAGGAGAATGCTTACAAAAAGTTAAGAGGAGCTCAATTATACTGCAGACTGATCTGTTTTTCTTAAGGAAGGATAAATATCCTCATTTTCAAACCAAACCAAAACAAAACAAAATGTAAACTACCCAAAAGGGCATAAAATTGGAATCCCAAATTATTCTGGCTTTCCACCTACATCCTGCTATTACTTTTTTCTTCCAACTAAGCACCTCAAACTGTGCCCTCAATTTCTCAAAGACCCCTAAGATAGTCATTAGAGACAGTGATATTAAAGACACATGAAACCAGATAATACAGTTAACATTGATTTGTGAAGACTGAAGACTATCAGTTTTCATGATCATTGCTCAACAGAATTTCACTGGCTTTTTTCCTTTGGAGAACACTAAATTAATTTCACTGAATTTGAGGGAGCTCTACCCCCATAAGACAAAATGCTGACTTCTCGTTCTGAAATTATAAATGTAAGAACAACTAGATTTTCTATTTCTTAACCTCCAAAATGCTTACACAGGCCCAGATATAATGGCTCATGCCTGTAATCCCAGCACTGTGGGAGGCCAAGTCAGAAGGACCATTTGAGCCCAGGAGTTTGACACCAGCCTGGGCAAACAGAGGGAGACCCCATCTTTACGAAAATATTTGAAAATTAGCCAGGAGTGGTGGCACGCAACTGTGGTCTGATCTACTAGGGAGGCTGAGAGGGAGGATCTCTTGAGCCCAGGAGTTTCAGGTTGTAGTGAGCTACAATTGTGGCACTGCATACTAGCCCAGGTGACAAAGCAAGACCCTGCCCCTCCCCTCAACAACAAAAAAATAAATAAAAAGAAACACACAAATAAAAAATACTTACACAAGAGAAGGTAACAACAGGAGGTAACTTGGATAATTTTCATATTCTCTCTCTCTCTCTCTCTCTCTCTCTCTCTCTCTCTCTCTCATTTTTCAAGTTAGAAAAAGGTGTAGTTCCCTATTCGAGGCTTTATTAACAATGACCAATACACAGACTGGAATAATTTCCCTCATACAGTCTCTTAGCCTGCTTCCTAATATGTAACTACTTTTTTGAACATTAGAACTCTCATTTTTAACCAGACATCACAGACCTTCCATCGTCTTGCCCCTTTTAACTTTTTTCAATCTTATCCCGTTGGTCATCAACTTAAGATTCCTGGAAACTCAGGAATGAAAGAAATCTAAGTGGTCACTTGGTCTAACTTCTGATGCAATGTTTAAATTCACACAAACTTCTTGGAGTGACCCAGAATAGATTCAGAGGGCTCTGAATCAGTGAACAACCCACATTTCTTGGCAGCCACACTTATTTTAGGGAGCTTTGCACATCACAAATTACCACCAACAGTCCTGTTCACATCCTTTAGGGCCCATACAAAATGAGGCCGACTTCATTTACACATATTAGCCATCTAAATGTGTTGCTTTCCACCTACGTCCTGCTAGTACTTTTTTCTTCCAACTAAGCACCTCAATTTCTGTGCCCTCAATTTCTCCAAGACCCCTAAGATAGTCATTAAAGACAGTGATATTAAAAAACAAGTGGCTCTAAAATTATCTTCTTTTTAGTTTTTAGCAGTGAGGGGAACAGAACATATTGAATATTCCAACAAATTCTGATAGTCACAAGCAAACACCATATGAATTTCTAATCCTGAACCACCTCTTTTTAAGGTTATAATACAAGTGTCAGGTGAAAACCTAATCTCTCTTGTCTGAGATTCAATCACCTCAAGGTAATCCATATTTATAAGATTCACTCACTCCTGGGACTTCAGAAATATTTTTAAAACAATACAGTACAATTAAATTTAGCCCATTTTTCCCCTTCTCAAAAACTTTCTTTTTTTTTTTTTTTTTTTTTTTTTTGAGACGGAGTTTCGCTCTTGTTACCCAGGCTGGAGTGCAATGGCGCGATCTCGGCTCACCACAACTTCCGCCTCCTGGGTTAAGGCAATTCTCCTGCCTCAGCCTCCTGAGTAGCTGGGATTACAAGCACGTGCCACCATGCCCAGCTAATTTTTTGTATTTTTAGTAGAGACGGGGTTTCACCATGTTGACCAGTATGGTCTCGATCTCTTGACCTCGTGATCCACCCTCCTCAGCCTCCCAAAGTGCTGGGATTACAGGCATGAGCCACCGCGCCCGGCCTTTCCAAAACTTTCTTAACAACTTTTATTTAATTTCACATTTCAGAAGAAAATGAAAATTAAGATTAATTGAATTATCCTCCCCCAATGGGTTTCATTTATATGACAACATTTACATTTGGTAAGAACAAAATGGAATTGGGCTGCAGTTTTACTACTGCAAAACTGAGTTCAGTTCAGATTATAACTGCACAAAAAATTCAAACATATAATTTTGACTTTTACTATCATTTCAACCCACTGCAAAATTATTTAACAGTGTTTTGCCATGTTGGAAGAAAGCTACAACATGGTATTTTGCTTAGGCCAATGTGTAATCAAAGAATTGATTTGAGAAGATAAGGTTCTTAAATCAATCTACATTTTGCCAATGACTTATCATTTTATTTTATTTTATTTTATTTTACTTTATTTTATTTTTTGATACAAGGTTTCACTCTGCTGCCCAGGCTGAAGTGCAGTGGCACAATCCTGGCTCACTGCAACCTCTGCATCCTGGGTTCAAATGATTCTCCCGTCTCAGCCTCCCAAGTAGCTGGGACTACAGGCACGCACCACCATGCCTGGCTAATTTTTGTATTTTTTGGTAGAGATGGGGTTTCACCATGTTGGTCAGGCTGGTCTCAAACTTTTGGCCTCAAGTGATCCACCTGCCTCGACCTCCCAAAGTGCTGAGATTACAGGAGTGAGCCACCACATGCAGCTGACTTATAATTTTCTTAAGATCTTTACCACCATATTGGAATAACACAGAAGCACAACACAGAAGCTCTTACCTTTCTTTTCATCCATTCCTCCTCAAGAAAAGGTCATTCCACATAATCAATCAAAGGAGAATCAATCAAAATGATTGACAATTGTCTGCAGCCTGCTAGTAAAAGCTAAAAGAACCCAGAAGAAAATCAGGAAAGAAATTTAGCCTGAGCCCAAGGGGTTGAGGCTGCAGTGAGCCAAGACTGCACCACTGCACTCTAGCCTGGGCAACAGAGTGAGACCCTGTCTACACAAACACACACACACAGAGAGAGAGAGAGAGAGAGAGAGAAAGAGAAAGAGAAAGAGAGAGAGAGAGAGAAATATAGAAAATGCATTTGGGTTAGATATGAAAGAAAGCAGTAATAGTAACAGGAGTATAACAAGTATCTGCCATGTGCTCGCTCTGTATTAACATGGTTTATCTGCATCACTCACTTAACCTTCAAAATCTCCTAAGATACAGGTACTATTACTAATTCCCTGTATAAAAACAGAGACTTTAAGAGATTAAATGACTTGTACAAGGTCACATTCAAAAAAAGCAGAGCCTAGACCTAGACTCATGCATTAGCAGCCAAATGCAAGAGTTAAAATATGGTATACCAAGTTGAATAATGTCCCCTCAAATTTTGGGTCCACCTGGAACCTGTGGTGGACTCGAATTTTGAGGGGACACTATTCATTTAGTGTCCAGACTTTATTTAGAAACAAGACCTTTGCAGATATAATTAGTTGAGGTCATAATCAATCAGGGTAATCCCTAAAACCAATATGACTAGTGTCCTTTTACAGAAAGGAGCAGATACTCAGAAACACAGGCACACAGAGGGAAGACAGCCATGTGAAGAGGAGACAGAAATTGGAGTGACACAGACACAAACCAAAGATGCCAAGTATTGCTGGCAACCACCAGAAGCTAGAAAGAGACAAGAAAAGATCCATAGATCCTTCAAAGGAAGCAAGGCCCTGCTTGACTTCAGACTTCTAGGTTCCAAAACTGTGAGAATACATTTCTGTTGTTTTAGGTCACCGAGTTTGTGGTATTTTATTACAGCAGCCCAGGGAAACGATTACACCTGGGAAGAGAATACAACGAATCAATGGAGTATTGCAATGCTAGCAGTTCAGCGACAAAGAAAATCGGTGTACAGAAAGGAGAGACAGGAATAACCAGCTAGTCAGAAGATCAGCAGGTTTGTGTCAAATAATAATCAATGGTGTATTTCCAGCCCCTTCCAATAGCCATGAGAAGACCCAACTTACAACTATGTCTATGAGGAACTCTGGTAGAACTACACGTAATAGGAACATCTGGCTATGCGGAACACAAGAGATTCAAAACAGAGGAGATGTGCAAATTATAGCTTCCCATAGGGCTTAAAAGTGCTTAGATAAAATTTGATTATTCCACACCGGCCTGCAATTTTGACTCCAACATCCCAGGATCACATGCCCCAGACAAAAGATTTCTAATTCTTGTATGTAAGACCTATATTTGCTCTATCCGTTCCATATGTATCCATCCACCCATCCAGGCATGTAAATGTTAAGCTAGCATTCAATAAACATCTTAAATAATAAATATCATAAAGAGCCTACTAGGTACGTAGCACTGTGTTTGTCCTTAGAGTAGATATGATAAATATATGCCCATACCTGAGGGAGTCTACCCTTTAGCAAGAATGAGAGACATTCAACAGGTAACTTTAAGTGAGATGAGAATTAACAAGGAGATATTGAGGGTGCTATGGGAGACACGAGATAAGGCTGGCCAATCCTTTATAGCTGTACAGGGATTGCACCGCACAAGCTCATTTGGCCAAGTAACATGTTGGGCATCAGACCAGGTGCAGTGGCTCATGCCTATAATCCCAGCACTTTGGGAGGCTAGGGCGGGCGGATCACCTGAGGTCGGGAGTTCAAGACCAGCCTGACCAACATGGAGAAACCCCATCTCTACTAAAAATACAAAATTGGCCAGGCATGGTGGTGCATACCTGTAATTCCAGCTACTCGGGTAGCTCGGGCAAAAGAATCACTTGAGCCCGGGAGGCAGAGGTTGTGGTTAGCTGAGATTGTGCCACTGCACTCCAAGCTGGGCAACAAGAGTGAAACTCTGTCAAGGAAAAAAAAAAAAACATGTTGGGCCTCAAGTACAGCTCTCTCCATATTCACAACCTAACTAAAAGACTGTTGTCTTCTCATTACCACAAAGAAGCAATTCCAACTAGCATCAGCTCTGAAACTGTAAAGTATGAGCACCTAATCTTACAGCATCAATGAACCTGAATTTTACGTTAAGAGTAATATTAACAGAAAATAATTAAAGTGTTTTTTAAGTATTAGACTCAGCTGTCCACAGGAGCAGAAACAGTAATTTATCCAACGTTATTTCATCACTTGGGCAATACTAAAATAATTCAAGGAGATGTATGAATAATTGAAGCTAAGACCATCTGTAAAAAATGCCATTACGGCTCTTTACCGATTGACATGCATTTAAAACTGTGATTTAAAAAGTGGCATTTTCCATCCTTTTAACTTTAGGAAGATTTAAATGATTTATTAATCAAGTGCTCTTTCACTGGACTAAAGTAGGATCACAAGCCCCATTCAAACCTGTCTTCCCTTTCCACATATCAAATTCTCACCTTCCAGAGAAGCTACTAAAACACCCAAATTAAGAAGGGTTGGTCTACAGCAGTGGGATGGCATCTCCCTGTCCAGGAGATTGTAAAATTCGAAAATTAAGCCTGTCACTTTAAGATATATGAGTCCCATTTCAAGAATTTCTAGCATCAAATCAAGCAAGAATATTATTGGGAGATAAATTTATTTAACACAAAGATTCTAGGAGAAGCCATCATTTCTAGAGCAGAAATCAGAATGCTCAAACAACACGAGATCAAAGTGGGGCCATCCCTCACCCCCAAATTATCTACCGCAAGTCACAGCCTGCTTAAGAGGATTAGAGCAGGTTTCCCAGATGGGTTTGGTAGCCTCTTAATTATGAAAGGTGCACCTCTAAACTGGTCTCTAGTCAGATATGGTTCGGAATCCCCACATTCCACACTGCCCCTCCCTGCTGTATGCTTCAGTTTCCTCATGTATCAAATGAGAATAAGCAGCCATGCCTACCTCATAAAATTGTTGTGGGAATTTACAAGTTAATGCATGTAAACTGCTCATATTCATGCCTGGCACATAGTAAGTGCTAAATAAAAGTTAATTGTTATTATTTTGTTTTGTAGCACATCTTGATGAATTTCTGTCCATAAAAGCCTTCTGAGAGAAGTCACGAAAATGAATAAGTCTGTTGAGCTTTACACATGCCGGTCTTACCCAAATTTGGCTGACCACAGGATCCTTTGATCTCCCCATAAAACATTTTCTATCACTGGGAAAGCTCAAGCCCTGTAGAGTTCACCATGGGATACCTGCTCCATGCCTGTGTCTCTGCCTCGTCTAGTTCCATTGCTCATCCAGAAATTGAGAAGACTTATCATTTAAGCCATGAGATGGCAGAGGAAGAAAAAAATAGATGCCTGTTTAAGCCACCTTTAAATTTTCAATTCTTCTTCCACTGAATTGTCCTTGATATTTCCTTTGGAAATGAATTCCAAGGTAATAAAAGACCTCGGTGCAGGTAGCGGGGTGTTTTAGTTTTTTTTTTTTGTATTATTTATACACAAAAACTGGCTGAAAGGCCAAACGGAATGACAATAAAGGGCACCCTGCCCCGATTTGATGTTAAAAGGCCCACCTTGACCCAACAAGGCCAACTGTAAACAACCCAAGGCCAGGGACCACATAATTCCCTGATGCAGAGTTGGGAGAAAAACAACGGGAACTTTGTTCACTGTATTCACGCAATATGGGTTACTCCTCTTTCTATTTCTATAACCTAGAACACTAAATAAATACTTCAACAATTAGAACATGTTTGTTAGACTGATAAAAATAAAGACGCCCAGCCTCTCGAAAAATAATAATAGCTCACTCATATACTCTTAACCATCCTTAATGGACTTTTTAATTTTTATTTTTAGACGAAATCTCCCTCTGTCACCCAGGCTGGAGTACAATGGGGCAACGTTGGCTGACTGCAATCTGCCTCCTGGGCTCAAGCCATCCTCCTACCTCAGCCTCCTGAGTAGCTGAGACTACAGGCACAAGCCAACACACCCAGCTAATTGCTGTACTTTTGTAGAGACAGTCTCACCATATTGCCCAGGCTGGTCTTGAGCTCCTTGGCTCAACAGAGCCACCTACCTCAGCCTCCCAAAGTGCTGGGATTATAGGTAAGCCACTGCACCTGGCCATATTAACTCATATAATCACCACAACTTCCCTTTAAGGTAAATACTTTTATCTCCATTTTGCAGATGAGTAAACTGAGACGGCAAGTACTAAGCACCTTACTCAAGATCATACAACTAATAAAAGAAAAATTCAAATCAAAACTGTTCCTTATTATTTCTTCAAATGAATTCATTTTTTAACTTCAATAAATTTAACCTGAAAGAAAATTTTATTACATTATCGTGTGTTATCATCTAATCTAAAAGAATGCTAATTTTACTTAAAAACTGTCATCTGCAGAGGATACAAAACTGAAGTCTTCTCTCTCTTTCTCTCTCTCTCTCTTCCTCCCTCCCTTCCTCCACCTCCTCTGTCAGAGGAGTTTGAACCAGAGCAACTCCATCTTGAAAGAAAGCTAGATAAAATAAGACTAAGACCTGCCGGGCTGCATTCCCAACAAGTTAAGGCATTCCTAGTCACAGGATGAGACAGGAGGTCAGCACAAGATACAAGTCATAAAGACCTTGCTGATAAAACAGGTTGCAATAAAGAAGCCATCCAAAGCCCACCAAAACCAAGATGGTGATAAGCGTGACCTCTGGTGGTCCACACTGCTACATTTCCACCAATAACATGATGGTTTACAAATGCCAAGGCAACATCAGAAAATTACCCTATATAGTCTAAAATGGGGGCCGGGCACAGTGGCTCACACCTGTAAACCCAACATTTTGGGAGGCTGACATGGGTGGATCAGCTGAGGTCAGGAGTTCAGGACTAGCCTGGTCAACATGGTGAAACCCCATCTCTATTAAAACTACAAAATGAGCTGGATATGGTGGTGCACACCTGTAACCCGAGCTACTCAGGAAGTTGAGGCAGGAGAATCACTTGAACCCAGGAGGCAGAGTTTGCAGTGAGCTGAGATTGTGCGACTGCACACTAGCCTGGGCAACAAGAGTGAAACTCATCTCAAATAAATAAATAAGTAAAATGGGCTGAACCCTCAGTTCCGCGAATTGCCCACCCCTTCCCTGGAAAACTCATGAATAACCCACCCCTTGTACAGCATATAATCAAGAAATAACCATAAAGATGGGCAACCAGCAACCATCAGGGCTGCTCTGCCTATACAGTACCCATTCTTTTATTCCTTTCTTAATAAACTTGCCTTCACTTTACTCCATGGATTCATCTCAAATTACTTCTTGTGTAGGATCCAAGAATCCTCTCTTGGGGTCTGGATGGGGACCCTTTTCTGGTAACACCTGTGCCTTTTCCTCTCCTGAAAAGGTAGACTTGCTAGTATAAGAATATATTAAAGATTCACTGGCACTAAAATAATACTTTCTCCTCCACATAACCACACCCACTGAATGTCACCTGCAAAGGGTCTGACTGTCTCATTGTAGGATTCAAAGCCATTTAATGTCACAAGTGCGAACTGCTCCCAATGCCCTCACCCATCACAGGTGGTTCCACACTTCGGAAAACACTGCTTCAAGCAGCATTAACAAGCAGGGATGTCACAAATGCAGATTTATTTGCCAATAAATCAAGCTGCTTCTGTAGGTTTTTTACATGAGAAATCATAGATATCAATGTAAAGTACTACTTTTAGGTCCAATCAATCATTGGTAAAATGATACAATGAGGAAAGCCTGGCTTGGCTGGCAGTTTCTGTGGAAAGGGACTGTGGTTTGGGCTGACCACAAGATCAACATCAGCCAAGAGTGTGACAGTGTTCTGAGAAGACAGAAGGAACGCTTAGGCTTATTCCTAACCCGTCAGGGATGGAACCAAGGGAAGGGAGATCCTGTCCTCACAGTGAGCCAAGCAGACCACACCAAGCTCTCAGGAAACTCAACTACTTAACACAGCATGTCCTTTTCAGAAAAAGCAATCAAGAATGATGAGTATCTGAAAATTAAGCCATTTGAGGAATATGATCACCCTATTTAAAATTGCAACCCAAGTCCCTCCAGTATACATAATATCCCTTACCCTGTTCTTTTTTTTCATGGAATTTTCACATCCTAATATGCGACACGATTTGCTTTTACATGAATTTCTGCTCCCCCCACTCCATGAAGACAAGGATTTTTTTACAGCTGTATTCACTGATACACCCCTGGTGTTTAGAGCAATGACTCATACATATTAACACCAGAGAGCCAACTGTGTGCAACTCCTCCAAATACTAGCTTCAGTGAGTTTACATTGGTCACTTCATACTGGCCATGGTGGGAGCATTTACACAAAGGAAAGTGGCAAACACTACAAATCAGTGCTCCCTGCCCAGAGCTGGTTCTCAGCCATTAACCAGCACTGATTACACGTGCTAAGAGAACTTGGGCCAACAAGAATATAGAAATGAACTTAAAAGTGAGAGAATGTTTCAGATATTGAACTAGTACCATTGTTTCAATAGAAACTGGGTGGCCTCATTTGTCAGGATCACATGAGATGAAATCAATGTATTGCTTTTCCACTGGCCTCAACTGCTCTGTGAAGGCAGGAATCTCAACTGCATCCCTCAACATTGTCACAGTGGCAGGCAATTAAGTTTGAGTTGCTGTATTCAATTGTCTCCTTTCAGCCAAAAGACTAAAACTCTATAGTACATGTCAAACTACATTAAGTCTAATTTCCACAGTTCTAATCACTAGAGAAAATGGGTCAATGCCTTCTTTTAAATATGAAATGTGTAGTTTCCCTTTTAGAACTTAACCAATTTCAAATAAAAATGCAACCACAATGAGAGCCATTACGTAAGGAAAACCATACTTTCTAGGATGCCCATAATTTCAGCTTCTAGACAAAATAATGAAATCTTTTCTGTACTTCAAAAGAACTCTGAAGATGACTGAAACCGTTTTTGTTGTTGTTGTTGTTGTTGTTGTTGTTTTGTTTTTGAGACGGAGTTTCGCTCTTGTTACCCAGGCTGGAGTGCAATGGTGCAATCTCGGCTCACCTCAACCTCCGCCTCCTGGGTTCAGACAATTCTCCTGCCTCAACCTCCTGAGTAGCTGGGATTACAGGCACACACCACCATGCCCAGCTAATTTTTTTTTTTTTTTTTTTTTTTTTTTGTATTTTTAGTAGAGATGGGGTTTCACCATGTTGACCAGGATGGTCTCGATCTCTTGACCTCATGATCCACCCACCTCGGCCTCCCAAAGTGCTGGGATTATAAGCTTGAGCCACCGTACCCGGCTGAAACAGTTTTAATTAAAGATACAATTAGCATGAGTTTTCTGAGATACAATGATAATGGGTGGGCAGGACATAAGAGGTTATCATTGATGCTTTCAGTGTATTTAATGAAAAAAAGCAGGTCTAGCACCACGGTGACTCACAGCTGTAATCCCACCAGTTTGGGAGGTCATAGTGGGAGGGATCACCTAAGCTCAGGAGGTCAAGGCTTCAGTGAGCCATGATCCTGCCCATGTACCCCAGCCTGGGTGACAAAGGGAGACACCATCTCAAAAAAAGAAAAATACCTGTGACAATGAAGCTGTTTGTAGAGCATCTGTCCCACAACCTATCTCTATACCTCATCCAACCTTTCTTCTCAATCTAACTCAACATTCATTTCATATGTAGTATTTCTAAAATTGACAAAACCTCAGTCATCACAGAGGCAGAGATCAAGGATGATTTTTATGTCAAGAATTCAATGCAATCCACATAAGATACTAGATAATTCTATCTTGAATAACTTGAGAAATTTTCATGCCTCAAAAGCCTGAAAGCTTAAAACTCCAACAAATTCCCACAAACGAAAGGGCCTCAAAGAGCAAATCAACCCAAATGGTAATAAATCAGGGTAAGAAGCTAAGTACACCAAAGGCCTGTAGAATGGAAATTGGGCTGGGTAGGAATCCTGGGGTCTAATCTATTCTCTTTTACTAAGAGTTATGAAACATTGGGCAAGTCACTTAAACCAAGTTGCAGTTACCCTTATCAGCCAAAGAGGAAAATACTTCCCCTGTGTATCTCACAGCTTTCCTAGAAAGACAAATCACGTTAAAATTGATATCTGTATCTGAAAGAAAAACCAACGTCTTCCCATTGTGTCTCAGCATTTACTACTAACTTCCCCAAATAAGTTGGAGATGTCTTCATCAAAATGTCCACTCATGGTTGGGCCAGGTGGCTCACACCTGTGGTTCCAGCACTTTGGGAGGCAGAGTTGAGTAGATCACTTTGTCAGATGTGTTTGAACCAGAGCAACTCAATCTTAAATAGGGTCTGGGTAAAATGAGGCTGATACCTACAGGGCTGCATTCTCAGGAGGTTAGGCATTCTAAGTTAAAGGATCACACTGGTCAGCACAAGATACAGGTCACAAAGACCTTGCTGATAAAACAGGTAAACAAGCCAGCCAAAATCAATCAAAACCAAGATGATGATGAAAATGACCTCTGGTCCTCCTAACTGCTCATTATATGCTAATTATAATGCATTAGAATGCTAAAAGACACTCTGACCAGCACCCTGACAGTGTACAAATGCCATGGCAACGTCAGGAAGTTACCATATGCGGTCTAAAAAGGAAGGAACCCTCAGTTCTTGGAATTGCCCACCCCTTTCCTGGAAAACGCACAAATAATCCATCCCTTATTTGGCATATAATCAAGAAATAACCATAAAAATAGCCAAGGAGCAGCCCATGCTACTACTGCTTTTTTTTTTTTTTTTTGGAGACAGAGCGTCGCTCCTGTCACCCAGGCTGGAGCACAGTGGTGAATCTTGGCTCACTGCAACCTCTGCCTCCCAGGTTCAAGGGATTCTCCTGCCTCAGCCTTCCAAGTAGCTGGGACTACAGACGTGTGCCACTGCCACCACACCTGGCTAATTGTATTTTTTAGTAGAAACGGGGTTTCACTGTGTTAGCCAGGATGGTCTGGATCTCCTGACCTCAGGATCTGCCCGCCTCAGCCTCCCAAAGTGCTGGGATTACAGGCATGAGACACCATGCCCAGCCCTCTATTGCTTTCTTAATAAACGTGCCTTCACTTTATGGATTCGCCTCAAAGTCTTGTGTGAGATCCAAGAACCCTCTCTTGGGGTGTGGATCGAGACCTGTTTCTAGTAACAGCTTGAGCCCAGGAGTTTGAGACAAGCCTGGGCAACATGGGGAAACCCTGTGTCTATAAAAAATACAAAAATTAGCCAGGTATGGTGGCACTCACCTATAGTCCTAGCTACTTAGGAGGCTGAGGTGGCAGGATCCATCATTTGAGCCCAGAAGTCAAGGTTGCAGTGAGCCGAGATTGTGCCACTGCACTCCAGTCCAGGTGATAGAGCAAGACCTTGTCTCAACAAGAACAACAACAAAAATCCACTTGCATTCTTGTGTTCTCTTTAAGTTACATTACAGGGTAAAAAACAATTCAGCCATTATTCATCTCCATGGAATATAATAACTTGCCATTACATGTGGACTTGAACCCAATTCTGGGTTCACATGAAACAAATCATTTGAAACCTACATTGTATGATTGACTTTTCATTGCACTGTGACTAAAGTGTATATGCAAACTCATAGAAAAGCTTGATGACACCAAACTATGTGTTTCAAAATACCTGCTCTCCATTGCAATGCTATCACATTTTAAATTACTTTACTGAAACTTGGAATTACCAAATAGTCCAGAAAATAAACTACAGAGATAAATCAAGAGATTGAAAATCCAAGACATTGGAAACGGGGAAAATTGCTATCAAGTTTTCTAACTTTTGTGGACACAGATGCTTACAAATATTTCAAAATATTTCATTAAACCATTTTATTTGTTAGGACAGAATGCCTTGAACCTGCACTTTTCGGATTTGATTTGTAGATTATTTTCTTGCTCATTTTCTCTCCTAATCAGCACAAAATAATGCAAAGAAGGTCTCTTTAGAGACCTGTGGATTATGTCATTTTCAAATTACTTGAATCCCTTGAACCCGGGAGGCAGGGGTTGCAGTAGGCTGAGACTGCACCACTGCACTCCAGCCTAAGAGACAGAGTGAGACTTCATTTTAAAAACCAAAAATAAAAAGGAAAGATTAGGTAATATGTTTTCTAAAACTGGTTCTCTCCCATAGCAGATAACTTTGATGTATGTGTCTTCCCCTCAGGTTTCTTCTTTGGAACACAATCCCCTTCAGTATTCCCACCACCCCCAACATACATATACTATCAACAGGAATAAACTCTGGGCAGCCCTTGAGTTCCACCCACCCAAGCAATGGCTGACTTCCTTAGGCATGGGCCCCTACTTGAAGTTCTACCTATGAAATTCTCTTTCAAGGAAGCTGGACCACAGAAACTCTGTGACTAAAGCCGTCGTATAGTAAGAGAGCCAATGGGGCTTCCAAATTCCACCTTGTACATGGAAAATCAAAGAAAGCCTATCTGGAAAAAAGCATAATCAGAGGGAATAAGACCTTTCATGAAGCCCTCTCCATCCTTCCCCTTGGGTTGCATGAGACTTTACCTTCTCTAGATAACACATTCTCCTTTCTGCTTAGGCTATTAATTGCAACCAAAGCTGATTCATAATTATGTTTAAATAAAGTATGATGCTACACTATCCTATACCAGACTACATTTACTTAACAGTTCTATCTTTTCAAAGTTAAAATCTTGATATGAAAGAGGAAACAATACCATCTACCTCTAGGCAGCACCTAACCGAAAGCTCCAATGAAAATGAAGCATTCAGGGAAGTTTATGATTATACTTGTTTCAATAAGTATTTTAAGTGTATATGGCTAAACGAACATTTTCCAGGACTAAACTCATTATTAATCCACTTGAAGACAAAAACCATATCCTATCCTTGGAGTCCAGAGAGAATGCAAAATGGCTGAAGTGTAGTGGCCTAAAACAATAAGCATTTATTATCTCACAGATTTTCTACAATCAGGGACGGTTTAGTTTGTGGCTCATTATCTCATGTCAACATATTGGTCAGGGCTGCATTCATCTGAAGGCTTGACTGGGACTAAGGGTTCTGCTTCTAAAATGGTCACTAACACGGCTGCTGACAAGATACCCTGGTTCCTCACCACATGGATCTTTCCCAATGGTTGCATTGCTTGTCTGTCCTCATAATATAGCAGGTAGCCTACAACAGAGGGACAGATCCAAGAAAGCAAGGCAGAAGCCACAATTCCGTTATGACCTAGCCTTGGGAGCAATACTGTGTCATTTCTACCACATACTGTTGGCTTGAATATCAGTCCTATTCAACTTGGGAGGGGTCTATACAAGGCCATGAATATATGGAGGTGAAAATTATTGGGAGGAGGGGAAGGGTCTTGGAGGTTCGCTACAATTGGCTAGATTAGGATATATACTCATTGAAACTCCTAATTATATTTAATATAGTATTTGGAGTAAAAGAAGAAAGACATCTTAGATAAGCCTGTTTTATTAATTGTTTATCATAGTATGTACGCACAGTGGAAAATAAATGGAGTAGAAACATATCCCTATTCCTTCAAAATGATGAATCTAGGTGAGACACCAAGATACGCAGAGGAATAATTAGAGGGCAATTAGCGTAATGAACTGATTATTTCATTTTTTAATATATTTTACCAATTTTTTTTTTAAGATAGCAACAGATCTTGCCATGTTGCCCAGGCTGGTCTTAAACTCCTGGCCTTCAGAGATCCGCCTGTCTCAGCCTCCCAAAATGCTGGGATTATAGGGATGATTCTAAATACAATAGAGGTTCAGAAAAAGAAGAAACAAAAAACAGGTTCAATGAAGCAGCAAAAACGCTTTCTCTGTTCTTTACAAATAAAGGCTTAGCTTAAGGTGGCATCTTTAACCATATATTTTACAGATTACAGGTACACTTTTTCCAAACATCCATTTGATGTTAGCAAGTGATTTAACAGGACTAATGGTGCAGTACATCTAAGAAAAAGGCTCACAACTAATTATAAAACCAAGTCCCTCCCCTCCTATATTGGGCTAGATGCCAGATTGTGGGCTAAGAAGGAAAAGTTTGTTGTTTTTTTTTTTTTTACAGGGGAGGTTGTGGGGTGATATTACAAAGGGGAACATTGAAATCCTCTTGTGAGCAAATATCAGTAAGTAATCTGTACCAATTTTATCTGTATTCCACAAGTATTTATTTAATCCTACGTATAATAAGCCACTGAGCTAGATACAAACACAGTAAGAACGAGACAGACACCAGTCCCCCCTTTCTACAGTATGCAGTTTATCAGGAAAGCCAAAAACAAAAACAAAAAGTAAACATTCCAGTAAAGGAATGATTAGTGCTATTATGACAAGGAAAGCATAGGGAGCTATTGGATCACAGAAGAGAGATTACAGTTCCCCAAAGCTAGGGCGTCTGGAAAGGAAGAACACCCTTAGTAAATGACATTGAAGATAAAAATCTAAACTATGTATAGTGGTCAGCTAGAAAAAAACAGGAAAGAAAGAATATTTCAGGTGGAGAGAAACACATATTTTCAGACCAAAAGCTGGAGCACAAGGTTAGTTTAAAGAACTGAAAGAGGTTCGGTGATTACAATATTGAACAAAAGGGGGCATGTGGAAAAAGTAAGAATGGTTTTGTAGATTGAATTCTCTGCAGCAAACTCCACCAAGAGGCAGAGGCCAGCCATGGTGGTTCGCTTTGGGAGGCCAAGGTGGGCACGAGTTCATGACCAGCCTGGGCAAAAAAGTGAGAATCTATCTCTACAAAAAAATTTTTTTTAATTAGCTGGGTGGTGTGTGCCTGTGGACCTAGCTACTTGGGAGGCTGAGATGGAAGGATCTTGAGCCCAGGAGGTAGAGGCTGCAGTGAACCACGAGCGCGCCACTGCACTCCAGACTGGGCAATAGACAGGGATTTTGTCAAAAAAAAAAAAAAAAGAAAAGAAAAGAAAAAAGGGGTAGAGTCTACTGTCTCACCCTCTGAATTTTGGCTGGCCTGGAACTTGCTTTGAACAACAGAATGTGGTAAAGGTGACACTGTATGAGCTCAGAAGCATGGGTCTCAAGGTGCCTTGCCACCGCCCCCTTCCCTCTTTTGAAATGCTGCCCTGAAACTGCCAAGTGAGGAAGCCAGTGTAGCCTATGCAGGAAAATAAATCATTGTGGAAGAGATACCAAGGTGCCTCAGAGGACAGTCAGTACCAAGGCCAAACGTGAAGGAAGTCACATCGGAACTTCCAGCTCAGCCACCACCCAGGTCAACTCGGCAGATGAGTGAGCCCAGGTGAAACCAGCCTAAGAACTATCTGGCCAGCTCACAAAATAATAAGAAATAACCAATCATTGTTTTTCTTTTTTTTTTTTTAAAGCTACTAAGCTTGGGGGCTTTGTTAGGCAGCAGACAGAAAGAAGCCAGAACACAAAGGACCAGGTTAAAGACTCTGACTGACCTTCATCCTAAAATCAATGGAGAGCCATGGAAGGGTTTTAAGAACAGAGTAACATAATTCATCAGTACCACAGACACAGTACCTAGGCCAACAAACCTCCCAAGGCCCTAGAAATATCAGGAATATGGTGGGAGGAAGGAAACTGATTGCAAAATACAAAGAGAAACAGCAGAATCAGAATCCCTAAGTATAATCCACAACAAGTCAACTGCAAATCAAAAATTCCTATGTAGTGACCAGGTACAGTGGCTCACTTCTGTAATCCCAGCACTTTGGGAGGCTGAGGTGGACAGATCACCTGAGGGTCAGGGTTTCAGACCAGCCTGGAAAACAAGACAAAACCCCATCTCTACTAAAAACACAAAAATTAGCCAGGCATGGTGGTGGGCACCTGTAATCCCAGCTACTCAGGAGGCTGAGACATGAGAATCACTTGAACCAGGAAGCAGAGGTTGCAGTGAGCCAAGCACACCACTGCACTCCAGTCTAAGTGGCAGACTGAAACTCTCTCTCAAAAAAAAAATTCCTATGTAGATACATATATTTCGTCAGGAAAGTGGATACATTTTAATATATTAGTTACGGAGGAGGGCAATCTCCAAAGTATCTTGCACCTTCAAAGTCTCATGTGCACCTATGTGTGTGTGTGTGTGTGTGTGTGTGTGTGTGTGTGTAGGGTCTCACTCTATCATCCGGGCTCGAGGACAGTGGCACAATCACAGCTCAATGCAATCTAAAACTCATGGGCTCAAGCAGTCCTCCCACCTTAGCCTCCTGAGTAGCTGGGACTACAGGTGTGAGCCACTGAGCTCAGCTTCCAACTGTTGTTCTTATTGTTGTTGTTAATTTCTACCTAATTTTCTCCACAGACAGTATCTCCTCCTGATGATTAACAATTTTGTACAGCTTACCGAAAGCAAAGCCTACACCATACCCACTGTATCAGGAAGAGAATCTCATCAGTGAAGTAAATTAGCAATAGACAAGGAAGCCTATATTCTGAAATCTAAATTCCAATAGCAAGTTATAACTGTTTGAGATTTTGAAGAGCTGTCAAAAGAATGGCAGCCTGAAAAACACCTTAAAAATTCTTGCAACCTATTTGCAGACCTCAGCCAGTCCCTCCCTGTCACTTCTCCCTTGCCCTTTTCCCTCAGAATTCCAGCACTTGCTAGCTTTGTCTGTTTTGAATAGCAGTGCTCAGTGTTCAACTAAGGAAATCCTCTCCTTCCCCAGCTGGCTCACCAGGAAATTGTTTAGAAGTCAGCTTTTTCCTGGAGGTGGCCCACAGGCCCATGGGGAAAGAAAGAGACTGTGTCAGGGGCTGCGAGTACTCCCCTGGTGAGCTAGTTTGTAGATGATGGTCTAACCACACAGCCACTAGCAGCCTCTGCAGTGTGAAGCCAACAGGGTGCATGTGTGTTTGCTAGGCGGCTTGCTTTGGATAAGCACAAGCACAACTGGCTACGCCTAACCTGCTAAATAGAATCTGTAAGCCACATCTTTTACTTTGTGGGGTTTTTATAGTTACAACTTAATTAACTTGTGACAAGCAGAAGAGCCACTGCAGACAGTAATGTTTAACACCAAAAAAAAAAAAAAGGAAAAGAGATAATGAAATTACACCCAAATTAAGTAAGATTTTGCCTAAGGGATGGATATTGTTCTGTTAGATGATCAATCTAGCCCAAATAAGTATAAATCAGGCTGTCATTCCTTTTTTTGCAAAATTAAATACGGCATTTATTTTTTGATGTACTTTTCTAAAAAAGAAAAAAATCATCAGAATCAAAAGAATATGAACCAAGTAATACTCTAGTGGGAAATAAATGACCAGACACCTTGACCTTAAAAAGTATATTCCATGTTATATGTCAATATGATCATTCTTCCTATCTATTCCAAATGCATACAAGGAAGACAAACTCCAAGCTACTAAGAACATTCTTCAATTATCTAAGCTACAAATAAAAATAGAGCTTTCATGAGAAATAAAGAATTAGGTCAGTGGATAGAAACAGTGTCTTTCAATTTAACTAAAATGTTACTCGGGGGAAAATTTTTGAAATGTGCTTTAATATTATATTAAATAAATCAATGTAAATATATTAAATTAATATAAATAAAGGTCTTTAAGGACCTTTAACAACAAGCTCTGTTCTCACTTATCTGTTCAAGGTGATTCGAGCTCTATTAATATTTGCAGTGGACAAGATGACCAACCTCTGAATGTCCCCTTCCATCTTATGAGGACTTTGTTAAAAATGACAACCTCCCTCCTAGCCAAGAGACTTGAGACTTTTTTTTTTCTGCATTGAGACAGGACAATTTAAAGCCCAGAATAAAATAAATTAAAATCAAATATCAAGCATGCACCTCTTTGAATGAAAACTTCTCATAATAAACCTAGGCGGGACATCCTAATTATCTAAAGCCTGAAGATGTTCTTTGGTGTAACAATGACATAAGATTTATTTATAGTTTTCCTGAGACTCATTAATCATTTCCTGCAATGAGACCACATCATTGAAATCATTTTATTTTGATAGGCTGGCAGAGCACAAGGGGAAACAGTCCTCAAAGACAAAAGAACAAGGTTCTGGCGGGTGTCTTTGTAGCAGAGGGCAGTGCATATTTTTTTAGTGAGGATGCAACCATTGTATGTAAACAGCAGGAACTCTCTTCTGATGCTATATCCTGTCCTGTTTAACTCATTAATTTAGAAGACCCTCAGTCACTAGAATAAAACACTAGCACTCGTAATTCTTTTGTGCCCCATCCCAAAATCAATTTATTATATTGCTAAAGAAAAACACATAAACCAGTTTACATTGACTTTAAACTAACATGGATTATGAATTAAATGGGATAGTAAGTCATCAAGAAAATACATTCTTTTTAATTTATTGTGGCCCTACTGTTGTACATGAAGAGTTTTTCTTTTTATTTCCCTTTTTTAAAAAAATGACTTTCATATCTTCTGCAGGTTTTCACATTTCTATTCCTATGGGCAGGAAGACTAATACAGCCAAATGTCTTCATTATTAAAAAAATATGCAAACTACATTTTAGTTTGATCATTATTTTAGCAAGATCATTATTTCATACCCCCTTTCATGTTTACACTGCGGGGGTAAAATCAATAACTGAATGTGAACTCCACACAAATTACAAACAGCTAAATGTAGATGATGATGATGGATCTTTAACTACTCGTAAACAGACTGAATGATGAAAAGTATCCCAAAGAAACACTGTCAAATAGCACTAACAATGGTTCATTTTCTAACCTGGGAAAAAATATTTTAGTGGTGAAAGTGAAATTATGCGCCCATCTAAATCATGAAGTATGAGTGTCACAGGCTCTGTAAAATACCAACTCTTACTTCTCCAACTCAGACAGGCCCTCTGATCTTCCTTGAATGTGTCATCTGCATTTAAAAGCCAATAAGAAAGGAAAGGGGAATTGATTTGGGGAATAAAAGGACATAAGCAGTCATGGTATCAAGTCTCATGAGGGTTTGAGTCTAACAAGGTTTGGGGAACAAAGCTGATATTCCTCATCTTATTTGAACATTAGTAAGCACACTGTGGCCACTTGATAAATGTTGTTCATAATATTACTACGTTTCTAGATGATTTCACAATCCCTGCAGATTAAGGAAGAATAAAAGAAGGAAGAATCATTAAGTGACTAAAATGAAAAAAAAACAAAGAAGCATCTTGAAATATGAATGTGGCAGAGACTGCAAGTTGCCTAATTGTTGTCAGCCCTCCCTCTTTAATCCTTAGAAATAGAACTTCTGCATCACTGGCAACCATGTGCCAAGAGCTGGGCTATGCCATCGTTTCGGAGGGAAAGCAGCAAAGCACTAGAATAACACCCAGGGGAGTGTTCTCCAAACCCTCCTACCTCTTATTCCAGGCAAAGCAGAGAGCACTTAGGGAAGGCAATACTAGAACGGTAGCTCAAAGAATTTACTCTGTAAATTCTTTACTTCCACAAGAAACTTGGAGATGTTTTAGTCCATTCAGGTTGCTATAATGAAATATCATAGATTAGGTCACTTATGAGTAACAGAAATTCATTTCTCAGAGCACCGGAGGCTGAAGTCCAAGATCAGGGTTCCAGTATGGTCAGGTTCTGCTGAGGATCCTCTTCTGGGATGTAGACTGCCATCTTCTCTTGAACTCCTGACCTCAGGTGATCCACCCGCCTCGGCCTCCCAGAGTGCTGGGATTACAGGCATGAGCCACTGCGCCTGGCCCACTGCCATCTTCTCATTGTATCTTTGTGTCAGAAAAGAAAGTAAGCTCTCTGGGGTCTCTTTTATAAGAGCACTAATCCTATTCAAGAGGGCTCCACCTCTATGATCTAAACACCTTCCAGAGGTTCCAACAGTCCCACCTCCTAACACCATAACATTGAGGGTTAGGATTTCAACATATAAACTTTGGGGAGATTCACATTCAGTCTATAACATGGGTCCCATTACTTTTCTACTGAGATTGTTTCCTTGACTTTAATATTGGTAACATTTTGAATTTTATTGAACTATTAAAAGAAGTAAAATAAATGTAAGCAAAGTGCCTATCAGACTGCATAACCCAGAGACAACGCACAAGGTATTACCCATGATTTAGTTTGTTCATAGCATGATCTCTCAAGCCCCACAAACCCCAAACCTTAAACCATCCCCGCTTATTCCTAAATTCAACAATGACGGAAACTCTAAGAGGTACTATAGTTTTCCTGGCAACTGACATCATCTGTCACCTCTTCCCTCCACTGCCCCCACCCTCAAAATTTATAATTTGAAATGAAACAGTATTCAAGAAAAAAACTGTAAATGGAATCAAGGTACAACGAATTAGAATTACATTGCTCCTAGCAAAAATGAAGACAGGGGCCGGGCGCATATGCTCATACCTGTAATCCCAGCACTTTGGGAGACCTAGACGAGCGGATAACAAGGTCAGGAGTTCGAGACCAGCCTGACCAACATGGTGAAACCCCGTTTCTACTAAAAATACAAAAATTAGCCAGGCATGGTGGCACAAGCCTGTAATCTCAGCTACTCAGGAGGCTGAGGCAGTTCAATGGCTTGAACCTGGAAGGCACAGGTTGCAGTCAGCCGAGATCACGCCACTGCATTCCAGCCTGGGCAAAAGAGCAAGATTCTGTCTCAAAAAAACCAAGACAGTTCACTAACACAAAATTGCATCAAATTGCTCCAAAGTACACTTTCTCAGCCTTGGTCCTACTGACATTTGGGTCTAGACATTTCTTTGCGGGGAGAAACTGTCCAGTGCATTGCAGGATGTTTAAGCAGTATCCCTGGCCTCTACCCTCTAGGTGCAGTAGCACTCTCATAGTTTTGACAACCAAAAATGAGGCCAGATTACAAACTGTCGCCTAAGGAAGGGGACAATATCCCCCACCCGACACCCCCTTAAAAACCGCTGTTACTTGAACCCCGTTGAAATGAAACCCCAACTTTAAAGTCTAAAGCTGTTGAGTTTGGCTTCTCTCATAAATGAAGAAAATAACGTTCTCAGAATTAAGAAGTGTTTCCCAATGGCTTTGAGGCATTAAAGGAAAAGTATTAACTTTCTGTTGTTAACATTGTGGTTGTTTGGAACAGGGTCTCAGTCTGTTGACCAGGCTGGAGTGCAGTGACGTGATCTTGGCTCACTGCAACCTCTACTTCCTGGACTCCAGCAATCCTCCCACCTCAGCCTCCTGAGTAGCTGGGACTACAGGCATGCACCACCATGCCCCCGGAATTATTTTTATTTTTTGTAGAGCCGGGATTTCACTGTGTTGCCCAGCCTGGTCTTGAACTCCTGGGCTCAAGTGATCTTCCTGCCTTGGCCTCCCAAAATGCTGGGATTATAGGCATGAGCCATCGCACCCTTAGCTAAGACATTCTCTTAGCTTTCTTAGAGAATGTCACTTTCCTTCCTCACCTGTGACCAGCAGCTTCACCATGAAGTATGCACAGTATAGACTGTGAGAAGTGTTACTTTTAATAATGGCTAATATAACACCATTTGCAAAAACAACAGCAACAACAACAAAAAAAACACGTAAAAAACCCACCAAAAGGAGTAATCCCGACACTAGTGAAATATTCAGGTTTTTTTTTTTTTTTTTTTTTTTTTGAGACCGAGTTTCACTCTTGTTACCCAGGCTGGAGTGCAATGGCGCGATCTCGGCTCACCGCAACCTCCACCTCCTGGGTTCAGGCAATTCTCCTGCCTCAGCCTCCTGAGTAGCTGGGATTACAGGCACGCGCCACCATGCCCAGCTAATTTTTTTGTATTTTTAGTAGAGACGGGGTTTCAGCATGTTGACCAGGATGGTCTCGATCTCTTGACCTCGTGATCCACCCGCCTCAGCCTCCCAAAGTGCTGGGATTACAGGCGTGAGCCACCGAGCCCGGCCCAAATATTCAGTTTTAAACCAAAAGAATTCCTTACCAAGAGTGATTGGCTTTCATATGCTTTGCCCAGAAACAAGCAAATGATACCTGAAGAAGTTTTATCTGTGCTCTGGAGAAGTACAGATATATTTTAACAGCCTCAAACAGACAGTTGATCATTCTGGGATTTGAATATAATTTGCTTGGTCTCCCAGATCCATTACCCTGGGGCCAGAAAAAACATCTGGCATGATCCGAACTCTAATATAAAATGGTTGGCTCTCTTTTTGGTTTCTAACTACCACTGTTTGATATGAGGTCAAAGTTCTAATTATTACTGTCACTTTCTGATCTTACAGTTAAGTATATCATGCAGAATGTTAGCAAGTGTCTCACTTTCCTCATCTGTAAGTGGAGATAAGAGCACCTACACCCTAGAGGGTTGTTATGCAGATCAAATTTTGTTTTGAGGGTCAATATTTGTAATCCCAACATGTTAGGAGGCCAAGCCAGGCAGATAACTTCAGGTCAGGAGTTCGAGACCAGCCTGGCCAATATGGTGAAACCCCATCTCTACTAAAAATACAAAAATCAGCTGGGCATGGTGGTATGCACCTGTAATCCCAACTACTCAGGAGGCTGAGGCAGGAGAATCCCTTGAACCCAGGAGGCAAAGTTTGCAGTGAGCTAAAATCATGCCACTGTACTCCAGCCTGGGTAGTGGAGTAAAACTCTGCCTCAATAAAAAAAAAAATTGTAAAATGCCCACAACAGTGTTGACCTATAGCAAGTGGTATGTAAGTGCTTGTTAAACAAATACAATCTACATAATTCTGTTATTTGAAGGAAAAATTATAATGTTTACAGTTGCATTTTTCATGTCAGATTGGCTATATTTTTGTTTTGTTCTGTGTTTCTTTTCCTGGGAGAAGATGGAGAAACATTCTTTGAAAATGTCCCTTTTTCTCACTGAATCTTCACTCATGCCCTAGGAAAAAGAAATTCAGCTGAGCGTGGTAGCTCACACCTGTAATCCCAGTACTTAGAGAGGCCAAGGTCAGGAGTTTGAGACCAGCCTGGCCAACATAGTGAAACCTCACTACTTGGCAGGCTAAGGCAGGAGAATGGCTTGACCCTAGGAGGCTGTGGTTACAGTGAGCTGAGATCATGCCATTGCACTCCAGCCTGGGCAACAACAGTGGAACTCTGTCTCAAAAAAAAAAAAAAAAGGAAAAACAAAAAAGAAAGAACAGAAAAAAGGAAAAGGAAGGGAACCATGAAAGGAGCTTGGATATTAGATACCCTGTGTGCAAGAAAGTTCTAGAAAGAACACCCAGCTCACCAAGGAAATAGCTCAAAAATAAAAGAAAACAAAGATGTATGTCTAAATTTCATACTCTCTGCTACAATACAGAATAAAGGAAGATAGTTGAGGTAAAGAGGTGGGTAATTCAACAACAGGGAAATAGGTAATAAAGAGTGTCAATTTTGTCCAACAGCATTAAAATGTGTAACAGCCAGGCAAATATTTATTATATAATATTGGCATTCATTCATTATATTGAGGATATCCATTATATAATATTGCTGTGGTGGGGCATGAAATAGAGGACAGGAACCAAATTCCTGTTACATCATGTTACAACATATATGAACAGCAACAAGGAAACTGGAAACAAGTGGTGTATCTGTAGGATAAGAGTGCTCAAAACCGAGAGCACCAATGGATCTGCAGGGGAAGCCCTTTTTAAAATGCAGATTCTGTGGGCTCTCTCCCAGACATTCTGATTTGGAAGGCCTAGGCTGTGCTCAAGAATCTGCATTTGGTTTTTCTGTTGTTGTTTTTAACCTAAAGGTTCAGGGGTACACGTGCAGGTTTGTTATATGGATAAACTTGTGTCATGAGGGTTTGACATACAGATTATTTCATCACCCAGGTACTAAACTTAGTACCTAATAGTTATTTTGTAATGACCACCTAGGAGATTCTGAGGCTGATGATCTGTGGACCATACATTCATTTCATGAAAACTTAATGGGTATCTAGTATCTGCTGTTAAAGCAAACTAAATATGGCCTGAGGACTCTGTACTTCTATATTTGAGCCTTTGTGGACCAACCATAACCTAACTTAATAGGTAGTCAAGATTGAAAATCTAATTTAGGAGTATGCACCTGTAAACAATAGCCAAGTCTTGGCCAATCTCAGCAGCCATACTTCAACCAGTAATATACCACTGAGTGTTCAAACCTTGTTCAAATAAGGCAAACGCCAACATGTATTTAATCCAGCTGTTTTTGCACCTCACTTCCAATTTCTGTATGTCACTTCTCTTTTCATGTCTATAAATTTATTCTGACCACAAGGCATCCCTGGAGTCTCTGTGAATCTGCTATGATTCTGGGGACTGCCTGATTCGTGAATCATTCAATGCTCTATTAAACTCCTCTAAATTTAATTTGGCTGAAGTTTTTCTTTCAACACTGCCAAGCCCTGTTCTAGGTGCTAGAGACAGAGCAGTGGATAAAGCCACACTTGAGAGGCAAGCAGTAAAGTGATAATAATTCTTTTAAAATTCTTTAATATTAAAATACTATTAAATAAATTCCCTCAAAAAAAATCAACAGCCAACATTTTCTGCTCTCTAATTTATGTTTTACTTAAGAGGAAATGCACCTTATACAGCTCTCAGGGCTTGACCCTGCGGTCTGCCTACTGCATGGACACTGGAAGGGGGTGGCCACCTAGGGTGGCTGTCCAAGTGAGGTCCTGGAACTTCCTGTCATTCCTGCATGCCCTCCCAAAGCACTAAGGGTGGTAACTGGTAATTAGAAAGGTTGATGATGGAGAAAGAATAAAAAAATGTGTTACTTCAACTCACAAGAAGCACAAGTTAAAGAACTTTTGGGATACAAGTCCTCGTCGGCATCTCGTGGCCTTTGATGCTGACCTCCCAACTTGGTGCCAGTTAGAATTTCCTCCTGGCTTTTCTACATTTCATCATTTATTTCCTGGTTTAGAATATTGAAACTTCACTTACATCCTGTTTTGGTCCCTTTGTTTTTTTTTTTACTTTGGGTAAATTTCAGTAAGCTCCTCCAGGTTAGAGAAAAGCAGAGCCAAGGGTGGCAATGAATTTCGGCATGGTCGAGAACAGCCACCAAGAGGGGAGAGCTCAATCCTATTTGTCTTGGCAATGGCATTCAGTGAGCTGCTGGTTATGTCATCTCCCTACAAGCAGGCCTCGCTGTTTTGCAGTCATCCATTTCCCAGTAATGGTATCCTGACACCACACACGCACACCCAGATCTGGCAGTGCACCCACCGGCCTGCGATGACTCCAGAATAGATAGGGACAGGGACAAGAAAATGAAAAACAATCCACATGAAAAAGATCACGTAAGAATGTTAAATATTAAAAATGCTGTTTTCGCCTGCAGAGTAAGAAAACACAGGAAAAAGTGGATAGCTGGAGAATTTTATTAAGCTAATGAGTTTACAGAGTTTAAAAGCACACTTTTGAATGGAAATCCAAAGTGACAAAATCATGAAAGCTAAGCAGTATGCAAAACTCTACAACTAAAGTGTTTCATCTCAGTATTTTATATGAATTAATTTCAATTTACAGCTAAATGTCAAGGCAAATTTGTTTCTTTTCTATCTTGTGTTATGTTTGGTACCTTAAGGCCTTTAGGCACTGAATAACTTATAAACAAACAACATCTTATCCTATTGTTATGTAAAATAACGCCCCAGCTTATGTTGCGTGCAGTTATTGAAGGAAAGAGGATCCCAATGTTGGAAGAAAATTGTATCTGTAAGCCATAGCAAACAGTTCCTAAAAGCAGACTAACAAAATGCTAAGATAAGAGGCCTCTGTCTTTTTATATGTATGGTTTTATCTATAAAAATTCTGGGATTAGAATTTGTAATGCCCCAAACAGAATATGTAAGGTATAAATATCCCCTAAATATATTTAATACCTGGAACAATTATATAATCAACCTAAAATGGAGAAACACAGGGAATCATACAACATGTCTCTAAATTCTGACATAAAATTAAAGGATGAAAACTCCTATGTTTATATTTTAAAATCATCAAATGAATACACTGAGGTAAGCTATAATAAAATTATTATGCTCAATTTGCACTAATTATAAATTACACATTTCTGATTACTGTTGAGGCTTTCAAGTGAAAGCTTTAATCAGCAATATCAGTTTTTTGCTTTATTTTTTTGAGACAGGGTCTTGCTCTGTTATCCAGACTAGAGTACAGTAGTGCAATCACAGCTCACTGCAGCTTGGATCTCCTAGGCTCAAGCAAGCCTCCCACCTCAACCTCCTGAGTAGCTAACTACAGGCATGCACCATCATGCCCAGCTAATTTATTTTATTTTTTGTATTAACTTTTTTTTTTTTTTTTTTTTTTTTTGAGACGGAGTTTTGCTCTTGTTGCCCAGGCTGGAATGCAATGGCACAATCTCGGCTCAAGGCAACCTCTGCCTCCTGGGTTCAAGGGATTCTCCTGCCTCAGACTCCCGAGTAGGTGGGATTACAGGTGTGAACCACCACGCCCCACCTAGCAATATCTTTTTAAAAATAATTGCTTCTAGCAGCAATGGACACTGCCCTGGAATGTCATAAGATTTACCTCCAGCCTTCCTAAATGACTCCCTTGTTTTATAAAACCCAAAATTGTCTACCTTTTCTTTGAGACTTTCTTCATTAATGTAAGTTCTCCCTATTGCAATAGCCTAAATAAAATGCCCAATACATGTGCTCTTTTATTATACTAAAAACCAGATTGCTAAAATAGAGCTTATGGTAACTTTCCAATGAAATTAAAAATCACTTGTCCAGCCTCACTAAATTACAATTTCAGTTAGGCCCAGAAGCCTGAAAAATTCTTGGAAAGTTCAGTAGGGTTAACCCAAAAGACATCTAAATCCAGGTTTATTAAGTTGGGGAACTCTTTTCTTTAAAAGAGAAGGACACAATTCAAACTGGCTTAGCTTATTCAATATATTTATAAAACAAATCACTAAGTCTCAAATGAGGATGTCTATCTTTGACCCACAGATTTAAAAAGCTATATATGCCAAGAAATAATATTTAAGCTAAGGGTAAAACTGTTAGGATTTTAGTATCATAAAATCCTTTATCAGTCAACACATTCTACAGAGCACGAAGATGATGCTACAGATACCTATCCATGAATTATGCAGTTCAATTTTATGTCCCAAAGCCAAATACCCAAAGTGAATTATCCACAGTGTCTTCCAACTGCCCAGTCACCAGCCTAAGAAGGTGACAACAGCAAAGTGAATGTAGCACAGAGAAAAAGACAGGCAAAGATGGCAGTTGTCATTCCTTCACGTTGTCCTGTCAGACACTCTATATTCCTCAAAGCATTTGTCACCTCTGAAGCACAGTTCCATTGCTGCCATCATGACATTTGGCTATAAATTTTTATTCACTCCACTTATTAAAATGCAAGGGCCTTGGTCCAGAGCACATGTCATATCAGATACCTTCCCATCACCTGCATAATAAAATGATACAAGCTCCGTGCCTATCATTTGCGTCCCTATATTCTGCAATAGTGCTTAACATAGAGTAAGCTCCCTCTAAACATTGCTGGATGAGGTATTAAAGGTCAATTGCTATTTCTGTTGTTATTACTACTAGCTAGCTGGAAAGCACTAAGTTCCTATTAGATGCAGACTTAAGAAAACAAAGCAGAATTCACTGACAAATGTTATCTTCTGTCTCAGTCATCATTTAGACTTGTCCAAGTCTACTGCTTCATTTTACCAAAACAACAATCACTCATTTGAAGCAAATGTGCTTTTTATTCTCGGTAGCAAGTCCTAGCACAGTATAGTCCAGAATTCAGCTGAAGTATGAGACATGCCTCCAAGTTCCTAAGGCTCAAAAGAGTTCAACTTTCTCTCCAACATGCCAAGATACATCACATGGGGAAAGTCCACTTACTCGTAGGATCTAAACCTAAACCTCCACATCTACCTAAAGTCCCAAGTTTTTAAACTTCTTTATCTAGGGAAAAAAGTTTCCTTTACTTTTATATCTAGGCTCCAGTTTTACATTTAAACTAAATCTGGGCTAGGCATGGTGGCACACACATGTAAGGAGTTTAAAACCAGCAACATAGCGAAACCCTGCCTCTACAAAAAAACACATAAATTACCCAGGCAGAGTGGTGTGTGCCTGTACTCCCAGCTACTCAGGCAGCTGAGGTGCGAGGATGGCTTGAGCCCAGGATGCAGAGGTTGCAGTAAGCTGATATTGCACCATTGCACTCCAGCCTGGGCAACAGAGCCAGACCATCTCAAAAGAAAAAAAATTCTAGATCAGAACTAGCAATATTTTCCACTTGTCAATTTTAATCAACAGAAAAGAAAAAGCCACATTCAGTATTAAAATTAAACAAACAAGTTAGGAGATGAAAGTAGACTGGACCACCCAAGTGGATAACTTAGCATTGGCTGAAATTCCCGAGCTTTAGTTCAGTGACCACTCCTGAAAAGGAAAGACATTTCTAACAACTTTAGCGAAAGGTCCAGGAGCATGGAGCCTCAAAGAACCCTTCTGATAAGGATCCTCTGCATAGATCTGCATATTCTCCCATGGCCCCAAAAGACTGAAAGCCTAGGCTTGTACCCTTGCTGTTGAATGATAGTCAAAGAATGTTGAGAATCCATGAAAAACTAATTTGAAAGATTAAAATGTGTCCCGCAGCTAACCCTTTCTGGGAGACACTACAGGAGAAAAACAAACAAAGAATATAAGCAAAGTACTAAAAATCCCTATGTAAATTAAACTCTATTGTTATGCCAAAGATTGCTCAAAGGAAAAAAACTTACAATCTTTCCTTTCCAAGAATTTGTAAATCCCTCTTCAACTGGTTGGAATGGAAATTACAAAATGCTACCCCCTACTGATGTGCAAAAGCCACCACTTAAATGTAAATTCTTCCCTTGAGTCACACAAAGTCCCAGACAGAGCTCTGCACTGTGTGCTGTCACTGCCCACGTGAGGACCTACTAACAAACCAGTAGAGTGCAGGGATACCTTAGGGCGGGGGTGTCCATTCTTTTGGCTTCCCTGGGCCACATTAAAATAAAGAATTGTCTTGGACTACACATCAAATGTACTAGCAACAACGACAGCTGGAAGAAAGAAGTTGGGGAGAGAGGGGAGGGGAGGAAAGGGGAGGAAAAGGAGAGGGGAGCGGAGGGAGGAAAAAAAATCTCATACCGTTTTAAGGAAGTTTACGAATTTATGTTAGGCCACATTCAAAGCATCCGTTCAATCAACTGTATTCTCCTCCCAGAGAACTGTGTGTGGAGTCAGGTTCTGGAGCTGTGTGGTCCAATATGGTAACTCCCGGCAGACCCGGGCTTGTTATACAGCTCACGTGGCTGAGGAACTGAATTTCTCATTTTATTTCATCTTCAATTATTCAAATCTAAAATACTCAATGCTGTTAGTGGAAAACATTTCATGTGTTTGGAACCACCTGAATCTACTTTCTCAGAAAAATTTTGTTAAACGTAAAAACAGATCAAATGTTTCTAATGAAACCGTGCATGGAAATGGAGATATACTCTGAAGTATAAATTACACATCTGATTCAACGACTTAGGAAAAACACATCAAATATCCCACAAGTAACTGATATTGACTACCTGTTGAAATGATATTATTTTAAATATATCTAATTGAATAAAATGTATTAAAATTTTTTACCTTTCCTTTTTTACTTTTTAAAGTAGCTACTAGACAAATTCAAATTACAGGTGGTTCACATTATATTTCTATTGGACAGCACAGCTCTAGTGATTCAAATCAGCTTAAGCCTTCAGCTTTAACACTCCATCTTTTTTGTGCTTGGAGCTCTTTGGCAGTCTAGTGATGACTATTATGATCTCAGAATTATGTTTATAAATGAATAAAATAAAATGTATAAGAGTCCAAAGGAAACTAATTATACTGAACTACAGTAAACAAAATATTCTTAAATTTATAATATAATGATTAAGGCAATGAAGAACAATAAATAAAAAGTGGTGAATCTATTAGCTACTGTAGTGATAAGTGTAATGAGACTGTAATGTGATATTAAAATATCTGAGATTCCTACTGACAACAAAGTCATAAGTATTCTGCCACTGTGGTTTGTTGCCTACATTCATAATAAAACGAAATGCTCAAGTTCCGTTAGGGGTTAGTGAAAGTGTAGATGGATAACTCTAAGCCCACCCAAATTTGTAGATCCCCTATTTCTCTGACAGACTTCTTGGGGACCCGTGGATTCCAAGGTTAAGGTTAAGAAAGCTGTTGTAATGCCTGATAAATTTGTGCGTCTGTTTGTCAAAGATGGCCCCCATCCTTAGGATGTCATTCTGCCTTGGCTCATTCCTGTTAATTTGGTGTTCATGACTCATAATTCCTGTTTTTGCCCACAACCAAACCAATATTAGAAGGAAGTGCTTGCACTTGTTTTTTTCCGATACTTTTGCTCTGCAAAGGGAACAGGAAGAACAGCAAGCAGTGTATATTTAAAAGAAAAGAGTATCTTAACTATGTACCAAAACGCAATGCTTTGGATCTAATGATTAATTTGTATGTGTTAGAATATTCACCAACCAGAAAGACCACATAAATATCAGTGGCACTTCATACAGTTGACTGTTCAAAGTATTTCCCGTTGCTTATTTGTCTTGACAAACACTTCTATAACACTTATCAGGTGCAGATACTGTTCTAAGGTCTACAAATACTAACTCTGTAATCCCTAACAAAACCTATGAGTCGAGTACTATTATTATACTACCACTTTTACAGATGAGACAACCAAGGCTCAGAGAGAGGTTAAATGATTTGTCCAAGGTCACAGAACTGGAATTTCAACAGAGAGCAGCTGCCTATGGGGTTTTCAAGAGGAGGACAATACCAGACAAAAACAAGCAAAAAGACTCTACTCATTGCAAGTGAGCAAAGGTTCTGATCAAATCTTCATGCTTGCTTCCAAATCACTTGCTGAAAAATTAAAAACTAGATAAGGTATGGACAGCTGCCTTTATACCTTCTGGCCTATTCACAAGCAGATTTCCAGATTAAACCAAATGCCTTCATTAGGAAAAACAAAGCTCCTCAGTCTCTGGGCAGCTAATGCGGGGCCTGGCATTTTCTCTACTCTTATCTAAAATATGCTGCAGGAGAATCTAGGCCCAGTGATAAGCCAGGTTTCAACTTCACCTCCCCAGCTTGAAAGCGATTACACACATACTTGGGATTTAACCAGCAAGAGAAGGACACAGAAACCTGGGTCCCTCCGAGCCCAATCTCTGTTGACAATGTTGCCAGGGCTGAGCCAACTGCAGCAGTGTCAAGAGCTCCGCAGGGAGGTTTCAGCAGAGAAACCAGCCCTACAGGTGTATCCAGGGAGGCAGGTGTATAAGGTCACATTCTTTCCTCCACTGAACAAATGAAGGTTTGTCTCCCTGCTGTGCTGGGCTCACAGGGCCAGATAAGCCTCTTTCACACAATAACCTCAGCACAGAAACAGTGCAGCTTGCTGCCACTCTGTAGCACCCAAAGTAAAACACCAACCACTAAAAGAGAGAAGCAGATAATGTTACAATAACATTTACCTAGACTAGGCAATGCTCATTAGGTAAAATTTAACCACAGCAAGACTCCTTAGGACAGATATGACTCAATAAATATTTGTGGATCTGAAAACCTAGTGCTACCTTTTAAAAGGTTTCTTAGACTAATTTAAAAGCTTCATTTTGGCTGTGTGAACTTGGCATTCCCTTTCTGAAATGATAGAGTCCCAGAGGTAGCTATAATGTTAAATAAAATGACTTCATTTCCTCCAGAGAAATATTTTACCTCCACCCCCCAACACTCTGGCATTCAACTACACAAGACTCCAATATCAGGGGGCAAAAAGTCAGGCCTGTTAGCCCTAGATCATTCTCAGATTAACAACCTTGGGGGAATAATCCTATAAGAAAATGTTTTCAAGATTTTGGGTAATAACATTTTTGGGCCAGATGAAATTTGTTAGAGTTTGCACTTCTGTTTCTAAAAACCTCTGAAGTCATTTGTTTCCCACAGTTTTTCTCAGAAGTTACTTTGTGGGAAAGAAAGCCAGGGTCTAGGCAGCAGGCCAGCCAGAACGGGGCTGCTCTGAAAGAAAGCCAGCCCCTGCCAAGCCAGAGTGACAGGGGCCACGCTAGCCAAGGTGGTTAATTTTTTACCTGGGTAGAGCCATAGGCACTGACATGGAAAATGGCTGTGACACAACAGATTCGGAAACATGCAAGATGCACAGGCAGTGGATTGTCTGACCCCAGGTTTGTTGCTTCAAATTACAACAGTTATCTAGAGATCCAAGGAGGAGGGTTGGGGTGTGTTTCAGGAGGCACGGTGGGGAAACAGCAGTGCTACAACAGAGGACTCAGACTTGGGACTACACTGCATCACATTCCAATCTCAGCTCTGCCACTTGTTGCCGGAGGTATCTTAGTCAAGCTTTTTTTTTTTTTTTTCTTTTCTTTTTCTGAGACAGAGTCTTGCTCTGTCACTCAGGCTGGAGTACAGTGATGCAATCTTGGATTACTGCAATCTCCACCTCCCAGGTTCAAGCGATTCTCCTGCCTCAGCCTCCCAAGTAGCTGGAACTATGGGTGCACAGCTGGCTAATTTTTGTATGTTTAGTAGAGATGGGGTTTCACTATGTTAGCCAGGCTGGTCTCAAACTCCTGACCTCAGATGATCACCTGCCTCAGCCTCCCAAAATGTTGGGATTACAGGTGTGAGCCACCGTGCCTGGCCAGTCAAGTTTCTTAAATACTCTCTGCCTCAGCTTCTTCACCTATAAACCACAGGCCCCAATCCACAGAGCTGTTGGGGATATATACCAAGCAGGTACTCAGAACAGTGCCTGGCACTGAGGAAGTGCCAGTAAGGGCAGCTGCTGCTATCTGTGCAAATTCTCACATTTGTCATTCTGAACATAACCCTCACAACAAATGAGGTGCACAAATGAGTGTTACCTCCACTTTGAGATGAAAGAAGTGAGACTTAGAGAAATGAAGGAATTTGCTCAAAATCATGCAGTTAGTAAGAGAATACATGACATGGAGGGATCCAGTCCTGTTGGTGAAATCAGAGCATGGCAGTTTTAACCTCTCTCTTATCCGGTCTTCCTTCCCTTACTCACTTCCTGAAAGAGACAGAGACAGAGAGAGAGTGAAAGATGAGGAGAAAGACAGAGACAGGGAGGAAGTGGGGAAGTGAAGAAAACACATTAAGGTAAATAACTTTTTAAGCTGATAAAAAAAAATAACCTTGGCCAAGTGTGGTGGCTCACACCTGTAATCCCAACACTTTAAGAGGCCAAAGCAAGAGGATCACTTGAGCCCAGGAGTTAAGGCGCAGCCTCGACAAATAAATAGGGCTGAGTGCAGTGGCTCATGCCTGTAATCCCAGCACTGTGGGAGCCCAAGGCAGGTGGATCATGAGGTCAGGAATTTAAGACCAGCCTAGTCAAGATGGTGAAACCCCGTCTCTCTTAAAAAATACAAAAAAAAAAAAAAACTAGCTGGATGTGGTGGCAGGCACCTGTAATCCCAGCTACTAGGAAGGCTGAGACAGAAAATTGCTTGATCCCGAGAGACAGAGGTTGCAGTGAGCTGAGATTGCGCCACTGTACTCCAGCCTGGGTGACAGAGCGAGACTCTGTCTCAAAATAAATAAACAAACAAACAAACATACTTAATTAAAAGCACATGAAATTCCACCAGATCAAACTCTCAGTGGCTACATAATAAGTGGTTAAACCTCTCCAAGCCTTCTAGACCAGTTGCACCTCAATTCCAGCTGAGTTTCACTGAGCAGGCTAAATGAAGCAGAAGGCTGGGAGGGAAGGTACCAAATAACCCACCTGAAATGAAGCTCAACTGTGTTTGAATAATCTATCTAGTCTAAGGCTCAGGAGTGGTGGCATGATGAATATGGGTGATAGCGAGAAGAAATGCAAACCCATATAAGGGGTTTTTTTTCCAAGGGAAAAAAAATTTTTATCTTGTAATTCTTATTTTTCTTGACTTCACTTTTTCATTTCCAGAATTGCTATGGTTCTGGTTGAAATATCAGAATGACAACCATGGATCTTCTACAATGCCACCCTCAGTCTCTCTGCAATTGTAGCAAAGGGAAAAACAACACCACTAAGGCTGCCAGTCACAATATTTATGCATGCTGGAGTTTTGTTTGTTTTGGTTGGAGGATGCAGAGAGTTGATAAAGGAAAAGCAAAACTCCTCTGTGTCAAAACACAAGCTGAAGATGATTTCCTTTTCCACTGCCCTTGTATCAAATATACACAAATCCAGAACAGCCCTGGGCCCAAGGAGTGTTTATGGTTCTGCTCAGCCGTAAACATGCCAGCCTTCAAAACATACATAGACACCCGGACATCAAACAAACAAGGCAGTTCCAGAAAGGATATATCGACTTTTGACGTCTAATGCTCTGGGCGAAATAACTTTGTTTCCCCTAAAAATAGATAAACTAAAATAAATCTAAGAGTGTTCCACAGCAATGTAGCCAGCCACTTCTTCCTGTGACTCAGAGCAACCTCATAACTTCTTTTTGATAATAACTATGGACGAGGAACTCGAGCTTTTTGGTGGAATGACTGATACCCTCTTCATACCAGCCTCGGTGAGGAATGTAAAATGACATCCTTTTGCAGATAAGGAGACTGAGTCTCAAAGAGGTAAATAACTATGTAGGTTTGCATAGCTTGCCACTGGCATTTGGAGCCTGGTGTGTGAAATTCTGTAGCGTGAGGTCTAAGAAAATGGTCCCACGTTCAGTTAAGGATTCAAATGATCACCCAGTAGCACTTCAACCAGAGTTTAAGCTAAACTCAGAGTTTCTGATTCTAAACCTCACTCTCATTCCTTTTCAGTGAAACACACAATAATTTTCTTTTGTTTTATTTTGTTTTGAGACGGAGTTTCATTCTCCTTGCCCAAGCCAGAGTGCAATGGCACGATCTCAGCTCACTGCAACCTCCGCTTCCCTGGTTCAAGCGATTCCCCTGCCTCAGCCTCCTGAGTAGCTGGGATTACAGGTGCATGTCACCATACCTGGCTAATTTTTTGTCTTTTTAGTAGAAACAGGGTTTCACCATGTTAGCCAGGCTGGTATCAAGCTCCTGACCTCAGATGATCTGCCTGCCTCGGCCTCCCAAAGGGCTAGGATTACAGACGTGAGCCACCACGCCTGGCCAAAACGCAATAATTTTAAAAATTCAAAGCTGGCATACTTTTAGACAGCTAAAATTAAAAGATCATCAATATCATGTGCTGGCAAGGATGTTAAATAATGGAAACCCACAGGCTACTCATGGTAACATAAACTGGAAGAACTGGAAGCAGGACACAATGGCTCACTCGTGTAATCACAGCACTTTGGGAGGCTGAGGCGGGAGGATCACTTGCAATCAGAAGTTCAAGAACAGCCTGGGCAATACGGTGAAACTCCCATCTCTATTTTAAAAATACAAAAAAAATAGCTGGGCGTCGTGGCATACATCTGTAATTCCAGCTATTCCGGTGGCTGAAGCAGGAGGATCACTTGAATCTTGGAGGGAGAGGCTGCAATGAGCCGAGATTGTGCCACTGCACTCCAGCCTGGGCGACAGTGAGATTCCTTTTCAAAAAAGAAGTATTTTATTGGGATTAGAAAATGCACAGTCTATGACCCAATCCTACAATTCCACTCTGGGGTATACCCTAGAGAAATGAAAATACATATATACCAAAAGACATATATGGCCATAATGACAGTATCATAATTCATATTAGTTCAAACTACTAGAAACACAAATATCATCAAAAGTAGGACACATGAATAAATATAGATATATATATATATATGCTATAATATTATACAGAAATCAAAATGGGCCAGGTACAGTGGCTCACACCTATAACACAGTACTTTGGGAGGCCTCGATGAGCAGATCACTTGAGGCCAGGAGTTCACGACCAGCTTGGATAACACAGCAAAACATTGTTTCTAAAACAAACAAAAAAAAAGAAAACACAAAAGGTCACCAAGGATGGTGGCACACGACTGTAGTCCCAGCTACTAAGGAGGCTGAGAAGGGAAGATCACTTAAGCCTGGGAGGTCAAGGCTACCGTGAGCTGTGACTGCACCAATGCACTCTAGCCTTGGCAGCAGAGCAAGACCTGGTCTCAAAATAAAAAAATAAAATAAAATAAAAATGAATGAACTACAGCTACATGTAACATGGACAAATCTCAATACAATGTTGAGTAGATGAAGACAGGCACAAAAGAATCCCTACTAAGTAGAATCTATCTGTACAAAGTTCCAAAACAAGCAAAACTCATCAATGGGGATAGAGGTCAGACAATGGTTACTAGGTAATGAGCATACTTGGTTGCTATCATTGTTTTAGCTCTTTTTTTTTTTGAGACAAAGTTAAACTCTTGTTGCCCAAGCTGGAGTGCAGTGGCATGATCTTGGCTCACTGCAACTCTACCTCCCAGTTTCAATTGATTCTCCTGCCTCAGCCTCCCAAGTAGCTGAGATTACAGGCATGCACCACCATGCCCAGCTGATTTTGTAGAATTGAGGTTTCACCATGTTGTTCAGGCTGGTCTTGACCTCTTAACCTCAGGTGATCCACTTACCTTGGCCTCCCAAATTGCTGGGATTACAGGAGTGAGCCACCATGCCTGGCCTAGTTCTTGATTGAGCTTGCATTACTCACATGAGCTGACTCTGTGATAACTCATCCACTATGATTTATGCCCTTCTCTATCAAACAATTTCCCACTCCCTCCCTCTTCCTCGCTCTTAAAAAAAAAAAAAAAAAGTACGGACATTCATAAAACCTTAAAGTCTAAATCAAGTTTTTGAGACTTACACAGGAAAAAATAGGTACAGTATAAGACATTCTAAACTTAGCTCAACATTCTTAACATGCAGGAACAACTCTATGTAGAAATCCCTTCACCCTCCAATGTTCAACTCAGCAACATTTCAAACTCTATTCACATCCAATAAAGACCTGCTTATTACACCATCAAAAAGGCATGCATGCAATCCATCTCAAGAAGAGGCTTACCTGCACACTGCCTAGAGTTTACTGCGATGACAAAGTCATTTCATGCCTTGACCAAAAATAGCCTGAGGCTGGGTGAAAACTGAGCATTCTCTGCAGTAGGTCTTAGAAGCTGGTGTTAGTGTGGGCTTAAATGTCCTTATCCACATGGTTAGACTTAACTTTCAACAGTCAGAAGACAACAGAGTTCTGGGTAATATGGCCATGTATCTGACATTAAAAGCTGATGCTTGTGGTGCTCATGAGCAAAAATACACGTTTAGCCAGGCACAGGAGCTGAGGCCTGTAATCCCAGCACTTTGGGAGGCAGGAGGATCATTTGAGGCCAGAAGTTCAAGACCAGCCTAGCTAACATGGTGAAACCCTGTCTCTACCAAAAATACAAAAATTAGCTGGACACAGTAGTGTGCACCTGTAGTCCCAGCTGCTCAGGAGGTTAAAGCATGAGAATCACTTACCTCAAAGGCAGAGGTTGCACTGAACCAAGATCATCCCACTGCACTCCAGCCTGGGCAACAGAATGAGACTGTATCTCAAACACACACACACACACACACACACACACACACACACACACACATTGTGTCCCTTTGTCCGGTACAGAAAGAATATGCTTCTTCTAACTGCCAAAGGCTGAATGAGTTCTAAAACTCTCTGGAAGTCTCTGAGGGGCACAGTCGCTTCAAAGGATACAAATCCTGGGAGTCTGAACTAACTTCGTTTCACAGCCCCTTCATTTGGTTAAATTTCAAAACTATATCAGGCTCACCTCAAGCTTATTGCGTTCAGACCTTCCCCTATCTCTCCTTCCTCTCTGTTGCATCCTTTGTCTTCTACTCCCTTAGGACATTGTTCCTTTTCTACTTGTCCTTTACTCAAGCTGTCTTGATCCTCTTAGCTATACAATGATTTAATTCAGCACAAAGAACATCACTTTTCTACCCATCACTGATTCCCCAGGGCAAGGCACTATATCTGTGCACAGGAGGTGAGTAACGGTCTTTTTTGTTGTTCTGGTTTTCGTTTTTTGAGACAGGGTCTTGCTCTATCACCCAGGCTGGAGTGCAGCGGTGCAATCACAGCTCATCGCAACCTCTATCTCCTCAGTTCAAGATCCTCCCATCTCAGCCTCCTGAATAGCTGGGACCACAGATGTGGGCCACCATCCTGGGAATGTTTTTATTATTATTGTTTTTATAGAGATGAGATCTCCCTATGTTTCCCAGGCTGGTCTCAAACTCCTGAGCGCAAGTGATCCTACCACCTCAGCCTCCCAAAGTGCAGGGATTACAGGTATAAGGCACCACACCCATTCTAATGTCTTATAGACAAATGAATAAATTCTCTTTTAATCCCAGCAACAACAGAGACGAGTATCTTTCTGTTCTTGTCAAACCAATGACTGCAGCTCTGTACCTTTCAGGAGTGATTTAAACTTCCCAGATGAGTCTTTAGCCAGTTAAACTGATTTTCCTTTGAGCCTGGATTCCTCATGCAGAAAGGTTCCCAGAAAAGCTTGACTAGATAAGAAAAAAGTGATGTCTGGACAATTCTGCTTTAGCCTCCTGCTGGGAAAATCTCCAGCTATTTCACTGAACCTCATACAACCAAGTCATAGTTCACATTTCACAGATTCCTCACCAGGGTTTTGACATCTTGGGAGAAAAGAACTGGGGAAGGGTGGGCAGACATCTGACTAAAAAGCAATTCATAGAAACAAACAAAGCAATAGTAGAAACTCAAAGCAATTTAGTAGAAACAATTCCAAGAAAACTAGGATGTCACTGGTCCCTGCGGTCACCAAACAAAAAGGATGTGTGTCCTATGGAAGGACACCCAAGAGGTGAAAAAGTGCCCAATCATAATTAAATGATAATAATTTTTCCTATAATCAGAGAGGAGAAAGTCACCCAAACTTGAAGCCAAAATTATAAATCTTATTGTCCACACAAATTGCACAAGATTTCCCTTGAGCAGAGTGCAGAGAGGGGGGCTATTTCAACTATTCTGTTTCTCTCTGTAATTTCCCCACCTTTATTTCCATATAATTTCCCCATCCTTGCTCGTATATGGCCACAAAGAAAAGAAATTCTGAGATATGTGTTGAAATGCCCCAGTTAACAGATTCTGCCCTTGTCTATTAATAAGACATTACTCTTATTAACTTTATGTACCTTGGCTCTAAGCTATAAGCTCATCTGTCTTTCCTGTGCTATAGGCAGTACAGAGCACCAGCCAGTCTGAAATGGCAGGCATACAAATATTGATATGCCAAATGATAAATAAGTGAATTTGCTTTCAACTAACATGAAATCCCAAAATAACCTTTGAATTTCCATGACACCATTCATCTAGGGATAAGAGGGGAAGGCAGAAGGGGGCATTCCTGTGTCCATCTGGAATAGCCTCCTGCAACAGGCTATTCCCACTTACTGCAATGCATTACAGATAGGACAAACAGCCAGGAAACAAACTGGTCTCTGTCCGGTCAAAGAATTAGTCAACACAAATCTATAGAAATAAGTCACCCTGAGCTTGGTACTACCTACCCATAATGCATTTCCCCTCTCCTCTTTGGATTCATTCTGCTATTCATCCCTTCCCTTCCTAGGTGGTAACTGCAACTGTTATTTTCAACTCCAGTTCCTTACACAATACTGAAGATGCATAATTGAACTGTACACTGTTAACTGAATAGATGATCAGGATAGTAAAGAGTTCTCATGTAAACTAAGGAAAATATGTTAAAAAATCCAGTGAAAAATCATTTGTGTATTCAACAAAGAAATGCCCTTAAATACATGCTATACAGGGTATCTTACAAAATAATATTAAAATGGAACCCTCTTGGATAAACTAATGATTTATTTTTAAAGGGCTAGTGCCTAGATAGTGCCTTACCAAGGCATTCTACAGAAAACAGGGATCCTCACATTCACTGCAGTCATGAGGTGAACTGATGTCACAGAACTACATCCATTCTTTTCATTTTACACGTTTCAAGAAACAAACTTTCCAATGAAGACAGACTCCATTCTTCTTCCCCCTAACCTTCCTGTCAGGCTTCCCTTAATAAAGTTTCTGCCAGATAAGCATCATGAATGTTCCATTGTGCTGAGAATAAAGTTGACAGCAAATTGCTTGGTTACAGCTAAGAGTCTGGGAGCCACCTGAGCAAATCAGCTAAGTGCTTTGGAAAAAACTATTTCCAAATTGGGACAGTCTCCATGAAGTGTCTAGGCACAGTATTCATGAAGAGGTGGTTTGTTTCCTCCTATCGTCATATCACTAGTTTCAAGATAAGAAGAAAGCACATTTGGACTGTTTGTTCATATGGACATTACTCTGAATTGTATATTTCAAGTGTACTCAAGTTCTATCAGGAGCTACACAAACAACAAATGTATTTTGCAACTCTGTTACTTAGGAAGCTCAACTTCTTACATGAAAACATCCATTAGAAAGTCATGACACAGACCAGGCATGGTGGTTCATGCCTGTAATCCCAGCACTTTGGGAGGCCGAGGTGGGTGGAATGTTTGAGGTCAGGAGTTCAAAACCAGTGTAGCCAACATGGTAAAATTCTGTCTCTACTGAAAATACAAAAATTAGCTAGGCATGGTGGCGCATGCCTGTAATCCCAACTACTCGGGAAGTTGAGACATGAGAATCACTTGAACACAGGAGGTGGAGGTTTCAGTGAGCAGAGATCATGCCACTGCACTCCACCCTGGGCAACAGAGCGAGACTCTGCGAAAGAAAGGAAAGAAAGAAAAGAAAGGAAGGAAAGAGGGAAGGGAAGGGAAGGGGAGGGGAGGGGAGGGGAGGGGAGGGGAGGGGAGGGGAGGGGAGGGGAGGGGAGGGGAGGGGAGGGAGGAATGAGCAGAAAAATTAGGTTTTATCTCAAGGGCTGGCAAAAAATAAGTGGGGGGAGTTAAAACAATATAAGTATTTTTTAAAACACTGCATATAAAATAATGAAGTTATTTGTTCAGAGTTCTACTGTTAAAATGACAATCTGACCAGGAGCAGTGGCTCACACCTATAATCCTAGCACTCTGGGAGGCTAAGGCGGGTGGAATGCCCGAGCTCAGGAGTTCAAAACCAGCCTAGCCAACACAGTGAAACCCCAGTTCTACTGAAAAATAAGGCAGGCATGGTGGCATGCGCCTGTAGTCCCAGCTACTCTGAGGCAAGAGAACTGCTTGAACACGGGAGGCAGCAGTTGCGGTGAGCCAAGATTGCGCCACTGCACTCCAGCCTGACAACAGAGCAAGACTCCATCTCAAAAAATTAATTAGTTAATGACAATCTATTATAGAATGGGCAGTTTGCAACTTTTCCATAATAATTCTTATATGATTTTAAAAGGGCCCTATGCCAACTCCTTTAATATGCACTATTTTAGTTGAAATATCACAACACTCCCAAAACAGGAGAAAATTTTCATAAAAACAGAAAGCTTTTCTTGTTTTATACATCTATTTATATCAATATTTGGCACAATGCCAGGGATAGAGAGGAATTTAATGAAATCTGTTAACTGAAGGTCAACACTTTTTCATATGTTAGACAAATACATTCATAATGATTAAGAAATTTGTCTGAGACCACAAGGCTGGAAAATGACTAAGCTAAATTTCCTGTGAGAGGCAGTGAATCAGATTCCTGAATCCTGCCATGCAACCACTCTGTGAGTCTAGCCCATTTAATATAATTGTTAAGAGTGTTAACATTAATCTTTATTGCATCACATTTCTGCAAAGAAGCTTTGAGCCACCATCCTGAAGACTGAAAAACCAACACAATTTTCACCCATTAAGCATGGCAACTCCCCTGCTCTGTCTTTCAACATCCTGTCCCTGTCTCATTCACAGTGTACCTCTGCCCCCAGTAATTACCTTAGTGTCAGAGATCCACAGGGAAACAAAAAGAACATTAAGACTTGAGAGAAGCCAAACCACTCACTCCCTGAAGTAAGGCAGCTCTGTGAGAGAAAGTCAACTCCCTACTGATATCAAAATGAGACCTTACAAAGGAGAAAGAAAGATCATCTGAAATCACCTTGACACTCCAAACAGGGACTTATGTCTGTGGGTCAGAGAGTGAACGAATCGGAGAACAACTCTTCATAGAACAGAGTATGAGTCACTGGTTCCCTTCTTACAGAGATACAAAGAAAGGTATATCCTTTTATATGTCTTGCTGGAAACCAGGAGGACAACCGTATCTTTCATTTACTCCCATTCTCATAGCTCCATGAATTGCCCACAAGTTACCACCAGAGAGCATCTGGTTCTCTTTTCAAGGTGGGGCTCTCTGCCTTAACTTCCACTCCTCTCCAAACTTCAGGCTGTTTACCACTAACTCCACTCAGACAGATTTTTTGAGCAGTTGCATAAGTTTATCTCCCTGAACAGAATCCCTAAGTATCATGCAAACCCTCAGGTGTATCCTGGGTTCACTTTCACGGGATTCCCTGAGGATGCCCTTTTTGATGTTCTTCAACCTTAGGAAGCCACCCCCAAGTCCAACAGATATACAGTCCCTTTTTGGTGGATGTCCAGGCCACACAAGAAATGGAAAGAATTTCAATAAGAAATTCTTCTGGAAACTATATGCATATGCATATCTACTTCTGGATGCTGATGATACCATGGACTCTTTCATAAAGACAAACACTGGCCAAAGCCCCAAGGCATAATTAGCCTTGCTCTAAAACTTTCCTAAGTGGCCAGAATCTACTGCATATATTTTTCTTAAGAAACAGATGTAGAGCATAAATTATTTTCCACTGAGTACCTTCAAACAGATGTAACTATTTGGTAAATGTTCCATCTGCCCAGAGCATCCATTGTCAATGGAGACTAGACATACAAACTCTGAGGTTCATTTAATTTAGTGTTATAAAAAACTTCCATCATTTGCATTCCAGCCTCATGACTTTTGCCACATATGGGTACCACTTCTACTGTTCCACTTTGATCTTTTTAAACCACTTTCTTTTCATGTAACTAAACGTATTTAAATGAAAACTTGATATCATCTCTAGGAACAGACATACAGAACCAGCTGCCATAAAAATAAAGTAACTAAAAGCAAAAACAATGAAAGCAAAATCATGCCATTAAAAGGTATGGTCTCTCCATTGGAAAGGAAAATTGGCAACTGTGAGGGGGTGTTGAAGACATATTAACACTTAATAGAGACTTATTTGATGTAATCTCAAGAACTGAGAAAGGATTAATAGAGGAGGAGGAAAGCAATGAATTTGAATTGAGGCAGGAACTCTAGTAAGAAAACAAAATCTGAGGGCTCTGTTTCACCCTGCTTTTTTGTTTGTTTATTTATTTGGTTTTGTTTGTTTGTTTTTGTGATAGAGTCTCACTCTGTTGTCCAGCCTCTGTCTCCCAAGTTCAAGCAATACTTCTGCTTCAGTCTTCCTAGGAGCTGGGATCACAGGCATGCGCCACCACACCCAGCTAGTACTTTGTATTTTTAGTAGAGACAGGTTTCGCCATGTTGGCCAGACGGGTGACCTCCAGTGATCTGTCTGCCTCCAACTCCCAAAGTGTTGGGATTACAGGCGTGAGCCACAGCGCTCGGCCATTCACCCTCCTCTTTATACTGCTTCCTAGGGGCCACTTCTCAGAGATATGAGATGGTATCTAAGCCACAACTTAGGGTAAATAACCAAGTGGAGTGTGGCTTCTCCTCAAAACATCCATGTATAAGATAGAGTCAGTAGTGTACTTATTTCTACTTTCTAACCTTCTTCCCACAAAAGATTTTGGAAAGCAAACTAAGAGTCATTTGGGCAAATGATGGCACTGCCAAAACACACCATGGTAATTCCCATATAGCAAAAACCCTCTGAATTGGAAATACTAACAGAAGGGACAGTGTTTTACCAAGATACAAAAAAAAAACAGCAAGGTGTTCTCTCTTCTGCAAGATTGACTTTCAATATCTAAAAGTTACACCAAAACAATAAACCTTAGATGTGTCTACCTATTTGGTTTTTTTAATCACAGAAATCTCTGCCACCTTATGGAATCCTAAAACTTCTTCACCTTGTGACTGACAAAAAGAGAAAGGGCAACTATTGGGAAGCTGGGGCTGGGGGGTTGCTTGAGCCTAGAAGTTCAAGGTCACAGTGGACTTGAGAGCACTGCACTCCACGATTGGTTGGGGGGCAGGGGGAGTAGGGGTGAGGCCAAAGCCTAGAAATTATGGCCATTGAAATAAAATAGGTTTGTGATCAAACCCCACTGCTGCTAATTACTAGGCATCAGCTTGCTCATCTGCAAGTGGGGATAATCTGCTTTAGGTGGTTTTGAAGATCAAATGAGGCAATGTACACAAAATGTCTGGCGTAGTACTGTATGTCACACTGCATGTCTGGCATACAGTTGCTTCTCCCTAAAATCCACGAAACCTATTAAATTGGTTTTTTTCAATCCATGAAATTAAAATTACTTTAGCATGTACTCTTTTTCATATACCAAATGGTTAATATACGGTAACCTTTGTTTTAAATGCCATATGTCTACTACTTCATTTAATCTCACAGAAGTCTATGAAGTTGGCACGATCATGATTTCCATTATACAGATGAGAACACTGAGGCACAAAGAGGCTCAGCAACTTGCCCAGAGTCACAGGGTTAGTGGACAGTAGAGCCAGGATTCAAACCCCGGTAATCTGGCACCGTAGCACATATTACTAACTACCCATACCAAGGTACCTCTGAAATGCTGGAGAAATATCACTGAAAAAGTCCAAAAAGGTAGATAGAGTGATGGACAGATAAACAGCTATGTGATAAAACAGCATAGTAAAATGTCAGGGGCAGAATTTAAGCAATGGACATACAGGTGTTTACTATAAAATTCTTTCAACTTTCCTGTATGTTTAAAATTCTTCATAATAAAACATTGGGAGGAGAGCAAGGAAGAGCCGAGAGTGTTGTTTACTCCTCAAAAATGGAAGTGCACTTTAAAAAAAAAGGTTATGCCAATAATGTCAGGGTGAAAGGATTTCCCCACCCTCACCTGCCTCCCTCCAGAAAGCTTCCTAGTTAAACTCTATAGGCCACAGAATCAAGTTATAGGTTGCCCCAACTGGGGCCAATGGCTGAGAAAGAGAGAGAAGCAAATGGACTGTAAAACTGGGTCCTGTGCCAGCTAAGCTAGAGAAACCATCTCCCAATTGAAAGTGTTAATGGAAATGCCAGGCCAAAGCAGTTGACAGGAAACATTTCTTGACACTGTACATGCAAACAGATATGGCTTCGTCCACAAAGAATACAGTGGTCCAACCAGGCCTGTCTTTAAGTACTGGCAAGCAACCAAGGCAAGTTAACAGATTTCAACTTCTCAGGCTCTATTGATGAGTACCAGCTCTTGAAGGCCTCCCAGGGGATGGGAGGGAGGGAAGAGTGAGGAAGGGGATTTCATCCAGGTGAAGCTGAGCCAGCAATTAAAGGAGAGGAGGGGTGAGTCTGAAGCAACACTGCCCACCCATAGGGGTCATGGAGGAAACTGAGGCAGTTCTCTCCAAGGAGATACGTTGTATCTTTCATAAATGTTCCTATGGCTGGTGCTGTGCAGACTGTAAAGAGATAAACCCTTGAACTGAAAGCCTGACACCTTCTAGAATGGATCTAAGGAAAGCAAGTAAGTTAGAGAGAGAAATGGAAAGAAAAACATGGTAAGAAAGGGGATTACATTTTAGACATGTTCATATACAGGAGGCAAAAGTGAAAACTGATGCATCTTTCTGAAATTTGGCGATATCTAACAAAAACAGAAATGTGCTCACCTTCTGAACCAGAAAAGTCTGCTACTGGGATTTTATTTTACAAATACAATTATACGCGCATAAAGATCAAAATACAAGGATATGTTAATCATTCCAGCATTATTTATAAAAACAAAAGGCTAGAAAGAACCTCAATGCTCATCAGCAGAGGACTGGCTGAATGAATTACACACAAAACACTGATTTAAAGGTGAGCTTCAAGTCATTGAAAAGAATGGAATCCATCTTGGTGTTGATGAAAAAAGAGCTCTAAAATGCAGTTATAAATGTTAAGTGGAAAAAAGGAACAGAAACTCATATACACATATTTTTTAAATGAGGCATGTGTGTATATGCACATATTCTCTATATAATATATATGCACTATTTATTTTAAAGGAGAATGAGAGAAAGGAGGGGAAACAAGTATACTTATATATGTATAAACAATTCTAGAACAAGAAACTGGAGAAGTCAGGAGATTAGAGATTTTTCACTCTATACCCTTTTATATTGATTGAATTTTTTATTCCATACACTTTTTTTCACTAAATTAAATATATATGAATATTCTACATCAGACCATTTAAAATAATCTTTTATTCTAGAAAATGTAATGGTTTATTTGAAATTTAGCCATAACATCTCTGTGAGCTTGATACAATTAAATCCTTACCATGTGCTAAACATGTGATGAGACTACCTTAAATGCAAGGTAGGCAGACAGCATATTTGTAGACCCAGTTTTACATGGTATATAATTAAATGAAGAACTTGCTACATAATTTGCTGTATTAGGAACATTTAACAAAAGGCTAACACCCAACTCAAAATAATTCAAGTAAAAGAGTAAAGGTATTATCACACTGAGGTCCTTCAAAGAACCCAAAGGAAGAACTGAGGCTGGTCTGGAGAACAAGGGAAGTGAAGACTTGAAGACTGTGGGGAGTCTCTCCATCTCCATGGTTTCATTTCCTCTCACTGTACAGTAGCTTCTTTCGCATGCCACAAAACACGGCTCTCACAGTTCCCAGCCGTTATCTGTAACCATTTCACTGGGAGCGGAGGTATCTGTCAAGCTTGGAATTAATGGTATTTTGGCTGGTATGGCTCTATGCTGCAGGATGGGGGGGTGGCTATCCTGCGCATTACAGAATGCTTATCAACATCCCTGGCCTCCACTCCCCCTCCTCCTAGTTTCAATAACCAAAAATATCTCTAGATACTGCCAAGTGCTCCCTATGGGGATAAAATTGCCACTGACCTGGGAGAAACTGAACTGCTTGCTTATTCACCTTCCTAAGTGCTAAGGAAGGGCTCTGACTGCCTAGCTTTTGGCTCAAATGTGGCCAAATAATTAGATCATGCTTGCACTCACAAGGTGACCCCCTCATAAGCTTGTGGTCTGGGGAGAGAGTTGCTGCTGTTTACCACTGCTACTGGACTTTCCCTAAACCCTCCAAGTCAGTGCTGTGCAAAAGAACTTTTTGCAAGAACACATCCATCATGCTCTGTCCAATATAGCAGCCACTAGTCATATATGGCTATTAAGCACCTGAAATACAGCTCCTATTAGCAAAGAACTGCATTTTATACATTTTTATCTGACTTTAATTAAATTTAAATAGGCACATGTAACCCTCAACCACCTAACAGAACAGCACAGCTCTGAGTATTGAGAGCATTCAAGTTCCTTTAGAACAGTTGCCAGCATACAGTGGGGGCTTAATAAGTATTTGTTAAATAAAGGAATGAATATGATTGGGCACCGGGTCTTGGGTGGTGAAAATCATTAAACTAACTCAGATGGTTTCACCCATAGGAAAAATGGGAACTCAATGACAAAGGATCAGAAACAGAAGCAACCCAGTGTCCACCAACAGATGAATGAATAAACAAAATGAGATGTGCACACATGGTAGAATATTTATTAAGCTCTAAAAAAAGGAGAATATTTTGACACATGCTACAATGTGGAGGACCTTGAAGACATTTTGCTAAGTGAAATATGCTGATCATAAAAGCACAAATACTATATGAGTCCACTTACATGAGGTACCTAGAATAATTACATTCACAGAGCTAGAGAGTAGAACGGTGGCTGCCAGGTGTTGAGGGTACCAGGAAATGGAGACTTAATGTGTAACGGATAAAGAGTTTCAGTTTGGGAAGATGAAAAAGCTGTGGAGAGGGATGGTGGTGATGGCTGCACAACAATGTAAACGTAACTAATGGCACAGAACTGCACACACAAAAGTGGCGAAAATGGTACATTTATGTCAGGTATACTTTGTTTAAAAAACAAAGAAAAAAGAATCAGGAACGTTTAATAAGGTATGGTGGACTGAGTCACTGCTCACAATTCTTTAAGTATTCCTATACTCCAGAAATAAATGGAACAAACCTGAACCCAACCCAACACTCTAGAGCTAACACCAGCCAACCCACACCAAGTCAAGCCACCCTACAAAGCTGTGACTGAGAGAATGAGATCCTTCTTGTTGCAGGTTAGAGGTTCTGGGGGACTTTGTTACACAGCATGTTTATACCAAGAGTCAGATACATTAAGTCTCAATGGTCATGGCTTTGCCACCAAGAGAATATTCAAGGAATAATGAATATTTGCCACAGTGTGCTTAAGGATCAGCTGCACTGCAAAACTACAGATAGATAAGTTTAAGAAAAAAAAACATGAACTATGTAATTTCATGAATCATTATTTAAAAGGCCCATAGGCCTCAGATCCTTGAAGAAGGTGGGTCCAGTGTAGAAATGTGCTCCATTCCTTAAGGGTCTACGTCTTATGGTCTTAAGTGATGTTGAGTCAGAAAAAAACAAACCCTGGCACCTCTCATAACTCATTATCATCTCTGGAGACCATCTGATTCTAAAGAGATGCAATTTGAAATGCTTCCTGAAGCATTTCAGGTCTCAGCATTTTCATTGTTCAATTTCTCCTTTCAGCAGTCCCTGGCAGTCACTCAGAGCTGGCAGCCAGCATACTCTACTGTCTGCGACCCTCCATCCAGGAAGGAAATAAAATCTACATCCAAGTCAAGCAGATATTTTCATGCAATTCAAAGAAACCAAACTATGAACAATCTGAGGGCTCACAGGAGCCCTGTTATCATCTACAAAGACTGCTGAAGCAGACTCGACACATCATCACTTCCACAAGACACAGAAGCCTTCCTGCATCCCGCTGAGAGAAGCCCTCCCAGCTTCCTGCCTGACACACTTCCCTGGACTTTAACCAGCTCCACTTCCCTCTACCTCTGTACCAGTGACCAAGGACCAGAACTAGTTAAGATTTTTATTTTTCCTAAAGAGCAAACTTCTTACCCTGTTTTACCCCAAGAACTCAATATAGTTTCCTCTTGGGCACACTTAATAATCATGTTGTACCTCAGCAAGAAGGAGCAGATGATAAAATCAATAGGCAAATGGGACAAGCTCTTAGCCAGAGGATTAGAGAAACAGCAAAGGGGAACAGACTATTCTAGGAAATAAGAAAGGAGGTACTTGGGCAAGGCTTGTTCAGCCCACCTCCCTCCAACCTGGTAGCCTAACTGGTCCCTAATTCTGCCACCTCACATTGCAAAGAAGTTCTTATCTCTCATTTGAAAAACTGACAGGGACCGAGGACAGCAGGCAGGAAGTCCACACACACTAGCAGCAGACAAAGAAAGTGAAGGAGAAAAGACCATGGAAAGAGGTTTATGACGTAAAGCCATTGTTGCTAATTCAAATTGTTAACTATTGTGAGAAAGGAGCAGAGACTATACTTCAGAAAATGTTCAGCAGAAGAAATTTTGTTGCTTAACTGGAAATTTTAAATATTTTCTGATGCAGTCACGTTCCTATGTCTAAGACATATGCCTATGACATACGTATGTTTCTTCCTTTATTTAAAGTATAATAAATTACTTTAATTAGGTATTCCTTTTTGTTTCTATTATATAACCTTCTTCCAGGCAGTAGGCACCGTATGATCTTTACTTGGTCGGAGCTATTTTGCTTCCTAATTTTTATTTACAGTTTCTATTCTGTCCAAAATATCACACATTTTTGCTAAAATCATTATGATCCTCCCTGAAGGGGTAGGACTGGGTGAGATCAGCTGCTAACAATAAGAATAATGATGAAGGACAGCAAGGGGAAAAATATCAAGAGAAGCAGTCAGATAGATACTCAACTACTCAGGGTCAACATTTACTATATACACATACACTCAATCCTCAGACAACCCAAAAACATGTTTGTTTTACAAGCATACACTCAATCCTCAGAACAACATTAAAACATGTTTATTTTATATGCGGAAAATAAGCTCAAATGAGTTCTGGCAACTTGAACAAAGTCAAACATATGAAAGACTGGTGCTCCTATGAAAGCCAGAGCCAATCAATCAAGTCTTGTTCTCCAAACCACTGTAGTATACTACCCTCGGTGCGTACCAAATGCACTGTTAAAAGGATTAAAAGTAAGGTGTGGTGGCTCACACCTGTAGTTCCAGCTACTCTGGAGTCTGAGGTGGGATGATAACTTGAGCCCAGAAGTTGGAGGAGGCTGCAGTGAGCTATGATCATGCCACTACACTCCAGCTGGGTGAAACAGTGAGACCGTCATAAAAAATAATAACATAAAAAAGTAAAAATAAGAGGCAATCTGTGCTCCTCTCAGCAGAATAGGAGCTCCCTGTTCTCCTCTCAGCCCCCTTTCCTAACAGTAATCAAAATTTTATGAGATAAAGGAAATTTTGTTAAGTTCCCTAATCTAGTATTTTCTATTCTATTTTTTCTTCTTCAGTACCTTTGTAAGAGAAGTAGAAAAAAAGTTCCTCTAGGTTGTAAAGGATTTAACAAGATACACCATTTAAAGTTTTGACTACTGCAGCTCCCATGATATTCTGATACAAATTTGGCCAAACCATGCTTTAAAAACTCTGTGTGTCCACAGGAGACAGTATAAGTGAATGTCTCCTAGCCAAACTGTAAACTCCTGAAGCACGGTACTGCATGTCAGAACACAACCATAGGAATACATGCACAACAGAGCAGCTAAGAGCTTGAGATCTGCGTTTGAAATTCACCTCCAACTCTTAACTGATTTTTGGACTTTGTTCCTAATTAGTGATTCTAAAATCTTAGTTTCATTGTCCATAAAACAGGGATAACACTTACAATCCCTTGTGAGGATTACTAAAAGAAATGTACATAAATTGCTTAGCACTGAGTTTGACAAAGAGAAAGCACTCTATCAATGTTATTATTAATTATTGATTGGCTCAAGTCTCATTTTCTTTCTTAAACTCCTTAGCACCTTTTTGTTTTTAGAACAACTCAAATAATCAGGGGGAAAAAATGTAATCAGTGAAGACAAATAATCCACTTAAAGCATTTATAAGTGCTGATGTCATAAAATATACTTTGCATTAATTTCATCTAAAATTCAGTTTTATTATATAGATCAAATATGGTTTAAACAGATGTTGGCTGTCCCTTCTTTGGAATTAGAGTGAAGAATATAAAAAAGGAAAGGTACAGAAAAATAAAAACTTTCTTAGACATTTACTTCTAGAATTCAAATTTAATCACAGGAAGTGACAAGGTAGAATTCAACTCTTGTTTTGCTGAAGATGACTAGATATTTTGCTCCTTAAAGGCATGGATTCTGGCAATCATTTTAGCATCCTAATCACCAAGCACTGTTCCTGGGAAATAGTAGGCCATCGAACATTTGTCAAAAGCATGGAAGAGTGGGTGGGAAGAAGGGAGGGAGGAATGGATGGATGAATGGATGGATGGATGAACAGACGGATGGATGGATGGACATATGAATTAATCAACCTTATGTTGCCAGTTTGTACCAGTTATTTATTGCTGTGTAACAAGTAACCCCAATCTTATTGGCTTCAAATAATAAGCATTTATTGTCTGACAGTTTCTGTGGGTCAGGAATCCAAGTGTGGCCCAGCTGGTTGGTTCTGGCTCAAGATCTCTCACACCTTTGCAAAGTGTTAGTGGGTCTGCAGTCATCAACAGCTTGACTGGTCCAGAGGATACTCTTCCAGGCTCATTCACATGGTTGTCAGCAGGATGCTTCAGTTCCTCACTGTGTGCACCTGTCCACAGCACTGCTCGCAGCATAACTTCCCCCAGATCAAGAGATCCCAGAGAAAGGGAAATAGAAAGGATGACTAACTAGGACAGCAGGCAGACTTTTATAACATTATCCTGGAAGTGACATGCCATCATTAGGCTATCGGTCACACAGACCTGGGAACAGACTGCACAAAGGTATGAATACCGGGAAGGAGGGGTCATTGGAAGACATCATAGAGGCTGTGGAGTTTGAAATCATTAAATCTTCTAAATCCCAAAGCCAAGCTCAGCCAGTAACAAATTAACATAGTACCATAGGCAGGGTTACTTTTGAACAGCTGCAAAAATGTATTCAAATCATTCATATTATGTTGCAAAGATTAAAAGGGAAATAGATATTTAAAAAAAAGTAAATATCCATGGGAATGTCAACTTGGATTTTCTTCCCAACCCAAAAATGATTGAAATGCTCTTCCTGACCAACTGTCAACTCATGGCAATAGTTAATTTCATTCTAAAAATTCAGGACTTGACTCAGCAAACACATCAGTGCCAAGGAAGCAAATTTCCAAAATTATGTCTGTCTCTTCCCAAAGCACAGGCCAAACTAAAAGGAAAAAGAGTTTAGATCACAAAATGATATGTCATTTCTAGCCCTCATACCAGCACATTCAAATGGTGGGGTCTTCGACATTTTATGTAAGGCATAATATATACGAAAATACTTTCTAGAATGGCTTATTACCCAAGTCTGAATGGAAAGATAGTTTTTAGGCTGGGCACAGTGGTTCACGCCTGTAATCCCAGCACTTTGGAAGGCACAGGTGGGCAGATCATTTGAAGTCAGGAATTCAAGAACAGCCTGGTCAAAATGGCAAAATCCCCTCTCTACAAAAAATATAAAAATTAGGCAGTCTCATAACTCAGTATCAAAATAATAAATAGATAAAAATTAAAAATAATAAAGAAAGATGATTTTTGCATCACCAAATATTTGCACTGACTTCTCTTTAATTCTTTCTTTACAATCAAACATCACTCAGACTTGGACTAAGATTAAGTCATAACTGTCAGTTGTTGACCCTCTCAAGCTCTTCTCTGATTGTATCAATCAAGCCCTTGAGTGTCCTTATTTTGCACATTCTTCCTTATATAAGAAGATTCTGAGGGATGTTGGCAGTGGCTATCATATATTAACACAAAATACTTCGAATCATATTTTTGAACTGGAAATTAAAGAGAAACAAATACCAGGCTGAACTGAGTTGCCACTGAATGATGGAGAGCCTCCATTCCAAAGGGTAGTTTTTATTTATGGCTTCACCCTAACTTGGTGCCTTCAAAGTTGCCCTTTGCAAGTGTTTCATCACATTTCTACTCCAAGTGCTGAGAAGTCAGGAACATCTGGTGAACTCGGCTATGTCTCTCTGTAGTGGAGGTGACTTGTTGCTGCTCCTCCCCAGACAATGCCTACGTGACATAAGATGATATTCACGAATTAAGCTAACCATCACCAACACGTTAAGTGATATAATTACTTGTACATACCCATTTTTTAAACAGAGTAGGATGAGGGGTGCTAAGATGTAGGCTATACAAAATTTATTTAAACAACCTTTCTCAGGCTGGGCACAGTGGCTCACACCTATAATCCCAGCACTTTGGGAAGCTGAAGAGGGTGGATCCCTCAAGGACAAGAGTTGGAGACCAGCCTGGCCAATATGGTGAAACCCTGTCTCTACTAAAAATACAAAGTTAGCCAGGTGTGGTGGTGTGCTCCTATAATCCCAGCTACTTGGGAAGCTGTGAAATGAGAATCGCTTGAACCATGGAGGCAGAGGTTGCAGTGAGCCAAGATGGGACCACTACACTCCAGCCTGGGTGACAGAATGGGACTCTGTATCAAAAAAAAAAAAAAAAAAAAAAAAAAAGGTCTTTATCATCAATGAGTTTATTGATGGTTCAAAAATGTTTTGATCATATTCTAGAGCTAATTAGCATTGTGTTTGACTTTGAACCAAACTCATATATACAAGGATGAATCAAAACATACTTAGCTGAAAGCACAGGTAAACCATGAAGAAGCATTAGAGGTTGTGCAGTGTCATCATAAATTAGTAGAAGCTTTATTACCTACCCTAATTCAAATTACACGCTTTCACGCTTGCTTTGTTCAAAAGGTACAACAGGTAGCAGGCAACCTCAAACGACATCCTCATTCTCAGTGTACGGGGGTTACAGGCGTACCCTCATTCAACCTTAGTCCAACCCTCATTCTCAGAAAATACTCTTATAAGTATTTTCAGGCAGAAATGGTGTGCATATTATAACTTAACAAGAAATGGAAACTATCTCAAGAAGTAAACTTTCAAATCCCAATTCCAGGAAACCAAAATGTCAATTAAAGCACCCTGGACTTTTTAGTGATGCTCAATATCTCTTTATAAATGATGGTGATATTATAGGATTTCCTTCCATTTAATTTGTGCTTTAGGCATCTCAGCATTGGAAAGGAGACCATAGGTCATCATGGAGTCTGTGGCTCCATGTGGCCCCACTGCCATCCCCCAGTGGCATATGTGAAAGGCTATCATCACTTTGTTGTCACTGTCACCCTTAACCTACGAGGACTCCACTTGACTTTATACTGAAAACACACTTAGGTACAGGTAAGTATGCTTTCTGTGTTCCAGTGCAGCCTATTCAAAACCAGACTATGCCACTGCTCAGCTAGACCTGCCACCCTTACAATAAAATCCAAACTCAGCCAAGCGTGGTGGCTCACGCCTGTAACCCCCGTACTTTGGGAGGCCAAGGAGGGTGGATCACCTGAGATCACAAGTTCATGACCAACCTGGCCAACATAGTGAAACCCTGTCTCTACTAAAAATACAAAACTGAGCCGAGCATGGTGGTGCTTATCTGTAGTCCCAGCTACTAAGGAGGCTCAGGGATAAGAATAGCTTGAACCAAGGAGGTGGAGGTTGCAGTGAGCCAAGATCACACCACTGCACTCAAGCCTGGGCAACAGAGAAAGACTCCATCCTCCCACTATTACCAAAAAAAAAAAAAAAAAAAAAAAAAAAAAAAGCCTCATCTCCATGACCTGCAAGTCCCTAAAGGACTTTATGCCCCATTTGAACCACATTCATCATCAAGTTCTTCCTCAAACCTGCTACATTCTTTGCCACCTGAGTGAAATTATTGGCACTGCTCCCTCTGCCTGCTGTCCTCTACCCCTAGATCACTAGGCAACCAGCTCCTACTCAAAATCCAGGTCCTGTCTCAAGTTTCTATTTCCCAGAGAGGCCTTCCCTGACCAGTACATCTAACACCTATTGTATTACCCATTGTCTCTCAAAACTAGCTGTTATTTTTGTCCATATTTATTCACTCACATGTGTATTATGTGCCATACATGTACACCTAAGATGGTAAGCTTTATAATAATAGCAGCTGATCAAAACTAAAGCTTCCCCTATATGGAAGATTCACTACATGCCAGGCTCAGCTCTGAGAATTTAAGTTCTCACCACAAGCCTATAAGGCAAGTAAGAGTATTATCCTCATCTTACAAATGAGAAAACTAAAGCACAGAGAGGTGAAGTAATTTGTCCAAGACATACAGCCACTAAATGGTAAAGCTGGGATCCAAGTCTGGAAGTGTGTGGCTCTAGAATCCACACTGATAAATAAGCAGGACATTCTGCCTCCTTCCCATAAGAGCAGAGACCTGCTCTGTCCTGCTCACTGCTCAATCTCCAGGAGCCTAGAATGCTTGGAAGAGAAGGCCCGGGGAGGGAGCTGACTGTCTCCTAGCCTAGGTAGACTAACCAAAATAATTCCAACCTGGGGATTCTATCCCCCACTTCTAACAGTAAACGCAGTTCCATCACTGCAAGTATCATCTGAAATCCTACAATGGGTGACTCAGCTCTAAATTTCTTTCTCTTTTTTGTTTGAGATAATGTTTCAGTCTTGTTCCCCAGGCAAAAGTACAATGATGCAATCTCAGCTCACTGCAACCCCCACCTCCCAGGTTCAAGCAATTTTCCAATGTTGCCTCCTGAGTAACTGGGATTACAGGCATGCACCATCATAGCCCAGTTAATTTTGTATTTTTAGTAGAGACGGGGTCTCACTATGTTGGCCACGCTGGTCTTGAGCTCCTAACCTAAAGTGATCCGCCCTCCTGGCCTCCCAAAGTGCTGGGATAACAGGTATGAGCTACCACATCCCACTCAGCTCTTAATTTCTTCATTCACAGAGCAATGATCTTGAGGACCCAGAAAGCATCTCTTCATTCAGTGAGCCCAACTATCTATCTCACTCACTCATGCTTTTTTTAAAATTCTAGCAAAAGGAGTCAAATCAGAGAGAATAGCCAAGTTTTTTTCTTTCCTTCCCCCCGCTCCCCCCCAGAGCTACTCACGGAGATATCAAGATCTCTGGAACAAAAAATAAGGACTGAATATTAAACCCACCCAGTTCAATTTTCTTATAATAATTTATCAAATAAGGCACAACCTCAGCCTACAAGCCCTTCCTTCTACTCCAGCTTCTATTTGGGTCATAATATTTCTGTCTTCAAATGATCGCATTCCCGGGGTGGAGAAGCAGCCTGTTGCTTAATCAAAACGTCATCCAACAAAAACCATTCTCGCAGTTAAATTCCGTTTCCCTCAGGAGCAGTTGGCTGAAAGCTCGCTGAGACATGTGGTTTCAGCTATTCTTACTCTTCAGGGAAGTGCTATTTTTCTTCAAAGCAACATAGCCCAGCAACCCCAAGGAAACCTGATTAACTTCTTCGGTAATGTGCTAGTAAAACTCACTGCTCTCTTGCTTCAGGGAATTTTAATGGCAGCACTTCTGTTTCATTCATTAGAACCATGAAGTACCCGGAGAAATGAATATTCTCTTTCTTTGTTCCTCATTTTGTTTTCAGAATGCAGGTCAGGATCAGAAACTGGGAACTATGTGACACCTCTGCAAAGAATCCCAACATCGATAAGTTGATGGCTTGGGATCCATAGGGATTCACAACAAGGGAAAAGCTTGTGTCCTATTATGTGTTAATAGGACGTGCCAATTACTCCAGCATCTGTGCTGCAGAGCTCAGATGGTTCTAGCACCAGGCCACGAGACCAAAAATACAGAATCAGTCTTATTAACAAACTGTGAGCTCAGCAATATTCCTGTATTAAGTGACACCCTGGACTCCAGAGAGTCATCTTGAAAGTATGTGCTGGTGACTCAAGAGGAACTGGCCTCTGGAGTGGGTCACTACAAACTGATCGCCATTCCTGGAAAAGCTGCTAAGCACATGGCCTTCAGCACATGGCCTTGTCCCTGGGCAACTGACACATCTGGATGAGGGTGGGACAAGCAACCAGTGGTGGCATTAAGGTCCAGCTTTTAAAAAAGCTGGAGCCAAAAAATAGGTGTTTTAAATTCTGGTTCATGCCACTTACTAGCTGTGAGACATTGGGCAAATTAATTAGCCTCTCTAAGCCATACTTTTGGAGATCAGTTGGCATATAGCACATAGGTATATGAAAAAAAATGGATAATGGCTGGGCATGGTGACTCATGCCTGTAATCCCAGCACTTTGGGAAACCGAGGCGAGCAGATCACCTGAAGTCAGGAGTTCAAGACCAGCCTGACCAACATGGTGAAACCCCAACTCTACTTCAAATATAAAAATGAGCCAGACATTGTGGCGCATGCCTATAAACCCAGCTACTAGAGAGGCTGAGGCAGGAAAATCGCTTGAACCCAAGAGGCAGAGGTTGCAGTGAGCTGAGATCATGCTACTGTACTCTAGCCTGGGCAATAGAGTGAGACTCCCTCTCAAAAAAAGAAAAAAGTCATTGTGACTTAGCACAGGTTTGCTAATTAGTAGCTGAGGTGCAGACTGGTAAAATGATGGGTGTGTGCATAGCTAGGTAGTACACAGGTCTCCTAATCTTTGCTACTGTGGAAGAGGCCCTGGCCTGAGAGTTAGCATGCTCACTTACTAGTGCCAGCACAGCCACAGATCACATATGTGCTCTAGAGCTTACACTGTCCAATGTTTATGCTACTTAAATCTAAATAATTATAATTAAATGAATTTAAATGAAATAGAATGAGAAATTGAATTTTCTGGCAGGGCGTGGTGGCTCACAACTGTAATCCCAGCACTTTGTGAGGCTGAGATGGGCGGATCACTTGAGATCAGGAGTTCAAGATTAGCCTGGCCAACATGGTGAAACCCCATCTCTAATAAAAATGAAAAAAAATTAGCTGGGCGTCGAGCGGTGTGCCTGTAATCCTAGCTACTTGAGAGGTAGAGGCAGGAGAATCACTTGAAGCCAGGAGGCAGAGGTTGCAGATCACACCACTGCACTCTAGCCTTGGTGACAGAGTGACACTCCATTAAAAAAGAAGGAAAGAAAGAGAAAGAAAGAGAGAAAGAGAGAGAGAAAGGAAGGAAGGAAGGAAGGAAGGAAGGAGGGAGGGAGGGAGGGAGGGAGGGAAAGAGAAAACAAAAGAAAAGAAATTTAATTTGCTAGTCACACTAGCCACATTTCAAGAGCTCAGTAGCCATATGTGGCTTTTGGCTTCTATATTGGATAGCTCAGCTGTGGAACATTTTAAACATCACTGCAAGTTCTGTTGGACAGTACTGCTCTAGCAAGCAGGTGAACCTTTTTGGCCCCCACTTTGGCTTTTTTGGGGAGTTGGTAAAATATGACCATTAAGAGGCTGGTGTTTGGAGTTATGCTGACTTCGGATTCTGATTCTGGTGTCTCAAATCCTGCCTGACTGACATTGGGCAAACAATTTGGCTCCAGTTTGATCATCTGTAAACTTGGGATAATAATAGCCCCTCATAGACTTGTAAGCATTATATGAGATATTGTATTAGATATATGCAGTTAATACTTCATACGGTTTGTCATCTTGTATTGTAGCTCCCATAATTCCCACGTGTTGTGGGGGGGACCCAATGGGAGATAACTGAATAATAGGGCAGTTTCCCCCATACTGTTCTGGTGGTATAAGTCTCACAAGATCTGATGGTTTTATAAGGAGAAACCCCCTTTACTTAGTTCTCATTTTTAACTTTTGCCTGCTGCCATGTAAGACATATCTTTTACCTTCCACCATGATTGTGAGGCCTCCCCAGCCACATGGGACTGTGAGTCCATTAAACCTCTTATTCTTTATAAATTACCCAGTGTCAGGTATGTCCTTATCAGCAGTGTGAGAACAGACTAATACAGTATTAAATGCTCAAGAGATGGCATGTACGTATTTTACATAGAGTTTATCACTTGTATCAGGTCTTGTAAGTGGAGGCAGCTGTGTGCGTCCAGAAGCCAGTCTCTTAAAACACTTTCTCCCCTTTCAGGGTTAGACTTTAATTACGTAACCTAAAACAGTGAACAAATATTTTTCCCGCAGTGTTATTTTGACCAGAGCTGGATTTACTCTAACAACAAGTGCCTGCACCTCTTGGCTGAGTTCCCTGGGCATCTGGCCCTCTCCTAGTGGCTTTGGGAAAAGGCCTTGACTTAGGAAGAGGGCTTCCATGATCCCTGAAGCCTGAGACTGGCCCGGGGTTTTAATTCCCACCCTCTGCTTACCTCTTAGCCCACACATGGGCACACCACACATGCCCCTTCTTTGGTGCAAAGTCTTCATCTGCAAGGTGCAGTTTACAGAAAAAAGGCAGAACCCTGTTCTTGACCTTTCTCCTTCTGACCAGGGAAATGCTCTGTGCCATCCATCTTGGGCAGAAGTCCAGGGACATCTGGGCAACTTCCAAGATGCATTTAAAAAGGGAAGAAATGCCAGAATACAGCTGTAAAAATGACAGTATATTATAAATATCAATAACCTAATAAATCAATGCTTTTAATGCCTACATAATATGCCATGTGGAGTGGCTGCCATTATGAGATAATTATGGTCTCATAAAAAATATTAATTATCAGTGTCTTGTAGAGTGTGTGCTCTGGTAATAGAGCTCATGTGTAACACTGTAATGACTGTATTGTAATTTCAGGCCCCAGTAGATTATAGTGACTGTATATCTAAGCTCAGTAGGCACCAGTGCCAAAAATCTACATTTGAAGCCCTTTGTGACTGATGCATCCCAGGTACTAAAAGCTCTCATGAGAGGTCCTGAGAGCACAAGTTCTTGCTTACTTTAAAAAATACATATTTTTTTTTTATTTCTTAACAATGAGGAAAATGATTTTTTTTTTTTAAAGACAGACTCTCCCTCTGTCACCTAGGCTAGAGTACAGTGGCACAACCATGGCTCACTGTAACCTCCAACTCCAGGGCTCAAGGGATCCTCCTGCCTAAGCCTTCTGAGCAGATGAGACAACAGGCACATGCTGCCACGCCCAGTTTATTTTTGTTTTTGTTGAGATGGGGTCTTGCTTTGTTGCCCAGGCTGGGAAAATGAGTATTTTAATGCATGGGGTTTCATAGAATAAAGTTCAGGACACATCATAAAGTAAAACTTGTTTGCCTTCGGACATAAATATTTGCTTTTCTTTGTATGGGCATATTATTTATTTCTCTGGTCTTGCTTTCTGCTTCAGTAGTTACTGATTTATGAACCATTGTTTAGTAGTGCTCTCCTTTGAAGCTGGGGAAAATTAAGTAAAGTCCTTTTATGTGAATAATGTAGAGTACAATGAGGTTCTCCAAGGCCTCTCTATGAAATGACTTTAAAACCACTGGTGAGTGTTTCGACTCTGGACTTTTCAGTCTTTTAAAATTCACTCACACAGTTTGGAAGAAAAGAATTTGAACAGACAATGAGATTTACATTGCCTGAGTCTAAATCTGAATGCTTTTCTCCAAATATATTTTCTTTTTAGGTAAATATTATGTTTTAAATTTTTAAAAAAATAAAATTAGAGTTTGATAGCAGTCTTTTAAATAAGTCATTTATCCACCCCTCCTTGTCTCTGTCTCCCTCCCAATTATTCTGTCACTTACTCACTGATGTTCTGGCTAAAGTCACTCAGCACTCCTCCTAGAGCGAACATTAGTTAAGAGCAGCCGCTTCCAGGGTGGGTAACTTTGCCAAATTACTTAATTTCTTTATGTTTCAGTTTTTTGCATTTGTAAAATGGGAATAGTGATGGCACTCATCCCATAAGGGGATTATAACAGTACAGTTTATAAGTTGGTGGGAGGTTTGAATGAGTTAATGCATCTAAAGTACTTAAAGTCATATTTAGCACCCAGGAAGTACTCATGTTGTCACATTTTACTCATCAAATAGTAATTGAGTACCTTCTTTTCTTCTTTCTTTTTTTAACCCCCTCACCCCAAGTACCTCCCTAAAAGATAGTGTGGGCTGGGCACGGTAGCTTACACCTGTAAATCCCAACACTTTGGGAGGTTGAGGCGGGTGGATCACCTGAGGTCAGCAGTTCAAAACCAGCCTGGCCAACATGGTGAAACCCCATCTCTACTAAAAATACAAAAATTACCCAGGCTTGGTGGCAGGCACCTGTAATCCCAGCTACTTCAGAGGCTGAAGCAGGAGAATCGCTTGAACCCAGGAGGCAGAGGTTGCAATGAGACAAGTTCACGCCATTGCACTCCAGCTTCAGTGACAGAACAATACTCTGTCTAAAAAACAAACAAACAAAAAATAGTGTGCTGGATACTAGAATCCAGTGGTTAACAGAAAGATGCAGTTTTGCATTCATGGATCCTCAAACACAGCATTTATTTACTGTTTAAAAATTCTATTTATCCTGAGATGTAAATCCTTCATGGAACTGTGATAATCAATCTGCATTTTTCATATTTCCCCTCCCCCTCTTTTAAAACAGTTTTAAAATAATATTTTCAAAATAAAAGTTTTGTGTTTGTGTGTGTGTGTGTGTGTGTGTGTGCATGTGTGTGTGTGTCAGGGTCTTACTCTGCCACACAGGCTGGAGTGCAGTAGTGCAATCACAGCTCACTGAAGTCTCAGCCTCCTCAGCTCAAGTGATCCTCTCACCTCAGGCTCAGCCTCCAGAGTAGCTAAGACCACAGGCATGCATTACCATGCCCGACTATTTTATTTTTTTATTTAATTTATTTATTTTTATTTATTTCTGTTGGCCAGGGTGGTCTTGAACTTCTGGGCTTAAGTGACTCCTCCAGCCTCAGTGACCGAAAGGGTTGGGATTTAGAGGTGTGAACCACTATGGCTGGCATAAAATACCATTTTGTTCTCAGATGGTGCCATGGAGATAAGGGGAGATTTTCCCTTTTCTTTGTAGATGAAGCAACTTGAGGACAGATATTTGAAGGTCTTATCTGAGGTCAGGTTTACAATGGGACAGAGGCCCCAGGCCTTCTAATACTTCATCTAGTTCTCTGCAGTAGCCCTCCCTACCCTTGGTATTGATAGCAACCCCAGTGTTTCCTCATTTATTGAGCATGTGTGACTTTCAAAAGGCTCTCTTAGTCTCTTGATTTCTGTGAGAAGCTAGATAGTCATGACTTTACCTTGACCATGTGACTGAAAACATACTGAATATTGGATGGAGAAGTTCAAAGTGTTTCAGAAACACATGCCAAGTTATTATTAACATTATATGAATGGGGGGTGGCAGGTGACGTAAGGCTTACTGCAAAAGAAGCATTCAAGCTGACACCTTGTTCATGAATTTAATCTAAGAACAGCTAGAATGATCGCAGTGGCCAGTTTGCTAGCCTGATCATTTTGGTCATCTGCAAAAATGTTCTCAATGGACTTTGAGAGTTGGAATTAGTTGGTATAGAGGGTCCTCCTTGGAAATGAACACAGCAAGCAATTGAGAAAAGTTGGAAATGCATCTGTCTCAGGTCTCATTGAAAATTCCTGCTCTCAGTGAATTGCTTGAACCCGGGAGGCAGAGGCTGCAGTGAGCTGAGATGGAGCCATTGCCCTCCAGCCTGGGTAACAAGAGCGAAACTCTGTCTCAAAAAAAAAAAAAAGAAAATTCCTGCTCTCTGGTCCGTGCCTCCAAGATGACAAAAAAGAAGGAATAACTGTCGTGCCAAAAAGGGCCGCAGCCATGTGCAACTTATTCACTGCACAAACTGTGCCCAATGTGTGCCCAAGGACAAGGCCTTTTAAGAAATTCATCATTTGAAATACAGCGGAGGCCACAGCAGTCAGGGATATTTCTAAAGCGAGCATCTTCCATGCCTGTGTGTTTCTCAAGCTGTATGTGAAGCTACCTTACTGTGTGACTTGTGCCATTCACAGCAAAGTAGTCAGGAATCGATCTCATGAAGCCCACAAGGACCAAACACCCCCACCCCGATTTGGACCTGCAGGTGCTGTCCCTCGACCCCACCAAAACCCATGTAAGGGGCTGAGTCCTTAAAGACTGAAGACATGGGCCAGGCGCGGTGGCTCAAGCCTGTAATCCCAGCACTTTGGGAGGCCGAGGCGGGTGGATCACGAGGTCGAGAGATTGAGACCATCCCGGTCAACATGGTGAAACCCCGTCTCTACTAAAAATACAAAAAGTTAGCTGGGCATGGCGGCGTGTGCCTGTAATCCCGGCTACTCGGGAGGCTGAGGCAGGAAAATTGCCTGTTCCCAGGAGGCGGAGGTTGCAGTGAGCCGAGATCGCGCCATTGAACTCCAGCCTGGGTAACAAGAGCGAAACTCCCTCTCAAAAAAAAAAAAAAAGACTGAAGACAGACTATTCTCTGGAGAAAAATAAAATGGAAATTATACTTAAAAAAAGAAAAAGAAAGAAAAAAGAAAATTCCTTTAGGTATCATATTCCAAAAGATTACATGGAATTGAACACTTTTGAAATAAGGACAGGACTAGTAGACTTTTTTAAGTGGGAATCTCTCATCTCTTTTCCCCTGGCACTTAGAAAACTTAAACATCATTTCCAGTATCTGACTGTTTATTTACTAACTGCCTGTTTGGAGAAAATGTCATATTGTCTCAGAACAATGGAAGCTGTGGTCCCAAGAGAGAGAGGAGAGGGGGAGGTGTCCAGGTAGTCAGTTGGGATAGTCCCAGTTTGGCTCATATTTTTTGCATCTCTCAGTTTAGGTGAAAAGCATATTGAGTGGCACTGCAGAAAACCCAAGAAAACTGGAAATAGAAAATGGCAATATTGAAACTAAAGCAATTAAAATAGTGCCCCATTTGAACATGCTCAGTGACCGGGCTTAGAACTGTTAGTCAAGAAGAATGTATTAAATGCTGTAAGCATTGTAAAGACTTCTTCCCGAGTTGATAGATTCTCTGCGCTTCATTGGCTTTTGGATAATCAGCTCAAAGGTAAAAGGGTAATAGGATAAAGAAGGGACAAATAGGCTAAATGTTTGCAGTCATTTCCTTCCATTCCCATGCAGACATAGCTGATTGATCATGGTGCCTCTTCCCACTGAACACAGATGTGTTTTCAACATCATTCTCTAACGGAATTGGCACATGAAACTTACATACCATCCTTGATATATAACACTGTTCTTTTATGTTGATGTAGTCCAGATTTTACCCATATTAACTTAAAGAACAAAAGATTGTCTTGTCTTAGTAGACAGAAATTTCTAAGCTCAGCTGAAGAAACAGATTCTATAAATACCTTTACAACCTATACACTAATTTTATCCACAGATGAATTGAGACGTGCACCTGAATTTACCTCTTGCATCTGAATCAGGGCCAATCACTAGGCTCTATTAACAAAAGTATGTAATTAAGATAAAGGGTGGGAGCAGGCCAGCCAATCCTAAAATTAGCTCTTGCTTTGATGTTCCGCAGGTGCAAGTGCACACAGCCCTGGTCCTTTCACCCTGGATGCACTTGATTTCCTTTTCAAGGTGTGTCCAGGCCTTACCAGGATTTCCAAAGCTTGGTCCTGGCTCAGGTTGGGGAGCAGAGACTGTTTCCTCCTGTGGGATGTTATTCATGTTTGAAATGTTATCTGGCACCTTAGAAGCTTTTTGCGTAAATATTCTTTAAGATAGGTGTCACATTTTTGTGTTTAGCTTGTGATAGTCCAATGGACTTTTTACAAACTGTTTTGGGCTGGTACTTTGAAAATAATGTAATTTTTATCAGGGGTCTATTCTTGACAATGAAGGTAGGCAGTGCAATTACAGAACGGATTTTTTTTTCTTTGTTTTTGAGAGAATCTCACTCTGTTTCCCAGGATGGAATGCAGTGGTTCAATCTTAGCTCACTGCAGCCTCCACCTCCCGGGTTCAAGAGATTCTTCTGCCTCAGTTTCCAGAGTAGCTGGGACTACAGGTGCACACCACCATGCTTGGCTAATTTTTTACACTTTTAGTAGAGACGGGGTTTTGCCATGTTGGCCAGGCTGGTCTCGAACTCCTGACCTTAAGTGATCTATCTGCCTCAATATCCAAAAGATCTGGGATTACAGTCGTGAGCCACTGTGCCTGGCCTAAAGAAGGGATTTTAAGCCTACCGATCAAGAGATACCAGTATAGGCTGGGCGCGGTGGCTCATGCCTATAATCCCAGCACTTTGGGAGGCTGAGGTGGGTGGATCACAAGGTCAAGAGATCGAGACCATCCTGGTCAACAAGGTGAAACCCCGTCTCTACTAAAAATACAAAAATTAGCTGGGCATGGTGGTACGCGCCTATAGTCCCAGCTACTCAGGAGGCTGAAGCAGGAGAATTGCTTGAACCCAGAAGGCGGAGGTTGCAGTAAGCCGAGATTGCGCCATTGCACTCCAGTCTGGGTAACAACAGCGAAACTCCATCTCAAAAAAAAAAAGAGATACCAGTATAGCTACAGATTTCACTCTGGCAACTCTGGGAAGGAAGCTTGAAGTTGCTATTTCTAATGTGCATCCCTGGGCAAGGCATGCACCCTGTCTTGTGCTCTAGTATCCTAAATGAAATGGAGATACCATCAGTACTGACCCCTTAGGGTTGTTATGAGGATTAAATCAAAGATATAACAGACATTTGTAAGTCAACTGACACAGTGCTTGGCATATGAAGCCTAAGATGTAAGTAATTGCTCATTAGAGATCAGAGACCAGGGTGGGAACTCGGGTGAGGCAGATGAGGCACTTAGCTTGGGTGCAAAATTTAAGAGACCAAAACCCTCAAGAAGTAAGAGATAATGCAATACTTTTCTTCCCTCCTTCCTGCCTGCCTGTCTGCCTTTCTTTCCTTTCTTCTTTAAGGCAGAGTCTTACTCTGTCACCCAAGGTGGAGTGCAATGGTGTGATTTCCCCCCACATTGCAACCTCTGCCTCCTCGGTCCAAGCAATTCTCCCTCTTCAGCCTCCCGAGTAGCTGGGACTATGGGTGCACACCACCATGCCCAGCTAATTTTGCATTTTTTGTAGTGATGGGGTTTCCCCATGTGGCCCAGGCTGGTCTCAAACTCTTGGGCTGAAGCGATCTACCTTCCTTGGCTTCCCAACATATTGGGATTACAGTCATGAGCCACGGCACCGACTGCAGTACTTTTAAAGATAAAAATGAGTGGTAAAGTCCATGATGAACTACATACCAAAATTGTAAATAAATTCAGGGTCTGCTCCTGCACTTGCATGCCCCTGCCTCCTGGTGTTATAAGGATAAAATGAGACCATGAATCTGAAAATGGGTTGAAGATATAAGAAAAGCATAAGTTATTGTTTGGACACATTGTTAAAAGCTTAAGAAATGAAGCAAAAAACCTCTCAGCTTTTCAGAGCCTATTTGGGGTTCATGACATTCCAATCAAGTAAGAAAACAAAGTAAGTAACAGGAAACACTCATGAGCCTCTACAAGTTACTCAAATCTACATTTGTCCCAAAACTCAGGCTATCCATTTGTGTCGGTGACATCCTACTTTTTTTCATTCAGCACAGAAGCCAGAGTGGTCAGCTATTTTGGAGTTGAAGGTTAAAGCAGGCATAATTGTGTTGTTGACAATGTTGGCAACTGGCCCCAGTGCAGGGGGGAATGCAGACGGAGTACCCCTAAGTACAGTAACAGATTGGGAAGGTGGAGATCTCTCCTCACTCACATCGCTCCATATGAGCACGGCTGCAAAGCAAGATTTCTACTAACAATGCAGAAATATGCCACTTCCAGGATTCTACCCACAAATGAGGGCAAATCCAGAGTTAACCTACCACAGCAGAAACACAACAAAGAACACAATGAGATACGGTGAAAGGGAGTTTTACCTCTAGACACCATAATCAGATCAGCCTGTAGTTTTTGCTTGAGTTGTAATTAGCAGCTGTTGTTCAGTTCAAGCATTAAGATGAGCCCAGCTGTCTCATTCTGAGGACAATCAACAGTCCAAGAGCAAAGACATGACACAGGTTCTATCATTATAATTAGACAAAACTCATGTTTAAGAATTATCACCCCTAATGTGAAACATTTTGTCCTCAAACATGTCCTATTTTATTTCTTGTCACCGCACCAACCCACCCACCAACTTGTTAATTAACAATATTTTTATGCCCTGATTCCCTGAAGACAGTTAACAGAGAATTTTAAAAATATATTTTCTCATTTGACCCTTACTCAATTCTGGGAGATATGCCTAATAAGACTTAGTCTCCCCATCTGACAGCTGTCTTAACTAAGGTTCAGAAAGATACAGACAACTGCCTATAATCCTCAAGTTAGTAAGTCGAAGGACAGAGCCTAGAACCTAGGTTTGCTCATGTTTAATCCCAATAACCATCACAAAATTATACATTTAAAATGCTTCCTATGTGGACACTATTCAAAGCACTGTTACTGCTTATATATAATCAGTAAGCCTCAAAAATGGAAGATTTTAAGAGGATTAATATAGAAACAATGTAAAACATGGATTCAAACAGGTAGAGAGTGAAGATGGGAAGGGTATTTGCCCACATTCCCAGCTCAGAGTTTTTCAATTCTGACTGCACACTAGACTTCTCCAATGAACTTTTAGAAGTTCTGTACCCCATTCCCATAAATTTTGATTTAATCAGTGAAGCATGAGGCACTGATTTTTTTTATATCTTCCCATATGAATCTAATGTAATGATACTGTGGAGAATCACTGCTATAGGCCAAAGATTAATATAAATAGTATATGAGCCAGGAGTGGTGAGATGAATTTGTAATACCAGACATAAATTTTTTTATTTTTATTGATTTATTTATTGTGAGATGGGAGTCTAACTTTGTCACCCAGGCTGGAGTGCAGTGGCACGATCTGCGCTCATTGTAAACTCCACCTCCTGGGTTCAAGTGATCCTCCTGCCTCAGCCTGCCAAGTAGCTGGAATTATAGGCACCTGCCACCTAGCTAATTTTTGTATTTTTGGTAGAGACAGGGTTTCAGCATGTTGGCCAGGCTGGTCTCGAACTCCTGGCCTCAAGTAATCCATACATCTCAGCTTCCCAAAGTGCTGGGATTACAGGCGTGAGCTACTGCACCCAGCCCAGACATCATTTTTGTAATGTTATACAGTTGTTGTGTTCATTTCACTGAATGTTTGGAGAAAGTTAGCTGTCATATGAGAGCTATGATTTTACAGTTTTTTACAGACTAAAGTTTAAAAAGTTATCTTATTGAAAGAAAAGTATAAATAAAAACTGGTTCAGGTAGTACACAGATATGAAGAAATTAAGAAAGTGGTTCAGAATGACTAAAGTCTACAGATCTGATGATGATGATGATGATGATAAAAAGGACATCTTGGGAGTATATGGATGGAGAGGAAGTAGCAGACACAGGAAGAAGAACTGGCAGGACCTGAGTGAGACTAACCTGAGGCAGGGGAGGGAAGAAAGAGTTAACACAAGTCAGCACGGCAAGGTGCAGGATCACTAAGTCAAGTTCAGTATCTTGCTCCGAGTACTGTAAATATCAGGCAGGTTCTCAGTCAGCATTCCACCATTGGCAAAAATGGAAAAGTTAAATATTAGGGAGGTTACTGAGGGAAGACCAACATCTAAATCAACTGCTCAGGCTTCTTCCCTTAGGAAAGTTCTACAAGTCTCTCAGGATGGGTGCCACCTACAATGGCTGCCTGACAAAGAGTGGCCCTCTGGTAAGGGAGACTCTCCTTGTAGCTGAAGCTCCTAAAACCTGATAAGCATAGCTGTCACGCCATTCTCAAGCACATGCTTCAAGATACATTCTTCAGATTTCAGCTCCTGCTATGGCATGACGTTCCTCTGAGCCAATTTGCTTCTTAACACAGAGTAACTATGATGAGCAGGAACCTAGTATAACGTAACACTCCTAAAGGCCAAGTGTTGTAAACTGGACCTGCTCAGAAAGAGAATGCTGACTATAAAAACTTAGTATCTTCAAATACATTTGCCATTATGCAGAAGAACTTAGGTGGTATACACATAGAGATACAGAAATAAATGATGGTAAATCGCATTTTGAGAAAATTATTTTCTTTCTAATTCTCTTTTAAACCTTCTGATTTTGAACCTCAAATCTTAGCTGGGCGTGGTGGTGCATGTTTATAGTCCTAGATACTTGGGAGGCTGAGGCAGAAGAATCACTTGAGCCCAGGAGTTTGAGACTGCAGTGACCTATGATTGTATCCTCTTCTAGCCTGAGTGATGGAGCTAGACCCTGTCTCTACAAAATAAAACTAAGTAAATAAGGTAGGGCACGGTGGCTCCTATCTCTAATCCCAGCATTTTGGGAGGCCAAGGCAGGCAGATCGCTTGAGGTCAGGAGTTCAAGACCAGCCTGGCCAACATGGTGAAACTCTGTTTCTACTAAAAATGCAAAAATTCACCATGTGTGGTAGACATGCCTGTAGTCCCAGCTACTTGGGAGGCTGAGGCAGGAGAATTGCTTGAACCTGGAAAGTGGAGGTTGCCGTGAGCCGAGACCTGCCACTGCACTCCAACCTCAGCAACAGAGCAAGACTCTGTCTAAAAAAAGAAAGTATATAAATGAAAGTTAATAATACTATAATAATATGTGAACATGGCAAAACTCCTGAAGGTGGTTTCCAAGTATCTCACATTGAAGACTTCTACCTCCAATGCCATTTTTGAGGGTCAGTCCTCAATATTATTATGAAAGTGTTTCTCTCCAGTGTCAGTGTATTTATGAAACCTAGGTGACAGAACCAGATGGTTTTTCTTGTTCCCAGGAAACTGAGGAAATAGCTTGGATGAACTAATGCTAGCAAGACTATCCCTGGTCTGTTTCTGATGCAATGAAATTCAAATACTACAACATTTCTAGACTTTGCTCTGACTGACCAAATATGAGTTTTGGTCTAGATACCTTTCTTGTATAGAGTCTTCCCTAAGTCACATGGTGGTATCAGTTTAAAAAATAAATCTGGGCCAGATGTGGTGGCTCATGCCTGTAATCCCAGTACTTTGGGAGGTCAAGGCGGGCAGATCACCTGAGGTCAGGTCTTTGAGACCAGCTTGGCCAACATGGTGAGACCCCATCTCTACTATAAATACAAAAGTTAGCTGGGTATGATGGGAAGCTCCCATAATCTCAGCTACTTGGGAGGCTGAGGCAGGAGAATTGTTCGAACCCAGGAGGTGGAGGTTGCAGTGAGCAGAGATGGCACCACTGCACTCCAGCCTGGGCGACAAGAGCAAAATTCCATCTCAAAATAAATAAATAAATAAATAAATCCAAATGCCATGAGAAATAAACGTGCAGGACAATGGCATGGAAGGGTTTGAGTGCCAGAGAAATTTGAAGTTTGATGAAGGGTAAGTTAACCTCACAAAACCATAACATGCTCAAGAAGTTGTAAGAGAATTCAATGAAAAAACGCACAGAAGGTACCTTATACACTAACTGACATATAATAGGCAGTTCATAAATGTCAGCTCCCTCTTTCTTGAATAAGCCACACAGTTGCTCATCTAATGTAACAGTGGCTCACCTATATCTAGACAAAGACAGTCCTTCCACAGATTATGTAGTGCAAGTACTTTCTCTGCTCCTCCAGGTCCTTGAGTACTAGCCTTTATTCTCTGTAGTGAAATAACAGATTGAATACAGTTTGCACTGAAGAAAACCTGAGCAAAAAACTGGCTGTCAGAAAGTAGTACCTCTCCCCCTTAATTTCCATCACTCTGCTTCCCTTCAATAAGAGGACTATCTAACCAAAACTTTCCAATGACCCTTCCAAGGGAATCTTGTTAAAACGCAGACTGTCATCTAATGCACCTGGGAGAGCAACCGAAATTCTGTATTTAACAAGCTCTCGTGAGATGTGGAAGCCACTAGTTGGCACATGCACCACATTTTGAATAATAAAACCCTCAATGCCACCAACACCTTCCAGATCCAGGAAAGAGAACAAGGAGACAAGGGGCACAGACCTTATCAGAAATTTCTTTCTCTTTCCAAGAGTCTGGGCATCATTTCAGCTTTATTTTTTTTTAATCTTGTTGCTGTTGTTGTTGAGATAGGGTTTCACTCTGTCATCCAGGCTGGAGTGAAGTGGCATGATCATAGCTCACTGCAGCCTCAATCTCCTGGGTCAAAAGATCCTCCTGCCTCAGTCTCCTGAGTAGATGGGACTACAGGCACACTCCACCATGCCTGGCTATGTTAATTCTTTTTAGTAGAGTCGAGGTCTCACATATATTGTCCAGGGTGGTCTAGAACTCCTGGGCACAAGCAATTATCTCACCTTGGCCTCCCAAAGTATTGGGACTACAATGTGTGAGCCGCTGTACCCAGCTTCATTATATCTTCATTTCCAGATGCTTCATATGGAAATGAAATGTCTAAAAGCATCCCCTTTAACTGAGAGCCATCAGCAGTTGGAGCTGCCTATAAATGACAGATTATTCATTTTTTTGCTTTACAAAGTTTTACCAGCAACCTATCTGATGCCAGTTTCCCCACTGAGCCTTCAAAATGACACCTCTGCCTCATTTATTCCACAGGGCATGGACCTATGTTGGCAGAACAAGAATCCATGTAGCTAGCAGTGGATGATTTGCAGTAGGAATCCACAGGCAATTAGAAGAACCAGCAAGCCCTTACTGAACACCTACTGAACAAGAGTAACTCACAGAGAAACACACTTAACACATTAGTCTTTCATTCGATAAATAGTTATGGGGCACTAACTGGGTGCCAAGCACTGCTGTAGGCTCCATGGACTGAACCCAAAAACTTGTTCACCATTGAGACTTTACACCCTTGGTACACTTAATTTTCTTTTAATCAAATTGAATGAAACTTGATCACAACAAGCCTGTGAGTTATGCAATTCAAGTGTGAGCTGATCAACCACTGTGTGACATCATCTTACATCATTTTTAGACTCTGTTAACTACATTACCTGTAGTTAACAAATCACTCACACACACACACAGAGCTTGGGGTAAGTAAACTTCTCCCAGGTAACACACTTAGCTAACCCTGGAAATGGAACAAAATTCTACCTGATTGCAAGTTTCATGCCCTTAACCTCTAGTCTGCGCTCCCTCCCCAGAGAAGAAAAGCAATTCCCTGCCTGCCCTCAAGAAGCTGACCATCGAGAGGACAACCCACAGATAGGAGGCACTAAAACCAACATGGTATGCCGGGAGCAGTGGCTCACACCTGTAATCCCAGCATTTTGGAAGGCTGACATGGGCAGACCACTAGAGGTCAGGAGTTAGAGACCAGACTGGCCAACATGGTAAAACCCTGTCTCTACTAAAAATACAAAAATTAGCCGGGCATGGTGGCAGGTGCCTGTATTCCCAGCTACTCGGGAGGCTGAGAGGCCTGAGAATCATTTAAACTTGGGAAGCAGAGGTTGCAGTGTGCCAAGATTGCACCACTGCACTCCAGCCTGGGCAACAAAGCAAGACTCCATCTCAAAAAAAAATAAAATTGGTAAACAATTAAAGCATGAAAGTGAGTGGTTCCAAGACAGAATGCTCTAGAACACAGCATACAGTGAGAAACTCAGTACACTTTTCACAATACTTTCAACTTTGAAATGCTTATTAAATATCTCCCCTCCTACTCATATGCTAAGCACCCCCTGAGGTAGAGAGACCAACCCAGTCAATCCACCCTGGGTGCTGACTAAAGACTTCTTGGATGTATTTGTTTCAATTATCTAATGTTTTATATCAGACTACCCAAAACTTAGTAGCTTAGAACAACCAACCACCATTTCTTCTCTCTCACAACTGTGTGCATTCAGAATGTGGAAAGGAATGCTGAATGTTCTGTCTCAGCTCCCTGTACTGTCTGCTGGGGCTGGACCATCTGGGGTCCCAGCTAGAATGGCTCAGACAGCTGGGTGCTGGCTCAAATTGCTTAGCTGGAATCAAAGTATCATCACTTCTGCCAAACTTTTTTTTTTTTTGAGACTAAGTCTCCCTTTGTCACCCAGGCTGGAGTGCAGTGGCATGATCTCGGCTCACTGCAACCTCTGTCTACCAGGTTCAAGCGATTCTCCTGCCTCAGCCTCTCAAATAACTAGGACTACAGGCACACACCACCATGCCCACCTAATTTTTTGTATTTTTAGTAGAGACAGGGTTTTACCGTGTTAGCCAGGATAGTTTCAATCTCCTGACCTCGTGATCTGCCCACCTTGGCCTCCCAAAGTGCTGGGATTATAGGCATGAGCCACCGCACCCAACCGCCTGCCACACTCTTAAAGTAGTGCAGAAACCCTGCCTACCTTCCACAGAAGAGGACTCTCTAAGCATGTGAAGTGGGTTTCACTGGGGACATCTATTCAACAGCTAACATACATGAAAGAACGAACAAACTTCAATCACTGGTTCCATTCGTCTTTCCTCCATCCTCCACAAAGATGAGTCATTTGCATAGAAAAGAAATTAACTCATCATTTCCCTTAACCATGGCAAAGAAACAAAGGGTTAAGTGGCCAGCTACTAACCCTGAGGAGCATGGGTTAGTACCCTGAGACGGAAAGCTCCTCCACCCACATATAAGTTTCTCGGGGACAAGAACATTGTCTGTTCCCCATTGACCCTCAACTCTCGTCCATATTGCAGGCCCTAGACAAATCCAGAAGGAACTATGATCATCTGATGAGTCACTCAGCCTTGGCTTCTCCCTGGTGAAGATGGACAACAAGAAACACATTTCCATAAAGGTGCTGAGATAAGCAGAAACATAAATAACAAGTGCAATATGGTCTAGAGATGGATCTGTTACACAATGTTGCTGTCCAGAGGGGTTCAGCAATAGCCCATAATTACAATGACTCATTAGTAGGTGAGTGGCTCATACTGTCCCAATTCAGGAGAGCTGAGAATAATAAGACAGTTCAATTCAATCCCACTGAAAGCTCAAGGTAATAAGAAATTTAAATATTTTGCAAAGAGTCTGATACAGACAAGAGGACACACTCTTTTCATCCATTTTCCCATAAGGATATATGGCTCCCTTAAAGGATTTTTTGAGAAAGGTCAGATCCAAAATGTATCACTAGGCTCCAAAGGGTAAATTCAAATCCTATTCAAACTATTGTCAGGGAAGGAGAGGAAATGACAGACCAGCAAGCACATTCCTGAGGCAGCAAATTTAACAACTTCCCATAATCTCTTCCAGCTGAGCATGCACTGCTCCATCGGGCCCTTCTATTCCCATTTGTAATTATTCAGGTGCATTCATTTCTATCCTCCTCAACTGCTACCTAAGTCTGTTCTCTGGGAATAGATACTTTCAGACAAAAATTTGTGCTTCAATTAAAAAGGATCCTAGCTGGGTGTGGTAGCATGTACCCATAGTCCTAGCTACTCAGGAGGCTGAGGCAGGAAGATCTCTTGAGTCCAGATGTTTGAAGTTCTAGTGAGCTATGATCGTGCCACTGTACTCTAGCCTGGGTGACAGAGCAAGACTCTTTCTTTAAAAAACCAAACAAAACAAAAACAGGATCTTTTCTGCTTTCTAAAAAATAACCAGAGTTCTAAGAATTTGGGTCCCAAAACCTACAAATGTAAATTGGAATCTAAGACCCACCATTCATTAGTGAGATAACATTATCGAATTTCACAACTGAGCAACTAACTATCGAACTTCTCTGAACCTCAGTTTTCTCATCTAGAATATGGAAATAAGTATAGCCCCTACCTCCTAGAATGGTAAGGAGGATAAAAAAATGATACCATGTATGTCAAGTTCTTCACCCACAACACAGAACACAATAAGCTCTCAATAATTGCCAGCTACTATTATAACTTGTCTTTTTATACTGCACCTAACCCCAAATTAACAGTGCAACACTTCATTTTTTTTAAGTCTCATAATTCCACCCCATTCAATCCTAACTAAATTTAAATATACACCAAAAACTAAAAAAGAGATACAGGCACAGCTGCCAAATGGCAAGTAAAAAGCCGTAATTTTCCATCATTGGAATATATTTAGTGATAACTATAAATGAAAAACTAAGGGGGGGGGAAGCAAGCCCCCACTGAAAGTCACCCTTCCAGTCTGACAGTCTGAAAACCAAAAATGAAGTCAGACTTCCGCTCGTTTCACTCCTTTCCACCCCGTCTGTCAAAGTTGGGTGGAGAACTCCCACATTTCCTGTTCTGAGCTGGGAGCTCTCTGCCAGGTAAAGCAAGAGACACTCCAGCTTGTGTTGGGACAGCTGGGACCATTGGAAGGATGGGCACTCAGGAAGCTTCCTCCCATTCTTTCTAGGTTAGTTCTGGTGATATCAGCACCCTGAACTGAGGGCCCCGGTGGCCAAGGTAAAAGATTAAGTCATCAAATGACTAACATACTTGCATCTTAACAAGCAACTCTTGTGGTTGTCATACATGAATGACATCATCTCCAACACACACCTTGTCAGGTATTCTACTCTCAACTTTCTCACAGCTGAAAAGGAACCAGACTGCTGATTTTCTCAATTTGCTTAGCAGAGGCAGAAATTTAATTGGGATGTACATGGTTTAGATTTTCTTCTGCAGATTATGCTTCCTCCAGCACTTTACATTCCCCAGAAAATGGTTTTTGTTGTAGGGAGTACTTAAAAATGCATCTATGTACACACCTGATCTCAATGGTTGTGGTCTGGCAGCACCTCCTCATGTACACTGACCATCAGCACTGTGCAAGACCTTACACAAGATCCAAACCACTAAAACCTCCACCAACTTGTTCACAGACCAAAATTCAGATTGGCCAAGATTTATAAAACAACTGCAATGTCATACTAGAAAGAAAAGAATATCAGCCTCACAGAACTCAATAAAAATGAGAAAATATCATATACATGATTAAATTTCAAAGAGTTCTGTACCAAGTCATCCTACTCACCATTTGAAACTATTTTGTTCAATTATTTGCCTTCGTGTTTCTTCTCTTTTCCCTCCACACTGCCTCTGACACCAAGAATGTAAGACCCGTAAGAGCAAGGACTTATCCATCCTGTTTGCCAACTCTAGTCTCACAAGACATGGCAAAATAGTAGTTGTGAGCCAGACATGGTGGCTCCCACCTGGAATCCCAGCAGTTTGAGAGGCCAAGGTGGGTGGATCACTTGAGGTCAGGAGTTTGAGACCAGCCTGACCAACATGGCAAAACCCCAGCTACTCAGGAGGATGAAGCTGGAGAATCCCTTGAACTCCGGAAGGCAGAGGTTGCCATGAGCCAAGATCACGCCATTGTGCCAAGACAGAGTCTCACTCTGTCGTCCAGCCTGGGCAACAGAATGAGACTCCATCTTGGGCAAAAAAAAAATAGTAGTTGTGGTGGATTCCATTATTTTTTGGCAAATATTCTCTTCCCTCCATGGGATGACTGTACTTCCCTGACTTGCTTTGGGTATGTGCTGAAATAACAATGTGTCATGTCCCAGAACCAGGCTGCAGAAGGAGAGACACAGCAGACTTTCCCAGTCAACTTGCAGACCTGTGAGTGTGAGAATACTTGATGCTGAATGCCACACAGTTTGGGATAGTTTGTTACATAGCATTTTCGTGCCAAGAAATGAGTGATACAGCAAGCTCTCTATAAACATTGACTGAAGTAAGTGACAAATGAAAAGATTTCACTTGTTAGCACTTGCAAAAACCCATTAATTGTGACAATTCTGCAACAAATCAAGTATTGAGCCTAGTTTTGCTCTAGAATATACTCCTTTAAAAAAGACTACATATTTAGAGATTAAGATTTAAGAGACCAAGACTAATCTGTTAGGCCTTCCTTATTTGACTGGAGCCAAAAGATAATGACCACTTATCCCATTTGTAAATTATACTCTGAAACCAGTTGATGGGTTTTTTGTTTTTACCCTCTCCTTTCCTAAAATGCTGGTGAAAGCTTCAAACCTGTAAGATACCAACTTTTAGAGGGTACTATTCCTTTCATCTAGTGCAAAAAGCCTTGAAGCTCATAAAACTGAGGCTATAAACTTTTAAGGCACATAGCTTGTAGGGTTAGTGTTGATGTATTTCCATTACTTGAAACATCTAATGGAAGTTTTACAATTCACTTACATATTACATTTACAGTTACTTAATTTCTTAACAGAGAATAGAATAATATCTAAATGGGGATAAAATCATATTACATTTTATAAGTACCTTTTCATTTTGACCCTGTATCACTCAAGGTAAGGGCTATGAAAGAATCCCTTTATTTAATTTTATTTTAAGTTCCAGGGTACATGTGCAGGATATGCAGGTTTGTTACATAGGTAAACAAGTGCAATGGTGATTTGCTGCACCTATCAACCATCACCTAAGTATTAACCCTAGCATGTACTAGCTATTTTTCCTGATGCCCTCTTCCCACACCCCCGCACTCCACTGACAGGCACCAGTGTGTGTTGAAAAGAAGCCCTTTTCATAAAATAATAATTTAGGGGGGACAGGGAGAGGAGAAACAGACAGAAATGAGAAAGGATCAATAAAATCTGACAGCAATATGCTCCCTCATCTATGGTACTGATATGCTTACTTTCTATGTGCCAGTATCAAAATTTCACACATATAGATGATTATGACCTACCTTACCTTTCTTTACCCCTCAAGTGTGAAAAAAGAAAATGGGAAAAGCACCTTACAGTCTTCAGGCCTTCTGGCAAATATATGGTGAAATATTCCATGAATAAAACAAGTCTATTTTAACATATACTTCCAGATCACCTTGGAAAGTTTATCATTTTCTCCATCTCAAATCACTTTCTGACACATGGTATTACTGTTGGTTTATTCCCTTCTTTATTATAAGGTTACTAAATTCCCTTTTAAGCCATGACAGGATATACCAATGCTCCACTAATTGCATCATGTTTTGTAAATACAGCCCAGTTTGAGAAGTCTGTGTTCCCCAACTGCACTTATGAACTAATAAGTAATCTATCTGTCCCTGAGATAGCCTCTGTAACCACACAGAGTTAACCTCAGTCCACCCAAAAGTAAAGAAACTTGACATTTCAGTTAAAATAGGTAACCATATCTTGAGAAAATGTACTCTTGTTAATCAGGTCTTGTTCCCTTTTAACAACAAAATAGCTTGAGATGCCTTCCCCAGATGCCTTTTAAGACCTCCAAATGGGCTCAAGAAACCAGGCTGAGAGCTGATGTTCTATTTTAATCCCTATTTCTCCTCCTCTTTCTTCCTATCCCAGTTAAATTTTGTTATTGAAATAAAAGCAGGGTTTTTTATTTAAAAAAAATACCTAATATGACTAAGGCAAAAAATAATCCCAATACACATACTGTGATGCTTCAACCTTGGTTACTTACCAAGGATAAATAATGGTACAAGATGGGCCTTGTGAGAATAAAAGCTAAAACTGTCCAAAGGCACCAGACATGATGAAAGGTATTCCACACTGGAGTATTTCATTCCAGAAGCAGGTGGGCTGAGAGCTCTGCTCAGCCCCCATGGTGGGGCAGGACTCAGCACAAGGGGCTTGGCCCAACATGGGCACTTAATGGGTGTTTATTTCCTGTCCATAACAGGGCAACATCCTGCAACATGGGCTAAACCTTTCATATCAGGCTTTTACAGAAGGGCAGCAATTATTATCCTCTCAGCCCACCAATTTTAATGAGAACCCACAGCAGGCCATGCCCTGTCTAAAGTCCTTCACAGACATTATTTCATTCAGTCATACCAAGGACCCAGTGAACAATTAGGAAACTGAGGCTCCAAGAGTTGCAGTCAGCATGTATTAAGATACTTTGAAGATCCCTTGTCCTGGCTAGAGACAGCAAATGGAAAAGATGAAATTATTCTCTTCAAAGGAACTGCTATCGAATAGAGGAAACAGAAAGGTCTTTAGAAAATAAAACATAGTTAGAAGAATCAAATTCAGGGTGCCCAGAGAAGGCCCCTAAGTATTTGGGGGTCGAGGATCTCAAGGCCATGACACTTGAGCTCAGTCTTGAAGAACAAGTAGGAATTGGTTTGATTAGGATGGAACAGGTGAAGGGGGAGGAAGATCTTCCAGGAGTAAAGAAGTCACCTCAATGAGGTTTTCAAAAATACAATTTTGAAATAAATTTTGAATATTCAAAAAAGATACATGTCTAAAAATTATTAAGATTATGCAAGATCAAAACCACTAAACCCCACCAACTTATCCACAGACCAAGATTAATAAAACAATCGCAATGTCCTGCTAGAAAGGAGTATAACTCAGTAAAAATCTAAAATGTAAACACTTGACAGATGAGATCTCTCTGATCCTCACAACTGGAGGAGGCAGGTCTCATAATTACCCATTTTATACAGGTGGAAACTGAGGCTCGAGAGGTTATCATGGCTTAAAATCACATGATAAGTACGTGGACCCCAAGCCTATATAATGCAGAAACTTACAGGCCCATGACCTTAGCATTGCTCCTATCTGCCCTTCCAATTTTGCTTCCTGTCCAGTTCACAATAATGTGTTTACCTAACAAAAAGCAAGTAGTCTGAAGAACAATGGAAAATGTTGGACATCTGTGCCAGCTTTAATTAAATAATTGCTTGTCCAGAGGCCATGCTGTTAAAGCCTTTAGAAAAAGATGGAAGCTGAAAGCTCTCATGTACAAAAGCAACCCTATATGATCATTAGCAAGGTCCAAACCTTCCCCTTGCCTCAGTACTTGTTCCCAAAGCAAGCTCAGGTTTGATCAGCCACTTCCTGCCTCAAGTCGTATAAGCCCCAGTGTGCCCAGACCTTCTGAAGCCACTTACTTGATGGGCTTTCTGCCTCAACTTCATAGATTGAGGCTCACAAACAAAAACAAATGCCCAGCACAATAATCTCTTGCCAATAAAGGGGCCTGCATTAGTTCTCTTCAGAGTAAGAATTAACTTCCATATTTAGCTCAGAAATAAGGCATTTTAAATTCACATTTTCAGAAACACAGGGCAAATTTGCAGAAAAGAAAAAATATGTCTGGATGGGGTGGGGAAATCTCACTATATTAAATGTCTCTATAATAAAGAATTCCCTAAGGTACCAATTTTAATCACTTATTTTGTTTCATTTTAATACAAACATACAGAAGACAATACTATCATCTCCAATTTTATTTGTAAGGATGTAGCTCTTAGGCAGGAATTAGGGACATTTGGTGAGGGGTGGAGGGAAGTTCTCTGTCTTTTCTGAAATGACTCAATGCTGCTTAAAACTCACCTGTCCCACATAAACTTTTTTTTTTTTCTTTTTTGGTTTTTTTGAGAGACTCTCACTCTGTCACCCAGGCTGCATACAGTGGTACGATCTCAGCTCACTGCAGCCTCCACCTCCTGGGTAGAGCAATTTTCCTGCCTCAGCCTCCCAAGTAGTTGGGATCACAGACACCTGCCACCACATCTGGGTAACGTTTTGTATTTTTAGTAGAGACGGGGTTTCTCCACATTGGCCAGGCTGGTCTCGAACTCCTGACCTCAGGTGATCCGCCCACCTCAGCCTCCCAAAGAACTGGGATTACAGGCATGAGCCACAGTGCCTGGCCTATTTTTCAAAAATAGTGCTTCTGATTCACTGCACTTCAAAGTTGGCCTCCTGGTATTTTTTAGGTACAAGGAACAAAGGAAGGGCCATTTGCCCAGGCAGGTAAATTACACCTAATAATTGACACTAATTGGAGAATTATCAGTAGTACACAGCTGGCATTAACAATAACCACTACACATACACATACACAACCCCAGGCACTATTAGATCTATATTCATATATTTAGGCAAAACTTCCCTTTGAATTGCTTTGATCAAGAAGAGATGATAACTTTGATATTTGTAAAACTGTGAATATGGGCCGGGCGCGGTGGCTCAAGCCTGTAATCCCAGCACTTTGGGAAGCCGAGGCGGGTGGATCACGAGGTCAACAGATCGAGACCATCCTGGTCAACATGGTGAAACCCCGTCTCTACTAAAAATTACAAAAAATTAGCTGGGCACGGTGGCGCGTGCCTGTAATCACAGCTACTCAGGAGGCTGAGGCAGGAGAATTGCCTGAACCCAGGGGTGGAGGTTGCAGTGAGCCGAGATTGCGCCATTACACTCCAGCCTGGGTAACAAGAGCGAAACTCCATCTCAAAAAAAAAAAAAAACTGTGAATATGAACAGGGCAGTTGGTGCAAAACTACAAAGCCCTTTCCCCTTGAACAGGAGAGTCACAGAGGCAGCCATAAACTCTAATACAAACTTTTCCCTCCTTTCCTCTCCTCCTCAGCAGCCATCGGACACCCTCTTCCCATGTGGAGACAGGGACACACATAGCAATTGCAAACAGCCACAGTGTAATGGAGAGTGGAGATTTGGCTTGTTGATTCAATGTTAAAGAGGAGAGGCAGGCCAGGTGCAGTGGCTCATGCCTGTAATCCCAGCACTTTGGGAGGCAGAGGCAGGCAGATCACAAGGTCAGAAGTTTGAAACCATTCTGGCCAATATAGTGAAACCCCGTATCTACCAAAAACACAAAAAATTAGCTGGGCATGGTGGTGTGCACCTGTAATCCCAGCTACTCTGGAGGTTGAGGCAGGAGAATCATGTGGACCTGGGAAGCAGAGGTTGCAGTGAGCCGAGATTGTGCCATTGCACTCCAGCCCTGGTGACAGTGTGAGACTCCATCTCAAAATAAAAAAAAGGAGAGGCATCAGAAAAAACTACTACATCACAAAAAGGCAAAATTCTATTCTCATATTTATTTCTCTCCTCACAGGTACCATTTTTAAAATATACTTCTTTATATACTAGGAAACAAAGGAATAAATTTGTTTCCAAGGCATCTGAATGCAAACATCCTTTATTGACACAAAGCCCAGATTTAAGCAAGCTCCCGCCTAAAGGATAGCGTGCTGTCCTGGGAAAAATTCTCACCTGACAGCCATGAGGCCAGAACCCTGATCTCAGCTCCACCACATTCCTGCTGTGTGCCATCAAGCAAGTCACTTCTCTTCAGGAATGGGTTTCCATAAGATAAAGAGAAAGATGAGATAGGCCCAAGATCCCATCTAGCACCAAGACTCCTTACAAGAAAATGTTCTACCAAATATTCATCAAGTCTGGTGTAGAAAAATTACCATGGGTAGGAAGCTATGAAGGAAGATAACACAAAATCAGGAACACAACAGATCCTATGTGACATCAGGAACCCGGTGCTTTCAAGTTCCAAGTTAGGATGAAGTTTCAACAATTTTTTTTGAGGCAAAGTCTGGCTCTTTCGCCCAGACTGGAGTGCAATGATGCAATCTCGGCTCACTGCAACCTCCGCCTCCCAGGTTTAAGCGATTCTTCTGCCTCGGCCTCCTGAGTAGCTGGGATTATAGGCATGTGCCAGCACACCCAGCTAATGTTTGTATCTTTAGTAGAGATGGTGTTTTACCATGTTGGCCAGGCTTCTCTCGAACTCCTGACCTCAAGGGATCCACCTACCCTGGCCTCCCAAAGTGCTGGGATTACAGGTGTGAGCCACCACACCTGGACAGCTTCAACTGTTAAGGGTAACTTGGTAACTGTGCAGAGCAAATTCTCATTTTTTTTGTTTGTTTTTGACTCAGCAAGTAAAGTAGTGAGAGTTAGAGAAAGAACAAAGAAAACGGTAACTGGTTGTGATCAACCAATTGAAAACACCACTGCACTCGGCCAAGATGTTTATTTGTTTATAATAATGGTAACAAGAGAAGTGGGGGTATATCACAATAATCTACTCCCATCCGCTTTGTTAACTAACAATGCTACTTCCTTTATACCTGTGAGACTACCTAAAACAATTCAGACACTAATGCTCCTATTTGCCAAAACAGAAGTGGAGAAAAAAATCCTGCTCGGATTTCATTGGAAGGACTTTCCTCATTCTCTCTCTCTCAGGTTACTAACGCTCCAAAATAAGCCACCTCAACTTTGTGGCATAAAACAACACTTTCATTATGCTCACAGTTCTGTGGTTCAGGAAGTCTGTTAGAAACAGGGACAGTTTGACTCCACAGTGTCTAGGGCTTCAGTTGGAGGTGACTTGATGGCTGAGGGCTGGAGTATCTGGAAGCATCTTCACTCACATGTCTAGAAGTTGACACTGGCTGTCGGTCGAAATACCTACACGTGGCCTCTCTGCATGGTCTCTCTGTGTGGGCTTAGTTTGGGCTTCCTCACAGCATCGTGGCTGGGATCCAGGAACAAGCATCCCAAGATAGCAAAGCAGAAGCACATGGCATTTTTACGGTCTTGCCTCAAGAGTCACATGGTGTGACTTTCTGTCATTCTCTGTGGGTCCAGATAATCACAAAGGTCTGCCCGGGTTTAAAAGGATGGGACAGAGACATCACCTTCCCCACCCCCATGAAAGGACAGTCCAGTTCACATTGTATCTGGCATGGGAGCTATTTTTGCCACCATCTTTGGGGGAAAAAATGCAATCTGCCATTGCAGACAAACCACTGACAGGTAACATCCCATGAACAAGGTAAATCCAAAAATTCTAAGTCTCAGGCATCTTTGACTATTGCAGATTTAAAGCAAACACTTTGACAGGCAAAAGATCACAGGAGAGAAGTAGAAGAATGGGATTCTAGCCACAGAAGCCCACCAAGGTCCCTTTGAAGCCATGATTACAAACACTACTCCTGGCAACAATTAGAAGGGTCCTCAACACACATTATTGTATATACTTTTGCTGTTTTATTGCAGCCTGGTTCCTTCTGTATCCCACTGACATCTGATTTAAATGTACGAGAGTATTAAAACATCTGCTGAATTATAACTCCAAAGTTCAGATGACATCAAGATGAAATCTATGAAACTATGAATTTGCCATGTTAAATCGTTTTTATTTTTAATGGAACACAGAGGGCAGCTGTTTTTAAAGCAGTCCCATATGCAAAGCTGTGGGTTAGGTTTAACTCAGAGCCAATGTGACCTACAGAGTTTTGGGTGTGTTGCAAGGAGACCACAGTCTTCAATAATGCTCTGTCTCCCAGCAGGCTGCTTCTGGGGCAAGCAGGAGATGGGGAGACACAGAAGATCATCTGCAATGAGTGGCCCATAGCTTGATTTTCAGCATCTTTTGTCCCAACCTAAAAACGATAGATATTCCAGGCTCTTCCTCTGTTTTGAGGACAGAATACGTCCACCTTTCAGACTTCTGATTACATCACTAAGCAGGAACACCATCCCCATCAGGATAATATCCTCATTTTATAAGTAGCAGCCCCATCCTCAGCTGTTCAAAAATCAATATTCACAGCCTCTTCGCCTCTCCTCACCCACTAAGAGAATCTTTAGCACTTCCCACTCAGCACTAACCCCATTCCTAAATCTCCCACGCCTTCCCCTTGTGTCTTACTATACATATTGAGGCCATCAGTGTGTGTGAGTGGAAGGGGGGGGAATCAAAGAGAGAGGATAAAATAGCTGAAGGACAAAGACAAGGAGAGAAGATGACACAAAGAAGAATAGCAGCATCATACCATGCCAGGGAGAGATTTGGTAGAGGACAAGAAACATACCATGAAGAGACCTTCCATGCATCTACCATGGATCTACCAGGCATCTAGAGATGAAATGACAACAAATAAGCAAAGAAGGAAATGGCATTTAGGAAGGGCTGCAGAAGGGAATCACTCGACTTCCCAGAAGACTGCAATCACATCTATGGTTGGTTCCTGGACCAAATTTCTTGACACATTGTACCAAGAGTCAGTCACTTTGAATCTCTGGATTTACTTGGGTTATGTTGAGCTGATAAAAAATGACATTTAGAGAGATCAGTAACTTATTATGTGACAACTCAATTCTGCCTGTCACTGAAGTTTGTGACTTTTACCACTTCCAGACACAGCCAGGTAAACAGAAATCTATCACATTCACTTAGCCATTATAGTCCACTGCTCATGAGGATTTAGCTGTTCACCAGGCAGGAACCAGCAACCAGTATGGAAGCATTTGTGTGGTTGCTATGTGAATAATGGCAGCAAACGAGAATTAACTCATAAGAGGCTGAAAAACTATTACTGCCAGTGGTGGACAGGACAAAAAATGAAATCTCACCTTCCAAAGACAGAAAGTTGCCCAGGATTCTATTTGGAATGTTAAGTCTTTAAAAAGTCTCATAAAGTCAAACAAGTTATTTTTCACTTGTGACACATATAAACATGTATATACAGATATACATGTATATGTGTTTATGTGCAGCTATATATGTATATGTGCCTATACATATACACATGACTAAGACAAACTAGAATGATTTATTTTCAGCATATGCCAAACCCTAGGCAATGCTGAAGTAAAGCTTTTTCATTTGTTTAGACTCTGACCAGCCTATGGTACCAGAACTTTAAGGAGCTTTCTAATGATGTCACATATAACACTGGTGTTTAAAGAAAGTATGACATAAAAACATCTGAACACACAGACACATAAATAAAACAGGGGAATGGGATTATGAGTTTTAAATTTGTGTTGCAGTTTGTTTTGGTTTACCAATCCTCTCTTTGAAGAGCATGGTTTTGTTTTGCTTTGTTTTTTAGAGATGGAGTCTCACTCTGTCGCCTAGGCTAGAGTGTAGTAGCTTAGTCATAGCTCACTGCAACCTCAAATTCCTGGGCTCAAGTGCTCTTCCCACCTCAGCATCCCAAGTAGCTAGAACTACAGGTGCATGCCACCATGCCCAGCTAGCTAGCTAGCTAGCTATTTATGTATGTTTGTATGTATGTATGTAGAAACAGAGTCCCACTTCGTTGCTTAGGCTGGTCTCAAACTCCTGGCTTCAAGCAATCCTCTCTCCTCAGCCTCCCAAAATGCTGAGATTACAGGCATGAGCCACCACACCTGGCCTGAAGAGCATGTATGTCATGTAAAGTCTATTAAGCTCGACTATACTCATGGTGCAGTGCAGATGCTGGGTCCCATGGCACTCAGGAGGGAGGGAGTCTCTGGCCCTGCCTTGATAGAACTTAATCAGTTCTATCTCATTGTTGTCTCTTTAAGCCTCATGTCAGCACTGCGATCCCATCTTCCCAATGATACACTGTCACTTTTCCTATATCATTAACTGGTACGAATCAAGTTGCAACAAAAGAATTAGGAAGCCAAAAAGCAGGAAAGCTGAGCAACACACCCTGCTGAGAAATCAAGAATTAACTCTAAACCTTCGGACACAACATGTCACCAACACAGTCCAACTCTAGTGAAGAGGAGGAGAGTGAGGAAGAGGAAATTCAAGAGCATAAATGTGCGGGATAAGGGAAATGGTGCAAGGCTGAAGAGAAATTCCTTAGCTGCATCCTAAGCTGCTGTTGTCAGTAGGTCTGTTGCTGGTGCTTCAGAGGAAACATTTCAGGACCATTTATCAAGGGCACTGGGGGCAGTAATATGGATGGGCTTGACAGAAAAAAAAAAAACAAAATATACTGCAGACAAGAAGGAACACAGCTTGTAAGCAAGACAAGCCCTAGTATAGCAGTAACCATTTCAGTGTATTTGTTGTACTTTCCTAAGGGCAGAAGAGAAGGCAAGATACTAAATTGGAGGAGGGGAGGATGTGGAGCTTATCTGGCTCCACAGGTTCTTTTTATTTATTTATTTATTTATTGACACAGTCTCACTCTGCTGCCCAGGCTAGAATGCAGTGGCCTGATCTCAGCTCACTGCAACCTCCACCTCCCAGGTTCAAGTGATTCTCCTGCTTCAGCCTCCCTAATAGCTGGGTCTACAGGCATGTACAACCATGCCCAGCTAATTTTTGTATTTTTAGTAAAGATGGGGTTCTACCATGTTGGCCAGGCTGGTCTTGAAATCCTGACCCTAGGTGATCAGCCTGCCTCAGTCTCCCAAAGTGCTGGGATTATAGGTGTGAGCTACCACACATGACACGGCTCCATAGATTCTTACTATTCAGTGTGGTTCACAGGACCAGCATCAGCATCATATGGGAGCTTGTTAGAGATGCCCAACCTGGGCCTACTGAATCAGGACCTGCATCTCCAGATAATTCACAAGCACAGTCAAGCTGCAGATTTACAATGCTGGGCCCTACACCATCTGGTGAACACAGAGAGTTCAATCTTTTCCTCATCTCCTCCTCCATTTAGTCTCTAAAATGTGAGCACCCACCACCTGTAGGCACTATTCCTGGCAGGCACAGTGATGCCCTTGACCCTCATGCAGCTCAGAGATGGGCATTCTGGGGAACAGACACAACCCATACAACCACAAATACACATAAAGATACAACTGAGTGACAAGGGCTGCAAAAAAGGAAACCTGTGGTTTTATGAGAGCATAAAACAAGATGAGATTGTCAGGCCGCTGGCTCCCTAGAGAAAATGATGTTAGAATTGAGATCTGCAGGATGACTAGACATTAACTAGAATGAGTATGGAAGGCAGGGAACAGTGTCCAGGAAAAGAGGAAAGGCATATGCAAAGGTCCCATGGCATATCACATTACAGGAACTGTAAAGAGAACACTGTGTATACAATGAAGCGGGCCAGGGAGGCAGGGGCCAGACCATGTGGGCTCTTGTAGCTCTGAATACTCTGATCCTAAGAACAGAGGGAAGCCCTGAGAGGCTTTAAGCAGGGTATGCCAGGTAAGAGAAAAGAAGATGTTGGCAGATCCCAGGAATTTTACTGATGAAGCAGGATTCAGACCCCAGCTAGCCCCATATGTGTAACGCTTTATCTTCCCTTCCCTTCCCTTCTGACCCAGGGCCGTATCCAGGGTAAGTTGGCCTGCCTGCCACCAACCCCACAAGACAAACTAAGCCCCTTTCCTACCAAAGAAATAGGCAAGAAGTGCCCCAATGCTAAAGCAAAAGAAAAACACACATGGATGAATATGCCCAGTGGCTGCCCCAGGACACTGGAGGGAGTGATGCATAGTACCTAAGACTCTTCAAAGTAAGGAATACCTGAATTCAAGACCTGGTTCTACCACTGACTAAATGGACAAGGGAAACTTTCCAAGGCTCCATCTATTAAGAGTGCCTAACAATGCCTACATAATAAGGGTACTGAGAGAATTAAGCAGTAGTGTCTACAAAGCCCTAAGCATGAATCTTAACACATGGTAGGTATTCAATAAAAAATGTATTATCTTTACACAGCACTGTGGTTCTCAACCTGCCCTCAGGAGCACATTAACTCTGGAAACTAAAAGAATAATTGTTGGCTGGGTATGGTGGCTCACACCCATAATCCTAGCACTTTGGAAAGCCAAGGCAAATGGATTGCTTGAGGTTAGGAGATCCAGACCAGCCTGTTCAACATGGTGAAACCCCCCATCTTTACTAAAAATACAAAAATTAGATGGCCATGCTGGCTGGTGCCTGTAATTCCAGCTACTGACTCAGCAGGCTAAGGCAGGAGAATCACTTGAACCTGGGAGGTAGAGGTTGCAGTGAGCCTAGATTGTCCCACTGCACTCCAGCCTGGGTGACAAGGCGATACTCTGTCTCAAAAAAAAATTATTTATTTGAAAAAATAATAATGGCTGACATATAGAAAATACTTAAGCACAACATTAAGCAACACCAAGCATCACACGTATTACTAAGTCATCACAATAATGCTATGAAATGGGTGCTGCTACTAACTCCATTTTACAACACAGCACACAAAGTAAGGATCTTGCTCAGCTATTGAGTGTGGGTCTAGCTTCTGTGGTGCCTTGGCCACTCCTCAGGGCTCCCAATATCCATATCCCTAGGCAGGAACTTGGGCAATTCACAAAGGGCTCTCCCCCTTATTCTAGCGCTCCCTGAAGCATGGGACTCAGCGTAATTGCTGATGCTCAACAAGCCTGCTTCACTCAAGTAAAAGGCTGAATGAAAGAAACTTCCTCCTGAAAGAATCTGATCCTCTGACCAGGGTGCAGGTAGGTAGATGTAAGAGGCTGAAAGCAAGCACACTTCTAGGCATTCCTCACTTTCACTTACACCATTTTATTGAAAAGAGGCTTTCTTTGGCTTGGTGGGACTCTGATGTCAGTAGTAGGACAGCTCTCTGAAAATCTCAAACACCTAAATTTTGGTAAAACGTAACTTTCTTTTCAGAATTTCCAGTTTGTGGTACTTGAGAAGTCCCATAACTCCAATATGAACTGAATTGTGTTTATTTTGAAATTTTCTGCACACCACTCACTGCCAACTTGGCGTTTACAAAGCACCTTTGCCCTTAGGATTTCCAGGCAGTGATAAAAGCATAGAGCAAATATTTTATGGCTGGTCTCATCCTAGTGCCATAGGGGGTACACAGAATGCCAGCCAGCTGTAAGCAAAGGGGCAGGACTTGAAAGCTTTCTCAGAGGAAGCCAAGTGTTCCCTGTGGTATTTAAACGGAAAGAGGCCTGTTGAGTCAAGTACCTTCCCAGGGAACTGGAGGGACACAAATTTGCCCAAAGTCAACCCTGGCTGGGGCACATAATAGAAGGCTAGAGTTCAGACTTTTCTTCCAGCTGATGATTCATTTAGGAAAAAGGAATTTACCTTTCCTTTCAACTCCCTGTGACAAAAGGTTGGAGGTACCAGAGGAAGCCAATTCAGTTAACTTCAAGGGTGTCCCCACATGGCAGCACACAGAAACGAGCCAAAGGGAAAATGAAAGGGAATGACTCAAGTATTCTTTTCTCGCCAACTAATGTTGCAACAGTCCTACAGCAACACAAAGATAGGTTTGAGAACTAGTCAAACATGAGTTCAAATGCAAGCACACCCACTTCCCAGATGGGTGTTCTTGGTCAAGTTACTGAAGAAAGTGGTGCTTATTAAGGCAATTACACACACACAAACATATGCCCCTATGTCACATGCTCACATGCAGCGAACACTATGCTTTACTATGCCACCTGCCTCCAGGATCTTCCTCCAAGACATGTGTGCACACATGTCACCTTCCCTAAGGCCACAGAGCCTTCTCAGAACAGCCACCTCTAATCCTGGTTGACTTGAGGGTATACAAGCCTCGTCCTGTCATCCCAACACAGGACAATACTGAAGAACCATCTCAGTGTCACAGTTTGCTGCAGGTCGGATGGGCCTTGGATGAGACAACTTCACAGGCTAACTTCCCCTCCAGCCCAATTCCTCCAACAGGGGTTGATCCCAAAAGCATTCCCTAACAAATGTCCTATATAGTAATCATCTCTGAGTTTGCTTTCCAGGAAGCCAGACAATATCCTGAACAACAGGAAGCCAGACAATATGCCGAACAAAAAAACTGGAATGAGAGATAGTGAAGTATGGCCAAGTAATAGTATTATTTGGATTGTCATTTTTTCAAGGTCAAGTAAAATGCAAATCTGGGGGAAAAAAATGAGTTAACTTTTTTAAAGGGCAATAGGATACCCAGTAGATGCCCAATCTTCCCATATTCCTTCACTGTAACTACCCCTACATCACACAAACTTATCTAAATCAGATTTGCTTTTGCTTGTTTTAGTTAGGATGGGCAACAAAATCGTATTTCAAAGTTATATCCTTCAAATTCAAAAGAATGACAGCCACTAAAACATTCTTTACTCAGTTAACCCCAAAGACCAAACTTTCAAATGCATACAGGCTTTAGTCTGTCAAACTTTTAAGTAAATTTTTCTTGGACAAATTATCGAGTAATATCTTAGAAATTATTTTTTCAGGGCCGGGCACGATGGCTCAGGCCTGTAATCCCAGCACTTTGGGAGGCCGAGGCGGGTGGATCACAAGGTCAAGAGATCAAGACCATCCTGGTCAACATGGTGAAACTCCATCTCTACTAAAAATACAAAAAAATAGCTGGGCATGCTGGCGTGTGCCTGTAATCCCAGCTATTCAGGAGGCTGAGGCAGAAGAATTGCCTGAACCCAGGAGACGGAGGTTGCAGTGAGCCAAGATCGCGCCATTGCACTCCAGACTGGGTAACAAGAGCGAAACTCCGTCTTAAAAAAAAAAAAAAAAAAGAAATTATTTTTTCAGCAGAGAGCAAATAAAAAGGAATTATACCATGATCCACTCAACTTGAATAATACAAACTATACTTTATGCAATAAACATTCATTCCAAGTTTTTCCTATAAATACAAATATGAGAAGAGACAGTATTAAAAGTTCCATATCGGGCCGGGCGCGGTGGCTCACACCTGTAATCCCAGTACTTTGGGAGGCCGAGGCGGGTGAATCATGAGGTCAAGAGATTGAGACCATCCTGGTCAACATGGTGAAACCCTGTCTCTACTAAAAATACAAAAAATTAGCTGGGCACAGTGGCGCGTGCCTGTAATCCCACCTACTCAGGAGGCTGAGGCAGGAGAATTGCCTGAACCCAGGAGGCAGAGGTTGCGGTGAGCCGAGATGGCACCATTGGACTCCAGCCTGGTAACAAGAGCTAAACTCCATCTCAAAAAAAAAAAAAAAAGTTCCATATTACCAGTCTTACCTTGAAACACGCAAAAAAAATTAAGGCTCAGTAATAACTAGCTAATTACGGAAAAGCAGAGGTGGAAATGGATGAGAAATAAAAACAGACAACCATTTGGAAGGCTGAGGTGAGTGGATCATTTGAAGCCAGGAGCTTGAGACCAGCCTGGCCAACAAGGCAAAACCCTGTCTCTACTAAAAATACAAAAATTAGCCAGGCATGGTAGTGCACATCTGTAATCCCATCTACTTGGCAGGCTGAGGCAGGAGAATAGATTGAACCTGGGAGGCAGGGGCTGCAGTAAGCCAAGATCTCGCCACTGTACTTCAGCCCGGGCAATAGAGCGAGACTCCATCACAAAAAAAAAAAAAAAAAAAAAAAAAAAAACAAGAATAAATAAAGGGACAGATGTGAAATTATCTAGCACAGTGCCTGGCACATCAGAAGTACCTCTGTAATGTCCAGTAAATCTGAATCACTGCTATTTTTTAACTACAGCTCTTTCCCACCCATCCCCATTTCCTCTAGGGTTTTACTGGGAAGCAAAGAAAAGAGGAACCTAGCCAACTCTGAAGCCCACTCTAGGTCAACAGTTTACATGTAGTTCATTTAATAATTTTACCTCCTATTGTGTCTAAATTTATGTTTGAGGAACCCGGGGGTGGGGAAGGTCACAGTTTTACATTTTTTTAAAAGGTGTGTTGTTTTCCCAAAAAAGAACTTCAATTCAACTACCTTGGAGCCAAATTATAGAAGGAAATGCAAAAATCCCCAGTAGGTATTTGAAAAAGTGTGTTAGTGGCCATGTTACCCACTTTTCTCAGACCACAAAAAAATCTTCAATTATTTGACTGAATTCTTATTTAAGTAGAAGGAAGGAGATACTCATACACCTAATGGAAAGAAAAAGGGTAACTTCTCCCCTGATAATGACCATGAAATGGTGGCTCTGCCGTGAGCCACTACATAATGCATCAGGGCCACCATCCTCAATTTCCCTTATAAAAATAATACCTGCTTGCTGTAAACTACACCAACAAGTTACCTGTGTCATGGCCCGTTTCCCATTTCTCTTGCCCCAATTCTAATCCTCAGAGGAAGGTAGGGTAACCATATAATTAACCATCCAAAGCAGTTCACCAAACACTGAAAGAAGCACTATTAATAGTTACACCAGAACAACAGGTGTAAACCAGGTATTTCTCAAACAAACCAAGACATACAGTCACCCTTCTCAGAGGCAGCCACAGGTAACAGATCCTTGTTGTTCCAGATCTTTTTTTTATTTTTAAGGCACATGCAAGCATACCCAGCCAGATCAGCTGTAGCTGTCATATAAGAATGAGATCATCCTATAGCTGCTGTCTCTTACTTTTTTATTTAATATATCATCATCTGTTTACATGTCAGGACAGAGATCCACCTCACTTTTTTAACTGACTACAGTTATATGTAGTCAGTTATGTCACTGTAGGGAGATAACATATAATTTTTCAACCACCCACAACAACTTTAAATTCTTGTCTTTACAAGCAATGCTATATAGAGAACATAGCCATATATATATATATATATATATCTTTTATGGGTTTGAGTATTTCCAGAGAATAGGTTTCTAGTGGTAGAAAGGCTAGGTCTAAATGATCATTTTTAATGGGCTCTTCTCAATACTCTCCAAAGAGGCCTTATCAAATGATTTCAAGACCAAGAGTTAATGAACACTTCTGAAATTCTGCTAGACTGGTAAAGGGCACATGCTATCTCATTGCATCATTTTATTACATGTTCACTCAACCTGGGTACAGGGTACACTTGGAATTTTCCTGCCTCCAGGCCTTTGCTCCCACTGTTCTGTCCACATTCCATTCCATCTCTATAAATATCCTACAAACAACTACTACCTCCTCTTTAAAACCAGTTCTAACCCTAAATGACAACAAACCATCTTTACATGATCTTTTCCTTCTGGGAATGTTCACAGCACTGTTTAATCCTGCCCACAAAACTGTCCCTTCACCCAGTACCCTCTCCCAGACCGGCCAGGGTGGCTCACGCCTGTAATCCCAGCACTTGGGGAGGCTGACTGAAATGCTTGAGCCCAAGAATTTAAGACCAGCCTAGCCAATATAGTGAGACCCTGTCTCTACAAAAATAAAAATTTTAGAATTCTAGAAAATAAAAATAGAGCTGGGTGCAGTGGCTCATGCCTGTAATCCCAGCACTTTGGGAGACTGAGGCAGGTAGATCACAAGGTCAGGAGTTTGAGAACAGCCTGGCCAATACAGTGAAACCCCGTCGCTACTAAAAGTACAAAAATAGCTTGGTGTGGTGGCATGTACCTCCCAGCTACTCGGGAGGCTGAGGCAGAAGAACCTCTTGAACCCAGGACGCAGAGGTTGCAGTGAGCTGAGATCATGTCACTGCACTCCAGCCTGGGTGACAGAGCAAGACTCCGTCTACACACACAAACACACACACACACACACACAGAAATACAAAGATATATACACATGTGCTAATTGATAAATTAAGACAGCTATGGTATGGCTGCGCATGGTGGCTCATGCTTGTAATCCCAGCACTTTGGGAGCAATCACAAGGGCAGATCACAGGGGCGGATCACAAGGTCAGGAGATTGAGACCAGCCTAGCCAACACCCTGTCTCTACTAAAAATACAAAAATTAGCCGGATATGGTGGCAGGTGCCTGTAATCCTACTCATGAGGCTGAGGCAGGAGAATCGCTTGAACCTGGGAGGCAGAGGTTGCAGTGAGCCAAGATCACACCACTCCACTCCAGCCTGGGTGACAGAGCTAGACTCTATCTCAAAAAAAAGACAGCTATGGTAAATAAAAATAAGCTTCGGATATATAAAAGACCTGGATATAAAGCCCTGAGACTGCTGAGCCCAGAAAAGCACCGTACACCCTGCAGGCGTCCATTTCCTCACTGGTAAATGTGGACACAGCCAACCACCTTCCAGCCTGGCTGGACCTAAGAACCTGGTTTGTTTCCCAACTTTGCCTACCATTAACAGCAGTGACAGAAAATATCTTAGCTCCTCTGTGCCTCAATTTCATCCCCTCAAAAATGGGAATGATTATAACATATTTCATAGAGCTGGCTGAGTTGTAAAGTAAAGAGTTGATAAAAAGCACTTCTAGCAAAGGATGGCATATAGTAAGGGCTATGTAAACGCTAGATATGCTATAGCTATTACCTTAAATAACAATTAAATGAAATGTTTTAAATATGCCAAAAAGTTTATACGCAATAAATGTCTAGTGGCTTAATTTTTACCCTATTCACACTGGAATAATCAATAGAAAGAAAAATTGTCAGGTGCAGTGGCTCACGCCTGTAATCCCAGCACTTTGGGAGGCTGAGGGGGACAGATCATGAGGTCAGGAGTTTGAGACCAGTCTGGCCAACATAGTGAAACCCCGTCTGCACTAAAAATACAAAAAATTAGGGTGTGGTGTTGTGTACCTGTAATCCCAGCTACTTGGGAGGCTGAGGCAGGAAAATCACATGAACCAGGAAGGTGGAGGTTGCAGTGAGTTGAGACTGCGCCATTGCACTCTAGCCTGGGCAACAGTGCAAGATTCCATCTCAAAGAAAAAAAAATAGACCAAACCAAACAACTACCCTAATATAAAGTTTATTGGAAAAGTGTCTATATGCATTTTCTATCCTTCTATCTGTACATCTATCATTCTAGAACACTAAAGACTGGAGGATCATTTAATTGCTCTATCATCATTTGTAGCTTCCTACAGAGTGGTGACTAAATTGAGACTTCAAGAAATTGAAAGGAAATAACATGAGGACATAAAAACAGTATACTTAGAATGTGTTTCTATCAAATATGCTCCACATAATTTGGTCCAACAAATTCAGCTCCATAAAATCTCAAAGGAGGTGGTGGTGCCAGGAAAGAAGATAAAAACCCAGAGTGTTAAACAGAAGTGTTTTGAGTCAATTATGAAGTCTATTCAGCGCCTCCACAAGCCTAGAATCAAGTGATCAGATTCAAAGGAGGAAAACTGACAAACTTAATATGGTAATAACTATCAGTTATTCAGTGTTGCCTTTGCTCTGCATTCCATGCTGAGTCCACTGCACCACTTCATTGAATCCTTGTAGCAATCATATAAGATAAGTGCTCTTATTACTGCTACTTCACAGAAGTAAAATCATGTACCCAAGACCACATAGCAAGGAAGCAGCAGGACCAGATTTAAACGCGAACTACATGAAATTCAAATCCTGTGCACATAAGTATTGAGCATACAGCCTCCAACCCAAAAAGGTGGAAGTGTCGATTGGGTCAAAGCTGATGGTGGGACTGAAGAACAGCTGACCAACTTATACACCCTTTGCAAAGAAGCGACGAGGACACGTTGCTGGCAAAGCTCTACCCTGGCAATATGTGCCCCCGCTCCAGAGCTGGAGACGTTAGGTAAGTGGTGCGCCGGAGAGACCCAGGGAAAGTCAGGCATAGCTGAACAAGAAAGAAAAGCGGAAGGGAGGAGGCCATTACATCAAGAAAATCTGACTCCACCTGCTTCTGAGGAGAGTGGGAAGATAAAAGTCAAACAGAAAAAAGGTGAAAACAACCCAATGTCCATGAACAGATGAATGGATGAGCAAAATGTGGTACACACACGATGGAGTATTACTCAGAGTTAAGAAAGAAGGAGATTCTGACACATGCTGCAGCGTGGATAAACCTTGAGGACATTATGCTAAGCGAGATAAGTCAGTCACAAAAAGGGTAAATACTATACAATTCCACTTACATGAGTTATCTAGAGTACTCAGATCCAAAGAGAAAGAAATGCAGAGGTCATTAGGGGCAGGGGGAAGGGAAAATGGGGAGTTGTTCATGGGTACAGTAGGAGAAGATGAAAAAGTTCTGGCGATGGATGGTGGTAATAATTGTATAATAACCTGAATATATTTAATGCCACCTAATAATATAATTTAAATGGTTAATTTTATGTTAGTATATTTTACTGCAATTTTTTCAAGTTTCATAGAACCCTACTATGTTCATGAAGTGTCAAGCTGCACTGCTGGGAAGCCCAAGGAGAAAGTGGGAGTTAGTGTGGGAAGACACAAGCACCTGTGTCTAGACACGCGCAGGGCGTGGCTGCAGAGAGAGAAACAGGCAAGCTCTTACTTAGCTGCAACGACTTAGGCTCGCTGAGAAACCACCACCAAGGCACAGATGTCTCTCTCCCAATGGAGGATGAAAGGAAGGGTGCCTGGCCTCAGCTTTCTTCAGATTAAATTCCAGGAGATCACCTACTCTTAATTCACACAATGGTACACTGCAGCCTGAAGGGGATCCTGCCACCTGCCACCAGGCAAAAATGCAGCCTCCAGGTTAACACCAAGCTGGAGGAAACCCACTGCTGTCACTTAATCAGCTGGGAAATCTCAGACAAGCAACAACTTCCAAGGCTCACAGTTCTGACCTCTAAACTGGGGAGAGTGGAACACACGCTTTGCAGCACATGCTGAGTGAGGATGAAGGATGGTGCATGTGTGGCCCTCAGAGCAAAGCTTGAGCAGAGAGGCACCAAATCAAGCTCCGCTATTGTTGTCATCATCCCTATGGCTCTTCTCTCCTAGGTTTTCACTCATGCATGAAGCCCAACAGCCAGGTGACAGGACAGAGTGGGCAGGTGAAAGATGGAAGCCATCCCAACTTTGAAAAGAAAGAAAAGACTCTTAGGCAAACACAAGGAAGGAGGAGGAAGCCATTAGAGTAGCCAAACAATGAGAATGCTGGGAACCAACATGCTGAGGAAGAAGGCAAACATCTCTACTCTTCGTTGGTAATTAATATCTGTAAACTTCTTTGTCTTGGACTCATTTGTTTATCCACCTCTGATCTTGGTCAGAGATAAGGTCCACGATTTTTGCTGGTTGTGCTTCACACACAACCATGAGACAAAGATAAGGAAGGATACTGTGTGTGTCTGTGTGTGTGTGTGTCTTTAAACACGTACCCATTTAATGTTTTCTTTTACAAGCCTGGCTGGAACAAAATACCTTTACCCATCACTACCCCCTCACCCCAACAAATTCACAAGCAGCCCCTGCAGATTTTCACACATGTAACTTTCTGCCACCAGCAGCAGAAATAAAAGCAGACTATTTTCTTCCAAAGACTGTCTGCCTGGTTAACAGCATTTAGCATGCTCTCTTCCCCCAAAGGCGACATCTCCTTCTTTGCCTTCCAACCAGGGTATTCAGTGCCAGGAGTTAAACCCTGGGATTCCAAAATTCTTAAGTACTAGGCTAAGTGGCCTCCAGCCAGACACAAAGAGCTAGGCATTATGATCACTTTTTATAGATGTAGAAACTGAGGCACAGAGAGGTTAAGCAAGTGATCAAGGTCACACAGCCAGTAAGGGATGGTGATGGAATTGAAAATAGAGCAGTAACCACTGTAACCTCTAAGCTATCTTACTTCACATGGATCATAATCACTGCCCCTTGTGACTAGGTTCTAAGTGGACCTGCTACATTGCCACTGATGGGCTGGTGACCCTCTTTGTAGTCTTCTGCATTCTGAGTGCTCAGGGTCTTCATCAGCCACCAGAGCTCCGATTCTCACCTCACTCAGCACAGTATGGGTTGGTCTCATTACTTACCTCCCATTCTCCTCTTTCAAGTTATTGCTTGTCGAGCTCTGCAAGAATAAGAACTGGTTGTTTAATCACCTCTCGCTCTTCTCTTTGGGAAGCCATAGTGTGTTTCCATTGTTCACAGCAATGTTCAAGGCTTCGGGTTAATTCTCACATCTCCCCTGAGCCATATCCAATCTTAAGGCACAACCCACACCAACAGGGATGCCATCTTGATTGGTTCATTCATTCACTCATTCATTCCACAAGTGTTTATGCTGCTCAGCTGCCATAAGCAGAGAATATATGGAGTGATTACATGCCAGTGGGACAGATAAGAAGCAGGCTAACTTCAGATGGTGATGAGCGCTAAGAAGAAAATAAAGTGAGCTCAGGAGATGGCGAGTGAACCTATGGGGAGTTCTATAAGAACTAGAAGGCAGGGTTTCCCAATCTTGCTGCTACTAGCATTTGGGCCGGATAAATCTTTGTTGACAACGGGCTGTCCGGTGCATTGTAGGATGTTTAGCACTACCCCGACCCCTACCCTCTATATACCAGTGGCACTTCCTAGATGTAACAACCAAAACTGTCTTCAGACATTGCCAAATGTTCCCTGGGAAGGCAACATCACGCCAGTTGAAAACCACTGGTCTTGAAATACTATTTAACAGCACAGGCTCTGGAATTAGAACCAGATTAGAATTGCAGTTTACTAGCTATTAACTTGAAGCGAATTACTTCAGGTCTCTAAGACTTGGTTCCTTCATCACTAAAATGGGTAAAATTGTATCTATTTGAAAAGTTATTGCAAAAAAAAATTAAGATAGTGTCTGTGGAGCTAACTTAACGAAAGGTCAATAAATGGGAGCTAGATATTTTAAGTCATCAGGTCAGGTTAAAACTCATATCCAAGGAGTCTACTCTTGCCTCACAGATACTCAATTGCAATTAAATTTACCATGGCACCTGTCCAATTTGACCTCTCTCTAAATCCACCATCCCATTGGAGGCAGGTGTCAGAAGTGGGGATCAATTGGCTACTTGACCTGGCATCTATTCCATGGCTTCTCTCTTCTCAACAGCACCTTCCTCTTCCTTAGGGAACCATGCTTTTCCCTGTGCAACGGTCACAAGTCCAGATAAGGACTGACCCCACCCCTTACTGCAAGTGGGCAGCTGTTTGCATAAATGATTAGGGATTGCAGAATTAAGGCATTCGGCACACAGTAGTGACATACCTCTGGGCCTCTCTCGCCTTGGCTGTGAGTTACAAGGCCTATCATTCCTCTCTGCCACTGTTATCCACCTGCAAATAAGAAGAGCCATCTTGGCTGGGCACAGTGGCTCACGCCTATAATCCCAGCACTTTGGGAGGCCGAGGCAGGCAGATTACTTGAGCTCAGTTCAAGATCGGCCTATCCAACATGGTGAAACTCCGTCTCTACTAAAAATATAAAAATTATCTGGGTGATGCATGCCTGTAATCCCAGCTACTTGGGAGGCTGAGGCAGGAGAATCGCTTGCACCCAGAGGCTGCAGTGAGCCAAGATCACTCCGGCCTGGATGACAGAGTGAGGCTTCATCTCAAAAAGAAGAGCCATCTTGAGGCTCCAGACAGGACAGTGAAAGCAACTCTGAGAAAGTCAAGGCTATCCACGTAGGTTGCATCTTCACAGGTAATGAGCACAGACTATTTGCAGCTCCAAAAAAAATTACAGAGAAACTGGACCCATACCCTGATTGAACCATACCTGAAGCTCCACCCTTCTAAAATTCTAAGTTATATGCACCAGTTCATTCCTATTGCTATCTAAGCCATTTGAGTTGCATTTTTTAAATTCATTATAACCAAAAGCATCAAGTGACACAATAGTTCAACCATACAACCTCAGGGTAACACAGAATCTCTCACCCTGAGATATCTCAAGATAAAATCACTTTTCAGCCATCCATTATATTCATCCATTACATACAGGTAGTGGAGACAGAACAGTCAACAAGAGAAACATCACCCCTAGCCTACTTCACTGGGACAATCAGCATACTACCATATGCTGAGCTTCCTTAAGAAAACTGTCATCGGTAAATGTGCTGATTAAAAAGAAAAAGGCCAAAGGACAATAAAACAGTATCTACCCCAAGCTTTCAAATTTAAGAAGCATCAACCCAAAGTATCACCCCAACCTTGTCTTACAGCAGCTGGATATGACACCAAAGATCTGTGACTGTCCTATTTGTGGTGGCACTGTCTTCTGTGCCATTCAATATGGAAGACACTAGCACAAGCAGATAGATTTAAATTAAAGTCGTATCAATAAAATTTAAAATCCAGTTCTCAACCACATTTCAGGTACACAGCTGCCACATGTGGCTAGGGAGTAAAATATTGCACAGTGTAGATAAAGAATATTCCATCATCACAGAAAGTTCTACTAGCCGATGCTGTCTTTCCACCAGAGTTCCCTTTCTGCCTTAAAAGAGCAAGCGTATTAAAGAGGAAAAGGTCCCTTTAATTACAAAACTGATACTAAGACCCTGAAGCAAGAAAATGACCGTCTGCAAACACATATGCACACACCTAGCATTTGCTCCCTAGAAGAACCTGCAGCTTAAATAACTCAATTTGTCTTTCTATTCTTGACCGCCTCCCACAATCAGTGTTCATTCAAGTGTACAGTGGGATCTGTTACCATCATATATTAAGTAACTGGGATGGAAAAGGCCAGTATTTTAGAGCCTGGAGCATCACACGCTGGACTTGCCACATTCAGCCAGAATGCCTTTAAACACTGGATTCACAGAGCCCACACCTCCAGGATTCCGATCCCGCAGGTCTGGGTTGGGATCTAATAATACCTATATTTAATGCACACCCTGCCTGATTGTATGTAAGTGGCTGTTCTGTGGACTACTCTTTAAAATTGGGGTACCAGGACTGTGCTGAGCAGGGAGACATGAGTCAGAATCACTAATAAAGCCACTCCCCAGTGACCATAACTTGAAAACTCTCCCAGGTAATTCTGATATACTTTCTGTTCACCCAAATCCACTGTGTGGGCTACTGTCTTCAAAGCTGATGATTTTCTTCAAGAAGCTGTGCCTGCAAGCTGTTAGCAGCCATCAGGTGAATGTGCTTGGTAACAGGTGCACAAAACCGCAAATTTCCCCCGCAGCCTTTTCCCAAATGTCTCTTTCCCCTCTGGAATTCAGGCAACAGGGTGACTCACCATGTTTTATTAAACCCCATGGATAAACTCTTTCCACCAAAAAAAGCCTCCAGTCATTACAACCAGCTATCTTATTCCCATTAATGGCTTCTTCTCACAATTATCTTTCTTTGGGATAATTTATTTCACAGAGAATATCTTGAGCTTACATTTTTAGCTAAAATGTCGCAGAAACAAATTCACATTGCTTAAGAAAGCCAGGGCCTTTCTTCCGTATGGCAGTATTTTCCCACAAAGTTAAAGAGACATAAATAGGCAACAGCTACATGAATTTTTCCTTTGCTGGGTATGCTATTTTCCTGACCTTTTCCTTACAAATAATGTTATGTATATGATATATCAATATTGAGATAATATTTTGTGTCTTCAAAAGTTTTTTATTTTTAATTTTAAAAGAAAAATAAATGTATGGGATTAATAAACGTGGTTTGTAGATTCAAATAGGCAGAAGCCAGGGCATTTCCTTGGATGTAGGTACCTGAAAACAGTCTAATTACTGGAATGAACAATTACTGGGGGGTTCTTTCTATCTTTGCTTAAACCCAAGATTCAAAGTCCCAAACTAAATAGCTTTTAGCCACATGTCAGCAATTCGAACATGGAATCTCACTGTCTCTGTTACCTATTACCATTATAATGCCATGTAATAAACAATCATGAAACCTTAGTGGCATATAGCAATATGCATTTATCACATATGGACCTATGTGATAAACATTCACTTAGAGTCAGCTAGAGAACTCTGCTAATCTTAACTGAAATAAAACAGGTGTGGAGGTACTTAACTGTGCATTTGCACCGTGACATGGCTAGACAATTTAACAAAGACCAAAGCACAGAAATTTAACCTGGGATCACCCAGCCTGAAACACCATGGAATACAAGCTTTTTGTGCTACGTTATCCTTGAGAATTTTATAGTAGCAGACAGAAGTCAAACTTCATGCCAAACTGGGGGGTGGGGGCTTCTGGGTGCTCCAAAAGCAGTTACCATAATGAAGGAAGTGGATCAGGGCATACAGTAGTCTAAACTTAAAAACTCTCCTTGGTTGCATCTCACATCAGAAGTTCTGGACTACATATAGAATATCCTATCTAAAATTTGAATTCTTAGACAGCCTATTGGAATGTTCCATTCTGATATGGGAATGGAGGGGGAAAGGAGGCTAGAGAAGGAAAGAAAAGACACACAATACAAGCCCAAACCAAGTAAGATTTTAACCCTGTGTTAAACTTTTACTGACAACTTTATAGTTTTAATTCAACAAAGGTCCTTTCTTGGCTCCCTGATAGAAAAAAAAAAAATGCATTGAAAACTTCTCATCTGAATTACCTGAATCCCTTTCCTCATCCTAGTGCAGCAAACCTGGTGCCCGACATGAATTACACAATGCAGAACAATCCATTATGCCGGCAGGAAAGCAAGAAGGGCTGCACTGGTTTGCAAAAAAAAATAAAATAAAATTCTACCATATAATGCTGGCACGGAAAAACAGATGCCTACCAGTCTTACAGGTTAATCATGTTCTGACGGTGTCCACTCTTGGGGTAAAGGTTAGGGTCCAAGTTATCTATAGAAAGTCCAAACAAGTTGTATTATTAGAAACTTTCCTGCCAAATTTAAAACCTCCCTAAATGGCATATATAAACTTCATTCATTTTTGTTGGTAAGGCTACACATTTCACAATAAAATCACTTCAGGACAGAGAACAGATTCTATTCCTGTACTAAAAAACTCAAATTCATGTGAACATCAATTTCAAGATGTGACTTTGCACCCAGTTCTAAGACACAGCAGACCAGGGCCTTGGGACAAAATTCCAAGACTCATGATCAGCTGTCAAAATAAACTCTCTCCTCAGCTCTTCATAACTAGAATTGGAAAGCTGTCACCAGCTGGGCCTCAAACAAACCTACATGGACTATAGTGCCAAAGTAGACCACTTCCAGAACATAGTATTCATTTCAACATGCATTTCTTGACCCTTTTTGTGAGTTGGTCAGTATCCTGGGCCCTGAGAATACAGGTAAGAATAATACAATTACTGCTTTTGAAAAGATAAGGTATGAGAGAAACCAGGTGAGACAAACATACCAACAAGGCATTGCAAGCTTGCCATCTGAGAACCAAATATGGCTCCCAGATGTGTTTTGTTTGGTTCACTCTTTTTTTAAAAAAAAAAAAAGAAAACTTTGAACAAGCACTTTAAAACTGGCAAAGTTCATTTAAAAAAAAAAAAAAAAAAACAGGCTTCCGGGTTCTCTCGAAAACCTGAAAAATCTAGGCTAGAAACAGTAGGCTAAAGTCCCTACATGGCAGCAACAGGCCAAAGCAGAACAGCAGATTTTCCCATTGAACAGGATAAGCCCTTCCAGGTAATAATCCTAGTCCCCACTACTCCCTAACGTCCTTTAAAGTACTACTCAGTATCTGACTTGTGATGACCACTATAAATAAACAATTCCAGTAGAAGGTATTATCTTTACAAGTGAGATAAGTAAAAAACTACAGGATTCTCAATATATAGGCAGCAGGGATATAAGTTAATATATTCTCTGGGGGGGTAAAATGATGATGGATACCAAAAGTCTTAAAAGAAATAATTCATGTGAGCCAACAGCTTTATTTCTAGAGTGATATCCGAAGAAAATATCTGAAGATGTTCACTAAAATGTATGTATGAGGATAGTCATCAATATGTTACATAAAATAGGGAACTGAAAATACTCTAAATGTTCATCCTCAAAGTATGGCTTATTATATTAGAAAGCAACCAAAAATAAATTTTGTAGTCACTGAAATAGTCAACTTAATCTATATATAGTATTTTTTGTAAGTCCATGACTGGCCAGGCTTGATGGCCCACGCCTATAATCCCAGCACTTTGGGAGGCCAAGGTGGGTGGATTGCTTGAGCCCAGGACTTTGAGACCAGCCTGAGCAAGAGAGTGAAACTCTGTCTCTACCCCCCAAAAAAATACAAAAATTAATTATCTGGGCACAGTGGCATGCACCTGTGGTCCCAGATAGTAGGTAGGCTAGGATGGAAAGAACACATAAGCCCAGGAGACAGAGGTGAGCCAAGATCATGCCACTACACTCCAGCCTAAGCAACAGAGAAGTGAGGCTCTGTCTCAAAAAAAAAAAAAGTCCATGACATGCTGTTAGGCACAAAGAAAACTCCCACCCAAACAGCATATACTGTACAGTCTTATTTTCATAAGAAAAAGCCCCTCCCAATCTTCAGAAGTGTACGTTTGTGTTTGTGTGTGTGTGTGTGTATGTGTGTGTACACATCTGTACAAAAATAATGTTAACTAATGTATTTCTCTGGGGTGGGATTACAGGCAATGTGGACATATTTTTGTGCCGTATTAAGATATTTCTGTGCTGTATACATGGTTTAAATGAGAAAAAAATTTCACCAGGAAAACACATAAGCTGTGGAATCACAGACCAGTTTTACATAGTGATTGATAGTCATACAAGGTCACAATACTATTTAAGTTTTTAAAAGATAAGAAACCAAAATCTAGATGCCTACGCTTTTTATAAAATAAAATTTTTAAAAAAACACACACTCCACATCGGAGAAAGTTATTTTTCAACAACTTGATCTTGATTTTGAATTCTTAACCAACTCACACAGACTTAAACAGGCTGATAGCTGGAGGAGGAAATGAACATGCTCTCCCTATCAGATGTAAATTCTAACACTTGGCCAAGAATCCAGGTGGTAAGATACTGACTCTTTAAACCAGGCCAAGGTAGTACCTTCCATGACCACATTACATAAGCAACAGGCTCAAGCAGATGCACACATCTGGCAAGAATGAAGGCCCTCTACGACCTTCAATATAATTAATTCAGTATTTCTCTCTATAGTTCAAAATGCTACAACAACTGGCAGACAACCATCTTAAATCATCACGGAAAAGTCAGACATATGGCTAAGTATATTTAATATGCCTTAAAAATAAGACACGGATTTTCTAGCCAACAAAATCTTAGACAATTTTTTTTTATTTTGCCTACTCATTACCCTCAAAAAGAATTCAGTTCAACAGATATTCCTGAGTACCTACGGAGGGCAGAGATTACAGAGATCCATAAAACAAGAATGTTGCCTTCAAGAAACACATAATCCAGTAGTTACAAGGCACCACTGTGACTCTTTGAAATAATGAACTGCATGGAGGATAGAAAGAGGGCACACAGGAGGAAAGAATGGACAGTGTTGGTGAGGCCGATCAAAGAGAACAGGAGATGGTGGCAGTTAACCAGAATTGCTCGAAAATAGGTAGCAGCACACTGATTTTTGGCAGGAAACACCTTGGGAACCCATTTTTTATTTCTATGACTATCTTCCGTGGAGTCACCAGGCATGTTGTACTGACTTTCTGGCAGCAAAAGGGCCAGCCTAAGATCAGTGTCTCCACATTGACCCCTACAGTATAAGGACATGGGGGCTCTAAGCTATAGGGTAGACACATTTCCTTTTTTTTTCTTTCTTTTTAAAGATAAGGTCTTGCCCTGTCACCCAGGGTGGAGTGCAGTGGTCCCATCATGGCTCACTGCAGCCTCAAGCTCCTGGGCTCAAGCAATCCTCGCCTCCCACCCTTAAATAACCAGGACTATAAGCATGAACCATCCTGTCAAGACATTGCTAGCATGAAAACCTAGAGGAAGATTACTGGAATCAGGTAGATCTGAGCTTGAATCTCACCTGGGTCAGCAGTGAGGTTACCAGGAGAACCTGACCTCCCAAGCTAATTTTCTCACAGCTGAAATGAGAATAAGCTCATCTACACAGGCAAACCCGTAACCTAGGTTTAAGTGAAATTTCAGAGGATCAATAAATAATAGTTACAAGTACTAGTGTATCCTTCCTAATTCAGATTCCCAGTATTAAACATGGAGTCATGCCTGCAGAAGGGCTTTCTCAAACTCAGCCTTACTGACATTTTGGGCTGGATAATTATCCGTCGTGCGGCTGTTGTGCGCATTGTGGGGTGTTCAGCAGCATCCCTGGCCTCTACTCTCTAGATGCCAGAAGCAACTCTCTCTTTAATTGTGACAACCAAAAATGTTTCCAGATGTTGCCAAATGTCCCCTGGGGAACAAACTTGCCCCCAGCTGAGAATCACTGATTTGGAGGTACTTACTCACATACCACCATTTCTCAGATGAAAGTATCACACCTGGCCAGGCACGGTGGCTCAGGCCTGTAATCCCAGCACTTTGGGAGGCCAAGGCAGGCAAATCCTTTGAGCCCAGGAGCTCAAGACCAGCCTGAGCAATGTAGTGAAACCCCATCTCTACAAACAAACAAAAAATAGCCAGGTGTGGTGGTGCACAACAAAAAATAGCTAGGTGTAGTGGTGCACGCCTGTAGTCCCAGCCACTCGGGAATCTGAGGTAGGAGGATTGCTTGAAACCAGGAGGTGGGTGTTGCAGTGAGCTGAGATCACAAAAAGAAAAGATCACAGCTGCTAGTAGGGTAGGTATTTTAATGAGCACCACTTAAGAGCCAAGGAGGATACTACAAGTTTTACATACATTATCTCATTTAGTCCTTACAACCACCTTATGACAGGTAACATTCTCATTTGCAACTGGGAGAACTGATGTTCTGGGAGGCTAACCTGTCCCTGGTCTCTCAGCTGGGTACTGGGAGAGCCTGGATTTGAACCCAGGCGGTCTGATTCCAAACTCTTATGACCACTAAGCCCCACTACATCCCCAGCCAGTCCTGATGTGGAAGCCCAGACATGGTAGCAGGAAGAGAGGACCACAGAATCCCATTCTCCATAATCATCATTGATGGTAAAAGCCAGCCTGGAACACCCAAGAACTGGCCCTCCCTCCAGAGTACCACAACCTGCAACCTGCACAATCATTAGAAGCAATTCGTCACCAGGACAATGTGGGAGAAGCTCAGGCAGCTCAGAACTCCATGAGGTCCAGAGGTTTCCTTCCTACTTGTCTGAACTAATCCAGTCTCAGCCTTTTAAAAAGACAGCATCTGAATCAAGCAGAAAAAAAAGAGTGGTTTTTTTCTAGACTTGAAAAGCTCTCCAGAGAACTGTGCACTGCAATCTCTATCTCTCAAGAGATTCTTTTTTCTCTCCTAAGGGCTTTCAAATGCGGAACATTCAAACAATTACAGAAGCCAACATTTATTGAGCACTCACTATGTGCCAAACCCTGAGTCATGTGGTTTATTGTCTACTTTTCCATCAACCCTACAAAGTAGGTATCATTATTATCCCCATTTTCAGAGGGGGAAACCTGGGTCAAAGGAGTTCAGTATCTTGGCCCAGAACACCCAGCTAGTAAAGTGTAAAGTCTGCCTTTTCACCCAAGCCAGATTGGGTCCAAAATCTGACTGTGTGACACATAAGTAAATTGCTATTTGTGGATCATTTTATGAGCTCAAGAACTACGGTCCTGTTGACACTATATATAGCAGTAATTTTGAAACACGGCTTATAATCAGGGCATGATTGCCTTTTAACTGCACCATCATGCCACTGTCCATAAAGAGAGCCTCGAGTCCTGTCTCATAACAGATTAAAAGATTGGCCTTATTGTGAGAAACACAACTGTGGCCCATTAATGGCACACACAAATGCCTCCGTCTACAGTAATGGTGGGGTTGATATCTTAGCTATGAGAATGTAATTCTCTTATGTAACACAAAAAGTTTACACACAGCCAGAAGAACCTCTCACAGTCTGTTTGGGGATAAGAAAGTCTGCAAAGTTCCCTGACACACCCAGCTAGGGGCTGCCTTAAACACACAGTGGTGACCTGCTCTTTAAAGCACCTCCACTGGCCTCCTTCACTCATGGGTCTCACTTCTTCCTTCTCCTACTGGTGCTTTCTGGGAGCACCTCCCAGATAGCCCTGTGCGTTCAAATCCTGATCTAGAGTCTGCTTCTAGGGATTCATGTTGGTGGAAGGCACACAGAACTGAAAGTGGCCTAGGGTCAACGACTTGGCTGAGAAAGGGATGCTGTGCACAGACCTACCTCTAACTTGACAAGATTCTCATGGTGACTCCAGCAGCCTCAATTCTCCTGTTTGCATCAATCACATGGAAACCCTTCTTACCATCATTTCCCAAATCAGGACACTCAATTAATCTTAAAGTCAAGGACCTCTTCTATGCAAGGAAACATAAAATTGGAAATGGTGACCTTCTCTCTGACTCCAAGGAGACTCCAGCAGATTCTTCCCTCCTCTTCTTCAGAAGAGACCAAGGACACATATGTTCTTACCTATAAACCCATAATATTAAAACCAACTGACGTAGGCCAGCAATGTTCACTGTCTTGACGAGTATTCCTGGATCAATCAGCTAAGCTCTATTTAGCCCCAGCCATTGACTGTAAATGTTAAAACTCTTACCAACTTTAATGTGATCCATCATGAATCACCTAAATTTTCAGACACTTCTATATATCTGAATTTTCAGAGGTAACTGACCTCAGGAGAGATTTATTCTAGGTCTAAATTTGACCATAAACATTTAACAAATGTTCAAGCAAGTACTATGCACCATACACTGTTTTTGCTACTGGGGATACTGTGGGAGAACAAGACAACATTCCTGCCCTCTCAGAGCTTACATTCGAGAGAAAAAGGTAAAATAAGAAATGTCCTTATGGTGAAGTGATCTAATACTAGGAAGTAAAATAAAGCTGAGAAGGGGAACAGGGAATGACATGTAGCAGTGGAGTTACAGTTTTCAATAATGTGCTCACACGAGGCCTCACTGGGAAGGTGACATTTGAGAAAGACTTGAAGCTCAAGAGGGAACAAGCCTGTAAGATTATTAGGTGGGGACTAGCAGGCCAGGACAGAGAGAGAGAGAAGTAATATCCATAGGGTAGGTCATGGGCAGCCTTGGAAGTCACTATAAGGACTTCAGCTTTCACTTAGACACAGAGACTACAGAAATGATGATAAATAATGGATTATTCCATTATGTAATTACTGAGCCATAAAAAAAGAAGATTACTATTTAATCATAAAAGACACTGTTCAGATTACATTTTCTAATTTTGCTACATGCCTTCAGAAAAGCTGACATCCAGAACACATTAGACCTTCCATAGGACACTTTACTAGAAAGCAGAGCCAATATGACAGTTCCATTCTTGACATCCGTGGAAACAACAAAACGAATTCATAAGAAATACTACATCGATGCCAACCTCTATAGGGGTGCAGTCTAGCAATGCGCCAGTGTGTACTAGGGATTTTTCAAGGTTATAGATCTCACAAATGAGCTGCATAAAGAAAGGCAGGCATGCAGTAACCTACTTTTTTAGGATGTGAATGTCAGCCCTTAATGAATTTGACAGCCTTGATTCTCAGTGTATACAAAATCAGTATATCCTGTTACGTGTATATACAAACTCAAGGAAAGGGCCACTAACACCAGAAAGTGGTGTTTTACATTAAATAACCATCGTTTACAAAGCAACATCCTTCATGTAAACCCTTGTGGTAAGGAGATGTCAGAATGTTTTCTCTTATAAACCACTTAATTCCCCTTGGTGGATATCATCAATTCTGCCATCTAAAACCAGCTGGGTAATGAATGCCAAGGAACACGGTGAGCCAACTGTATGCCATTGCCACAGAAGGTCAAGTCAATCTATTTTTAAATAATATAGCCAATGACAAGGGGTGTCCACTAGAAACAATGGGCAAGTTGGGCTGTCTGTCCTTGCTTCATGTTTTGTAAAAGCTATACAGTGTTCCACAGGGTAATCTAAAAATATCCCTCTGAGAGTGGTCTTTCAGCACCAAGAACAAAAACAGATTGATTTTTGAAATTTTACGTTAAAAAAAAAAGACATAAACATCAAGTACAATTTAAGAGTGAGAGGGCTAAAATTGGACAGTGTTCTGTAGCAAAGATCTCATTTGCTGTTGCCCAAAAAAATAATACACAGGGACAATGCTGCAAGAAAACAGAGTGGAAGTGTCATTTTAGGGATGACGACACAGGTCCCACATCAAAAAAAAAGACCTCATCATCCTACCTGCTGAACATCTGAAACTTCACGTTTAGAGGCTCACTTGTTAAACTTGTTAGATTCAACAGGCAGAAATACTTAAATAGGATTCATTAATCCTTGTCAGTCATGTATAGCCCAGTATAAATTATTAGACACAGAAAGCCAGCTAATCGGAAGACCTGGTTACGAGAAAGTGAAGACCTTCAGATCCTAAACAAGAAGTAAAAGACAAATCAAGAGAAAGAGAGGAAAGATGTTTTAGGTGACCTACTTGCACTTATCTCCCGAAACAATGGAAAATCCATTCACGCATCCAGCCAATGTTAGTGAACACCTATTATTTGCTGGATCTTTTTTAGGCACTGAGAAATCCAGGGGTGAACAAGAGAGGTAAGCTTCTTGTTTTCACGTAACTTCTATTCCCAGGGAGGGGAAACAGACAATAAAGAAACAGGGCTCAGCACGGTGGCTCACACCTATAATCCTAGCACTTTGGGAGGCCAAGGCAGGCAGATTGCCTGAGCTTGGGAGACCAGCCTGGGCAACATGGTGAAACCCTGCCCCTACTAAAAAAAAACAAAAAATTAGCTGAGCATGTGGTACACGCCTATAATACCAGCTCCTCAGGAGGCTGAAGCACCAGAATCGCTTGAACCCAGGAGGCAAAACTTGCAGTGAGCCGAGATCGCACCACTGCACTCCAGCCTGGATAACAGAGCGAGACTCTTGTCAAAAAAAAAAAAAGAAGATAATATGAGATTGTGTCGAGGCTATGAAGGTACGAAACAGAGTGACGGAATGGCATTTTACTCAGGGAGCTGTCTTTTTTTTTTTGGCGGGGAGATGGGGGTCTCACTCTGTCACGTAGGCTGGACTACAGTGGAACCATCTTGGCTCACTGCAACCTCTGCCTCCTCATCCCAAGTGATTCTCTCACCTATGCCTCCTGAGCAGCTGGGACTAGGAAAGTTCGCCACCATGCCCAGCTAGTTTATGTATTTTGGTAGAGACTTCACCATGTTGCCCAGGCTGGTCTCATACTCCTGAGCTCAAATGAACCACCCACCTTGGCCTCCCAAAGTGCTAGGATTACAGGTGTGAGCCACCACAAGGGCGCTATCTTATATTTAGTCAGTGGTGTGCTCGGGCCAGCTCACATTGTCTTGGGAAAAGCAAGTATATGTGTCTCTTCCCAACTCCAGCTATGCTATACATCAGGGTCTACCCACTACCAGAACTGGTTGTTAAGCACTTAGCAGCACACCAGAAGGAGGTCACTGAAGAGAAAGAAGCAAGCCCAGAGATTCATGAGAAACCAAGCAACTCTGAAAGACAAGGCCCTGTTTTAAAATGTGAGTTACTGCCATAAATTCCAAGGAATCAAAACAAACAACACCAAAACAAAACAAAAAACCACACAACGAACTATAGTCAACCATATGTGGTAACAATTTCCCTCATTACAGTGAGGGGAAGGGTCTGGTGGTGGTTTGGTTTGGCTTTGAAATTGTAGTTCTTTTATTATCTCCATACTGACACACGCACACACACAAAAGCAGAGGGATAGTTACAGTTCCTGGGTAATTTGAAAAAAACGTAAAATTCACCTGCAAAAATATGTAAGCATAACCTGTAATATACCACTTTGGGAAACTAGAATCATATCATTTTAAACCTTTGGAGTCTGGGTGATTCATGGAAACACAGGATTTCACTTAGCAGCACACCAGAAGGAGCACAAATAAGCTGAAGAGGCACACCCACTTATTTTTGGTGTAGAGAAATTTAGGCTCTAAGAATGACTGGACTGACGGCAAGCTTATTCTAGAGCCCAGGTCACCAGCCTCATCTGATGTCATCTTCTCAATTTTGGTCTATACCCTAGTACAGTGGTTCTTAAAACTGAGTGAGCATCAGAATCCCTTGAGGACTTATTAAAACAAACCATGGATGCTACCCCACACCACCCCCATCCCCTGCAAAGCTTCTGAATTGGTAGAACTAAGGTGAGGCCCAGTAATCTGCATTTCTAACAAGTTCCCAGGTGGTACTAATGCCACTGATCTGAGGACTTGGAGACCCTACTGTCCTAGGAATTAGGAGTACTGGTTTTGGAATCAGACACAGCTGAGTTCCAGCTCTACTTCTGCCACTGTGGTATGACCCTTGGAAAAGTTATCAAAATTCTCTGAACCTCAGCTTTTAACATCTGAGTCCAACTGAAAGAACTAAAAAAGAGACTACCCATAAAGCATCAGCTTAGCCAAGCTCCTGGTAACTCTAAGGCAAGACCTTAATAATATGAGCGGCATCCTACATCCTGTATCAAAATTTCCTTAATTATATTTTTCCCATGCATATACTAGAATGGCTAAAATTCAAACGACAAACAAAATCAAAGATTGGCAAAGATGTAGAGCAACTAAAACATTAATAATAGCAGCTTTGATCATAATAGTCAAAACTGGCAAACACTCCAAACATCCATCAACAAGCAAAAGGATAAACTGGTATGTGTGTACAATGGAGTATTACTAAACAATAAAAAAAGAGCCAAATGAAGTATACATCCACCAATATGAAATCTCCAAAACTTCACATTGGAGATATGAAAAGCCAAACGCAAAAGAGTACATACTGCATTAGTTCACTTTTATGAAGTTTATGACAAAAGTATTCTATGGTAAATCTACAGTGCAGGGGGAAGAGGAATTAACTGGACAGGAGCATGAAAAAAATTTCTGGGGTAATGAAAATGTTCTCTATCTTGAGTGATTAACATGAGTGTATACATTTCTTAAAACTCATCAAATTATATATCAAAGATCTATGTACTTTACTATAGGTAAATGATGCCTGAATACACATACATAATTATATATAATTTTGTAAAGCCATTTTATGACAAAGGACTGTCTTCTCCATTTAAAATGAACCAACTCCAACCTGGCAGATCCACTGAGTCTGATTCCTGCACAATCCAGTCCTGCCACAGACAGCTTTGGTCCATGTATCTTTCCAGAGAACTGCCATGAAGTAGAAAGAGCAGAATTTTCTCCCACTATACGGTCAGTATCCAGAGTGACCCATGTCCCTGGGAGTGACTAACAACACAAAAGTAACATTTTTCTTTACATATATGACTTATGAGTCTACCTGATATGCTTTTATAAGGCACAGTAATGAAGACACATTAAGAGCAATTCTGTCATACAGTTTAAATCACATTCTCAACGTGGAAGAGGGAACAGAAAACTGGTGAAATGGTTGCTAGGGCCCATCGTTACTGGTAATGAAGACATCAGAAGATCCAACTGTACCGATGTAATTATTACATGAAATAGTCACTTTCAGGGCCAGGCACAGTAGCTCACACCGGTAATCCCAGCACTTTGGGAGGCCAAGGTGGGTGGATCACCTGAGGTCAGGAATTCAAGACCAGCTTGGTCAACATGGCGAAACCCTGTCTCTACTAAATATACAAAAATTAGCCGGGCATGGTGGCGGCGCCTGTAATCCCAGCTACTTGGGAGGCTGAGGCAGGAGAATTGCTTGAACCCAGGAGCGGGGAGGTTGCAGTGAGCTGAGATCATGCCATTGCCCTCCAGCCTGGGTGACAGAGCAAAACTCTGTCTCAAAAAAAAAAAAAAAAAAAGAAATAGTCACTTTCAGATAGTAATGAATTCCACGGCATTCAGGTTTCCCAATCAGTATCATATTTCTATCCCATTACAAGTAGATTCACATACATACATATATACATACACACACACACTCGCCCCTGCTGTGAACAATCTGTGCACACTGGGTGAAGAGAGCTAACACTTGGAGACACTACAGTTTCCTTGCAACTCTGAGTTGTCTGATTCCAAACCCACTTTGATTATCTCACCAAGCCTTCTTAAGCTCCATGATGAGACAGCCCTGGGACAATACCTCCCAGCTGTTTGCCAACTGGTGGCCATGCAGCATCTTGCACTCTGCAAACTGCAAACCAGCCCCTATTCAGGACTCATTAGACACTGCTAGACATCCCACCAGTTGGGCAAGTACCCTTCCCTGTCCTTCCTCCACCCTTTCTCCAAAATGGTCCTGAACTGAGACCTGCAGCTGCTCCCATCAAATGCCTTCACACAGTATTTTCTCTATAGCTCTATCGAGTCATAATTATCCAGGTTCCTGATACTAAAAACTAGTTTCAGAAATAAATAGCTGCTCAAAATCCATTCAAACATAAATAGCTAATCTTTATGGAGCACTCACTATGTACAGGCACTGCTGGGTGAACTTTCCACGTGTTAGCTTATGTAATACCCACAAGAAAGTCAGTGTGAGGAAGACGCATTGTTAGGCTAGGCAACGTTTTGAACCTCATGCAAAGCCTGGAGAGATATGCCTGGAATGAGGCACAATCTCTCCCTTTAATGTGCTCACTACCTTGTATGGAAATGAGGACCTAACTCATAGTTCAGAGTAAGTAAAAAACCACAAGGTAGACATTAAAGGGACCCAAAGGAGGAGGAATTTGTTCATCCTAGCAGGATACTGGAGGGCTTCTTGGAGGAGGTATCCAGGTGGAGAATGAAGTCATAAATGCAAGGAGCTTTCCATAGCTTAGTGTCAGCTCCTCAGCTCCCAAAGCTGCTAAAAGGCCAGTCTAGTCCCCCTGCCCCCTATTCAATTTCATCTGGAACATGTCTGTTTCCAAGAGAGGACCAGCTTGCCTTTGCCCAGCCCTTCCTTTGACACATGCCTCCAGCTACTGCCTGTCCTTATGGAAACAAATGGGAACTTTTCATCCCATTCAATTTCACCACTTCCTTTGGTGCTTTCCCTGGGGAGAATCTGCGTCATGGCACTTGGTTGCACAAGGGACCCCTTTAAGACTTCAGTTGTTCTCCACTGGGTTGATATGAGGACAGCCCCTTATCTGTACCAAGGTGAGATGTAAGGGACCTACCATCACCAGCAACCACCAAATGCATCTTTTAAAAGGCCACCCCTCCTCTACAGATTTCTGAGAGAGGAATTTGCCTCCATTCCCTCCTTCAGAATCAGCCTCTCCAGTCCTGTAGGGTCATTCCCCGACTCCTTCCTTCTCCATACTTAAGGCTCTGCAACAAGGGTTCAACCCCTTGCTTTTGGCAACTGTGTGACCTTACTCAAGTCCCTTAACCAATGTCAATCCCAGTTTCCTTATCTCTAAATGGGGTATATAAGAACCACTGGGTCTTAGAACTGTTGTGAATCGGAGTGAGATAGTGCAAGTAAAGTATTTTACACGGAGCCGGGCATGTAGTAAATCAACAATGAATAGTAGCTTCATTATCATCATCGATAATAACGATGGTGGTGGCGGTGGCAGGGTAAACTTGGACCCGATTCGAGCTCAAAGCAAACACCCCCTCCCCCGTCCCATGCCTAAGGCTAGGCCACACGGTGGAGACACTTGCGTCATCCCGCTGAGGGGTGAATGCAGGCTCTTCTGGCGGCGGGCTCAGGAATCACCAGGCAGTTGTGTCCTAGCTCACCTGGAGGGGTCGCGGGGTGAAGCAGATTTTCTGATGGGGGAGGTCCAATAAACTGCAGACCCTCTCTTTCTGTATACCCACTCACCAGGTACGGAAACTGACTCGTGGCCAAAGAACGCCAACTGCATCCCTCCCCAGAGGAGCCAGGACAGCGTCCACTGTGCCTCTGACTCAGTTCCCCGACTCACCCTCGGATGCAGGCGAGACTGCGCTGCACTTGGTGGCGGAGATAACAGGTTGGCCAGCCAGGCCTGCAAAACGTCCGCCCCCTCCCACCCCAACCCCCCTCCCCCGCCCCCACCTAGCGCAAACCCAGCCCCCTCTTCCAAACGCAGGTGGGCAAACAACCCACAACCTCGCTACAACTTTGTGTATTTCACCGCCATCACAGGGCGCACGGCCTCAACTTCTCTTCGCTGCGCTCTGAGGAGGAAAGCGGGAAATCGAGGATGAGGGGCAGCCCACAGACAGCCGTCCTTTCCTACGGGCGCCCCCCAAAGGCGCGCCCCGCCTTACCTTGTCTGACGGCTTTGAAGGTGACGGCCTCCTTGCAGCTGTCGATGACCCCCAGCACGTCATAGCGGGGCAAGCCGGACACCCGGACCCCCTGCACCTCCAGAAGCAGCTCCCCTTCGCCCAGCCTCGGGCCCTCGCCGCCGCCGGGAAGCCCCGCCGCCTCGGCAGCCGCCACCGCTCCGACGTACGGAAACTCCCCATGCTCCGCGCCTCCCAGCACCGTCACCCCCAGTTCGCCCTGGGGTCCCCGCTTCACGGTGCATTCGTGAACCCTGCTAGTCCAGTGGTTCTTCTTCTGAATCACTTTGGACATGATGAGTTACACCCCTCCTCCAAAAAAATAAAATTAAACGAGAGACAGGTGCCCCCCACAGCACAAGCCCCCAAGCCTCCACTGGTTCATGGGAGAAACATCTCTCCCCAAATCACAAAACAGGAGAGAGAAACTTGGCAGCCTCGCTCCCCTGCACACGCTCGCGCACTCAAGCCATCATAAAACAAACTTTCTGGGCTTCCCCGCGAGCCCCGCACCGGCGCCCGCGAGCTTTGTTTGCATTCCGGTGCCTCTGGGTCCACGTTCCAGCGCCCGCCCGTGCTCTCCCGGACCAGAGTCCACTCTGCGCCGCTCGGGTTATTTTTTTTCCTTCCTTCCTTTCTCTCTTGCCTTTTACAAATGCGGTGCCTCCTCTCTGACTCCCGCCGGGCTCTTCTGTCCTCGTAGGCGTGCTGTTCCTGAGGGTGAAGGAAGCCCTTCCAGCCAGTTGCCGGGAGCCGTGGAGACGCGGTGGCGGGGCCGGGGGGAGCGGGGCGGGAGGTAAGTGCCCGCGGCCCCTTTAAGCAGATACAAAGGCTCGGCTTGTTTTGTTACAGTTCATTCTATTCCGCGCCGCGGAGCGCAGCGGCCGGCGACAGGAGACGCGCGCGCATGCGCCCCGCGGCCGCTAGCGGCCGGCCCACCCCTCCCCTCCTCCTCTGAGGGAGAGATTCCAACGTGCTTCCCGATGGGTCCTAAAACCTTCCGGCCAGGAGAAGCCAACTCCCCCTCACTTTTCCTGAACCCCTCTCCTCCCTTCTCCTTTTCTCTCAGTGCCGTGTACTCCGCGGATTCCTTTGCGCCAGGGGGGCCGCACACGTGTTTTACTCCAACTGTTAGCAACTTTTGAAACCGAGCAATCTGGCTTTGGCATTTGAAAACCATTTCAAACAGGTGGGGGTTGGGGAGGCTGCCACACTCACCCAGGCGCTCACACTCACGCACACGCGCACGCACTCGCGCCGGCCCTAAGCCTCCTAACCGCCCTTGGCCAGTGGCTGGCCAGGCTGTCGGTCACCCAGCCCGGCTGGTCCGCCGTCCCCAGCCGCAGGTCCCACTGAAACCCCTGAGACCCGCCCCAGGGCGCGAGCCGAATCCCCGCCTGCCCTGCGCTCGCGGGTTCGGGTCCTGGCACGGAGTCTGCCAAGGTCTCTGCAACTCTGGGAAGGGGGACAGTGGGATTCCCCGGTCCCCGAACTGAGATCCCTGTGCTGGTCACACGCACAATCGCACACACCCGCATCCTTAAACTTTGGGACCAACTTTTTAGGACACGAGAAACTACAGGAGAGAGAGAGAGACCCCATGGGGCTATTGTGGGTTAAGGTCTTCAACCAATAAAGAGATCCCTCTAGCTTTTCAACTGTCTTTCCAGCAGAGACTGCTGGAGCCAGGCATCGCCCCGGCCTCAAGTTTCTGGCAGTGCATCCGCGGCCAGGAGATAAGGATCCCCGCCGGGCATGCATGTGCCCCAGCGTCCTGGCCCGCGGGGGCGTGGGCGCGGCGGCCACCTCTCGGAATTCGCAGCCCGGGGGTAGAGTACGGGTAAAGTGACTTCTGTCCCCGGCAGGTGGCGGACAGAAAGGATCCCGCCCCCCAGGAAGGCTGACCTTCCCAAATACTCAAATGGCCTGCGCAGTAGTCTCCCCAGCAGTTTCTTTTCCTCTTTAGTGATGTATAACTTTTGTTCATCTTTGGTCACAGGAGAGATTCCAAGAAATGAGGGTGGTATGTTGAAGCGATGGAGAAAGGGTGGAATGCCACGGCGGTCGAGGCTGAGAGGTAGGCTCAGGGATCTACCCTTGTGTGACCTTGAGCAAGCTCGGTGACCTCCGCGTCTCCATTTCTCACTGATCAAATGAGTAGAACAAGAACTCACGGGGTGATTGGAAGTATCACACGGGAAAACACTTATAAAGTAGTATCTAAAGGCCGGGCGCAGTGGCTCATGTCTGTAATCCCAGCACTTTGGGAGGCTGAGGCAGGTGAAACACAAAGTCAGGAGTTCGATACCAGCCTGGCCAATATGGTCAAACCCTGTCGCTACTAAAAAAAAATAAAATAAAAATTAGCCAGGTGTGGTGGCGGGCGCCTATAGTCCCAGCTACTCGGTAGGCTAAGGCAGAAGAATCGCTTGAACCTGGGAGGTGGAGGTTGCAGTGAGCCAAGATTGCTTCGCTGCACTCCAGCCTGGGTGACATAGTGAGACTCCATCTCAAAAAAATTAAAATAAAATAAAATAAAGTGGTATATAGTAACTCATTATATTATTAATAGTAGTATTACTATTTGGGATGATAATTAGGAAACCATTTGGGGATTCAAGTTAGATAGTATGATAATCTATCGCCTCCTTTCTAGAACTTAAAAAATATGGGCATGTGTGTGTTTCTTTGTGTGTGTGTGTGTGTGTGCGTGCGCGCGCGCGCGCACGCGCACTTTTTTTTTTTTTCTAGAAGCGTGGTCTTGCTCTGTCCCCAAGCTGGAGTGCAGTAGTTTGACCATATATGATTGTAACCTCAAACTTCTGGGCCCAAGCAAGCCTACCAAGTCAGCCTCCTGAGTATTTGAGACTATAGGCACACACCACCACACCCAGCTAGTTTTTTTATTTTTTAACTTTTTGTAGGCATGGGGGGGTCTCCCTATGTTACCCAGGCTGGTATCAAACTCCTGAGCTCAAGCCAACATCCCGCCTCAGCTTCCCAAAGTGCTGGGGTTACAGATGAGAGCCATCATACCCAGTTTAGGCATACGTTTAAATGTGCTTTTAAAGCAATGTTTGTGGGGTGCGATTCTGAGCTAATAAAAATAAGGAGGGATGTTGATGCTTCTCTCTTGGGATTTCCAGAACTGAAAATACGATTGCATTGTTGTGTTTCTGAAAGAAGGAGGTGACCAATTTTCCATAGCTTTGCTTGATGAGAGCAACTTCATCTCCAGCTTCTTTTTTTCAGACGCAATCTGGGTCAATATGAATAGCACTTCAAAGCATAAATTTTCAAACCCAAACACAGATCCAGCCAGTCAGAATCTCAAGGAAGGAATCAGTCATTTGGACTTTTAAAGTTCTCCTTAGGTTTAGTATCTTGACTGCAAAGCATTGTTTGGGTCCCAGAACCTTTTGTCCAATAAACCTGCGCTCCACATCTCTGTGTAAAATAAAAATTCAAGGAGGGCAGGACACTTTGACAGTTTGATTTACTGATTTATTATTATTATTATTATTATTGAAATCGAATCTTACTCTGTCACCCAGCCTGGAGTGCAGTGGCACAATCTTGGCTCACTGCAACCTCTGCCTCCCGGGTCCCAGTTCAAGCAATTCTCCTGCCTCAGCCTCCAGAGTAGCTGGGATTACAGGCACATGCCACCATGCCCAGCTAATTATTTTATTTTTAGTAGAGACGGGGTTTTACCATGTTGGCCAGGCTAGTCTTGAACTCCAGACCTCATGATCCACCTGCTTCAGCCTCCCCAAAGTGCTGGGATTACAGGCATGGGGCACCGTGCCCAGCCACCACTAATGTATTATTCCCAGCCCCTAGAATGGTGCCTGGTACTAGTAAATGCTCAGATATTTATCAAATGACTCTTTCCAAGAAATGTACATTTTTTACATTCCATGTTAGTGGGGAGTCTCAAATTCCCCTATAAATCATTAGTAAGTTTAGTAAGCTTAACCTTCTGTGTTTCCCCACTTTGCTACTTCATATTCTAGTAAAGTGTAATTGTTTGCTAAGAATACCCCTAACCAACCTTGAATTAGGAGTTCCCGACCTCCCCACTCACCTCTCACCTCTCACCTCCACCTGGGGGAGTCTAAGGACTGGACAAGACCAGGTGTTTTGTGATTCCTCCCACTGCAACAATATCCCCTGCTTGCCAGGATTCCAGGTGTCCCCACAGCAGCTGACGAAGGAAAGGACTTGGAATTTAGCACATGTCAGGTTATAGATGTGGAAAAGACCCAAGAGAAGAAGGAGTACCTATGGGTACGGAGAGCAGAATAGACATTATTATATGGAGAAAAGAATAGACATTATTCTAATCCAGGAAAATAAAAAATAATTTCAACCTTTAAAGTAGTCAAGGTTTGTAAATCAACAGGAAAAAAAATAAATAAAGTAGCCAAGGCTGCTCCCTCTGCTTCTTCCTGGCTGGTGTTTCACCTGGTCTACTTCCTGTGTCCCAGCCTGGAGAACTTCAAGGCAGAAATCATCTCTTTCCTATCCAACCTTTGAAATCTCAATATGAAAAACCATGCCTTGTGTGAAGTGTGCACCACACAGTTGTTGAGTGAATATATGAATGAATGAATGGTGACACAAAATTGTGTAATATATGACCTTTGATCCAAAGCCAATTTAGATATGGTGGCCAAAACAGGAGTATTTATGTTAGGTTGGTTAGGTTTTGCCATTGCTTTCAATGGCAAAAACAGCAGTTACCCTTGCACCAACCTAATAGATTGCTCTTGAAAGAGCTTACCGTTATGTCATTGTGAAGTAGATTTTTCCTGAATAGATCTAAGATCCTAGTGTTCTGACTTATTTCACTTAAGCTATGAATTTGGCAATACATGCTGATGGGAGAAATAATGCTATAAAATACCTAATTTTCAAGCTGATCATATATGTCAGCATAGTGATTATGAGTTGTTTATTTGTTTGTTTTAGAGACAAAGTCTCTCTCTGTCATCCAGGCTGGAGTGCAGCGGTGCTATCTCGGCTCACTGCAACCTCCACCTCCTAGGTTTAAGTGATTCTCATACCTCAACCACCCAGGTAGCTGGAATTACAGGTGTGCACCACCATGCCCAGCTAATTTTTGTTTGTTTGTTTTGGAGACGGAGTCTTGCTCTGATGCCCAGACTGGAATGCAGTGGCACGATCTCAGCTCACTGCAACCTCCACCTCCTTAGGTCAAGCAATTCCCCTGCCTCACCTCCTGAGTAGCTGGGATTACAGTCACACGCCATCATACCCGGCTAAAATTTTTTTGTTTTTTTAGTAGAGATGCATTTTTACCATGTTTGCCAGACTGGTCTCGAACTCCTGATCTCAGGCAATCCACCCACCTCAGCCTCCCAAAGTGCTGGGATTACAGACGTGAGCAACCTCTTATTTTTTTAATAGAGACAGGGTTTTATCATGTTAGCCAGGTTGGTCTCAAACTTCTAACTTCAGGTGATCTGCCCACCTAGGCCTCCCAAAGTGTTGGGATTATAGACGTGAGCCATGGCACCCAGCTGATATGAGTCATTTTATGCAATCACCACAACTTTGTGAGGTAGGAACTATCAAGAATGACCTTGATTTTATAACTGAGGAAAATGAAGCTAGGAAAGTGAAGAAACTTGCCCTAGAGCTTATAAGTAACAAAACCAGGAAGTGAGCCTGGAGGCATGACCCAAAACCCGTGCTCAGAACCACTGTACTCTGAGAGCATAGGATGCGGCCATTTAGCATATTTGGGTAACAGCATATTCTGGGCTTTTGAATCTGCTGCATAGTGTATACACAGTAATTAAGTCCCCCTCCTCTCTGTCTCTTCACTTTAATCTAAAGGATACAGTATTCCACTTCAGAACTCCTGTTCTCCATCTGTGGGCTCTGAAGAGTCAAATGATTCAGGAATGTAAAGAGAATTAACTTGCAAACATTTCTACAGTGTTTAGGCTGCAGTACAGGTGACATGCCAATCAGCCTTACACTATTACATAGCATTTCAACAATGAACTCCTAATACGGAGGGTAGATTCAGCTGAGAAATAAAGTGCAACAAAATAAAATCTAGACAAATTAAGATCTTAATTGTATGTGGCTAGTTCTGCTAGAAAGAAGAAAAGAAAACATGAATATGAAATATGCGTTTCTTTTCCTTCCCCAAATGTATTTCTTTCTAAAGTTTTCCAGTTGTGATTAAAGAGATGGGTCATCAACAAAAAAATTAAATTTCAGGCCAATATTCCTAATAAACATCAATGCAAAAATCCTCAGTAAAATACTGGCAAACCGAATCCAGCAGCACATCAAAAAACTTATCCACCACAATCAAATCACCTTCATCCCTGGGATTCAAGACTTGTTCAACATACACAAATCAATAAACACAATCCATCACATAAACAGAACCAATAACAAAAACCACATGATTGTCTTAATAGATACAGAAAAGGCCTTTCCACAAAATTCAACATCCCTTCATGCTAAAACCTCTCAATAAACTATGTATTGATGGAATGTATCTCAAAATAATAAGAGCTATTTATGACAAACCCACAGCCAGTATCATAAGAATGGGCAAAAACTGGAAGCATTCCCTTTGAAAATCAACACAAGGATGCCCTCTCTCACCTCCTATTTAACATTGTATTGGAAGTTCTGGCCAGGGTAATTGGGCAAGAGAAAGAAAGAAAGGATATTCAGTTAGGAAAAGAGGAAGTCAAATTGCCTCTGTTTGCAGATGACATAATACTATCTCCAGAAAACCCCGTCGTCTCCGCCTAAAGCTACTGAAGCCAATACACAACTCCAGCAAAGTCTCAGGACACAAAATCAATGTGCAAAAATCACAAGCATTCCTATACACCAGTAACAGACAAACAGCCAAATCATGAGTGAACTCCCATTCACAATTGCCACAAAGAGAATAAAATACCTAGGAATACAACTTACACGGGATATAAAAAACCTCTTCAAGGAGAACTGCAAACCACTGCTCAAGGAAATAAGAGAGGACACAAACGGAAAAACATTTCATGCTCATGGATAGGAAGAATCAATATTGTGAAAATGGCCACATTGTCCAAAGTAATTTATAGATTCAATGCTATTCCCATCAAGCTACCATTGACTTTCTTCACAGAACTGGAAAAAATTACTTTAAATTTCATATGGAACCAAAAAAGAGCCTGCATAGCCAAGGCAATCCTAAGCAAAAAGAACAAAGCTGGAGGCATCATGTTACCTTCAAACTATACTACAAGGCTACAGTAACCAAAACAGCATGATACTGGTACCAAAACAGATATATAGAACAATGGAACAGAACAGAGGCCTCAATAATAATAACACCACATATCTACAATCTGATCTTTGACAAAACTGACAAAACAAGCAATGGGGAAGGGGTTCCCTATTTAATCAATGGTGTTGGGAAAAATGGCTAGCTAAATGCAGAAAGCTGAAACTGGATCCCTTCCTCACACCTTATACAAAAATTAACTCATGGTGGATTAAGGACAGGCAACCTGCAGAAAGGGAGAAAATTTTTGCAATCTATCCAGCTGACAAAGGTCTAATAGCTATAATCTACAAAGAACTTAAATTTACAAGAAAAAAAAACCCCAGCAAAAGTGGACAAAGGCTATAAATAGACATTTCTCAAGAGAAGACATTTATGCAGCCAACAAACATACGAAAAAAAGCTCATCATCACTGGTTATTAGAGAAATGCAAACCAAAACCACATTAAGATACCATCGCCAGTTAGAATGGCAATCATTAAAAAGTCGGGAAACAACAGATTCTGGAGAGGCTGTGAAGAAACAGGTACGCTTTTACACTGTTGGTGGGAGTGTGAATTAGTTCAACCATTGTGGAAAACAGTGTGGCAATTCCTCAAGGATCTAGAACTAGAAATAACATTTGACCCAGCAATCCCATTACTGGGTATATACCCAAAGGATTATAAATCATTCTATAAAGACATATGCATATGCATGTTTATTGTGGCACTGTTTACAATAGCAAAGACTTGGAATCAAGTCAAATGTCCATCAACGATAGACTGGATAAAGAAAATGTAGCACATATATGCCACAAAATCCTATGCAGCCATTAAAAAGGATGAGTTCATGTCCTTTGCAGGGACATGGATGCAGCTGGAAACCATCATTCTCAGCAAACTAACACAAGAACAGAAAACCAAATACCATACCACATGTTCTCACTCATAAGTGGGAGTTGAACAATAAGAACACATGGACACAGGGAGGAGAACATCACACACCGGGGCCTCCTGGGGGTGAGGGGAGGGATAGCATTAGGAGAAATACCTAATGTAGATGATGGGTTGATGGGTGCAGCAAACCACCATGGCACATATATACCTGTGTAACAAACCCGCACATTCTGCACATGTACCCCAGAACTTAAAGTATTTTTTTAAAGTATCATTGCGGTTTAAAGTTGTAATTTTCCTCCTTTTTCTGAAAATATGAGGGTGGGAAATAAGTTGGTCAGTTGCAAGGGCAAAGGAGGACCAATTTATATATTATATATTGGTTATTTTCTAATTTCTGAAGAAAGCTATCAGGAGGCATACATTGGAGTTGTCAATATAAACAGTTTGTATACAGTAGGGTAACTGACTCCAAACAGGTAACAGTGCAGAAGACCAATAGGGCAGATTGAACCCATTAGAACAGACAGATGGCAAATGGCAGTGAGGGCCATGCTCCTAGTCGTCTCATGGAGGGCGTTTATGGCTCACTCAATAACTTGTTCTTTTTTTTGCCAGGGAGAAAGATGGGTAATTTCCTCTGATCATAGAATTCCTCCCTTTAGTATTTTCAGCTAAGTAAGAATAAATAAAACGTTGTACTTTGGCAGACCAAGGTGAATGATCACTTGAGCCCAGGAGTTCAAAACAAGCCAAGGCAACATGGTGAAATACCCTCTCTATAAAACATACAAAAAATTAGCGAAGTGTGGGGACATGCATCTGTGGTCCCAGGTACTCAGGAGTCCGAGGCAGGAAAATTGCTTGAGCCCAGTAGGTCAAGGCTGCAGTGAGCTCTGATCACACCACTGTACCCCAGCCTGGACAACAGAGTAGGACCCTGTCTCAAAAAATAAAAATAGAAAACAAGGCCAGTTGTGGTGGCTCACACCTGTAATCCCAGCACTTTGGGAGGCCAAGGCAGGCAGATCACCTGAGGTCAGGAGTTTGAGACAAGCCTGGCTAACATGGTAAAACCCCATTTCTACTAAAAATACAAAAAATTAGCTGGGCATGGTGGCATGCACCTGTAATCCCAGCTACTCTGGAGGCTGAGTCAGGAGAATTGCTTGAACCTGGGAGGTGGAGGTTGCAGTGAGCTGAGATCATGCCATTGTACTCCAGCTTGGGCAATAAGAGTGAAACGCCATCTCAAAAAAAAAAAAAAAAAAAAGTAGAAAACAAAATAAGGCTGGGTGCAGTGGCTCAAGTCTATAATCCCAACACTTCGGAGGCCAAGATAGGTGGACCACTTCAGGTCAGGAGTTCCAGACCAGCCTGGCCAACATGGCAAAACCCTTTCTCTACCAAAAATACAAAAATTAGCCAGGTGTGGTGACACCCACCTGTAATCCCAGCTACTACGGAGGCTGAGGCACGAGAATCACTTGAACCTGGGAGGTGGAGGTTGCAGTGAGCTGAGATTCTGCCACTTCATTTCAGCCTGGGTGACAGAGCAAGACTTTGTCTCAAAAAATAAATAAATAGGCCAGATGCAGTGGTTCACACCTGTAGTCTCAGTGCATTGGGAGACTGAGGTGGGTGGATAACCTGAGATCGGGAGTTCGAGACCAGCCTGACAAACATGGAGAAACCCATCTCTACTAAAAATACAAAATTAGCCAGGCGTGATGGCACTTGCCTGTAGTTCCAGCTACTCAGGAGGCTGAGACAGGAGAATTGCTTGAACCCAGGAGGTGGAGGTTGCAGTGAGCTGAGATGGTCCCATTGCACTCCAGCCTGGGCAATAAGAGCGAAACTCCATCACAGAATAAATAAATAAATAAATATTAAATTGTGTGACCTTTCAAGACATCACATATGAACTATTATTTTAGTAGCCCAGAGAAGTAACTCCAGGAAGGGCTTAACTCCTGGTTGATGTTCTGTTTCACTTATGTGCAAATAATAATAATAATAATGGGAACTGGAATCTTTGGTTAGTCTTTCTGTCTGAAGAACTAAGGGAGATCGAAAAATGTATCACAAGCATCTCTCCTAAAATTTCCCAAATGGTTCAGTTATATAAAATACTAAGTATCTCAAATTAGCCTATCCTCCTCCATAATTCCACTGAAACTATACCTGATGATTTACTAATACTGATTTCCTTGATAACAGGAAATTCTCATTTTCTCCAGAACAGACGTGTATACCTCTTTTATATTGTCTGTAATCAACTCTGTCAAAATATGGTAATCAGAACATGGCTAACTATGTGATATTTTTTTCTTCCTCTTTTTTTTTTTTTTTCTTTTTTTTGAAACAGGGTCTCATTGTGTTGTCCAGGCTGGAATTCGAGATCATAGATCACTGCACCCTCCATTTCCCAGGCTCAAGTGATCTTTCCCATCTCAGCCTGAGTAGTTGGGACAACAGGTGTGAGCCACTGCACTCAACCTCCCTCTTTTTATTGTATATGTTTAGAAATTTACTGTACCAAAATAGAACTGAGAGGGAGAAAAAGGAAAATACACAACGAAGGGTAGAATGCCCGTATTTTCAAAAAATACCCTACTAACAACAAATTGTTGCAAGATAATTTTAAAAACGGATAAGTAAATATGCACATTAAATTAAGTCATTTGTAATCTTACCACCAAGAATTAACCACTTTTTATATTTGGGTGAATCTTGTACTGGACCCACATAAACCTGCATTTTTTTACTTTCAATAACCGAATAATATTTTATTCTCTGAATGTTTCCAACTGTATGTAATGATTAGTCCATTGATGATCATTCAGGATTCTGAAGAAGACTAAAATAACAATTTGTATTAGGATGTTTTTGATTGCCAGCAACAGAAACTCAGTTTAACTAACTTAAGCAAAAAATGAAAGCTATTACTCCATGTAATTGGCAAACCAGAGGTGAAACTAGTTTTCAGTACCTCTGGATGAAGAGGTTCAAGTGATGTCCTCAGCTTTCTCTATCTCTGTGTCTTGATTCTCCTTTGCTATCTGTTGCCCTCATCCTTTCCCATTACATACAGATGGGTCTTCTCCAGCCAGCCAGGAACGATAGCTAGCTATAGGCAGCCTACATGATCCAGGTTTAGCAATCCCCACCAAAAGGAGATTTTCACTAACAGGAGAGAAAAGGCACAGAGAAACTTCAGTCTCTAATAAAGCAATTTCAGTTGAGGGTAGAGGTAGAGTCTGCCTACTTTGCAGTGGCTTTGGCAATAAACACAAGTGATTGAAAAACCTCATAAGCTGCCAAATCAAGCCCGGCAGAGTGTATGTGGACTCAGGGCTCCTCAGAGAAACCTCATCGAGGTGGGTTCCTCTGCAGACTCTTAGCATGATCTCCTTTTCTGCAGTTACCTAAGGGTTCCAAGAATTCAAGTATAGTGGGAGTTTGATTTCAATCAAAGCTGCAGTGGTTGGCCCGTATTTTTATAGATGTTTTGAAGACATTCTGAGGCTGGCAACACTGCAGGATTGAACCCGTTACAATGGAAGCTAGTCAAGTATTATACTTGTTTAATACAGATGGCTTGTTAAACTACATAACACTGATTTCAAATGTTCCAAAATGAGTCTTGAGTTTCTCTGAGGCTAAGCTGAAAACAACAAAATATCCTATGATGGCACATGACAGTAGATTGTTTTTATTCATTCATTCATTCATTTAGCAATTATTTTTTTTGAGACGGAGTCTGGCTCTGATTGTCATCCAGACTGGAGTGCAGTGGTGTAGTCTCAGTTCACTGCAACCTCCGAGTCTTAGGCTCAAGCCATCCTCCCACCTCAGTCTCCCTAGTAGCTGAGACTACAAGTACACACCACGATGGCCGGCTAGTTTTTATATTTTTTGTAGAGATGGGGTTTCACCATGTTGCCCAGTCTGGTCTTGAATGGTCTTGAATTCCTGGGCTCAAGAAATCTGCCCATCTCAGCCTCCCAAAGTTCTGGGATTACAGGCATGAGCAAATGTGCCCAGCCCAGAAATTTTTGTTTGTTTTGAGATAGCGTCTCCCTCTGTCACCCAGACTGGAGTGCAGGGACACAATCATGGCTCACTACAGCTTCCAACTCCTGGACTCAAACAATCCTCCCACCTGAGCCTCCCACATAGCTCAACCACTGGCACACAGCACCCCGCTTGTCTAATTTTTTTATTTATTACAGACACTGGGTCTCACTATGTTGCCCAGGCTGTTCTTGAACTGGCTTCAAGGTATTCTCCCGCCTCGTCCTCCCAAAGTATTGAGATTACAGCATGAGCCACTGTGTCTGACTTTTTTTTCCCAAGCAATTCTCCTGCCTCAGCCTCCCGAGTAGCTGGGATTACAGGTGCCTGCCACCATGCCCAGCTAATTTTTTGTATTTTTAGGAGAGATGGGGTTTCACCATGTTGGCCAGGCTGGTCTAGAATCCGTCCACCTCAGCCTCCCAAAGTGCTGAGATTACACACATGAGCCACCATGCCTGGCTGTGCCTGGCTTTTCTCTCTTTCTTTCTCTTTCTCTCTCTCTCTCTTTTTAAGCAAATATTGATTAAACACTTATTTGTCAACTCATTGTAGGGACTGATAGCACAGCACTAAAAGACATTTTCTTTTTTCCTGGAGGAAGCCTACCTCCTAATTTGATATTGAAACAAGAAAAAATATTAGTATTTGGTAAGGTCAATGACAGGGAAACTTAGGTCACTGTGAAGGACATCTCATTGTGGAGGATTTTAATTTGTAAATATGGCATTAGAAATTTAAAATGCCATTCTTAGAAGAACTTCTTGCCTCCTCCCCTCTACTTTATTTTAAAAGTATTTTGAGAAGTGAAAGAAAAAGTCCAGTTTTATAATCACATTATGATACTCAAAGATATGTTTTATGGAGGCATTCACGGAGTTCTCAGGTGGTTAAGTTTGCCCACGGTGTGAATATATGGTTCCACAAAAGACAATGCTATCTTGCCATGAAGATGATCCAGGAAACACTAGGTGGGGTTTTGAAAAATGACTCAGGATAATGAAGCAATCTGGAGCCTGAGCAACCTTGCTCCTTGAACTGTGCCATCTTTGGAAAATTGTTCCCCACTAAACTGTATAGCCAGATGAATGAGGACTCAAAAAAATAATGTATTACTCACTTTCCAGATTTAGCACGTTCCTAGAATTTTAAACTCATTTTATGGACTGTTGCCTAACTGAGGGAAGGCTTAGACAAACCCAGAGTGGTTATGAGCAACATCCCCGAGGGAGTCAGTGCCCAAATTTGGAATCCTTGTGTCCTGAACATTCCTGACACTCCTGGCTTGGAAATTCAGCCAGCCCGGGTTGGAGTACCCCAAGGATTTTAGATGCAGCTGAGAACTGCTGAATTAAGCCAAATGTTGGAAGATCTTGCAATTTAAATTATTAAGTTAGCCCTCTGCTTTATTGAATGCACAAGCTGGCATATGCTTGGGAATGTTTCCGCTTCCAAACTCACAGCATCTACATTTTTCAGATGTTTGACCTTGATCTCGTGACCTTGCCTCTAGAACTCTGAGAGTGCTGGGAATACTCACAGCTGAGTGATGGGAGAAAAAACTAGACAGATAACAATCTCTTTTTTTCCTTTTTTCCTTTTTTAATTCACTTAAAATCCAGGGTTACCTGGACTGAGACTAGACTGTTTTAGACTAGACTCAACTTCCTTAAGTTATTGATTTTGTTTTATCATATAATCTCAGTATGACTTCACTTTTTGAATTGATACCACTAAATCTTGAAACTATTAAAGGTATGCAATCTGCCTGCTAAGGCAAGCTGGCATTTCCTGATATTGCTACCCAGATAACTGAGAACCTTCTCTAGATTCATGTTTTTCAAAATTTTGATTGCTGTTTGCAATAGGAAATGTATTTTGATCACTAGCACACAGACACACATATACATATATACATATGGTTGAAACAAAGGTTTCATGAAACCATAATTATCCTTTCTGGGCAGGGCACGGTGGCTCACGCCTGTAATCCCAGCACTTTGGAAGGCCGAGGCGGTCCACTTTGGATCACTTGAGGCCAAGAGTTGGAGACCAGTCTGGCCAACATGGTAAAACCCCGCCTCTACTAAAAATAAAAATTAACCCAGGCATGGTGGTGCATGTCTGTAATCCAAGCTACTCGGGAGGCTGAGGCAGGAGAATCGCTTGAACATGGGAGGCGGAGGTTGGCGTGAGCCTAGATTGTGCCACTGCACTCCAGCCTAGGCAACAGAGTGAGACTCTGTCTCAAAAAAAAAAAAAATTATCATTTCTGTCTACAATACCCTATGCCAGGGGTTACAACCCACAGTCAATCCATTCCTTAACCTGTCCCTGTCTGACTCATGAGCTAAGAATGGCTTTACATTTTTAAATGAGTGAAAAACAAATCAAAAGAAGAATGACATTTATATGGAGACACATTTACAACATGGCAGGCACTGCTACAAATCTTTGCATGTATTGTCGCATTAAATCTTTACAATAATTTGTCTTTGTCTTAACAAAAATCATGACCATAATACCAATAATGGCAAACGTTTTTTGAGGAAGGGCTCATAGTGCTGAGCATTTTGGTAAATCCTTGATGTGATACGTGTATTTAATCCTCCCCACCCTACAAGGCAGGGAGTATTAGTGTTCCTCTGTTTCCTCACAGAGGCTTGATAAGGCTATGTAATTTGCAGAGCATCAGGCACCTAGGAAATGGCAGTTGGGATTTGTTTCTAGGTTTTTTTCCTTCTGGGCCAATGATTTTGACTACTACTCACCTTGGTAGCTCCTGGCCAACTTGACCCACAAGATGGACTTGATATATGTTTGAAGAATGAATGAATACATGCATGAATGAATGAAAGACCTTGAGATGGAATGATTTTCTTCCATGGATCCTAACCAACTATGACAACACAGACACATTAGGTGATTGTTTTGTGCTTTTGAATGCTGGCTGAGCATGGTGGCTCATGCCTATAATCCCAGCACTTTGGGAGGCCGAGGCAAGCAAATTGCTTGAGCCCGGGAGGTTGAGGCTGCAGTGAGCTGTGCTTATGCCACTACACTCCAGCCTGGGTAACAGAGAAAGTCTGTCTCAAAAATAAAATAAAATAGGCCAGGCATAGTGGCTCATGCCTATAATACCAGCACTTTAGGAGGCCGAGTTGGGTGGATCACGAGGTCAGGAGATTGAGACCAGGCTGGCCAACATGGTGAAACCATGTCTCTACTAAAAATACAAAAATTAGCTGGGTATGGTGGCATGTCCCTGTAGTCCCAGCTACTCAGGGGGCTGAGGCAGGAGAATCGCTTGAACGCAGGAGGTGGAGGCTACAGTGAGCTGAGATCATGCCACTGTACTCCAGCCTGGGCAACAGAGCCAGACTCTGTCTCAAAAAAGTAAAATAAATAAAATAAAATAAATGCAAGCAAACAAAGTAAACATCTCATTTATTGAGTGTTTACAATGTGCCGAATACTGCACGTAAGTACTTTCAATGCTTTTTCTCATTTGATCCTCGTGACACTATAAGGTAGATGCTACCCCTGTTTTAAAAATTTAGACTGAGGCTCAGAGAGGTTAAGTACCTTGCCAAAGATGACATAACCAGTATACAGACTTGGTGTCACTGAGACTAGGACCAAGACCATGTTCTTAACCACTGAGCTATATACTTTCATTTATTAATTTCTAACATCCCTGTAATATCTAATCCATGGTTTTAAAGGCAAAATAAGCAACAATGTAGAGCCTTCATTAGTAACTATAGTATGAGCCAGGTACAGTGGCTCATGCCTGTAATCCCAGCTACTAGCTACTCAGGAAGCCAAGGTGAAAGGATCCCTTGAGACCAGGAGTTCAAGACCAGCCTGGACAAAAAAAGGAGACCCTGTATCTACAAAAATGAAAATTAACAGAGTATGGTGGCGTGTGCCTGTAGTACCCGCTGTTCAAGAGGCTGCAGTGGGAAGATCCCTAGAGCCCAGGAATTGAAGAATACAGTGAACTATGATCACACCAGTGCACTCCAGCCTGGGTGACAGAGTAAATAAGTAAATAACTGTAGTGTGCTCCAATGACATATTTCTCTATCAAAAAATGTAAGGCCTAAGAGAGAAGAAGTAGAGGAATCATAGAGATACCTTCCAGTAGATTTTATATGAGGATTATGTTACTAACATACTGTTATATAATCTTTGCAGATTTTCTATGAATCTAAAACTTTTCTAAAATTAAAATTTATCTTAAAACACTCTGAAACCCATGAAAAATATGTTCAACATCATTAGTCATTATAGATATGCAAATCAAAACCACAAGGAGATACCACTATACATCTACTAGGATGAGTATATATATTTATAATATAAATATGTAATATATAATTATATTATATAAATATATTATATATAATATAAATATATATTAATATAATATATTAATATATTATATAATTATTATATAATATATAAAATAAATTATATAAAATTATATTTTATATTTTTTTATATTTTTTATTTTTATATTTTTTATATTATTTATTTAATTTTATATATTTTCTATATTTTAAATTTATATATTTTATTTTATATTATATATTCTTTATATTTTTTATTTTTATATTTATAAATTTTTATATTTTTTACTTTTTATATATTATATATATTATATAAAATAAATTATACAAAATTATATTTTATATATAAAATTATATTTATATATTATATATTATATAAAATAAATATATATTATATAAATATAATATAAATAAATATATAAATTTTTATATAATATATATTATATAAAAATAATATAATATAAATATAATATAAATAAATATAAATATATAATATATATATTTATAATATAAATATATATATTTAAATGGAGAATAACAAATGTTGGTGAGAATACAAAGAAATTGAAACCCTCATATATTGCTGGGGAGACTGTGGAATGGTGTAGCTGTCATGGGAAACATTGGGTGGCTCCTCAATAAGTCAGACATAAAATTACTGTATGATCCAGCCATTCCACTCCCAGGTATATACACCCAACAGAACTGAAAACAGGTGTGTGAACAAACACTTCTACACAAATGTTCATAGAAGTAACATTCACAACAGCCAAAAGGTGGAAACACCTAAATATTCCTCAATGGCTTAATAGATAAACAAATATGGCATATCCATACAATGGAATAGTATTCAACCATAAAAAGGAATAAAGTTCTGATACATGCACAAACATAAAACAACCTTGAAAACATTAGTGAGTGGAAGAAGGAAAACACAAAAGACTACATACTGTATGATCGCACTTATATGAAGTGTCCAGAATAGGCAAATCCATAGAAACAGGAAATACATTAGTAGTTGTCAGAAGCTGAGGAGAAGAGAAGAGGGGGCAGTGCTGCTTAAAGGTTATGGTATTTATTTTGGTAGGTGATAAAAAGTTTCTGGAACTAGACAGTGGTGATGGTTGCACAACATTATGAATTTAATAAATGCTACTGAGTCATATATGATGGTTAAAATGGGGAACTTTATTTTATATTAATTTTACCTAAATTTAAAAAAAATGGCTAGGCACAGTGGCTCACATCTACAATCCCCATACTTTGGGAGGCTGAGGTGGGAGGATTGCTTGAGCCCAGAAGTTGGAGATCAGCCTGGGCAATATAGTGAGACCCATTTAAAAATAATAATAATAATAAACTGGGCACAGAAGCTCATGCCTGTAATCCCAGCACTTTAGAAGGCAGAGGTGGGTGGATCACCTGAAAGTCAGGAGTTAGAGACCAGCCTGACCAACATGGTGAAACCCTGTCTCTACTAAAAATATAGAAAATTAGCCAGGTATGGTGGCAGGTGCCTATAATCCCAGCTACTTGGGAGGCTAAGGCAGGAGAATTGCTTGAACCTGGGAGACAGAGGTTGCAGTGAGCCAAGATAGTGCCATTGCACTCCGGCCTGGGCAACAAGAGTGAAACCTCTCAATCATAATAATAATAAATTTAAATACATATATATATAGAGAGAGAGAGAGAGAAAGAGACGGATTCTCTCTCTATTGCTGAAGGAGTGCAGTGGTGCAATCTCAGCTCACTGAAACCTCTGCCTCCCAGGTTCAAGCAATTCTCCTGCCTCAGCCTCCCAAGAAGCTGGGATTACAGGCGCCCACAACCACGCCTGGCTAAGTTTTGTAGTTTTTAGTAGAGATGGGATTTCACCATGTTGACCAGGCTTGTCTTAAACTCCTGACCTCAAGTGATCCACCTGTCTTGGCCTCCCAGAGTGCTAGGATTACAGGCGTAAGCCACTGCACCCGGCCTAAAATAATTTTTAGGAAACCACTGTGGCAACATTTCAAAGTTGTGACATACTAAAATAATATAGAATGTGCTATGTAATATAACCATATAACTTACAGAGAATAAAAATATTATGGGAAATACCAGTGCTCAGAACAACATCTTGATTTAGAGCATGGGCCCTTTTTTTTTTGTTGTTGATCGGAGTCTTGCTCTGTCTCCCAGGCTTGGAGTGCAATGGTACAATCTTGGAGGATCTCTTGAACCTAGGAGGGAGAGGTTGCAGTGAGCCGAGATTGCAGCATTGTGCTGTAGCCTGGGTGACAGAGTGAAACTTCATTTAAAAAGAAAAGACTTGTCTGAGAATGTCTAGACATTATATGAAAGCACAAGGCTTTGATTCTGCCAGTTATAAAAGCCCATGCTCGGCCGGGCACGGTGACTCACGCCTGTAATTCCAGCACTTCGGGACTCCAAGGCATGTGGATTACCTGAGGTCAGCAGTTCAAGACCAGCCTGGCCAACACCGTGAAACACCATCTCTACTGAAAATACAAAAAAATAGCCGGTCATGTGGCTGGCACCTGTAATCCTGGCTTCTCAGGAGGCTGACACAGGAGAATCACTTAAATCAGGAACTCCTGGCCGGGAGCGGTGGCTCAAGCCTGTAATCCCATCACTTTGGGAGTCCGAGGTGGGTGGATCACGAGGTCAAGAGATCGAGACCATCCTGGTCAACATGGTGAAACCCCGTCTCTACTAAAAATACAAAAAAAAAATAGCTGGACTTGGTGGCGTGTGCATGTAATCCCAGCTACTCAGGAGGCTGAGGCAGGAGAATTGCCTGAACCATGGAGGTGGAGGTTGCGGTGAGCCAAGATTGCGCGATTGCACTCCAGCCTGGGTAACGAGTGAAACTCCGTCTCAAAAAAAAGAAAAAATCAGAAACTCCTGATCTCTGGTGATCTACCTGCCTCAGCCTTCCAAAGTGTTGGGATTACAGATGTGAGCCACTGCACCCAGCCCTCAGACAAGTCATATAACCTATATAAATAATTTCTACTGTCCTCAACCATAAAATGTGTATGATTACTATTACTATGAAATACTTTTTACATGAGGTGTCATTTAGCCTAAAAATAATGATGTTGATGGTTAATACATAGTTTGTTCCTTTCGTTCTTTCTTTGTGTATAAATTGAGTGTTGCTGATCTTATTAGTAAGTGATTACTACATTAAAAGCAAACTGATCTGGGTTTAGAGAGATAACCATCATATTTAGAATGGCTTTTATCTCCTCATGAGGCTTCCTACATCCCAGAAAAGTATTGTATGAGCAGATCTTTAAAGTAGTTTCCAAAGGAGTATATCAATGCACTCTAACTATTACATGGAATTATGTTGAAATTTAGGCTAAATTCCTGTTACTAAAATTTCTAGGCTGGTTCCAACCTGTTTCCAAGAACAGCCACGGAACCTCGGAGGTGATAGGAAAAACTTCATTAAGAAAAAAGATACCTACTTCTCCTTCCCTTCCCCTTGAGGATAACTAAACTGTCACCATGAATACCAAGACTGCTATTTCTTCTTGTATTTGCATATGGCATCCTCCCAGGTAATTTATGGAGAAAATCCTGACACAGAGCCAGGAGAAACCATATAGCTCCTTTAGTATCATTAGTAACTAAAAGACCAGAACGTTTAAAGAGGGAGAGGAAATTCATCTCCCAAAAGATTCATGCACAAGGCTCTCTGTTCGATACCCTCTACAGTCCCTCCACACAACTCAGACATCATAAGTAAGAGAATGACACTTCTAGAATTCTGCCCTCTAACCCCTGCTCCTTTTTTTGCTCTGATTCTCCTGGGAGTTGAGGAACGCTGGAAAATAGCTTCAGGGTTTGGCTTCCAGTTGGTTAACCCTGTTGATAATTTCTCTATGGGACATTTCAATCTCTGTTCTTGGCAAGAAACTGCAGAACTACAAAAACTGTCAGCTGAATGAAAATATGTTGAAAAGCAAGGGGGATGGGAGAGATGGAAATCTGGGGAGTGAAGGGTTTAACACTGTTCTGATTCCTGTTTGTACATTCTGGTATAACCACCAACTGTAAGAAAGCTTGACTGACATTTGACCTATTGTATTAACCCCATAAAAAGGGCTAAAATCAGGCCAGGTGTGGTGGCTCATGCCTGTAGTCTCAGCACTTTGAGAGGCTGAGGTGGGTGGATCACGAGGTCAGGAGTTCAAGACCATCCTGGCCAACATGGTGAAACCCCGTCTCTACCAAAAATTAAAAAAAAAAAAATTAGCCTAGCATGGTGGTTCATACCTGTAGTCCCAGATACTTGGGAGGCTGAGGCAGGGGAATTGCTTGAACCCAGGAGGCGGAGGTTGCAGTGAGCTGAGATCGTGCCATTGCACTCCAGCCTGGCTACAGAGCAAGACTCTGTCTCAAAAAAAAAAAAAAGGCTGAAACCCTTTTTCTTTTTCTTTCTTTTTTTTTTTTTTTGACATTAGGGTCTCACTCTGTTGCCTAGGTTGGAAAACTGACGCAATCTCAGCTCACTGCAATCTCTGCCTCCTAGGCTCAAGCAATCCTACCACTTCAGCCTCCTGAGTAGCTGGGATTACAAGCATGCTCCACCACCCCTGGCTAATTTTTGTATTTTTAGTAGAGATGGGGCTTCACCATGTTGGTCAGGCTGATCTTGCACTCTTGGCCTCAAGTGATCCACTGGCCTCAGCCTCCCTAAGTGCTAGGATTACAGGCTTGAGCCACTGTGTCCAGCCCCCTTTTTCTTATTCCATTCCACCTTATGTGACTCCTCCAACTAGGTTAAATGCCCTGTGTTTGTTTTAGTAGCACCTTTACTTCCTCATGAAGGCATTCTCAAAATATTTACAAGTGTTTATCATGTGCCAATTTGCTAAGCGTTAGGTAATGAATTCAATAAATATGTATTGAGCACCTAAGATATATCAGGCACTTTTGAGCTGGTGAGGGAAAAACCCTCCACTAATTTAGCAAAGGCTTTGTTCTCATGGAGCTTATACTCTACTGTGGCAATACACAAAGTAGAAAATAGAGTCTCTGAAGATAGGTGCTATGGAGGGGGAAGGGGGACTTTTGATGCCCGAGGTGAGGATCGTTGTTATGTACAAGGTGGTAAGGGAAGCCTCATGGCTAAGTTCAGATCTGAGCAGAGGTTTGAAGACAGTGAGAGTGTGGACCAAATAGGTATCTGGGAGACAGTGTTCCAGGCAGAGGGATCAGCAAGGACCGAGGCCCTGAGTTGGGAGTCTGCTTGGAGTGGCATGGAAAAGCAAAATGGAAAACAATATGCAAATACTCTTACTCTCGTGGGGTATAGAGTCTGGTTGGGGAGACAGATAGCAATCAAATATCTGTTAATAAATGTCTATAGATCTAAAGGGACTGTGTGCCAAGAGGAAAACACAGATAGGGCTGGAAGACCCTATAAAGAGACCTGATCGAATCTGAGGGAAGGATTCCCTTAGGAAATGTAGTTTCAACTGAAATCCAGAAAAGAAGAGGTTAACAAGGTATTGGAAGAGGCCAGGCCTCCCATAGTGTTGGGATTACAGGCATAAGCCACAGCACCCAGCTTCCTTTTTCTTTTTTTAATGATCTTCAATATTAAATATTCTTTTTATTTATTTATTAATTATTATTTTTGGATGTATTTCCTATGAACACTGATATTCTTTGTGTCTTGTGACAAGACACAAAATAATTGAGCAGGCATTGAAAGCCTTCTTATTCTCAGAAAAGTAGGTTTTCCCAGCAGACATTAAACATACTCCTGCAGGGCAGGCACGGTGGCTCATGCATGTAATCCCAGCACTTTGGGAGGTCAAGGCAGGTGAGGACTTCAGGACTAGCCTGGCCAACATGGTGAAACCCCATCTCTACTAAAAATGCAAAAATTATCTGGGCATGGGGTGTGCACCTGTAATCCCAGCCAGCAGGGAGGCTGAGGCACAAGAATTGCCTGAATCCAGGAGGCAGAGGTTGCAGTCAGCTGAGATCCTGCCACTGCACTCCAACCTGAGTGACAGAGCTAGACTGTCTCAAATAAACAACAGAACAAGAATATGGCATTGGAAGGGTGTTTCCCTTATAGAGGGAACAGTGTGAGTTCAAAGGTGTGAGGAAAAAAAAAAAAAGCAGTGCTAGTTCTAGGAAATAAAAGTGTCTGGCTTGCAGAGAATCGGGGGGAGGCATCCTTGATGAGCTGAAAGACAGGAGCAAGGGACAAAGCATGCAGGTTCTCTTGCAGTTTGTGTGTAGCTATTTCATTAAATATGTTTGCTGTCTGCCTTCCCTGTTGGACCAAGCTCGGGTGGGGTGGGGAGTGGATGGGCCCTGTCTTGTTAACTACTGCATGCTAAGTACCTACCCAGAATGTGGCACACTGAAAGGGCACAGTTTGTATTTATTGACTGGCTGACTGGCTAACAACTCAAACAATCTGACATAACCATCTGAAAGCTTCAATAGTGAAAATGCAGCTTGCATTTTGAGAGTAGTTGGTTCTGCCAGATTCCGGGTTTAGAAAAGGCCAGCAGACTCGGCAGTATTCAAAGCTGTGATTTCTATTTCAAACCTACAAATAGAAGCTGACCATGACCATGGGAACTCCTTCCTTGGAGGAGAGGAATCCAAATGGCACATCAGGATACTGAGTTGAGGCGTGGTTCCTATCTTGACTTGGTGATTGTGCATGTCTTAGATGGATGCTCCTTTGCTCATTTAATACTTTGTATAAAAAGTTAAATGACCACATAGAAAAACAGTATATATATTTTTTGAGATGGAGTCTCACTGTCATCCAGGCTGGAGTGCAGTGGTGTGATCTCGGCTCACTGCAACCTCCGCCTCCTAGGTTCAAGTGATTCTTCTGCCTCAGCCTTCCAAGTAGCTAACACTACAGGGGAGTAGTCCCAGCACTTTGAGGGGCCAAGGCTGGAAGATCACTTGAAGCCAGGAGTTTAAGACCAGCTTGGCCAATATGGTGAAATCCCATCTCTACAAAAATTAGATGGGTGTAGTGGTATGCGTCTGTAGTCCCAGTTACTCAGGAGGCTGAGGCAGGAGAATCACTTCATCCCAGGAGGTGGAGATTGCCATGAACTGAGATTGTGTCTCTGCACTCCATCCTGGGCAACAGAGCAAGACCATCTCAAAAAAAAAAAAAAAAAAAATAGGCCTGGTGCGGTGGCTCACGCCTATAATCCCAGCACTTTGGCAGGCCATGGCAGGCAGATCACAAGGTCAAGAGATGGAGACCATCCTGGCCAACATGGTAAAACCCTGTCTCTACTAAAAATACAAAAATAAGCTGGGCATGGGGGTGCACGCTTGTAGTCCCGTTACTCAGGAGGCAGAGGCAGGAGAATCACTTGAACCTGGGAGGCAGAGGTTGCAGTGAGCCAAGATCTCACCATTGCACTCCAGCCTGGCAACAGAGCAAGACTCTGTCAATAATAAATAAATAAATAAATAAAATAGATTGGTTGGCTGTACTTGGAATGTAGGGACAGAGGCATCCTTCATTCTGCAGTTTGGTGGTGATGGTGCAGATACAGGACTGGAAAGTGGGTGGGTGACCCTTTTTTTTTTTTTTTTTTTTGCTAACCAGGGGGGACCAAAGCCTGGGACCAGTGTTAGTTTAGAGGAGGCCAGAATTGAGAGAATTGAAGAAAAACAGTGGGGGAGCCTGGAATCAAATCCCATGTGAAGCATGCTCTCCTTCTAGACTCTTCTGCTAGGTAAGTCCCTATATTCTATTTATTGTTTGAATTGGAACTTTGGTAATTGGTAGCGAAATTGTCCTAGCTGGTAAGGGTGATAGAAATCCAGAAACAGTTCTGTGCTCTCTAAAAATACAGCAGCATGTATAGAAAATCAGAATGAGAGTGGAATTGCTCCAAGATCCATCTTCTTTTAAGTTGTTTGGTTTTTAAGTGAAATCTTCCAAGAGTTCATCCCTTAAATATGAAACAAATTTTGAATAAGTAAAAATATGTGTATTTTTTTAGAAAAATGTCAACAGTACAAAGAGCTTACAGTGAGAAAAGGGTATCAATCCTACTCATTTCCTCTCTCCAAAGGCAACAGTTTAACTGTTGTTGCACATTTCTTTGTGTGTACTTTCTAAGATATTCTGTGCATAGATCTTCTTTTTAATTTACACAAACGGTACTATATTAACCTTGCTGTTTTTGCTCAGAAATATGTCTTAGAGGTTGTTCCACATTCGAAAATATTTAAGCTGCTTCTTAAGTATGGCAACATGACAAGAAATTTTTTATTCTTCATTTTATTGCTATGAACCCTACTTGTAAATGGGGGGTGGGGAAAATTTGTTAGCTTAATCAGTGAAATGAAACAACAGCAACAAATGCCTTCACAGGTGTCTAAGGAAATGTGTAAAATTATTAAACAGCTGCAAACTACTTCATTTTTTTCGTTCTGTAATTTATTTAACCAAGCTCCTACAGAGAGTCATTTAGGTTGTAACTTTTTTTTGAGATAGGGTCTTGCTCTGTAACACAGGCCGCAGTGCAGTGGTGCGATCACAGCTCATTGGAACTCCTGGGCTCAAGAGCTCCTCCTGCCTCAGCCTCCCAAGTAGCTAGGATGACAGACACACACCACCACACCCAGCTAATTTTGAAAGTTTTTTGTAGAGACAGTGTCTTGCTATGTTGCCCAGGCTGGTCTTGAACTCCTGGCATTAAACAATCCTCCCATTTTGGCCTCCCAGAGTGCTAGGATTACAGACTGTAATCTTTGGCTACCATATACAAAGCTGCAACAAACATTGTACATGCTGCTTTGTTTGAAAGCTGTATAAACTGTTCTAAACAATAGCCTATGTAAATATAGGCTGTTGAACCAAAAGTTTTAAATTTGTGATGCTGAGTAAAAGAATTCAAAAATTGGGTTTGGTTCCTTAGTTTTTGGCATGTAACCCTCTTTTCTCCTACAAATAGATAGATTTCTTTTCCTCATTCACTGATCCATCCATTCATTTATCAACAAATATTTTGTGGCACTCAGTATGTGCCAGGGAGTATCTTAAGTGCTGATCGTTACCTCCAGGGCCTAAACATCACATGCTCATTTAAGAAGCAGGTGATAGGGCCAATGAATGTCCAGTCCTCTATTAATATGTCCAGTTATTTAGACATATTAATACAAGTTATGTGCCACATAACAATGTTTCAGTCAGTGACAAAGCACATATACAACATTGGTCCCTGTTGGAAATAGACACTCAGTGCCACAAAGAAAAATCAGCACTGAGACAAAGGATCTTTTAGCAACACAATTTTTACTTCCTGAACTGCAGGAAGGGTACTCTCACTAGCCATTTTGCCATGAGAGTACAATGAACCAAGGAAAGCAGACATATTCATTCCTTACGCATCTGGGGTTGTCCATACTGCTCTGTCTGATCTCTGTTGGGTGGAGTCAGACCTCACAATCTAAACTAAAACCTGATTGGCTAATAACTTAAAACTTTTCTAAACAGGTAAAAGCAATGGAGAGCTGGGACATGCCTCTGAGAATGTCCAGCACAGATATCTTGGTTAAAGTACAAGAACATAGAATGTCCTATATGTAAACATGGCATGTCTAACTGCTACATAGGATAGGGCTTAACATAGAATTATAGCACACTTATTCTTTAACAAGAAAGAAAACTTTAGAAAGTAACTCTTTTACTTCCAACAGTCCCATTAGATTTTAATGCTGTATTTTTACTATACTTTTTCTTTCTTTGTTTACTTATTTATTTATTTAGAGACAGGGTCAAACTGTTTCCCATACTGGAATGCAGTGGTGTGATCATGGCTCACCGCAGCCTCCACCTCATGAGCTCAAGCAATCCTCCTACCTCAGCTTCCCAAGTAGAATCTCACTATGTTGCTTAGTGGTCTTAAACTCCTGGGATCAAGGGATCCTCCTCCCTTGGTGTCTCAAAGTTCTGGAGTTACAGGTATGAGCAACCGGGCCTGGCCCTTTTTCTGTATTTAGATATGTGTAGATATACAGATACTTACCATTGTGTTGCAATTGCCCAGAGTATTCAGCACTTGGAGAATAGCTGGGAGTGTTCAGCGCAGTATCATGGTTCACAGATTTGCAGCCTAGGAACAATAGGCCACCCCATTTAGTAGTCGACTGTCCCATTTAGGTTTTTGTGAGTGTACCCTGCGATGTGTGATGAATGAGGAAATCTGTTACCTACACATTTCTCAGAACATGACCCCCTCGTCAAGCGATGTGTAACTGTACTTAAGAGACTGCCTATAAGAGCTTTACAGTTATTTCAGTATGAACCAACTCAGTCTTGGACCTGTACCAGAAGGGGGTCATTTCTATGCAAGATTATTCAATACTTCTAAGTGAAAAAGGCAATATGAACCCAACAAATGTATCACTTATTGAGTCTTCACAGAGTAAAGTAGAAAGCATTTAATAACTAACTAGATGTAATCTTAGGAATGGCAATTAAGTTTGTTCCTTAATTCGTTACTACAATATCGTTTATTTTGTGCTTTTAAAAAATATTTAATTTCATCTTTTTACCATTAAGTATGTAAGAACCAATTTTGGCTCAGTATTTGCTGTTTTTGTCTATAGTTGCAATATTCCATTTCATTGTGTAATCCTCAAAAATATTAAAACTCTGAGAAAATAAGAAGCATTGCTAAGAAGGTGATGCTGAACTCTTCCTGTGGCCTAAATGCATGGTTCCTGACAAATCGTGTTATTAAAATAACTTATCTATGAGAAAATCTGTGCTCACATTCATTACAAGCAGAACTGTAAAGTTCTGTAGTATTTGAAGTTGATTTACATCAAGTCCCATCTTTATAATCCCACATCTCATGCTTTACTTTCTGTTTATGCCTTTGCCAAACTTTAAAATGAAGTATTTGGCTTGATGCAGTGGCTCATGCCTATAGTCCTAGCACTTTGGGAGGCCAAGGCAGGCAGATCACTTGACATCAGGAGTTTAAGACCAGCCTGGACCACATGATGAAACCATATCTCTACTAAAAATATAAAAAATTAGACATGCCCCTATAATCCCACTTACTCTGGAGGCTGAGGCAGGAAAATAGCTTGAACTCAGGAGGCCTTGATCTCAGTGAGCTGAGATCAGGCCACTTCATGCCAGCCTGGGCAACAGAGCAAGACTCCATCTCAAAAAATTAAAATAGAAAAATAAAATGAAATACTTATCATGTGATTATTTCTCTTGTTTCTCCTCAACTGGACTCTGAATTTCATGAGATCAGTGACGGGTCTCTTTATCTATTCATTTTCTCTCTGTGCCTAACATATGGTAGGTGCTGAATAACTACTGATGGAATTTATTTGGCCATGTGCTTACGAGTCAAACATACTAAGGTAAGAGTAGTTTGTTTAATGATATTAAACTAAAACAATAACGTGAAAAAAAAAAACAAGTGAAACAAGCCAAGCATGGGGATGCACCCCTGTAGACCCAGCTACTTGGGAGGCTGAGGCAGGAGGATCATTGGAACCCAGGAGTTCAAGGCTATAGTGTGCCATGATTGTGCCTCTGAATAGCCAATGTGTTCCAGCCTGGGAATAGAGTGAGACGTCATCTTTTACAAAAAAATAAAGCAAAACAATAAACTGAAAACAAAATAGCTAATTTAGTCAATCAGTAAAAATAAAGGAGAAGAAACATGGCTAGGCCTATGAGTTCCTTTATTTTTTATTCCATTGATAGGAACATTTCCTGCAGCCAAGGGCAAGTAAATTCATTTGTTTAATGGGCAAAATAAGGCAACCACTTTCATAGGCTTCTGAGGAAACAGCCTAAAATGATTGTCCTCTGTATAATATCAAAAAAATGTGAGAGAACCCATAATAAAATGACAGTCTGATACACCCAAATGATCCCTTTCATCTTAAGACCTTGAGACATTTTGCAAATGATAATTATCTCTTACATCATCTCTCTGAGGTAAGAATTTTCTCTCCATTTATAACTGAGCCTACATAAAGTTATTTCTCTTAAAGTCCCAAGTCACAGCTGGTATTTGAAACCTTCACCTCCCTAGATATGTGTAAGTTAGCACACAAATCACATTGTTAAATGAGGGAAAAACTTTAAATCAGGGCAAAGTTATGTTTGGCCAATCAAGAGACTAAGCTCATTAGGGACTTCAGATTACAAGTAAAAATTCCCCAGTGATGAGTAGAAATAGGAATGGGCTGGGAGAATTTCAAGATAAAAATCTGTTCAGTTTTACCTTATATTTTAATAACATTTTCAATATTTGGATGGCCTAAGAGATGAATTGACTTCAAAACACATTCTGGAATGGCAGGTGACCTAGTGCCAAAATAAAGAATATCTGACCAAGTATACATTCTCAGGGGAATGATAATAAAATCCTAGACTGGGAGAATATTTCATTTATTGCCCAAATCCTTGGAAATTCACCATGGCAGATCAAACTTTTAATATTTGGTCACAACAGGACATCATTCTTAATGATACCCAGCTGCAGAGAGTATGGGTTTGGAATTTTCATTTCTACCTTTGCACTATTAGGAATGCGGTTTTTTAGATGTACATACTTTTTAAACTTTTATTCATAAATAATTACAAGTGTCAAGAAAAATTGTAAGAATAGTATTGAAAAACTCTTACATCCCTTTTTCCTAGATTCACAAACTGTTAACATTTATCCACTTACTTTGTCATTTGTCATATGCAAACTCTTTTTTTTTGAGACGGAGTTTCACTGTTGTTACCCAGACTGGAGTGCAATGGCACAATCTCGGCTCACCGCAACCTCCGCCTTCTGGATTCAAGCAATTCTCCTGCCTCACCCTCCCGAGTAGCTGGGATTACAGGCACGCGCCACCATGTCCAGCTAATGTTTGTATTTTTAGTAGAGACGGGGTTTCACCTCGTTGAGCAGGATGGTCTCGATTTCTTGACCTCGTGATCCACCCGCCTCAGCCTCCCAAAGTGCTGGGATTATAGGCGTGAGCCACCGCGCCCGGCCTGATCAATACTTTTATAGAATCTACTATCTATCTTTCAGTTTTATCAATTAACCCAGTAAGGACTTTTGTTGCATTTTTTTTTTCTGCAGTACAGAATCCAGACCAAAGTTGCATGTTACATTTGATGATTATGCCTCCTTTGATTTTGATCAGTTCCTCAGTCTTTGTCTTTCAAGGCAATGACTTTTTTTTTTTTTTTTTTTTTTTTTTTTTTTTGAGACAAAGTCTTCCTCTTTCACCAGGCTGCAGTGCAGTGGCGTGATCTTGGCTCACTTCAACCTCTGCCTCCTGAGTGCAAGCAATTCTCCTGCCTCAGCCTCCCTAGTAGCTGGGACTACAGGCGTGCACCACCACGCCCAGCTAATTTTTGTATTTTTATTAGAGATGTGGTTTCCCTGTGTTGGCCAGAATGATCTCAATCTTTTGACCTTGTGATCTGCCGGACACAGCCTCCCAAAGTGCTGGGATTACTGGAGTAAACCACCGTGCCTGGCCGAGAATGACATTTTTTAAGAACACACGCCTATTTTAAAATGGCTTACACAGACTTTTTTTTTTTTTGAGAAACCTAAATTTTATGGTTTTTGCTATTTTTCAATTAATAGCTTTCAATGGTAACTTTGTAAGAAAAGGAGAGATGAGAATTACATAACATTTGACTCACTATTGTCAATAAAGTCTGTAATAAATCCAGTTGTGTATACAAGTTTTTTTTTTTTTTTTAGATGGAGTTTTGCTTTTGTTGCCCAGGCTGGAGTGCAAAGCCACAATCTCGGCTCACTGCAACCTCCTCCTCCTGGGTTAAAGTGATTCTCCTGCCTCAGCCTTTCGAGTAGATGGGATTACAGGCACATGCCACCACACCTGGCTAATTTTTGTATTTTTAGTGGAGACAGAGTTTCACCGGGTTGGTCAGGCTGGTCTGGAACTCCTGAGCTCAAATGATCCACCTGCCTTGGCCTCCCAAAGTGCTGGGATTACAGGCATGAGTCACCTTGCCTGGCTACATGCATAATGTTTTAAAGCAGTGCCTGGCTTATAGGTACTGCTCAATAAATGTCCTCAAGGGTACCCTTTTTCTCCCTTTCCTTGGGAGTGAGGGGCATGCATGAATCTTGGTCATTTTATCCTCTGTATCTAATACAAGGCTGACAGTAGATTGTTGAACAAAGTAGTAGTTTGAAAAGTGGAGACCTCTCTTCAAACGTGGCGTCTTGGGTTCTCAGCGCCTCGCCTGGAGTCAGCGAGCAAGGACCGGCCCGGGCGGGGATACTCAAAGTCAACAGCTGAAGCCAGTCCTCGTGTCCCGGGCACACACTGGCACGACTGCATCCTCAGAGTCGGCTGGCTTTTGAGCTCTCGCGATTGGGGAGAAGGAGGATTTCTCGTTCGAAGCTCCGGGACTGCAGCTCCAGAGGATCGCGTTCCTTCCCCTATACCTGTCCCCCAGTCACGCTCTGCCCGGAGGTGCAGCATTTGACAAGTTACCCCCTCGCCACATACCATTTCTACCCACGTCCGGGTTAACTTTGTTCTTAACCTTCTTAAGACTCCCCTCCGCCTCCAGAACAGGTCTTTTTTTTTCCCTAGTTCATTTTTGCCCATAAAATTGAGTTTTGAGTTTTAGATATCATACAGAAAGTTAAAAAAAAAAAAGTGACAAGGTGTCCTCAGATCTGTTAAATGACAGCATCTCCCTTTTTCCTTTCTTTTAGAGACAAGGTCTCAATCTTTTTGAAATGGTTATTTACTTTGTGTGTGTGGTGTGTGTGTGTGTGCGTGCGTGCGTGTGTTTTTCTTTTCTTTTCTTTTGATGGAGTTTTGCTCTTGGTCACCCAAGCTGGAATGCAATGGCGCCATCTCAGCTCACTGCAACCTCCACCTCCCAGATTCAAGTGATTCTCCTGCCTCAGCCTCCCGAGTAGCTAGGATTATAGGCATGTGCCACCATGCCTGGCTAATTTTGTATTTTTAGTAGAGAGAAGGTTTCCCCATGTTGGTCAGGCTGGTTTCAAACTCCCCACCTCAGGTGATCTGCCCACCTCAGCCTTCCAGAGTTTTGGGATTACAGGCACGAGCCATGACGCCCAGCTTACCTTTTATATATTTTCCAGTATTTTAAAAGTATTTGACATTTTCTTACTGGATTATTTGTCTTTTTGTTACCGATTTGTAGGAGGGTTTTCTTTCCTTTTTTTATTTTGTGGGGGTTTTTTTTTGTTTTGTTTTTCTTTTCAGACGTAGTCTCACTGTGTCTCATGGCTGGAATGCATTGGTGGCACGACCTTGGCTCATTACAACCTCTGCCTCCCCGGTTCAAGTGATTCTCCTGCCTCAGCCTCCCAAGTAGCTGGGAGTATAGGTGTGCGCTACCACACTTGGCTAATTGTTTTTTTTTCCTAGTAGAGATGTGGTTTCACTGTGTTGGCCAAGGTGGTCTCAATTACCTGACCTCATGATCTGGCCGCGTCGGCCTTCCAAACTGCTGGAATTACAGGCATTACATTTTTTGTTTGTTTTGAAAGACTTTCTCCCAGACTGGAGGGCAGTGGCACCCATCATAGCTTACTGCAACTCTTGGGCTGAAGCGATCCTCCTGAGTTGCTGGGACTATAGGCACATGCACCACCACACCTTGCTAATTTTTACATTTTTAAAAATAGAAACAGGGTCTTGCTATGTTGCCCACGCTTGTCTCAAATTCCTAGGCTCAATCATTCCTCCTGGAAGCTTGGCCTCCCATAGTGTTGGGATTATAGGCATAAGCCACTGCACCCAGCTTCCTTTTTTTAAATCATCCTCAATATTAAATATTATTTTTAGTACATATTTCCTAAGAATAAGGACATCTTTGTGTTGTGTGACAAGACTTAAAGTAATTGAGCAGGCATTGAAAGCCTTCATATTCTCAGAAAAGTAGGTTTTCCCAGCAGACATTAAATATACTCCTGCAGGGCACAGTGGCTCACACCTGTAATCCCAGCACTTTGGGAGGCCAAGGCAGGGGGATCACTTGAGGCCAGGAGTTTGAGACCAACCTGGCCAACACAGTGAAACCCTGTCTCTACCAAAAAATTACCAAAAAAAAAAAAAAATAGCTAGGCATGGTGGCACTCCTGTAATCCCAGCGTCTCGGGAAGTTGAGGCGGAAGAATCACTTGAACCCAGGAGGCAGAGGTTGCAGTGAGCCAAGATCATGCCACTGCACTCCAACCTGGCAACAGAGTGAGACTCCATCTAAAATAAAATAAAATAATAGTTGGGCGTGGTGGCTCTTGCCTGTAATACCAGCACTTTGGGAGGCCGAGGCGGGCGGATCAGGAGGTCAAGAGATGGAGACCATCCTGGCCAACGTGATGAAGCCCCATCACTACTAAAAATACAAAAATTAATTGGGCATGGTGGTGCTAGCCTGCAGTCCCAGCAACTCGGGAGACTGAGGCAGGAGAATCACTTGAAACCGGGAGGCAGAGATTTCAGTGATTAACACCACTACACTTCAGCCTGGTGACAGAGCAAGACTCCATCTCAAAAATAAATAAAATAAAATAAACATAAACATATTCCTGGAAATAATATTTTATTTACTCCTCAAATGCTTAAAATCCTCTGACATCATACGTATTCTATTTTTTCCTTAGGTCATTTTGTATATAATTTTCTTACCTTCCCTTTTTATTCCTTCTCTCTACATTTTAGGATACCAAAAAGTCATTAACTTCAATTCTGCTAAATTAAAATTTGTGGAGTTTTTGAGCAATTCTTTGTCCTCTGAACATCCTAAGAGAATTTTGAAAAAGTAAACATTTGTAAAGGTGCCAGGCTAGTCTACTTAAGGAAATCCATAGTGCTGAGTTTAGGCTCTATTTACAGGTAAGTAGTGGGTTAATGGCAAATAGCTGTATATTGTTATTTAATTGCCATTTAGGGGATACTTACTGTGTTTCTGTGTACCTTCTCTAATCTCCATGCAACAATGTTTCAACAACAAATAGGGTAGTTGATGCTCATTGAGAGTAACTAGTTTAAGGTCAGACAGCTGGTAAGTGTCTCACCTGGGATTTGAACCCAGACCCCTAAATTCTGCCTCTGCTAGACCAGTCTGTGCCAGACTAGTTCGATGTGCGTATGCATGTCCTCACAGGAAGATTGAACATGTGCTTAGTTACCAGCAAAGCAATTTCACTCACACACACACACACACACACACACACACACACACACAATTTTCCTGAAGGTACACTGGCAAAAAAAAAAAAAAAAAAAAAATTAAATATATGCTTTTTCAAGGAAATCAACGGTGTGGTATTTGTGGGAAAACTACAACTTTGGTCTTCTTTTCAAGCAGCTTTTATTTTACTTTATTTTTGAGGCAGAGTCTCAGTTGCCCAGACTGGAATGCAGTGGTGTGATCTCGGCTCACTGCAACCTCTGCCTACCGGGTTCAAGCGATTCTCCTGCCTCAGCCTCCAGAGTAGCTGACTACCCGCAGGCACCACCACGCCCAGCTAATATTTGTATTTTTAGTAGAGACGGGGTTTCTCCATGTTGGCTAGGCTGGTCTCAATCTCCTGACCTCAAGTGATCCCCCCATCTCAGCTTCCCAAAGTACTGGGAATACTAATGTGAGCCACCCATAATCCCGCCGCGCCTGGCCATAAACGGGCTTTTATTTTGAAACACAAAGTAGGGTGTGGGCGTGGCCACCAGAGAACCTCCTCAGTCTTCAGAGTCTATTGAAGTTCTAACTCCAGCCCTGGGTCCTTTAAAAGTAAGAAAACGGCATTTCATTTAAAAATATTCTTTTCATTGCTTCAGAGAATGCTTCCCTCACGTTGAGTTAATAAGCTTTTCTTGAAAAATTCGCTTGTGAGAGATTTTGCTTTTGAATTACCCAATGCAGAGCACATTCTGAGTGATTAGAGGGCTTCTAAGATAAAAGGAATCACCTGATAGAAAAAACACTGGTGCTCAGGGAGAGTTGCAAATGGAGATTTGGGGGCAGTATTACTTTCTGACTTTTCATGGTTTATATTTGGTCAGCTAAGGATTTAATTTTCTCTTCATATTCTGATAAAGTGCCCTTCTGAATACTTAATAGCACACTCCGGATACTTGTTTTTTATTTCTTTAAAAATTACCTCTTTTTTTTGGCTGGGCGGAGTGGCTCTTGTCTGTAATTTCAGCACTCGTGGAGGCTCAGGTGGCTGAATCACCTGAGGTCAAGAGTTTGAGAACAGCCTGGCCAATATGGCGAAACCTCAACTCTACTAAAAATACAAAAATTAGCCAGGCTTAGTGGTGGGAGCCTGTAATCCCAGCTAATTGGGAAGCTGAGGCTTTTTTTTTTTTTTTTAACTGAGGGTCCCAGGGAATGAGTTGGAAGAAGAGGCTGAGAGGAGCATGAAAGGAATTTTGTTAATTTCTTCAAGGGGAAAACCATAAAACTGTCCATCTACCCATATTTTATTTGTTCCTTTTATATAATATCTGTGATTTACTGTTTAGAAGTATGATTGGTTTCATTTAAATCATATCTGCATTTTCTAATTATGCTTGCCTCAAAAATTATGGGAAAGAAAACTCTTGAGCCATTTTGCACTTCACCTATATAAACAGATGAATGAGTATTTTATAATAAACGTGTGCATGTTTATAATAATGGGTGAGATTGTCCTGACAGGCTGGTTGGCAGTATTAGTAACCACACCGAATATTTGCTGAGCAGTTGCTATTTGCAGGCACTACGAGAAGCACTTCACTCACTGAAATCCTTACCTCAGACCTCAGAGGCAGTTACTGCTATTGATTATCCGGTTTTGTGGATGAAGACATTGAGCCTCATTAAGATTACTCGTGAGCTAAATCCCCCACAGCTAGTGATCCCGTTCACTCTGTCTTCAGATGCTACGTTTTAGGGATCAGCCTCTGTTGTCAGGATGAATTGGAAAGGCACTAGAAAGGATTCAGGAAACCAGAGACCTGTTACAATTATCTAGGTAAGAGATGGTAGAAGCTGGGACTAGAATTTTGAAGGCCACAGTATAAAGAAATGGAGGGAAATTGTTAGGTCTTGGCAATGGCTTTGATATGGACATGAGGGAGAGAATGTTATTGAGAACAGGTTTTTGTTTGACATGGTGGAATAAAAACATCCATCAAAACTTAGTCTGATTCCTTATTAGAGGAAATCCAGCCAGAATAAGTGGAAGGTAAGGCATGAAGACACATTTTAAAGGAAACAGTTTCATGATTTCTAGGAAAAAGAACTGGGCTATGATTTCCTGGTCTGCCCTGAGCACTTGTACAATAGAGTTAGAAATGGTGTGCAATTCTCATAGCAGTTGGACCGCAAATGGTGCTTCTCAAGTGTTTGAAGGTGATTAAAAGCAGTTTGTTTTCTGAGCCGTTTAAATATTCCCTTTGGAAATCTTATTGAACTCATTTGCTTTCCAAACTCTTTCTCTTTAAAAAGAGGAAAAGATAAACTTCAGCTGAGCCTCTATCTCAATGAGGCTTTACTTGATTAGAAAATATTGACCAGCTGCATTAGCCCAGGACTTCTGTGGTCAATAGAGTTACTTTTCATAGGCACTGAATCTGCAATCCACAAAATCTTAGCTGGTGTTAATGATCCTTTCAGTGACTTCTCCAGCTACTATTTTACATTCTGCCAAATAGGCTGATGGGAAGAGGGTGGGGATTAGAGGCTGAGTCTCATCACATGCCTTGCCTGCCAAACAAATCTCAGATCATGGAATTATATAGTGGTAAAGATGTTTCCTCTAACATTTGAATGCCTACGCATGCTAGGCTTTTGAATATATTACCTTTAGTCTTCACAACCACTAGACATGGAATATTTTATTTTGTCCATTTTGCATAACAAAACTTCTGCATGACAGAATCAAAACTTCAGTCCTGCATATCCAAGTGTCTGCTGGCTTCCTTTACCTGTACATCATACAAGCAACCAACCAACCAACTAATTATATTCTTCTGCTTTTTTTTTTTTTTTGAGACAGAGTTTCGCTCTTGTTACCCAGGCTGGAGTGCAATGGCGCGATATCGGCTCACCGCAACCTCCGCCCCCTGGGTTCAGGCAATTCTCCTGCCTCAGCCTCCTAAGTAGCTGGGATTACAGGCACATGCCACTGTGCCCAGCTAATTTTTTGTAGTTTTTAGTAGAGACGGGGTTTCACCATGTTGACCAGGATGGTCTCGATCTGCCGACCTCATGATCCACCTGCCTCGGCCTCCCAAAGTGCTGGGACTACAGGCTTGAGCCACCGCACCCGGCCTTTTTTTTTTTCTGAGACAGAGTCTTGCTCTGTAACCCAGGTTGAAGTACAGTGGTACGATCTTGGCTCACTGCAACCTCCCCTCACCGTTTAAGTGATTCCCCTACCTCAGCCTCCTGAGTAGCTAGGATTACAGGCATGCATCACTTCACTGGCTAATTTTTATATTTTTAGTAGAGATGGGGTTTCACCATGTTGGCCAGGCTACTCTTGAACTCCTGGCCTCAAATGATCCCACCTTGGCCTCCCAAAGTGTTAGGATTACAGGTGTGAGCCACCACACCTGGCCAAACAACTAAATTGTTTACCTCCTCCTGTTGTTGGCGTGGCAGCAGCCATCTATGATTAGAAATCTAGACTCATTCTTGATTCCTCCTCTCTCTCTCAACATAATAGAGCCTATCAATTATGAAATTTTAATGGTTTTACTCCTACTACCTCTGTATTAGTTTTTTGGTTTCCCCTTTGTATTAGTTTACTATGGCTGTTATAAAAAATAGCCACAAACTTAGTGGTTTAACATGACACATATGTATCCTCCTACAGTTTGGTGGCCAGAAATCTGAAATGAGTCTTACAGGTTTAACAACAAGGTGTCAGCAAAGCCGATTCCTTCTGGAGTCTCTAGGGAAGAATTCATTTCTCTGTCTTTTCTAGTTCCTGGAAGCAACCTATATTCCTTGGCTTGTGGCCCCTTCCTTCTACTACATCACCTTTTCTCTCTTTGCTTCCTCAGTCACATGACCTACTTCCTCTCCTACAGTTAAATCTCGCTCTGCTTCCTTCTTATAAAGGCAATTGTAATTACATCTCGGGCCCACCCAGATAATTTAGGATAATTTCCCCCTCTCAAGAGTCTTAACTTAATCACATCTGTAAAGTCCTTTTTCCATGTAAAGTAACATTCACAGGTTCAAGGGTTAGGACATGGCCATCCATGGGGGTTGTTTTTCAGCCTACTACAACCTCCTAGCCTGATTCACTGTGTCCTGATCGCTCACCTGCTAGCTGGCCTCCCTACCTTTAGTTTAATTCATCTTCCCTCCCCTCCAACCATGATTTACAGCAGTGGTTCCCAAAAGCAGGTCCATAAACTGAACCCTTGGGAAGGTAGTTAAAAATACAGGTGCCAGGGGGAGCATGCGAAGGAGCAAGGGTTTAAAAATTACCTCTTGGGTAGGGTGTACACTGTTCTGGTGAGGGGTATACTTAAAGCCCAGACTTCACCACTGTACAGTTCATCCATGTAACCCAAAACCACTTGTACCCCTTAAACTATTACAATTAAAAAAAAAAGATAATAAAATGTCACCTAGCAGAAAAAACAAAACTAATTACATGATTTCTGTCCATGAGTACCCCTTATAATCTTCTGTTTTGCTTTTGCATATGTGACCAATATAAACAATTTTATGTTAAAAACAAAGAACAGGTGCCTGGGCTCTACCCCTATAGATTCTGATTCAGAAAGTCTAATGGATCTATGATTTATAAATTACCATCAGGCCAGGCACACTGGCTCACACCTGTAATCCCAGCACTTTGGGAGGCCAAGGTGGGAGCATTGCTTGAGGCCAGGAGTTTGAGACCAGCCTGGGCAACATGGCAAAATACTGTCTCTACAAAAAATACAAAAAATCAACCAGGTGTGGTGGTACACACCTGTAGTCCCAGCTGCCAGGAGACTGAGGTGGGAGGATCACCTGAGCCTGAGGAGGTGGAGATTGCTGTGAGCCATGATCGTGCCACTGCACTCCAGCCTGGGCAACAGAGTCAGACCTCATCTCAAAAAAAAATAAAGTAAACGAATGAGTAAAACTTTATGGCATGATGAGAGCTACAGAATTTCCATAGAGAAGAAACTCAGGATAGGAGTTTGAGAGAGTGACCCATAGGAGAATTATCATAACATTGTCTGCATCACAAGCATGCTGCTTTTACATTGCCCCGTACAGATCAGTACACATAGCAAGGTTTTCTATTTCTAAGGTTTTTATTCATATATTAGTTTTAAAACAATTTTTTTGATTTTTTTTTCTGGGGCAGAGTCTTACTCTGTTGCCCAGGCTGGAGTGCGATGGCATGATCCTGGCTCACTGCAACCTCTGCCTCCTGGGTTCAAGCAATTCTCCTGCCTCAGCCTCCCGAGTAGCTGGACTACAGGCATCTACCACCACGCCTGGCTAATTTTTGTATTTTTAGTAGAGATAGGGTTTCACCATATTGGCCAGGCTGTTCTAGAACTCCTGACCTTGTGATCCACCCACCTTGACCTCTCAAAATGCTGGGATTATGGGTGTGAGCCACCGTTCCCAGCCATAATTGTTTCTAAATTAGAAGTAGCTTTCAGGGATCTATGCAGGCTAGTGAGGGGAGAGGGAGAAGGCTAAAATCTTCCTGCTCCACATCCCAACTTGTTATTCTATTGTTTTTCTCATGCCCAATTAGGTTTGGGGACCTCTGATTCTGACTATAAACTTATTAGGGACAGAGATTGTGTCTCCTTCTATATTTAATCCCCAGCTTCTAGGACACTGTTTGGCACGTCATTGGCATTCAATTAATCTGTATTCAACAAATGTTCAAAGAATCAATGAACAAATTAATGGAATAAATTCTAGTACAAAAGAGTTTGTTGGCTGGGCGTGGTGGCTTATGCCTCTAATCCCAACACTTTGGGAGGCCAAAGTGGGTGGATTGCTTGAGGTCAGAAGTTTGAGACCATCCTGGCCAACATGGTGAAACTCCATCTCTACTAAAATACAAAAAATTGCTAAGCATGGTGGCAGGTGCCTGTAATCCCAGCTACTTGAAAGGCTGAGGCAGGAGAATTGCTTGAACCCAGGAGTTAGAGGTTGCAGTGAGCCAAGATTGTGCAACAGCAAAAAAAAAAAAAAAAAAAAAAAAAAAGGAAAAAGAAAGAAAGAAAAAGAAAAGAGTTTGTTCTTACTAAGAGACAACCTGTATCAGTGAGAACCTGAGACTAGGGATTAAAGGATTTGTTGGTTTGGGAGGCAAAGGTGGGTGGATTGCTTGGTCTAGGAGTCTGAGGCCAGTGTGGGCAACATGGTGAAACCCTGTCCTTACAAAAAACACAAAAATCAGCTGGGCATGGTGGTATGTACCTGTAGTCCCAGCTATTTGGGAGGCTGAGGTGGGAGGCTCCCCTGAGTCTGGGGACGTTAAGGCTACAATGGGCCATGATCACAGCACTGCACTCCAGCCAGAGTAGCAGAGGGAGACCCTGTGAGCATTTGCTGTTGAAGAGTGTACACATGCCTGTGATGTAAGCCTAAAGTGAATGCACACACTTTTAAGCAGTGAAAAGCCAAGCAGATGCACATTATTTTATATCTGTCTAGATATGGGGTATACAGATAATAGCAAACACCTGAGAAGCACTTACTATGTGTCAGGCACTGTTCTAAGCACAGCACATGTATTAACATGTACATGTATCACCTCATTTAATTTTTACAAGAACCTTAACCTCTCATGAAAATTCCATTTTCCAGTGATGAAATAATGTAGTTAAATAATTGGCTCATGGTCACATAGCTAGGGAGTGGATTCAAACCTGGGCTGCCTAGTTTCAAGTTAGGTGATGAGAGAAAGTACAGCAGAAGCATTTTATTTAATCTCAGGCTTGAGAAAGGCCTGGCTTTATTATTATGATTATTGAAAATTCAAGGCCTTTTATTAAATATGCTGAATTGTGTAACTATCACCATGACACAACATTGTCATTACTCCAGTAAGATGCCACATGCCTGATTAAGTTAATCCCTCTTCGTACCTCCAGCCATAGGAAATCAGTAATCTACCTTCTATCTCTATAGAGGTACATTTTATGTAAATAGATTCATATAATATATACTCTTTTGTGTTAGCTTCTTTCATTTACTCTATTTTGTAGATTCATCCATGTTGTAGCGTGTATTAGTATTATTTTTTTTTTGAGACAGGGTCTCTCTCTGTTGCCCAGGCTGGAGTGCAGTGGCATGATCACAGCTCACTGCAGCCTCCACCTTCTGGGATCCATTGATCCTTCCACCTCAGCCTCCCAAGTAGCTGGGACTATAGGCCCATGCCACCATAACTGGCTAATTGTGTGTGTGTGTGTGTGTGTGTGTGTGTGTGTGTGTGTGTGTGACAGGGTTTTGACATGTTACCAGGCTGGTCTTGAACTCTTGAGTTCAAGTAATCTGCCAATCTCAGCCTCCCAAAGTGCTGGGATTATAGGCGTGAGCCAGTACACCTGGCCTTCTTTCCTTTTTATGGCTGAATAATATTCCACTGCACAGCTCTGTCACATTTTGTTTACCCATTGATGAATATTTGGGTGGTTTCCACTTTTTGGCTATCATGAATAATGTTTCTATGAATATTCATATAAAGGTTTTTTGTGGACATATGTTTTCATTTCTCTTGGAATAGATTCTTAGAAATGGAATTGCTTGATGGTATGGTTATTTTGTTTACTTTTGTCAATGTTTAATGTTTAAGAAACTATGGCCTGACATTTAAGCCAAGATATGAAGGGTGAGAAAAAGACAAGGGTAAAGAAGGGAAAATGTTCTAGGCAGTGAGAAAACCACTAGTTTCTTTGTTTCATATGTAGTAACTACAAGGAAACAATAATTGTATTTTATATCTAAAACCTGAGGCAAAATAGTGTTATCACAGGAAATCTGTCTATTTCTTGATGATTATAAATGTGCCTACATCACAGCCAGGTAGCCTTTTCTCAGTGTGAATTGAAATATTCTATGAGAAATTGTTACAAAAACAAAATCCAAACTAATTAAAAAATAAGACAAAGCAAGCAAACGAGCAAAACTCCAAACTCTGGCCCTGTTGTTAGTCTTACACAAGAAGGGTATATGCCAAAATGTCCATGACTTTTCCTTCTATTCTGTCTTCCTCTGTGTTTCAGCAAGTTTATCACCTCAATGCATAGCAATAATATTTGCAGTCTGAAAGCCACAGCTCTGTTTGCATTGCTTCCCACAAGACAAATGGTGTTCAGTGAAATGCAGGGAAAAAATCATACTCAAGCCATGTTTTTCCAATATGCTTTCCCCCTTTTTGTCAAATTGTGTTAAAGTTTTGCATGTATGCATGTGTGTTTCCCTTTCTCTCTGCTTTTCAGTGTGAGACAGAGCAAGTATTCATGACTCTGGCAGTTCAGCTCATCAGTTGAATACACAATACATTGGTTAATCCAAGGTGACCTTCGGGCTGAAACTCCATTTGCAAAGGCAGCTGCAGTACAACCATGAGGCAATTACGACATTGCAAGCCATGAGTGTAAAGTTAGAGAGATGATTTCTGGAAGGCCCCAAAGAGAGTTTTTACTTCTTAGTCTTATGACCAGAAATTCATGGCACATTAAGTCTTCCATCTGAAAGCTAAGAGAATCCCTTGTCACAGCTTCTAACTTCTAAGAGACTGCAGAGAGAAAATGTCAGGATTTCTCTGGATGAAAAGTATTCTCCAAGTATAGTGATACAATTCCAGCCAGAATACTAGGATTATAGGTGTGAGCCACCATGCCTGGCCCTCTATACTTTTAAGATTAAGGGAGGCCAAGCTTGGTGGCTCGTGCCTGTAATCCCAGCACTTTGGGAAGCCAAGGCAAATGAATCACCTGAGGTCAGGAGTTCAAGATCAGCCTGGCCAACATGGCGATACCCTGTCTCTACAAAAATAAAAAAATTAGCTGGGGGTGATGGTGGGTACCTGTAATCCCAGCTACTCAGGAGGCTGAGGTGGGACAATCGCTTGAACCTGGGAGGCAGAGGTTGCAATGAGCAAGATCTCATCACTGCATTCCAGCCTGGGCTAAAGAGACTCCATCTCAAAAAACAAACAATCAAAAAACAAAAGAAAAGCCCTCACCAAAAACCAGGCAGACACCAGCACTGTGCTGTTTATGCAGCCTGCAGAACTGTGAGCTAAATAAATGTCATCTTTATAAATTACCCAACCTCAGGTATTCCTTTATAGCAACACAAAACAGACAAAGACATCTGCTTGGAGATCAGTAGTGGCCATTGTTTTCATCATCTACTTAAAATTCTTGCTCCTGACTTTTAGAAATGGCCCATTGGTTTTCTTCGTAATAATGCCACTCTCAAGTTTGTTTCGTTCTGTTGATCTGGCTCTACTACTATGTACCGTGGGTAGGCACATGACCCAGACCTGAATAATTGGAGAAAGGCATATCCCTGTTCACAGTAATTGGCTCAGAAATGAGCATGTCACCCAAGCTGAGATCATGAGATGCCTGAGCTTTTGCTGAAAGTGGGTTGTCAGACTGCTGCTAAACATCTTCTCTAGCTACAAGGAGGTACCCTGTCTATAATAGGAGAGAATAAGCCAACAGAGAGGAAAGCAGGACCCAGAGATGGAGAACAGTGGCATCCTCTCAGAATCAGGAGCCAGCTATGTTAACACCTGTACAGTCTTTGGACCATTTGACTTTAAGCCAGTAATTTCTTCTGTGTTGTTAGGATAGGAGGATGTTCTATTACATGCAACCAAAAAACTTCTGACCATAGGGGCCACCCAAAGCTGCATTTATCGCTAGAAGAAAATGGATTTTTCTCCTTATTTTTAACTCCCAACCTTGTTTTTCTTTATTTTTATTTTTTTTTTTTTTGTGGGATGGAGTCTCACTCTATTCCCCAGGCCAGATTGCAGTGACACGACTTCGGCTCACTGCAACCTCGGCCTGCCATAACCCCCAACTTTGAATCAACATAGGAATCCAAAATAATCTCATCACATGAAGCTGGTTTCAGCATGTTTTGGCTTTACCTATATACAAGTGCCATACATAAAAATCTCAGCAAATAGCCCGGCACAGCAGCTCACACCTGTAATCCTAGCACTTTGGGAAGCCGAGACAAGAGGATCGCTTGAGCCCAGGAGTTTGAGATCAGCCTGAACAACACAGCAAGACCTCATCTCTAAAAAATAAAAATTAAAATTAACCAGGCATGGTGGGGTATGCCTCTTAATCCTAGCTCCTCAGGAGGTTGAGGGAGGATTACTTTAGCCCAGGAGTTTAAGTGAGCTATGATGATGATTAGTGAGCTATGATGATGATACTGTACTCCTGCTTGGGTGACAGAGGGTGACCCTGTCTCAAATAAATAAATAGATAAAAAATAAGCGAGTTAAAAGTGGAAGAATCCCAGTGATTCGTAACCTAAAAAGGCAAAGTGACTCTCCCAGGGCCATATGTTGTATTATGATTGAAGTGTCATGGTATCAGAGTCTTCTACTCTCTGTCACTATCTTTTTGTGAAATTAATTTGAAAATCTAATATTCCAAAAGCAACATAGCAATTACCAAATAATGATCAACTTAAAAAAAAAGTAAAATAGGATCAAAAGCATCAGAACACATCACTCATTGCTTCTTGGCCTTTTGGCTAAGATGTAGTGCAGAACACATCATGTATAATAAGGATAAGTCATATTTTATCAAGTTTGATTCCACTGTACATAAAAATAAATATATGTGCACATATATGTAGATATCTGTGGCATGAGCCTGATATGTATCTCGTCTTTTTAACTGTGGTGCATGCACTGTCTAAGCTTGAAAGCTTCTCCACTGCATACTTGGATTCCTTTATGAGGATGTTTTCATCTAAAAGGGAAAAAAAAGTGTATTTTTCATACCAATAAAGGGTCACCTGGCATTCCAGTCTAGCTAGCCCATGTGGATGGCCTGGATTCTAACAAAGATTCTGTGCCTGAGTTATGAACACAACATTTTTCTGTTTGTCTTCCACATCACTGAGCTACCAGCAACAAGAGTGTGCTTTTGGAAGGCTTTTGGGATTCTTTGGGGGATGAAAGTGCTGCATAAAATCAAGTCTGGTCTGTTTATGGATATAATTCCCTGTGCCCAGAGATCAGGATGTGCACTGCGGTCTGAATTACACTGCATCTGATTCTCATTAACTGCCTGTGATTTTCCCCCTGGATCCGGTTTCTCTGCCCTTTCTGAATAACTGTGCACATGGCTGGCTTCCGCAGATTGCTCAGCCCTGGTCATCTGCAATCGAGTCCACTGCTCTGTTATAACCTGTGCTGCAATTTGAGTGGACCCATATCAGGAGTGTTTTAGGCACAAACATTCTGTCTAATAATTAAATGGACTCCCTAAGCTGAATGCTGCTGCTTTAGAGTTTATTACCAATCACTATGGGAAAGGGGTAGATTTGATTTCTTAAGCCTGGAGAAAGAAAACTGAACAATAAAGGTTTATTACTAAAACTTGTATGATGCTGTCGGCTGAATTGTTTCCTCCTCAAATACATATATTGAAGCACTAACCCCTAATATGATTGTACTTGGTGAGAAGGCTTTTCAGAGGCAATTAAGGTTATAGGAGGTCATAAGGGTGGGGTCATAATGCAATAAAATTGGTGGTCTTCTAAGAACAGGAAAAAAGAAAGATCTTTCTCCTTTTTCACATGTGCAATGCATGCACCTGAGGAAAGACCAGCACATAGTGAGGTGGCTGTCTGCAAGCCTGGGAGAGGGCCCTCACCAGAACTTCATCTCAGGCTTCCATCCTCTAGAACTGTAAGAAAATACAGGTCTGTGGTTCAAGCCACCCAGTCTACAGTGTTTTGCTATGGCAGCCCGAGCTAAATGATAGCTGGCAAGCAAAGCCTATCTTAATCCTTTTTTAGTACAAGAAAAGGGTTGCAGATTTTTTTTTTTTTTTTTTTTGAGACAGAGTCTCATACTGTTGCCCAGGCTGGAATGCAATGGCGTGATCTTGGCTCACTGCAACCTCTGCCTCAGCGATTCTCCTGCTTCAGCTTCCTGATTAGCTGGGATTACAGTTGCACACAGGCACACCTGACTAATTTTTTCTGTTTTGAGTAGATGGGGGTCTCACTATGTTGGCTAGACTGGTCTTGAACTCCTGACCTTGTGATCTGCCCACCTCAGCCTTTCCAAAGTTCTGGGATTACAGGCATGAGCCACCATGCCCAGCAGCAGACTTCTAATTAACCTAATAAATACATATATAGTGCCTACTATGTGCCAGTCATGTTTTAAATCCTTAACAATTGTTAACTCATGCAATCTTCACAACTCTTAGTCAGGATGAGCTAAGTTGTGCTGCAGTGACAACTCCCAGATTTTAATGTTTAGAATCACAGGTGTGTATTTCTCCCTCACACCTGTCACTTTCTTGGATCTGGTAGGGGAAGGTAGAATAGGGGATGCTTTTACCTGGAAATGACGCTTCCCTTATGCTCACTTTTCATTGGCTAAAGCAAGTCACAGGCTTCCTTTAACTTTAAGAAGATGGGAAAGTGCTATCCCACCATGTTTCTGGAAAGAAGAGAACCAGACATATTTGTTGATCAGCAAAAATGACTACTGTAACCATTTTATGAAGAATATGCTTTTACTGTTCCTATTTTACAGATGAGAAAACAGAGAGTTATGTAACTTGTCCTAGATCACAAAACTAGTCAACAGAGTCAGATTACCAGGCTTAGCAAGTCAAAATACAAGACACCCAGTTAAATTTGAATGTCAGATAAACAACAAATCAATTTTTAGCAGAAATATGTCTTAAATCTGCATATGGGATATATTTATACTAAAAAAACTATTCATTGTTTATCTGAAATTCAAGTTTAACTGGGTGTCCTGTATTTTATCTGGCAACCCTAAGCCAGGCAATCCCCAGCCAGGATTTGAACCCAAGCATTTGGCTCCGGAGATGAATATTCAGTACTGTTGTCTTGCTTCTGCGACCTTCTTTTGTTCCTCTGCCAATGTTAATTTAATATTTATTCCTCAACCATATGAATAAGGCTGAAAGCAAATTTGAGGACTTTTCTATGGGGGTGAGGGATAAAAAGCCTTTTGAAAATATTTTTCCACTGATAGTTTCACGCAGAGTCCTGGGAGCTGGGGTGTGGGGGCCTGGGGGCGTAGGAGGAGATGGAGTCTCTCCTGTAGAAAAGAACCTGTCCATTTTCAAATGTGTCTAGTGATCTGCCGCCTAATGTTTCTTAGCTAATGGAAGGGAAATGTGGGGCAGATAATCAAAATGACAGTTAATCCCCAAAACTTTCCCCTGTGACTTTGAAGTGTGGCATGTTTGCCTTTTAAATTATGAAGCACTTAGGCTGATAATAAAATTAGTTTGCATTCTCTGACCACAGTAATTGAGGATTCAGGCTTGAGGAGTTGGATCCACACCAGTGGTAGACAGTGGGCATATAATTATGTATGGGAAATTAGAAAGAAAATTATGTATGTGAATAGGGTGAGTCTGAGGGGGAGTGTAAAGCCAGCTTAAGACCACATTTTTCAGATATTTTCCCACAAGGCTGATAGTTGACATGCAAATAATTGTTAACAGTGGTAATAGCTGATGCATGTTTAACATTTAATAAATACTTACTAATTGCTTGGCACACAGCCTGGTATAAAGTGGAAATTAAATATTTGTTAAATCAATGAATGATTGATACCCTATAAAGTAGGCACTATCATTTGCCTTATTTTACAAATGAGGAACAGGAAGTTAGGCTAAGTGACAATCTGATTAAAATCAGGCGAGGCTGGGCATGGTGGCTCACACCTGTAATCCCAGGACTTTGGGAGGCTGAGGCAGGTGGATCACAAGGTCAGGCATTCAAGACCAGCCTAGCCAAGTTGGTGAATCCCCATCTCTACTACAAATAAAATAAAAATTAGCCGTGCGTAGTGGCAGGCGCTTGTAATCCCAGCTACTCGGGAGGCTGAGGCAGAGAATTAATTGAAACCTGGGAGGCAGAGGTTGCAGTGAGCCAAGATCGTGCCACTGCAAATTCAGCCTGGGCAACAGCGAGACTCTGTCTCAAAAAAAAAAAAAAGAAAAAAATAATCAGGTTAACAACTTCTCCTCCTCCTCGTCATCGTCCTCCTCCTCCTCCTCCTCCTCGTCGTTGTCGTCCTCCTCCTCCTCCTCCTCCTTTTTCCTCCTCCTCCTTCTCCTCCTCCTCCTTCTTCTTTCTTCTTTTCTTCTTTTTTTCTTTTCTTCTTCTTCAAATCAGGGCAACTGCTGAAGATCTTTGGGCCTAGGCAAGAACTTTGATTTATCCGAGAATTAGTCAGCAGAGTTCCTAGTTCCTGATTACTACTCCTCTTGATTTGACTTGGTCTTCAAAGACTTTGAATCAAGCAACTGAAACTTGTGACCCATTGCCTCTATTAGGAATAATGGCTATTAAACAATTAGTAAGAATCGATTCACATGTCTGAGCCCTTGGATTAAAAAAATACCCAAGCACAGAAGATTAACATTTCAATGCTGCTATGTGGCCTGAGTTTCATGTAATTCCCTGCAAAAGGACACAGAATCTTTCCCTAGATGAGGTTTCAAAGCAAGGTCCAGTCATCTTTTGGTATTCATGGGGAATTGATTCTAGGACACTGGTGGATCATAAAATGCAAGGACGCTCAGTCCCTTTAATTAAATATAGTATTGTTTTTATATAACTTATGCACATCCACCTGCATACTTTTTCTTTTCTTTTTTACTGAGATGGAGTTTTACTGTGTTGCTCAGGCTGGGCATGAATGCCTGGGCTTGAGCAATCCTCTTGCCTCAGCCCCTGCAAAGTGTTGGGATTACAGGCATAAGCCACATGCCCAGCTACATCCTCCTGTGTACTTTAAATTATCTTTATATTACTTATAATACCTATCCAATGTAAATGCTATATAAATAAAATCAAGCATTGCTTTACAATGAGGATACCTTCTGAGAAATGGGTTTGAGTATTTCCTCATTGTTCAAACATCAGAGAGAGTACCTACACAAACCTAGATTGTACAGCCTGCTACACACAGAGGCTAGATGGTATAGCCTAATAGCCTCTTGCTCCTGGGCTCAAAGAAACCACCTACTCAGTGAGGCCCAGGCAGACTAATTTCAGGTATTAATACTGGAGATCCCTCAGTATCCCCTTATTGTGTGCCTTGATGCAAGGGCTGAGGAAAAGGAAAGTAAATGCAAGTCTGAAGAGTCTGTTTTTGGACAACAGGCTGCTCAACATTGACGTATTCCTTGGATACATATGTATTTTGAGATGGAGTCTTGCTCTGTTGCCCAGGCTGGAATGCAAGTCTTGATCTGGACTCACTGTAACCTTTGCCTCCTGGGTTCAAGCAATTCTCCTGCCTCAGCCTCCTGAGTTGCTGGGATTACAGGCATCTTTCACCACCCCCAGCTAATTTTTGTATTTTTAGTAGAGATGGGGTTTCACTGTCTTGGCCAGGCTGGTCTCAAACTCCTAACCTTGTGATTCCCAAAGTGCTGGAATTATAGGCGTGAGCCACCGTGCCTGGCCTCCTTTGGCTGTTTAACAAATTTCGGCGACCCACTAGGGATATATGAATAAGCTGGGCATTCACACCCCGTAGACTTAACAGAGTAGGAGAAAATACCAGTCAGCATTTCTATTGAAAATACTTTTATTTAGTTATTACTATATCCCAGGTTCTGTCCTAAGTTCTTTATCATGATATTATCTTTAAACCATCCAAACAGTCTTGTGGGCTTCTTTAACGCTGCTAATGGGTATGCAGCTTGGTAATGCCACTTTGGAAAACTGTTTGACAATACCTTCCAAGCTGAGCGTATGCAAACCCTATGACCCAGCAGTTCTACTCTTCTGTATTTACTGAGCAGAAATGCATACATGTGTTCACCAAAAGACATGTTTTAGAATGTTCATAGCAGCACTGTTCTGAGTGGGCCTAAATTCATCAGGCAGGATCCCTTTCGAAAGAGCCAGTAACTTCACATAGAGGGATTTCACTGCTCTTCTGAAGTGGTGATGCCAACCGCCTATAGAGAGGACCACACAGTAAGGAACTATGGGGCCCTTTAGCAGCTGAGAACAGACATTGGCTGACAGGCAGCAAAGAAGTGGGAACCTCAGTCTTAGGAACACAAGGAATCAAATTCTGTAAGCATCTGTATTAGCTTGGAAGAAGACCCCAAGCTCCACATGAGGATGCAGCCTGGCTGACCCCTTGAATTCAGCCTTATGAGAACCCTGAACAAAGAATCCAGATAAGCCATGCCCAGACTTCAGAGCTGCAAAAACTGAGATGATGAGTGAATGTTGGCTGGGTACAGTGGCTCACACCTGTAATCCCAGCACTTTGGGAGGCCGAGGTGGGAGGATAGCTTGAGCCAAGGAGTTTGAGACCAGCTTGGACAACATAATGAGACCTTGTCTCTACAAAAAATTTTTAAATTGTTAGCCCGGTGTAATATTACCCTCAGGTACACTGGCTTACACATGTAATCCTAGCACTTTGGAAGGCTGAGGCAGGAGGATCACTTGAGCCTAGGAATTTAGGCCCAGCCTGGATAACATAATGAGACCATATCTCTACAAAAAATTTTTAAAAATATTTTCTGGCCCACCTGTAGTCCCAGCCACTCAGGACGCTGAGGTGGGATGATCATTTGAGCCCAGGAGGTGGAGGTTGCAGTGAGTCCAGATCATGCCACTCCACTCCAGCCTGGGCAACAGAGGAGGACTCTATCTCAAAAAAACAAAACAAAACAAAAATAAGTGAATGTTGTTTTAAGCCATTAAGTTTCTGGTAACTTGTTACACATTAGAAAACTAAAAACTTGGCTGGGTGCGGTGGCTCATGCCTGTAATCCATGCACTTAGGGAGGCTGACGAGGGTGGACCACCTGAGGTCAGGAGTTTGAGACCAGCCTAACCAACATGGTAAAAACCCTGTCTCTATAAAAAATAAAAATAAAAAAATAGCCAGGCATAGTGGCAGGTACCTGTAATCCTGGCTACTTGGGACACTGAGACAGGAAGAATTGCTTGAACCCAGGAAGTGGTGGTTATGGTGAGTCGAGATCATGCCATTGCACTCCAGCCTGGGTGACAAAGCGAGGCTCTATCTCAAAAAAAGAAACAACAACAACAACAAAAAAAACTAAAAACTTACAAAACATCACCTTTTTCTCTCTAAGGCGATATGTGAAACTCTGGTGTCTCAAATTCTTTGTGTATGCTTAAGATGATTTTTATTCTGCAACTCCTAATTGAGAGGTGGTTATTTCCTTGTCTTTGCTACTCATTTTTAAAACATTGATACATCAGCCAGGCACGGTGGCGCCTGTAATCCGAGCACTTTAGGAGGCCGAGGTGGGTGGATCACCTGAGGTTAGGAGTTTGAAATGAGCCTGGCCAACGTGGTGAAACCCTGTCTCTGATAAAAATACAAAAATTAGCCGGGTGTGGTGGCACATGCCTGTAATCCCAGCTACTTGGGAGGCTGAAGCAGAAGAATTGCTTGAACCTGGGAGGTGGAGGTTGCAGTGAGCTGACATAGTGCTATTGCACTCCAACATGTGCAACAAGAGTAAAACTCCATCTCAAAAAGAAAATCTATACATCCTGTTATAATTATTGTTTCAATTATCAACCTTTAAAAGGATAAATAGGGGCTGGACAAGGTGGCTCATGCCTCTAATCTCAGCACCTTGGGAGGCCGAGGTGGGTGGATCATGAGGTCAGGGGATCGAGATCCTGGCTAACATGATGAAACCCCATCTCTACTAAAAATACAAAAAAAAAAAAAAAATAGACCTGGTGCCATGCCCCCGTTATCCCAGCTACTTTGGAGGCTGAGGCAGGGGAATCACTTGGACCAGGGACGGAAGGTTGCAGTGAGCCGAGATTACGCCACAGCACTCTAGCATGGGTGACAGAGTGAGACTCCTTCTCAAAAAAAAAAAAAAAAGTAAATAAATTATGGTATGGTGGTATAGTCATACAGTGGAACACTGTGCAGCAATGCACGTGAATTATCTATAATTACATACAAAGGATGAGTATATTTCACAAATATTCAATCTTTTATAAAGTTTGAAGACAGGGAAAAATACTGTATTAGACATTGGATAGTGGTTAGTCTTAGGGGATGGTGAGACAGGCAGAATTCTAAGGTGGGGACATGATATCTGCCCCCTAAGGTTGCTCCTTCGTATAATCCGTGTTCCTCAAGTATAGGTGTGACCTGTGACTTGGTGGACTATCACTCCTGTTATTAAGGTCCCTAATCACCCAGGAGAGTATCATGGGTCGGCCTGTCCTAATCAGGCAAGCTCCTACAATGAGCAGTCAGAGGTAAGAGACAGAAGTCAGAATGACAAGCTGCTTCTAGCTTGGAAGGGAGCCACTGTTGTGAGCTGTCTATGGGGCAGGAACCACATGGCAAGGAACTGGGCAGCCTGCAGGAGCTGAGAGTGGGCCCTTGCCAACAGCTAGCAAGGGAGGGAGCTGGACCCATGTTATACAGCCATCAGGAGCTGATTCTGCCAGCGATTCCAACGAGCTCAAGTCCTGAATGAGAACCCAAGCCTTGGCTGACATCTTGATTGCTAACTCATGAGGCCTGAGATATAGCTAAGCTGTGCCTGCACTCCTGACCCATGGAAACTGAGATAATAAATCTGTGTTGTTTTAAGCTACTCAACTTGTAGTAGTGGGATACATAGCAGTAGAAACCTAACACAGAGGGTAGGGACGAGAAGGAGGCTACTGGGCATTGAGAGTGTTCTGTTTCTTAATCTAAGTGATGGTCACATGCGTATATGTAATTTGTGAAGTTTGTATTTTACACTTAGGATGTGTACACTTTTCTCTATGTATTATATACTTGATACAAAGTTATTTAAAAGTGAATCTTTTGAAATTGGTTGCATATTATAATCTCTGCTCTATAGTTGAGGATATGGAAGCCCAGAGACACCCAAGCCCAGGCCCACCTGAATCCACTGTGCTCTGTGGTCTGTATTGTAGCCTATCCATCTTGTTAATGGTCAGAAAACAGAAATAGCCCCTTGGTGGTGCTACTCTTGGTAAAATACTTAAAAAAAAGGGGGGGTGGTGGGGGAATAACTCCTTAGAATTAGAATGAGTCAGACCTTTGATATATGTTATTTTGATTGTTCAGGAGACCCTGATAATAATTGCAGTCATTCTCTAGTGCTGCAGTAAGGGACCTCTGATAAATGTGACCTTTTATTGCTGTCCGTTGCCACTCCTCTTTACAGGGACTGACAACAAATGTATCTACTAGAGATTCTGGCTTTTGACCCCGCCTGTCAACAACTGAGAAGGAAAGGAGAGATAAGGAGTGAGGTAAGAGTTCACCCAAGATGTGTTTGTTCAGGAAAAAGCATTTATTACAACAGCACTTTCTTTAAAAATGCAACAAACCAAAAGCCTAGCAACAATCTTCCAAAGATTACCAAAACACTATCAATAAACAATCACTTAAGCAGAATCAAACAACTTCAGAAATTAAGAACCTAAAGTTTAAAAATTATTCTCCTTAAAAATAACAACTACTGCCGGGCAAAGTGGCTCATGCCTATAATCCCAGCACTTTGGAAGTCCCAGGCGGGTGGCTTACCTGAGGTCGGGAGTTCAAGACCAGCCTGACCAACATGGAGGAACCCCCATCTCTACTAAAAATACAAAATTAGCAGGGCGTGGTGGTGCGTGTCTGTAATCCCAGCTGAGATTGCGCCATTGTACTTCAACCTGGGCAACGAAAGCAAAACTCTGTCTCAAAAAACAAACAAAACCCCACAAAAACAAAAAACTACACTGTCCCATACAGTAGCCAAGTGTGGTTATTGACCTCTTGAAAGATAGTCTTAATTGAAATGTGCTATGTAAATACACATTTCAAATACTTAGAAAAAAAGAATGTAAATATTTCAGTGGCATTATGTTGATTATATGTTGAAATCATAATTTTTAGACATTGGGCTACGTAAGATATATTATTAGGAACTAGAATATACAAAATTTCATCTGTCACTCATATTACATTTCCATTGGATGCATTGATTTAGTACATTGCAGGTTCTTCACAAAAGACATATACAAAGGAAAAAAATAGGGCTTTAATTTTTTTTTTTTGAGAGGGAGTTTTACTCTTGTTGCCCAGGCTGGAGTGCAATGACGTGATCCTGGTTCACTGCAACCTCTGCCTGCTGGGTTCAAGTGATTCTCCTGCCTCAGCTTCCTGAGTAGCTGGGATTATAGGCACACACCACCACACCCAGCTTATTTTTGTATTTTTAATAGAGATGGGGTTTCACCATGTTGGCCAGGCTGGTCTCGACCTCCTGACCTCAGGTGATCCACCCACCTTGGCCACCCAAAGTGCTGGGATTATAGGCGTGAGCCACCACGCCCGGCTTAAGGCTTTAATTTTATGCCATCATTATTTGTTTGGTTTTGTTTATTGTTGTTTTAAGAGATAGAGTCTCCCTATGTCACCCAGGCTGGAGTACAGTGGCACAGTCAGAGCTCACTGCCACTTCAAACTCTGGTGCTCAAGCCATCCTCCCTCTTCCTCCTCCCAAAGGATTACAAGTGTGAACCCTTGGGCCTGGCCCATTATTTGTTTGTTGTTGATATTTTTCTTTGTTTTTGAGGCAGGTTCTTGCTTTGTAACCCAGGCAGGAGTGCAGTGGTGCCAACGTGGCTCAAGGTAGCCTCAACCCCTTGGGCTTAAGCGATCCTCCCACCTTAGGTCCCCATATATCTGGAACTACAGGTGTAAGTCGCCATACCAGGCTAAGTTTTGTATTTTTTGTAGAGTCAGGGTTTCACCATGTTGCTCAGGCTGGTCTTGAACTCCTGAGCTCAAGAGATCTTCCCATCTTAGCCTCCCAAACTGCTGAGATTACAGGTGTGAGCTACCACATCCAGCCTCATTACATGTTTTTAAAATTATCTTTTTTTCTGATTATAAATGTATTATAACATAGTAAAAAAGATTGGACACATAGAAAATCATAAATTAGAAAGCAAAATCTCTCCTTTAAGCTGAATCATTTTAATTAACATTATGGCCTATATTCTTATAAACTCTCTCTCTCTCTATCTTTATATACATACATATATATATGTATATATATATGTACACCCACATACTGTATATGATCTATTATATAAACATTATTTTGGCTAAATCTATCATGGACTTTTTTCTGTAATAATACATAGGTGGCTAGTTCACTATGTAAATGTATTTATTTACACAATCTCCTATTGATTTAGGTTGGGTTTTTTCTTTCTTATGAAGACTTCCACTGCTACTGATGACCCCATGCATACATCTTTTTGTACTTGTTCAGTTATTTCCTTAGGATCCATTCCTATAGCATTGTTGGGTCAAAAAAAAAAAAAAAAAACAGATGACACATTTTTGATTCCTACAGTGCCTTGTTTGTTAGTTTGTGTTTTACTCTTAACAATAAGTTCTCAGGCTTAGAGAACATCTATTTTTGGTGTATTGCACCCTGCATGGTTGTGGGCAGGGATCATCTCTTATGGGTTCCCCTCTCACTCCCTGCTTCCATACCCCTTTCAGCTTTTGAGGCTCAAAGATGGTTCAGGTTTTGATTCTTTAGAAAAGAAGTTGGTTGGTATCCTTAGGGAAGAATGTAATTAAAATGACCATGGACTTTTCTAATTCTTGAAACTGAACCATCACCTAGGGCACTGTCCAGCTTACAGGTGCCTCCTGTAGACTCAAGTGCTGCTGTTGGTTTCAATCAGCGTTGAGCTAAGTGGTGGAGTCTTACATGGCTCAAGAGTGCAACCTATGGGCCAGGTGTGGTGGCTCATGCCTGTAATCCCAAGCACTTTGGGAGTCTGAGGTGGGTGGTAGATACCTGAGGTTAGGAATTTGAGACCAACCTGGCCAACATGGTGAAACCCTATTCTACTAAAAATATGAAAATAAGCCAGACATGGTAGTGGGTGCCTATAATCCCAGCTACTTGGGAGACTAAGGCAAGAGAATTACTTGAACCAGGGAGGAGGGGGTTGCAGTGAGCTGAGATTGTGCCACTGCACTCCAGGCTGGGTGATGGAGTGAGACTTCATTTCAAAAAAAAAAAGGAGGCAACCTAAGTGTAAGGACACCTTTAGAAGGAAGCTGTGGGCAAGGCAAGCACTGACAAGCTGGTAAAGTAACAAGCTGGTAAAGTCCCTTTGATTAGGAACATATAAAGCAAATTATTAATGGGGTGCCATGATCATTTTCACTGTGGATGAATCTGTGAATGTTAATAAATATTTAGTGTAAGAGATATCTCATTGCAACACAGATAGTTTCAACCTCCTTGCCAAGTGCTTGGGGCTTAGTGCCTACTCTAGAAATGTTATTATGTTGAATTGGCTATGAAGAAATAGTAAATATCAACTAGCCAGGCTCAGTGGCTCACATCTGTAATTCCAGCACTTTGGGAGGCCGAGGCAAGAGGATCCCTTTGAGCTCAGGAGGTCATGACCAGCCTGGACACATGGTGAAACCCTGTCTCTACAAAAAAATTAGCCAGGGGGTGCTGATTTGCACCTTCAGTCCCAGCTACTTGGGAGGCTGAGGTTGGGGGATGACTTGAACGCCGGAGGCGGAGATTGCAGCGGGCAGAGATTGAGCCCTGCACTACAGCCCAGGAGACACAGTGAAACCTTATCTCAAAAAAAAAAAAAAAAAGAAAAGAAAAGAAAAAGAAGAGTCAACTGGCCTTAGCACTGGTAGGATCAGGAAGCATCATGTAAGTCATCTAGTCATATCACATTCTAGAAACGTGCTTCAGTCCTACCATTGAACAACCTTAGGATTCAAAACCACCAGATTAATGGTCTATGTATTTTTTTCATGGGGAAAATTGAAAATGTCAGCTACAGAGTTCTAAAAGTTCTTTTATTATCAATTCCTAGCAATCTTACTGTGTTACCACATCAAGGAGTACCTGGAAATTAGTACATGCTCAATTGCCCTTATTTACTGAAATGAATGCCATGTACCCAATTATTATGCTAGTAGAATGTGTCAGTTTATTAGAAATACATCAACTATTCTGTATTCTGGAAACCTTTTTTTTTGGATTTCAGATATATATCTCTAGAGATTAAAACTCTATAGGTTAACATTCTGTACAGTTTTTCATGAGGTGTTTTTCTTTTTCTTTTTTTCTTTTTTTGAGGCAGTCTTGTTCTGTCACCAGGCTGGAGTACAGTGGCACCATCTCTGCTCACTGTGACCTCTGCCTCTCGGGTTCAGGTGATTCTTCTGCCTCAGCCTTTCAAGTAGCTGTGATTACAGGCACCAACAACCCCACTCAGCTTTTTCTTTTTTTTTTTTTTAAGTAGAGACAGGGTCTCACCATGTTGGCCAGGCTGGTCTCAAACTCCTGACCTTAAGTGATCTGCCTGCCTCAGCCTCCCAAAGTGCCGAGATTACAGGAGTAAGATAACTTGCCTGGTCAAGAATTCCCTCTACCCACCACTGGCAAAATGGTATCCACTGGAGCATAATGGAAATGTTCTTAGTAGGGCTTGAATACTTTCTCCCAGACTGTGGAAGGCCCAGAACCTGACTTATATGGAAAACTGAAGGTGAGAGGCTGATGGGACCATCGTGCTGGCAAAGGCTATAGAGTGGGCTTTGAACCAAGAGTGTGGATGCCCTGTTGGCATGAGTAGCCTTCTTTTAATCTCTTGGAAGAACCCTACTCTGAAAAAGAGTGTAGCAGAATGTGGCAGTATGGACTGGGGCAGACCAGGAAGGGCCACATAAGCAGTCAGCAAAATAATGCATTTACTAAGAAAATAGGGCACCATCAGAAGTCCCTAGTTTAGGTTGGGTGTGGTAGCTCATGCCTGTAACCCCAGCACTTTGGGATACTGAGGTGGGCAGATCACTTGTGGCCAGGAGTTCGAGACCAGTCTGGCCAATACGGTGAAACCCCATTTCTAGTAAAAATACAAAAATTAGCCCAGCATGGTGGTGCACGCCTGTAGTCCTAGGTACTCTGGAGACTGAGGTGGAAGGATAGCCTGAACCTGGGAGGCAGAGGTTGCAGTGAGCTGAGATTGTGTCACTGCACTCCAGGCTGGTGAGATAGCAAGACTGTCTCAAAAAAAAGAAAAAAAAGAACAGAAAAGAAGAATAAATCCTTACTTTGGAGCTGGGGGGAGTGGTGAGTCTCCAAAGAACCGATAAAACTGCCCCAGTAGGGAAAGAGGCAATGTTTGAGATACGTTACCAGTTCAGTGAGAACATATTGTTCCCTTCTGTAAGCTCCTCTCGCATTCCCAACCCCAATCCTCTGGGGTCCAGGAGTAGCAAAGAGTGGTTAAAAGAGAAGTCAGAAAGGCCGTGCATGGTGGCTCAGGCCTGTAATCCCAATGCTTTGGGAGGCTGAGTCAGACGGATCACCTGAGGTCAGGAGTTTGAGACCAGCCTGGCCAACATGGTGAAACCCTGTCTTTACTAAAATTACAAAAATTAGGCACCGGCCTGTTAATCCCAGTTACTTGGGAGGCTGAGGTGGGAGAATCACTTGAATCCAGGAGGCAGAGGTTGCGGTGAGCTGAGATCATGCCACTGCACTCCAGCCTGGGTGAGGGAGCAAGACTCCAGCTAAAAAAAAGAAGAAGAAGAAGAAGAAGAAGAAAGAGAGCAAGGGAGAAGGCAGAACAAGGAAAGAAACAACAAATCAGCCGGGCACAGTGGCTCATGCCTGTTGTCCCAGCACTTTGGGAGGCCAAGGCAGGTGGATCACAAGGTCAAGAGATTGAGACCATCCTGGCCAACATGGTGAAACCCCGTCTCTAAGAAAAGAAAGAAAGAAAGAGAGAGAGAGAGAGAGAGAGAGAGAGAGAGAGAGAGAGAGGGAGAGAGAAGAAAGAAAGGAAGAAAGAAAGAAAGAAGAAAGAAAGAAAGAAAGAAAGAAAGAAAGAAAGAAAGAAAGAAAGAAAGAAAGAAAGAAAGAAAGAAAAGAAAGAAACTACAAATCCCTCTTGCTTCTTTCTCATCTGGGGTTGAGTCTGAGCTGCTGGAGAGAAAAGCTGGGTGAATGAGAGACTGAAGTTTTGATATTACACTATGTTGGACATTTGGAGTCCTGAAAATGTGATTGTTACTATTTGAATCTTTTTGGAGACGCCAAGGAATCTGCCCTGGACATTCACCTGGGATAGGGAAGGAAAACACAACAGAGAAAATTTGAAGATAGCAATGGAGGAGATAAATTTGCTTCCTTCTGTACCTTATCAAACCAAACTCATTTAATTAGCAAGTTTCTCCCAGTAAACCCTTAGTACCATGTAAACTATTTCAGTTGCATACAACGTGAGATAACCTGATTGACAGTGATTGTGTGCAACTCCTTAGTTAGAAATCCATGAAGATTCTCTGCTAGAAGCAGATGGTTTTCTTGGGGCTAAACAGAACCCTGGTCCATGGGAGTGTAGCATCAGTATCACCTGCTGCTGGAAATGCAGAATCCCAGGGCCTACCCCAGACTTATATCATCTGTGTCTTAACAAGACCCCCCAGGTGATCCATGTGCACATTGGAGTTTGAAAAGCATTAATTCGATAACTCAGTATGTTTTACCTTGTCTCCTAGGCAGGAAAATCCTCATTTTGATCTCAGTATTGTGGGACGCTGAATAGGAAGGAGCTCAGAATCATGAAATCTGGGCCCTACCTGTGTTATGCTGGTTGAATCACTTTTTAGACTCTCCTTCTAGTTTCTTGTAGTTATTTTAATCAGATGAATTATAAGGTCCCATGTGGCTCTGACATTGTGTAATTCTAAGAAATTTTGGTTGAATCAAAAGAAAAAATAAAGCCCAGTTAAAATTTAATAAACCTGGTGAAAAATTGATTAGAGTCACTACAGCTTCACCGTGTTGCTGTGCAACTGTGATGGAGGCTATTGTCCATGCATCCCTGCTCATCACTCCGTCCTTTGTTAGCTCAAATGAAAAGTCATTTCCTGTTTAAGAACAATTATCCCTCCTGTATTGAAGAAGAAGCATATTTGATCAGGAAAAAAGATTATTGCCACAACAAAATGATATTTAGACTGGTGGGCTGCCAGCAGCTTCCAAATCATTCGTATTGGAATGATTAGTAAATTCTTTTTTTTTTTTTTTTTTTGAGACAGTCTCACTCAGTCACCCAGGCTGGAGTGCAATGGCGCAATCTTGGCTCACTGCAACTTCTGCCTCCCAGGTTCAAGCAATTCTCCTGCCTCAGCCTCCCAAGTAGATGGGATTAAAGGCACTCACCACGACGCCTGGCTAATTTTTTGTATTTTTAGTAGAGATGGGGTTTTGCCATGTTGGACATGCTGGTCTTAAACTTCTGACCTCAGGTGATCCACCCTGCTTGGCCTCCCAAAGTACTGGGATTATAGGCATAAGCCACCATACCCAGCCAAGTAAATTCTTTATTTAGAAAGCATATGGTTGTTTTCATGTGTAAGGCTTTCTTTCTTTCTTTTTTTTTTTAAGAAAAGGAGAATTGCTCTGAAGTAATCACACACATAGAACAAACTCTAATTTGACCTTGGTAATGCACGTTATGTGTTGGTGTAGACAAACAAGAATGCTAGAGCCAGTACTTAAGAATATATATCAGGTGCATCGCTGACTTACTGTGTGATGTTGGCAAAGGCTTTTACCTCTTCTATTTTTCAGTTCTGCTACCATAAAAGTGATTGAATTGGATTATTCCAGCCTGCATATTAATTACTGTTCCTGATAGAGGTTGCCTGGAACTTTGGGTTGAGAAGTACAGCAGGGCCTCAAGCAAGTTTAGAGGGAAAGAATCAATTAGTCATGTCTGCTATGAGCAAGGCAATAGGGAATGACCAAGTAATTCCATTTGTTTGCAAATTTCTGGGTTAGAAGCTTTCGGAGGACATTGACTATTTTGAATGTTTTCAGTATGAAAACAGTTTAAAAGGATTTTACTATAGGATAAAAATAAAGAGAGAGAATTTGATTTCTAGATTTACTGTTATTTGTTTTTGTTTTGAGTCCGGGTCTCACTCTCACCCAGCCTGGAATGCAGTGGCGTAATCGAACTCCCTTGGTGGCTCAAAGGATCCTCCTGCCTCAGCCTCCCATGGTGCACTCCACCATGTGAAGCTGATTTTTTGTATTTTTTTGTAGAGATGGGGTTTCCCTATGTTGCCCGGGCTGGTCTTGAACTCCTGGGCTCAAGCAATCTGCCTGCCTTGGCCTCCAAAAGTGCTGGAATTACAGGCATGAGCCACTTCGCTTCTTTGGAGTCTTGTAACAGCTTGAAGTTTATGTGTGTTTTTCTGTTTTTGATAACAACATGCAGGATAAGCTCTGAAGAGAAGGAAATCTGCTTGGATTTAAAAGAAATTCAGTGTGAGATATTGGATAGGCTGAAAGTGATTTATGAAATGAGTTCTCTGTTTTGTTAAAACATAGATTGTTGTTCCATTTGGGGACCATTATATGAAACAGATGCCTAATCTATAAACCAGCCACCCTGCAGTAAGGAAGATGGCATTTTAAAATAAATTACTGTGGACCCAGGAAGTAAAAGTGTGGATGAACAAATTTTTATTGTCTTCTGAGTGTAGGAATCATCTTATCAATCATCTGTTTGGGTCAATCTTCCCCCCAGTGCTTGTTAAGGGGATTGGTGATGAGGAAAGGGTTAAAAGTTCTGCCTAGAAACTCTTTCTCTGACCTAACAAGGCCCTCCTCAGGTTTGACAGGAACAGCGGCAGAATTGTGGACTTTTCCAGCTTTGTCAAGAAAGCACTGCTGTTGCGTTTGGGTTTCAGTTTCAAATGTCATCCCCAAAAGGAAACTGGATTAGAGTAGTTTGTAGAGTTCAGAGAAGGAGTACATTTATAGTTGTTGATTTTTTTCCTTTTCTTTCATTGAGCTCTTTAGTGGGTCTACTTTCTACTTCCCATTATAAAAATGAAAATTTTGGCTGAGCATGGTGGCTCAGGTCTCTAATCACAGCACTTTGGGAGGCTGAGGAGTGAGGGGAGGGAGGATTGCTTGATACTAGGAGTTTGAGACCAGCCCTGGCAACATAGCAAGACCCCGTCTATACAAAAAAAATAAGCAACATTAGCCAGGTGTGTTGGTGCACAGTCTATAGTCCTAGCTACTCAGGAGGCCGCAGTGGGTAGATTGCTTGAGTCCAGGACTTTGAGACCAGCCTGGGAAACAGGGAGATCTTGTCACTACAAAAAATGTAAAGATTAGGTGGGTGTGGGGGTACACACCTGTGGTCTCAGCTACTTAGAAGACTGAGGTAGGAGGATTGCTTAGGTTTGGGAATGGAGGCTGCAGTGAGCAATGATTGTGCCACTGTGCTTCAGCCTGGGTGCCAGAGTGAGACTCTGTTTTTTTGTCTTAAAAAAAAAGTCATTAGAGAAATGCAAAGCAAAACCACATTGAGATACCATATCATGCCAGTTAGAATGGTGATCATTAAAAAGTCTGGAGACAACAGATGCTAGAGAGGATGTGGAGAAATAGGAACAATTTTACACCATTGGTGGAGTGTAAATTAGTTCAGCCATTGTGGAAGACAGTGTGGCGATTCCTCAAGGATCTAGAAATAGAAATACCATTTGACTCAGCAATCCCATTACTGCGTATGTACCCAAAGGATTATAAATCATTCTGTTATAAAGACACATGCACACGTATGTTCATTGCAGCACTGTTTACAATAGCAAAGACTTGGAACCAACCCAAATTCCCATCAAGGATAGACTGGATAAAGAAAATGTGGCACATATACACCATGGAATACTATGCAGCCATAAAAAAGGATGAGTTCATGTCCTTTGCAGGGAGGTTGGGGAGGGATAACATTAAGAGAAATGCCTAATGTAGGTGAAGGGAGGATGGAGACAGCAAACTACCATGGCATGTGTATACCCATGTAAAAATCCTGCAAGATATGTGTATGTACCCCAGAACTTAAAGTATAATTAAGAAAAGGAAGAAAATTTCATCATTTTCATGTCATTTCTTGACTTTTTGATAGTTTTCTGATAGACCCAGCTAATGATCATTCTCTGTACCTGAAAGCCACAAGTTGATTCATTTGTTCATTGGTTTAGTAAAAAGTATTCATTTAACTGTGAGGGAGAGGAAGACATGTGGCTGGCCATCCAGGTTATAGTGATGTTTATATAAGACATGTTCCATCTTCAAGGTTTACAACCCATCAAGGGGCCATAAATACAGTATATCCAAAGTGACAGGTAATTCAAATATGAGTTCTGATTTTGGAAATCCTTTTTCATTTTAGAAGACATTAATCATTTTCTTTAGTTTGATTTTATTTTTTGAGTTGATAATATAGTCACATGGTTCAAAAATAAAAGTGAAATCAAAATAAGTCTTATTCTAATTCCTGACCTGACCTACCTAATTTCCTATCCTTTGGCCTCTTATATATAACAATGCTTAATAATTTTCTTCATAGCCTTCTGGTATTTATTTTTGCACAGATGTAAATGTATTCTTACTGTCCCTCCTTTTACATAGAAGTTCGGATACTATATTACTGTTTTGCATGCTCTTTTTCAACTAATTGCTTTCCTGTGACATTTCACAGGGCAGAGAGAACTTCATTCTCTTTTTCATAGTGTGAATATTGTGTAGAAGTACTGTGGCTTGTTCACCTGCTCACCTCTAGATGAACATTTGGGTATTCCCAGCCTCTGGCTCATGTACACAACTCTACAACCAATACCAGGGTATATCTGAAACTTCATGTAGTGCTGGTTTAGGTTTAGATGTGAAACAAATTCCCAGGAGTGAAATTGCTGAATAAAAAAGTAAATGCATCTGTAATTTTGATAGAGATTGCCAATCAGCTCTTCAAAGCTTTGTCATTTTGCACTCTCATCAGCAATTGATGAGAGTACTTCATTCTACTATTGATTATAAAATATGTTGTAAAACTTTTGGATTGGATTTTTGACAATTTGCTAGGAAAAAAAAATGATATCCCTTCTTAACTTTGATATGCACTTTTCTAATTAAAAGTGAGGCTAGGCCGGGTATGGGGCTCATGCCTGTAATCTCAGTACTTTGAATGGCTGGGGAGGGCACATTGCTTGAGCCCAGGAGTTTGAGACCAACCTGGGAAACACGGTGAAACCCTGGCTCTACAAAAAGTAGAGAAAGTAACCAGGTGTGGTGGTATGTGCCTGTTGTCCCAGAAACTCAGGAGGCTGAGTTGGGAGGTTCACCTGAGCCCAGGCAGGTCGAGGCTGCAGTGAGCCGTGATCGCACCACTGTACTCCAGCCTGGGGAACAGAGTGAGACCCTGTCTCAAAAACAAAACAAAACAAAAATGAGATTAAATATATTTTTATATGGTTAAGAGACCCTTATATATTTCTTTTTTTGTGATCTGTCAATGGTTTTTGGTCATATTGCTATTGCTTTGTTGATTGTTTAAAAATAATTTCTCAGAAAAATTTAGTCTTCTTCATGAACATTTATTCTAAAGATCTTCTTTTTTTCCTTTTTTTCAGGGGGGGGCGGTGGGCAGGGATGAGTCTTGCTATGTTGTCCAGGCTGAACTCAAACTCCTGGGTTCAAGCAATCATTCTCCTTTACCTCTTGAGTCTAAGCTAAATTCTCTATATATGTGAACTTGTTTAACCCTCAGCAAGCTTGGGAATGGAGTATTGCCAGACTATTTTAAAAATGGGGAAAGAGGGGTTCAGAATAGTTAAGTGACTTAGGCATACAGTCAGGCAGAGGCAAAACCGATGTCTGGAACCAAGCCTTACTACTAAATTCTACCCTCTTAATTGCCCAGCGCTACAGTTTTTCTTAGGTGGAGTCCAGAGTTAACTCATTCTAACTGATCTTTGTTTCCCAAATACACAAGATGATGGAGGAGTGTGTTGCTGAGCTCATGTTGTATAGTATGTGAGACTCCAGCTGGGATAAGAAACAAGCCGTGCATAATCCACCCAATGAATAATGCCCAGGGAGATAGATTGTACACTTGCTCCTACCCTGGAGAGCTGTATGGTAGTGTGACTAAAGCCAAGAAGAAACAGAAATGATACATGGCTGAAATTACACAGGAAAAGGATCACATTGAGGCAAGCGTCATAAGGTGCACATGAGCACTGTGAACCAAGCGTGTAAATCAAACATCACCAAAAGTGGTTCCCATTAAGGGCCCAGAAAAATTTTAAATGTTGCAGTTATTTCTGCTTCTGCTGCCTTAAAGGAGGTGTAATCATCTTGCCCATTGTGCAGAAAAAAACAATTCAGTGGTATTACAATAGAGAAAGAGTTTAATTAACTTAGAGCTAGGCAAATGGAAGGATAGGAAGTTTATTACTCAAATTAGTCTCTCTGAGCACTCAAAGATTAGAGTTTTTATGGATACATTGGCTGGTGGGGGGCTAGGGCATGTGTGCTACTGATTCATTGGGGATGAAATTATAGGGGTGTGGAAAATGATCCTCTTGCACAGAATCAGCCTCTGGCTGGGGGCCACAGGACCAGCTATCATGAGTCATGGGTCTGAGTGAAGTCAGTTGGTCACGAAAATGGCAGAAGTTTGAAAAACATCTCAAAAGACTAACCTTAGGTTCTACAATAGTGATGTTATCTATAGGAGCAACTGGGGGAAGTGTGACCTCCAACACAGTAACCAATTATAGGAGGGCAAGCTACACTTACATTTTAGAACAATTCAAGCCATTCCTATAATCCTAATCTTGTGGCCTTTCTTTTCTTTTCTTTTTGAGGCAGAGTCTTGCTTTGTCATCCAGGCTGGAGTGTGGTGGTGTGATCATAGCTCATTGCAATCTCAAACTCTTGAGCACAAGTGATCCTTGTGACTCAGCCTCCTTGTAGTCAGGACTACAGGCACTTACTACCATGACCAGCTAATTTTTAAATTTTCTGTAGAGGTGGATTCTTGCTTTGTTGTCCACGCTGTCCTTGAACTCCTGAGTTCAAGCAATCCTCCTGCCTTGGCCTCTCAAAGTGCTGGAATTACAGGCATGAGCCACTTTGCCCAGCCCTGTGGCCTTTCATTAGTCTTACAAAGGTGATTTCTGTCCCTGAACAAGGAGGTTGTCAGTTTTAGGGAAGGACTATTATCATCCTTTCTTTAATATTAAACCATAAACTAAATTCCCCCATGGTTATCTTGGATTATGCCTGGGAATAAGTGAGGACAGCCAGCCTGTGAGGCTAGAAGCAAGACTGAGTCAGCCAAGCTAGACTTCTCTCACTGTCGTAATCTCTACAAAGGTGGTTTCAGAGGCTTCTGGGAAACCTGGATTATAGGAGGTATCCAAAGTCTGTTGCCAATTTATTCCTCAGACAGCTTGGCCAACACCTGGAGATTTAGGAGTTCTTGGGAAAGATGTTTTCTCTTCCCCACTTTCTATGCTCATACTGTGGATAAAAAATTGAGCTGGCCCCAAAAGAGCAAACTAGATGAAATTGTGGTTCATTTATGGCATTTGACAAATCTGCAAGATTTGATGCAAGTGCATTACTAAATGATTAAAACCCTAGGTTCTGCCCTCTGGGAATGTGTGAGAGTATTATATTACTCCTGAATAATGTAATGACTGCAGTTTTCTGCCAGTTCAAAAATATAGCCAAGATGCCCTTTTTCACTGTATTTACCAATTGCATTCTAAAAGCCATCTTCCTTGTAGCAAGTTTCCCCATTTTCTTCTGCTTTAGTTTATTATGATTTAATAAAAATCGAATCAGTGGATTTAAGCTTAATTAAAGCTACTGGCATGTTTTTAAGCAAGGTAGCAGGCGTATATGAAGGTGTATGCTAACAAGATTCAGGAAGTATTTCCTGATATAGACTCAGAGATACTGGGAATTAAATGGATCACTCACACACAGGAGGGGAGTCAGAATGGATTTGATTTTGCTGAGAATTTAATTAAAGTTTTCATTAGGATATAGATGTTCAGCATTTCCTCTGAACAGTGTATGTTCAAAAGTGGAAAAAGTAGAGGAAATAGATTGTCGTTCCCAATGCTTCAGCTTGATGTGTTAAGAGAGCTGGCATAGTATAACCAGGGAGATCTTTGGATTGAAGCTATACCATACACCAGGGGATGGCAAACTTTTCTTATATCAGGCTAGATAGTAAACATTTAAGGCTTTGAGGTTCATAAGGTCTTTGTTGCAATTGTTCAACTCTGCCATGACAGTGTGAAAGAGTGTAGACAACAGGTAAATGAATAGGTATGGCTTTGTGTCAATACAACTTTATTTATAAAAACAGACTGTAGGCAGGTGTTGGCCCAAGAGCCATACCTTGCCATAGAACAAAGCTTGAGTGCTTTCTTTCATAGGTAGGAAATCATTCACTGGATAGTACCCTCAGATGATAAGACAATGCTTTCATTTGTAATATGTATGATGGTCTCTAGCCACACAATTTTAGGACAAGTCACCAGCCAGAGGACCGCGAACGTGGCCTTCACCAGTTTTTCATTTCCATCGTCCTTCTTGCTTTCACCTCCTTTTATGCATGTCATTTATTTGATACTTCCTTTATCCCTGTCATGCGCCTCTATCTTTTCAGTTTATTTCTACTTTCCCGTTAACTCTGGAGACAGTATGAGGAAGGAATTAGGCATTTGGACCCAAAGCTCACTCATACCTGGTTTTGAATCTTGGCTGAGTCACTTATTTAAGAAGCGTTTTTGTTGTTGTGGTGGTGGTGGTGGTGGTTGTTGTTTTTGAGACAGAGCGTCGCCCTTTCTCCAGGCTGGGATGTAGTGGTGTGATCTCGGCTCACTGCAACCTCTGCCTCCCAGGTTTAAACGATTTTCCTGCTGCAGCCTCCCGTTAAGAAGTTTTTTTTTTTTTATTGCTGGGATTGTGTTTGTCTTTCAAATGACACTCAAGGTAGATAATTCATAAAGTTACTGTGGTGTTTAAAAGAATATGAATGATGCTCTACAATTTAGTAATCAATAAATGGTAATTAAAGGTACTCACAAAATATACCTAAATTATTACTGCTATGTAGTCTCTGATATTCTACATTTATGAATCAAATTTTAAATTTCTTCCAGACTTTCATTTTTGTTCATGTTGGGAGCTGAAATGTCCTCAGAAGAAAGTAACTTTTGTTTATTATTAAGCTAGATGATGAGGGCTAAAACCACAAGATAACAGTGGCTTAGACAAGAGACACTGGTGTAGAATGGTGCCCAGGATCAAAGCCCCTTCCACCTGTGTCTCCTGCTTCTATTCCAATGTGGCTGTTCCAGCTCCTCAAGCAGTTAAGCAATCACAGAGGTCAGGGCAAAGGGCAGAAAATGAGAGGCTTTCATAGACAACAAGTGGCTCCCTCAGGCACTCTCCATCACATAAACCTGTTTTACTTTCACCACTGACTGCAATCATCTTGTTTTTGTTTCTCGTCTTTTTCTTCCCAATAGAATATAAGCATCAGGAGCTCAGGGACTTTGTCTTATTTGCCACTGTTTCCCCGACATGTGAGACAATGGCTGGAACATTGTGGGCACACACTCAACATCTTTCCTTCCTCCTCTCCCTTTCCCTTCCCTTCTCTCTACTTTTATTTTAGATTCAGAGGTAATATGTGCAGGTTTGTAACTTGGGCATATTATGTGATCCTGAGGTTTGAAGTGACCAATTGAACAATCAACATAATACCAGTCAGCTTGGATTAGTGCCAGGTAATAATAGTTAACAATGATTACACGTCAAGGAATATGCCAAGTGTTTTTACATGTTTTATCTCATTGACTTCTTCAGTAACCCAAGGACAGTAAGGAGTAATAGTTATCTCACCTTAATGATAAGAAAACTAGACTTCAGGGAAGTTAAGTAACTTGCCCAAGGTGTCCCACTGGGGGGGGAAAAAACGTGGAGCCAGGACTGGCACTAGGTGTATCAGATTTTAAGGCCAGGGGTCTTAAACAACAGGCGGCCCACAGAGGAGACTGCTAAACTATATAAATCCATTGAGATGATTTCAGGATTCCTGGACTAATTACAATGAAAGATGTTTGAGGTGCAATAGACCAGTCTCTAATATGTGTGACAAAGTAACACAAGAAGCACTTTGCTAAGAAATTAGTCATTGTCCATTGACTTGACAATGAATCTATCTGAACTTGCTCTATTATCTTGCTATGATTAGTGATAGATGGGCAACTTAAAGTCAAGGGAAAGTTACTGAAGTGAAACCCAAAAGTTAGCCAAAGGAGAAAAAAAAGTCAAGTTGATACTTAAAACCTGAACTTGAAGTTTTTCTTCTAATATTTGAAGTCTCTTTTTTTTTTTTTAGAAAATAAAAAGACCTAAGTGTCCAAAATTTTCTTTAATTAGGCATTTTTCCCCTCAAATTTTATTTTAATTTCCAGGGTACCTGTGCAAGATGTGCAGGTTTGTTATATAGGTAAACGTGTGTCGTGGTGACTTGTTACACAGATCATCCCATCACCTAGATATTAAGCCCCACATCCATTAGCTGTTCTTCCTAATGCTCTCCCTCCCCACGGCCCCCCAGACAGGCCTCACTGTGTGTTGTTCCCCCCATGTGTTCATGTGTTCTCATCACGCAGCTCCCACTTATAAGTGAGAACATGGGGTATTTTGATTTCTGTTCCTGCGTTAGTTTGCTGAGGATAACAGCTTCCAGCTCTATCCATGTCACTGCAAAGGACATGATCTTGTTCCTTTTTGTGGCATTTATTTTTAATAGCATGCAGCTAAATATGATCACAGCATGGGTTTTAACAATTACAGCAATAGAAAATAACTCAGAATTCATTTTTTTAAAAATACAAGTAATAATCTTCCTGTTTGAGGCAGTGTGGGATGCAGGAAACGTTGCGGACTTGGAAGTCAGACATAGCCAGCTTGGCAATGCTTACTTTGCCAGTTTCTGGCTGGGTGGCCAATGTCTTCTCATTTCTCTGAGATTGGTTTCCTCATCCTTAAAACAAATTAGAATGGTACTATAATTTCTTCTGGTATTATGTCCTGAAGGATCAATGTCACCACATCAAGTTTTATATTTTTATTTATTTATTTATTATTGAGACAGAGTTTCGCTCTTGTTACCCAGGCTGGAGTGCAATGGCGTGATCCCGGCTCACTGCAACCTCCGCCTTCTGGGTTCAGGCAATTCTCCTGCCTCAGCTTCCTGAGCAGCTGGGATTACAGGCACACACCACCATGCCCAGCTAATTTTTTGTATTTTTTAGTAGAGATTGGGTTTCACCATGTTGACCAGAATGGTCTCGATCTCTTGACCTCATGATCCACCCACCTCGGCCTCCCAAAGTGCTGGGATTACAGGCTTGAGCCACTGCGCCCGGCAATTTTTATATTTTTAGTAGAGATGAGGTTTCACCTTGTTGGCCAGGCTGGTCTCAAACTCCTGACCTCAAGTGATCTGCCCGCCTTGACCTCCCTAAGTGCTGGGATTGTAGGCGTGAGCCATCGTGCCCCGTTTTCCAGACTTTTATTAGGAGCCTAGCTCAATGTAAATCACTGAGGTTACTCTATAACTTTTTTTTTTTTAAGATGAAGTCTTGCTCTGTCACCCAGGCTGGAGTGTAGTGGTGCAATCTTGGCTCACTGCAACCTCTGCCTCCCAGGTTTAGATGATTCTCCTGCCTCAGCCTCTCGAGAAGCTGGCATTACAGGCATGCACCACCATGCCTGGCTAATTTTTGTATTTTTAGTAGAGATCAGGCTGGTCTCAAACTCCTGATCTCAGGTGATCCACCCAGCTCGGCCTCTCAAAGTGCTGGGATTACAGGTGTGAGCGATCACGCCTGGCCTTATTCTTTAACTTTACTTGGCCAAACTAAATTTTTGTAGGTTTTTTTTTTAAACACTGAAAATTTTTCAGGAATAATCTATCTATAGCAAAGTGCATAAATTCACTGCTCCATATAATTTAAATATCTACATGGGCAATGTGCAGTGGCTCGGGCTTGCAATCCCAACACTCTGGGAGGCTGAGGATGGAGGATTGCTTGAGCTCAGGAGTTTGAGACTAGCCTGGGCAACATAGTGAGACATTGTTTCTACAAAAAAAAAATTTTTTTTTAATTAGTTGGGCATAGTGACATGTACCTATATTCCTAGCTACTTAGGAGGCTGAGGTGGTAGGATCACTTGAGTCTGGGAGGTGAAGGCTGCAGGGAGCCATAATCGCACCATTACACTATAGCTTGGACAACAGAGTGAAACTCTGTCTCAAAAAAAAAAATTGGTAAATAAGTAAAGTGTACAATCACATACCTCCAACGCAGATCAAGATGGAGAATATGTCCAGCACTCAGATTTCCTCGTGCTCTTCCTAATTGGTACTTCCTCCAAGATAACTAATATATAAATTTTCTGTAGCTTTTCATTTTGAAATGATTTCAGCCTTACGAAAAAATTGCAAAGTAGTATTAGTATCCCTGCCTACCCTTCACTCACCTTTCCCCAGTCATGAAATAATTATAAAAACCAGGAAATTAACATCAATAGAATTCTATAGACCTTATTCACCTTTCACCAATTTTTCCACTAATGTCTTTTTTTCTGGTCCAGGATCCATGCCAGGTTCACACATTGTATCCTGTTGTTATGTTTCTTTAGCCTACTGCAATCTGGGACAGTTCCTCTGTCCTTCCTGTCTTTTATGACAGTTTAAAAGAGACTGGTCAGTTATTTTATATAATATCCCTCAAGTTAAGCTTGCATGATGTTTCCTCGTGATTAAATTCAAGTTATGCATTTTTGACAATGCTGTGACAAAGATCTTATGCCCTTCTTAGTGCTTACTATCTGGAGGTACATGATAATGTCTCACTGGCAATGATATTGGCCTTGATCACGTGCTAAAGGTGGTGTCTGCCAGATCTCTTAACTTTAGAGTTATTATTTCTGCCTTTCTAATTAATAAATTTCTTATTGGGAGGTATTTTGAAATGATGCAAGTATCTTGTTACTCATCATACATTTACCTATTAATTTTAGCACCCATTATCGCCCAATGGTGGTTCTCTACTTGGACCATTTCTTTTACATTTATGAATTGGAATTCTACTGTTAGAAAGAGGTATCCCTTCTCCCCATTTTCTTTTCTTTTTGAGAATGAGTCTTGCTCTGTCGCCCAGGCTGGAGCGCAGTGGCACAATCGAGGCTCACTGCAACCCCTGTCTCGCTTCCCAGGTTCAAGCGATTCTCCTGCCTCAGCCTCCCAAGTAGCTGGGAATACAGGTGCCCACCACCACACCTGGCTAATTTTTGTAGTTTTAGTAGAGAGGGGTTTTTACCATGCTGGCCAGGCTGGTGTCGAACTCCTGACCTCAAATGATCTGCCTTGGCCTCCCAAAGTGCTGGGATTACTGGTGTGAGCCATCGCACCCGGCCTACATTTTTTTTTTCCAAGGTAGTCTTGTTGTCGCCCAGGCTGGAGTGCAGTGGCACGAGCTCAGCTCACTGCAACCTCTGCCTTCCAGATTCAAGTGATTCTTGTCCCTCACCCTCCTGAGTAGCTGGGACTATGCACAAGGTATGTGCCACCACACCTGGCTAATTTTTTGTATTTTTTGTAGAGATGAGGTTTTGCCATGTTGGCCAGGCTGGTCTCCAACTCCTGGCCTCAAGTGATCTGCTTGCCTTGGCCGTCCAGAGTGCTGGGATTACAGATGTGAGCCGCTGTGCCCAGACCCCATTTACTTCTTTATTCACTTATATATTTATCATTTAAATGTATTAATTAAGTTTTTATTATAAATATAATTTAATAAGTACATTTAAAATTCTCTTATAATTATATATTTTATATATTTATTTACCAACTATTCATTTAGTGTCAGCCTATACTCATAGCTATTTTCTCTTATTTTTTAATGTTATAACCCATCACTGCCGGGTTTATCGCTCACATTGTTCCAGCTTTGGTCATTGGGATTGCCTTCATGCTTCCTCCTGTGTCCTTTAAATATGCCAACATCATTTTAAAAAATGGAAAAGAAGGCTGGGTGCAGTGGCTCATGCCTGAAATCCCAACACTTTGGGAGGCCAAGGCAGGTGGATCACGAGGTCAGGAGTTTGAGACCAGTCTGGCCAACATGGAGAAACCCTGTCTCTACTAAAAAAACAAAAATTAGCCAGGAGTGGTTGCATGCACCTGTAATCCCAGCTACTTGGGAGGCTGAGGCAGGAGAGTTGTTTGAACCCGGGAGACAGATATTGCAGTGAGCCAAGATCATGCCATTGCACTCCAGCTTGGGGGACTGTCAAACACACACACTCAAAAAGCTTCTCTGCTTTCTGGAACCATAAGATGTTCCAGGCTCATTTTGTGCTTTTCCTGCCCCCAGTGCTAGAATCAATAATTTCTTTAAGAAGCTCTTATTCTTTTTTCTTTCTTTTTTTTTTTTTTTTTTTAATAAAAGAGTAGAGATGGGATCTTGCTACATTGATCAGGCTGGTCTCAAACTTCTGGCCTCAAGCGATCCTCCCATCTTGGCCTCCCAAAGTATTGGGATTACAGGCATGAGCCACTGTGCCTGGCCAAGAGACTCTTATTATTTTCATTGGTGAATGGCATAGAGACAGAGATCTGAGCTCATTACTTGTGAGGTGTCATTGCTTTTGTTCTTCTAGGTCCTTTGAGCAGAAAGCACTTGGACACATATATGTATATACTAACACACACACATGCATCTACTTCTGTTTCTACATCTATCTATCTGTATAACTCTGTAGATATATCTATAAAACTGTGGTTCTGGCTGGGCATGGTGGCTCATGACTGTAATCCTAGCACTTTGGGAGGATCAGGCGGGAGGATCGCTTGAGCTCAGAAGTTCAAGATCAGCATGGGCAGCATGGTGAGATCTTGTCTCTACAAAAAAAATTTAATATTTAGCTGGGTGTAGTGACATATTCCTGTAGTCTGAGCTACTCAGATTGCTGAGGAGGAAGGATTGCTTGAGCCCAGCAGGTCAAGGCTGCACTAACCTATGGTCCAACCACTGCACTCCAGCTTGGGCGACAGAGCACAAGACCCTCTCTGGAAAATTAAAAAGCTATGGTTTCATATTGATAATTTCAATTCCAATTAACACTACGTGGTTTATTCTAGTCTTCTTCCTTTTTTTTTTAAGTGTAACTTTTTACTCGGACAGAAATAAACCTGTGTCTTTTTCATAATATATTCACTAACTTGCTCAGTCTTTGAACACACATAACATAGCTTCAGAGTTGCTAATCCATACCCCTCTGAAAGTAAAATTTAACTAGAATACAATATTTGTATACTTATTTTAGTCTTGCAATATGCAGTATTTTTTAGTCTTTCCAAAAATATATATTGTGTTCTAAATTTACTTAGGTTAATTTGTTCAACCCCTACTCCCGGTGATTATTGTCGGTTATATCTCAGGTTTATTCGTTAATGTTTGTTTTCTCCCTACATCCTGGTTGATTTCAATTATGTATTTATTTCCTTAGGATGTAAAAACATTACCATGCTTTCTGGAATCTAGAACTATCCTCAGAATTATGTCATTCTCTTTTCATATCTTCTACCCCATTCCCATTTCCCCATTCTTTCCACCCCATTCCCACTTTTCTGTTGTTAATCAGTCTCATTAGTTTCCATGCTGTCCATCACTTGTATATTTCCTTTCATCTCCTTCTTTCTTACACAGAGGCAGCATACAACAGATACTCTGTTTTTTCACTTAAAACATACTATTGGAAATTGCCTTATGCCAGTTCATTGAGAGCTTCCTCATTCTCTTTTTACAGCAACACGATACTCCATTGTGTGAGTGTGCTTCAGTTTATTCATCCAGTATCCCATCTGTGGGCATGTATGTGGTTTCCAATATTTTGCAATGATAAACAATGCTATAATTATTTGTGCGTATTTTTGTATTGTTGGAAATGTGTCTCCACTATGAATTCTTAGAAAGGGAATTGCTGGCTCAACAGGTTAGTGGATAGTTTTGTCAGATAGTTCCAAATTCCTCTCAACAGGGATTGTACCATCATGCATTTCCAACAGCAGTGTATGACAGTACCTGTTTCCCTATGATCTTGCTATCAGAATGATTTGTCATACTCTTTTTTCTTTCTTTCTTTTTTTTTTTTTTTTTTTTTGAGACAGGGTCTTATTCTGTCACCCATGCTGGAGTTCAGTGGCTTGATCTGACTCACTGCAGCCTCACCCACCCAGGCCCAAATGATCCTCCCACTTCAACCTTCCAAGTACCTGGGACTACAGGTAAATGCCACCATGCCTGGAGAATTGTTATATTGTTTATAGAGATTGGGGTTTCATCATGTTGCCCAGGCTGGTCTCAAACTCCTGGGCTCAAGTGATCTGCTCACCCTGGCCTCCCAAAGTGTTGGGATTACAGGAGTGAGCCACCACACCCAGGCTTTCATACTATTTGATTTTTACAAATTTAGCAGGTGAGGGATGATATTTCAATATTGTTTTAATTTACAGTTATCTAATTGGGGGCAGTTTGCACATCTTTTCATAAGTTTAAGGACCATCTATACATACTTTCCCTTTTGTTAGTTTTAAGCTAATTTAAAAATGTTCTCTCTCCCTCTCCCTCTCTCTCCCTCTCCCTCTCTCTCTCTCTCCCTCTCCCTCTCTCTTCCTCTCCCTCTCCCTCTCTCTCTCCCTCTCCCTCTTCCTCTCCCCCACTCCTCTCTCTCTCCCTTTCTTCACCCCCTCCTCTCTCTCCTCCCTCTCTCTCTCTCTCTTTTGGAAACAGTCTTGCTCTGTTGCCTAGGCTGGAGTGCAGTGGCATGATCTCTGCTCACTGCAACCTCTGCCTCCGGGGTTCAAATGATTCTCCTGCCTCAGTCTCCCAAGTAGCTGTGCACCACCATACCCAACTAATTTTTAAATTTTATTTTATTTTAATAGAGACAGTGTTTTACCATGTTGTTCAGGCTGGTCTTGAACTCCTGAGCTCAGGCAGTCTGTCCACCTCAACTTCCCAAAGTGCTAGGATTACAGGCATGAGCCACCACGCCCAGCTGGAGATATTAGTCTTTTATTTTTTAATACATATTGCAAACATTTTCTCTAAGTTTGTCCAGTTGTCTTTTTGTTATACACAATTGTTAATGTGTATGACAAAATACACATTATGCAGTCAAATTTATCCCTCTTTTATTGCCCCAGGAGTTTTGAGTCATTATAAAATCTTTCCCTACATTAAGGTTAATAAGGAATTCACTCATGTTTTCTTTTAGTATATATATGCTTCGCCCCCCGCAACCCAGCTTTTTCATTTAGCTTCCTGGTCTATTTGGAGTATATTCTTGTGTGTGGTGGGAAATATGCATTTAATTTTATCTTTTAAAAGTGGCTATTCATTTATCTCAACCCTATTTAGTGAAAATTTATCTTTGCCCCAGTGATTTGAGATGTCATATTTATCATATGCTAAATGTGTTCACATCGACTGGAATCTATATTGGGGCATTTTATTCCTCAAGTCTATTTGTCTTTTTTTTTTTTTTTTTGCAACTATACACTGCTTTGATTAAAAAGTCTATTGGTCTGGTAAGGCAAGACCACCTTTGAAATTTTTCTTTTTCAGTGTAGGTAACAACTATCCTGACTTCTGTCACCTTAGATTGAATTTGTCTGTTTTTGAACTTCATATAAATAGAATCATATGGTATTTGTTATTTTATGTCTGACTTCTTTCATTTGATCTTATATCTGTGAGATACATTCATGCTGTTGGAAGTAGCAGCAGCTTGTTCATTTTCAGTGTTGTGTCATATTTCTTTGTATGCCTCTGCTACAACGTATCTATCCATTCCCGTTGATACACATGTAAATTGTTTCCAGTTGCTGTTAGGGACTTTTTTTTTTTTTTTTTTGGCACACCCATGTACCCATGTCTCTCAGAATTCCTAAGAGTGAAATTACTCAGTCATAGGATAAATGAATATTTAACTTTGGTAGATAATACCAAACAGCTTTTCAAAGTGTTTGTACCAGCTGTGTATAAGATTTTCCGCTGTTGCACAGTCTTTCTAGGACTTGGTATTGTCAGTCTTTGAAGCTGCCTTAAAAGAAAACAAAAGAAAGAAAACTTTGTATGACATAATTCTTCTTCCTTTTGAAACTCAAGAGTCATTTCCAAAACAGCAAATGGCTAGAAACAAAACAAAACAAAACTAGCAAGTCCCATTTTTCTAAACACACCTAACGAGTTCCTGTCATTAGTTTTATAGAAAAATATAGAAAAGCTGTTTTGAGTCTAGATCAAACGTAGCAGACAGTTTGTTGTTTACCCCAAAGCCGTTTTCAGGCCAGGCATGGTGGCTCATGCCTGTAATCCCAGCACTTTGGGAGGCTGAGGTGAGTGGATTACCTGATGTCAGGAGTTTGAGAGCAGCCTGACCAGCATGGTGAAACTCCATCTCTACTAAAAATACAAAAATTAGCTGGGTGTAGTGGTGCATGCCTGTAATCCCAGCTACTCTGGAGGCTGAGGCAGGAGAATTGCTTGAACCCAGGAGGCAGAGTTTGCAATGAACTGAGATTGTACTGCACTCTAGCCTGCACAACAAGACAGAAACTCCATGTCAGAAAAAAACAAAACAAAAACAAAAAAAACATTCTTTTTCTCTTTGCTTCTTTCTAGCAGGACCTCAGTTTTGTTCAGCATGCATCCTGAACAGCATGTCCAACAGGGAAGGTGATCTTATCCCTAGCTTAGTGGTGAATCTTGATACATCTAAGCTAATCAGGGCTTTCTTTCTTTCTTTCTTTTTTTTTTTTTTGAGACAGAGTCTCTCTCAGTTGCCCAGGCTGGACTTCAGTGGTGCGACCTTGGCTCACTGCAGCCTCCACCTCCTGCTCAAGTAATTTTCCTGCCTCAGCCTCCCAGGTAGCTGGGATTACAGGCATGAAGCACCACACCCGGCTAATTTTTATATTCTTTGGTAGAGACGGGGTTTCACTATGTTGGCCAGGCTGGTGTCAAACTGCTGACCTTAAGTGATCTTTCTGCTTTTGCATCCCAAAGGGCCTGGATTACAGGTGTGAGCCACCTCGCCTGGCCCTAATCAGGGCTTTCTTATTCCTCTCACCAGCAATTAGTTTAGGAATGAGCATGTGGCCCAGTCTGGCTAATAAAATATGAGATATGAGCAACAGTGGCATAGCTCTGGAGAGGAGGGCTCCTGGGAAAGGTTTTTTTACTGCTAAAGAGACTCTCGTAGAGACAGCCCCTTTTTGCTTCCAGATGTGGTATGTCTGGATGTGATGCCTAGAACTGCAACAGCCATCTGGCTGCCAGCCGAAAATGAAGCAAATCTGTAAAAGAATCAGAACAAATGGAGATGGAGCCTTAAATACAGGATCTGGAACCTGCCCTATCCAAGTTTATGTGAAGTAACAAATTCACCTATTGTTTAAGACCATTTGAGCTGGGATTTTCTATTACTGACCACTCTACCTAATACCCCTGGTACTAGGCTTTGTTTGAATAACATAGAATAACAAAGGAGAGACAAGGCTCTTACTTATCCCCTACAAATATGTTTAGCCACTTCCTGTTTGTTCTAAACCACTGTTTTTCAATCTTTAGCATGCATCAAAATCACCTGAAAAGTTGATTAAAACAGCTTGCTGGACTCAGCTGTTGGAGTTTCTTATTTAGCGGGTTTGAGATGAGGCCAAGAACTTGCACTTTTTAGTGAGTTCCTAAGTGATTCTGAGGCTGCTGGTCCAGAGGCCACACTTGGAGAATGATTATTCTAGAATATAGACACCATCTTACTGCATTTAGTAATATGGTTTTTTAAAAAGTCAAATAATATATATCATGGGCTTCCTTTTTATGTCAAGCAAAAGAAGTTGTTGTTTTTTTTTTTGAGACAGAGTCTCGCTCTGTTGTCTAGGCTGGAGTGCAGTGGTGCGTTCTGGCTCACTGCAATCTGTGCCTCCTGGATTCAAGTGAATCTCCTGCCTCAGCCTCCCAAGTATCTGGGACTACAGGCATGCGCCATCGCACCCAGCTAATTTTTGTATTTTTAATAGAGATGTGTTTTTGCATGTTGGCCAGGCTGGTCTTGAATTCCTGACCTCAGGTGATCCACCCACCTCACTTCCCAAAGTGCTAGGATTACAGGGGCGAGCCACCGTACACAGCCAAGAAATAGAAATCTTTATCATCATTTTGAATGACTACCTAGTATTGCATTATGTGGCTGTACTAGAATTTATATAAATGTTTCTAATAAAATATTCTGTTATTTTGTAGGGTTTTTGTATGATTCCAGCCCTGTAGGGTCTTTCTTTCATGTTGCAAGAGTTGAACACTTAAGACCCCAGCATGACAGGCCTGGGCTAGCTCATTCCTAAGAGTTAATTTGATAATTTTTACCAGGGAGAGAATGGAAGCCTGAGAAGTTCTTAAGACTTCTATCCTTCTCTACATCATGAGCATTTGAGCATGCTTTCTGTCTTTGTCATATTCCTATTTGAGAATAGAGGCAACCAACTGCTCAATACTCCAAAGAGAAGGAAAGAAGTTGCATTCGGATGTCATCTGTCCATCATCTGAGACATAAAAGAATGTTACCCTGCAGAGGGAAAAGCTGGGGTCCAAGTTATGTCTGTATGCTTGACCATGGAATAATTTATTTTCAGATGTACTTGCCCTCCTAAATCAGAGCAACACTTCTAGTGTAGCTGGGACTTCTAGTAGAATTCAAAAAAGTGCCCTCAGTTGAGTGCATTGGTTCACACCTATAATCCCAGCACTTTGAGAGACCAAGGTGAGTGGATCACTTGAGCCCAGGAGTTTGATACCCACCTGAGCAACATGATGAGACCCCGTCCTTTCCAAAAAATAAATAAAAACAAAAATTAGCTGGGTGCTGCAGTACACACCTGTAGTCCCAGCTACTTGGGAGGCTGAAGTGTTAGGATCACTTGAGTCCAGGAAGTTGAGACTGCAGTGAGCCGTGACTACGCTACTGCACTCCAGCTGGGGCAGCAGAGGGAGACCCCATCTCAAAAGCAAAAAACCAAAAACCAAAAAGGTGTCCTTACCAGAAGAGAGCTGTCAAACAAAATGCAAATTATGATTGGTTTTGGCTTGAATTCTTTAGAAAGTAGAGCCTGAGGCAAAGCTTAATGTGTCTAATGCAAATTTATTATTGTTGTTATTATTATTCATTTTGTTTTATTTTTATATAGAGATGGGGTGTTGCTGTGTTGCCCAGGCTAGTCTTGAACTCCTAGGCTCAAGCAATTCTCCTGCCTCAGCCTCCCAATGTGCTGGGATTACAGGCATGAACTACTGCACTCAGCCCAATTTTATTTTAAATATAAAAGCTCGTGTCTCTTTCACTTAAAAACACAGTATTGACTGGTTCATTATGCCACTAATATGTAGCATACAAGATTGTTCCAACTGTTGCCACTTCTCAGCCATTGTGTAGGATGGGGATAGATGGAGAGAGGGGAGAGGAAAGGAAGGAGGAGGAGGATAGAGAGAGAAGGGGTATTGAGAGAGAGGTATAAACTTGATTGTTTTTAAGGCCAGTTTCTGGAATTTGCATATACCATTTCTGCTCACATCCTACAAGCAAGAACTTGGTCAAATAGACACTCAGCTCAAAGAGTTTGTTCCGCATCTGTGCAGTCATGTGGAAGGCACTAAAATTTTGATATGGGAGTTTCAAACCCACCCAGGAAGATGGTAAGGGAAAAAGACCAGCCGGGCAAGGGAAGATGTGAAGCAAGGTGATGTTTTTATCTCGAGCCAGTCATGAGGAGACACGTGAACCACCCAGCAGGCTTGTTTGGTTTGCACATAGTTCTTTCTGCAAGGATTGCAGAGAGGAACTATGACTGCAAATAGTCCATGGGAGAGGAAAAAGAGGAGAGATTCATCTGCCCTGTTCCCTCCTATCTTGCATTTCCCGTTGTTTTTTTCCCACTGGCCAAGGTTTACCCCCATAAGGAAAGACTCCTCCTCTCTTCCTGTTGTGTAACCCATCCCCTTGGCAACCACTGAGGAAGCAGATCCCATGTCCTGGAATGGAAGGGTGACCCACGTGAATGGGGCACCCGGACCAGGAGAGGGGAAGCACCTGAGGTTTACCGGGTCTGTGTTCCAATATATTACCTAATGGCATTTTGAGTGGAAAATAAAAAGGGCTTTGATGAAAACTTTTCTAACTGATGTCCATCTTTTGGAGTCCCGAGTTGGTTGCTCAGTACCTTGCAAAACAAGCTAATTGATCAGAGGCTGATAGGGAGAAGGGCGTCTCCCTTGATCTTTGGCCGGTAATTCTTCTAGCCTAGGAATGTTTTTGTCAGACATTGCAGAAACCTAAAGGAGGGTTTCGTCTCCTTGCCCTCCCCGATTCATGGATGTCCATTAGGATGCTGTAGAAATTGTTCCCTCCCTCCCTTCCTTTCTTCATTTTTTCTTCCTCTTTCCTCTCTTCCTCTCCTCTACCCTCTCCTTCTTTCCTTCTTTTCAAAAGGGAAATTTGACTGTGATTACCTTTGTTTTGTTAAGAAGTTTGAATTTCTTCATAGCATTTTTCCTAGAAAACAAGCAATGTGCAAACTGGCCTTTCCATATGGCATAGAATATGCCCTACTACACAGCCAAGTTAGAATATACTTTAGGCTGCCTTTGTCTGGGCCTGACATATTTGTTTACTGTGAACCTGTGAACTTAGAAATTTAGCTGAATCAGACTGAGCATGGTGTTCACACCTGTAATCCCAGCACATTGGGAGGTCAAGGTGGGAGGGTAGCTTGAGGCCAGGAGTTCCAGATCAGCCTGGAAGACAAAAGGAGACATCTCTACAAAAAAAAACTTAAAGGCCGGGCATGGTGGGACATGCCTGTGGCCCCAGCTATTTGAAAGGCTGAGATGGAGGGTTGCTTGAACCCAGGAAGGTAGAAGGTAGAAGCTGCAGTGAGCGCTGATTGTGTCACTGGGCAACAGATAAGCAAAAGATCCCCCACCAAGATGAGAAGCGGCTTCAGTGGAAGCATCTGGCTGCTCTCCAGTGATCTCTAAAAACAGAAAGTTGATCATATTGGCACAAATGCTGTTTGAGACTCTGAATGCTTAGTGATTAAACTCATATCCTCTAGATTCAAAAGCATCGAATTCTAAATCTGCCTCTAAGTATCTCAGTGAACTCAGGGATGTTACTGAACACTTAGACTCAGCTTTATTTTCAGTGTGATTATAACACCATGTAGTATTATAATATTATCTCTTACTATATTACTACTGTCTCACATGGGTGTTGTAAGGGCTAAAGGAGATAAAACATATCAGGCTCCTGACATTATACATGCTCAGTGAGTGGCAGAAGCCATTGTTTTCACAGTAGAAGCCGTCATCACCATCATTACCATCTTATTGTATGGCTTACTATTGTTCCATTGAGGATTGCAGAATAAAATGCTGACACTGGTCAAGGTATTTAACATTTGAGGGTCTTTAGTGACCCTTCATCTTAGTAAAGGGACAATAGCAATCATCATCAGGCATGCGGGCACGGGAGGATGGTGCTTCCACAGTATCAATCCCTCAGTCATTGGTTTGTTACAGGTTATACCACCATCATGTTGTACATTTTTAATTTCTTTTTCTTTTTCTTTCTTTTTTTTTTTTTGAGATGGAGTTTCACTCTTGTTACTCAGGCTGAAGTGCAATGGCGCGATCTCGGCTCACCACAACCTCCGCCTCCTGGGTTCAAGCAATTCTCCTCCCTCAGCCTCCTGAGTAGCTGGGACTACAGGCACGTGCCACCATGCCCAGCTAATTTTTGTATTTTTAGTAGAGACGGGGTTTCACCATGTTGACCAGGATGGTCTCGATCTCTTGACCTCGTGATCCACCCGCCTCGGCCTCCCAAAGTGCTGGGATTACAGGCTTGAGCCACTGCGCCCAGCCATGTTGTACTTTTTAAAAAAGTATCTTAGCTCTCCCATCAAAGGGCAAAGGTGATTTACCTTAAGTTTCTTTCCCAGTGTCTTGTTATGAAAACTCGTGCTGGGTGCGGTGGCTCATGCCTATAATCCCAGCACTTTGGGAGGCCAAGGCGGGCAGACCACCTGAAGTCAGGAATTCGAGACCATCCTGGCCAACACTGTGAAACACCATCTCTACTGAAAATACAAAAATTAGCCAGGCATGGTGGCAGGTGCCTGTAATCCCAGCAACTTGGGAGGGTGAGGCGGGAGAATCACTTGAACACAGGAGGTGGACATGGCAGTGAGCCGAGATTGCACCACTGCATTCCAGCCTGGGCAACAGAGCAAGACTCCATCTCAAAAAAAAAAAAAAAGAAAGAAAACGTGTAAATGATGTTTGCTGTTTGTTGAAATCCCTATGGAGGTTCCAGGTCTCATTTGCATACTAGAAGATTCTCCTTGTCCATGGGAGCTTTCTGAAGCTCTAGCTCTAAAGGAGCACATCTAACTTTCTAATTCTAATCTTTGTCTTAATTAAAAAAAATACCCAAACATGTTAAGTTTATTAGGGCAATAATCCTGTGGGATTACTAATTGCTTGCAGACATGTCAATCCATTTATTTACCTTAGCCTAGGGTGATTTTGCAATTATCAAGTCTGTAGAAAGGCAGGGCTTATGCCATAAATTCTGCAGCTGTGGAACTAGGAACATTAGGACTCTCCCTTCCTATTTTGGAGCATACATCATTGCACTGGGTCCCTACCCCCAGGAGAGATGTATTACGGATGGAGTATATGTACCATAAATTAAAGTGTCATATTTTCTTGATGCAGCAATTCTTAGCTGCAAAGACAATGATTCATCTGGTCAGTGCCAACTTCTAAATGAGAAAAAAGAAAGAAAGAAAGAAAGATGATTAGGAAGATTATCCTTTGATTCTTTTCCTCCATTTCTCTTCCAAGCCTACTTTTATAAAACCACTACCTTCCAGAATCAGCAACTTTGGGTCTGGCCTTTCTAGATCTTGATCCTGAAAGGAGATAAAAGTGAAAGCAGAGTGCATCCTCTGAAAAAGCATCCTGGGGAAGGTGGACTTTGAGAAGTAGCCAGTTGTGGATAAATGAACAAGCTGGCTCCTACTCTCCTCTCTGACCTCTCCTCTGGCTACGGTTTGCCCTATCTTCTTCCAGTCCAACCACAGTGGTCTCCTTAAAATGCCTCAAATATGCAAGTGCTTCCTGATGACCTGGAGCTCTTTCCCCTGATCTTCTCACTGCAGACACTTTTCAGCACAAATGACTACCTTCTCAGAGAAGCTTCCACAAAACCCAGCTGAGAGGAGCTCCAACCCTATTCTGACAGTACTCTTTTAACCCTTTCCCCTTCTATCTTTTCCTTAATGTACTAGCTGGAATAATAGCTTTATTTACTTGTCCCAGTTTGTGCTTTTTAATGTTTTTCTCATCTAGAACATAAGTCCCTCAGGAGAGGAAAAACCTCATTTGACTTTTTTCTACTCTACTCCCAGTAGGAATGAATTCTAGAATTTATTTTTTTCTCCCTTTTTTATATATTTCAAAATACATAAAATACTTAAGCCCTTTTTCTTTCTTTTCTTTTTTTTCTGACGCCCAGAGTGGAGGGCAGTGGCACAATCACAGCTCACTGCAACCTCTGCATCCCAGGCGCAAGTGATCCTTCCACCTCAGCCTCCCAAGTAGCTGAGACTACAGGTATGTACCACTATGCCCAGCTATTGTTTTGTAATTTTGGTAGAGACAGGTTTTTCTGATATTGCCCAAGCTGGTGTCAAACTACTGAGCTGAAGGAATACACCTGCCTCAGCCTCCCAAAGTACTGAGATTATAGGCGTAATGCTTGACTGAGATTGTAGGATTTAGTAAGTACAAAGAGCGATGATTTGGGTGGCAGTTCCAGAACTGTGTAAATGCAGTTCAGTTTCCTGTCTTGCTGAGTTTCATGCTCTCATCTGTAAAATTGGAGTAATAATACCTACCTCACAGAGTACTTGTGAAGATCACTGGAACAATGAGCAAGAAAAAAAAATACATATATCTTTTGAGACAGGGTCTTACCTTGTCACCCAGGTTGTAGTGCAATGGTTTGATCATGGCTTCCTGGTCTCAAACTCCTGGGCTCAAGCAATCCATCTGCCTCAGCCTCCCAAAGCGCTAGCATTGCAGGCATGAGCCACCATGCCTGGGCAATAAAATATTTTTTATTCTGGTACTGTTTTTACACTTTGGATAAATATGAGAGTTTCCTAAAAGACCTTGACAAATGAAAGAATGACAATAAAATCTCATGATACTGAAAGGGGAACTCTTACAATCTGAGACAGATGGTAAAATTGAAGATGTTTATCCCACCAAATAGAAAGTATGGAACTTGATAACCCCAAGCAATTACATCAGTTGACTATAGAGATTCTAGAATATTAAAGCAGGAAGATTTGTTAAGATACAGCTGAGCGATTTTTAGACTTGGCTCTCTGGAGACCTGGGGTTTTGTTGGATCCCCCTGGGGATCTAGGATATAGTGGGAAATAGGCAGGAAAGAGGGGGAGAGTTGAGCTGGTAGCAATCCATGCCCCATCTCCCCTAATTCAATCAGATGAACTGCATTTTAATGCTTTTTAAAAAACATTATTTCAGAAGCTAGTTATTGTCTCAGAACCCCATCCCTGACTCTGTCTTCCTGACCCTGATTTTGTATGCAGGGAAATGGGCTCAAGTTCAAGCCATGGAGTATGGTCAAGGTCATTCATGATAATCCTGTTCCTCCATTTCCCAGTCTCCCTGGAAGCCATGAATTGGTGTATGACCCAGTTTTAGAAATGTGAGAAGAAGCCAACTGCTGCTAAAGTTTTTAGGAAGCTTTTATTTTCTTACTAAAAAGGGACATATGTGGCTGATACGGTCCTTCCCTTTCTTCCTTCCTCTTCCCTTCCATTCTAACATCATGTCTGCCACTACAACAGCAATCTTGTGACCATGTGGCTGTAAGCACAGGAATGCCTGGAATCTCAGAAACATTGGCTCTGACCTCCGTGAGTCACTTAACCAATTCTGGCAACCACCTGGCTCCAGACTTCTTGCCATGTGAGGAAGAAGCCACTATTATCTAAACCAGTGTAGTTCAGTTTTCTGTCACTTGTATCTCAAAAAGCATTCCTGATAGATATACACATATTGTGCTTCCAGATAAGATTTTGTTTAGATTTAGGATTCCAAGTCTAAAAATAATTTGAATATGATCTTATCCCATCTTTCATTATAGAGAGAGACAAGGCAACAGTTTCACTTGTCTGTTGCAGCATTACAAACTATTTCAAAACTCCCTGGCTTAGAACCACAGCTGTTTTGCTACCTGTTAGAATTCTGTGAGCTGACTGGGCTCAGCTGGGCACTTCTGCTCCTTGTGATATCTGCTGTGGCTACAGTTACCATGAGGCTCAATGGGCTCATTTTTCTAATGCCTTGAAAGGAATAGTTGAAAGGCTGGACTCAGCTGGGACACAGGTCCTTTCTCTCTCATCATGCAGTTTTAGAGCTTCTCCCTGTCCATGTGGCCCTTCTATGTGGACTTCCTATACGATACCTTCACTCTCCCAAAAGTAGAAGCCACCAGGCCTTCCTAAGGCTTTTCCTGGATCCAGCTTTGTGTAACATCTGCCATGTCCCTTTGGTTAAAATCAGTCAGATTCAGGGATAGAGGACTATCTGAGGGCATACATACAAGAGGTGTGCTTTATGGGGGGCAATCTTTGCAGATTACCTACTACAGAAACTGAAACCAAGACTGTGAAAAGCAGTTGTCTAAACTGATAGAGTCATAAGTATTTAAATTAGAACATCATTGAAGGATGAGACCTCCAAAGCAGGACAGAATGGAAAGGTGGAAGGGACAGGTCAGATAAAGGACTTGTCCTCAGCCCAGGGTTTTAAAATCTCAGCAGTGTTGACATTTGGGGCCAGATAATTGTCTGGAGGGCTGTCTTGTGCACTGGAGAATGTTTAGCAGCATCCCTGGCCTCTATCTGGTTGCCATTAGCATTTCCCCTCCAATTTTGATTTTTTGTTTTATTTTTTTGAACAGAGTCTTGCTTTGTCATCCAGACTGGAGTGCAGTGGCTTGATCTCAGCTCATTGCAACCTTTATCTCCTGGGTTCAAATGATTCTCCCGCCTCAGCCTCCCAAGCAGCTGGGACTACCCCATGCCTGCTAATTTTTGTATTTTTAGTGAAGATAGTGTTTTGCCATGTTGGCCAGGCTGGTCTCGAACTCCTGACCTCAGGTGATTGATCCACCTGCCTCCCAAAGTGCTGGAATTACAGGCATGAGCCACAATACCCGGCCACCCCTCCAATTTTGACAACCAAGAAAAATCTCCAGTCAGTTGCCAAATGTTCCATGGGGGCAACTGTGTTCTCCTCAGTTAAGAACACAGCCCTAGCCTTAGGGTGTTTAGAGCATATCTGTAACTACACAGAAGCCCAGCTGTCTTACATGTGGGCCAGACAGCATGTTTATATTCTTAAATTCTCCCAGTGGGAAATGAAGAAGGTAGGATACTCAATTTCACATTCTGGTCTACATGTTTTATGTGGAGTCTTCACTTTGGAAAAAGCCTTTTTAGTTTTGCTGTAAGTTCCCCAAGTTCACTTTTAACATTGTGCCCCCAACTGAACTCGTGGTCTTTCTTCATTGCCAGTGCATAGCATTAAGCACTTCCTTTTTTTTTTTTTTTTTAACCAAGGGTCGTCCACAAATAAGTGTGTAGATTTTAAAGCCGTGGGACTGGGTGAGATCAGCTAGAGAAATCAGCAGATGAAGAAAGAAGAAAAGCTGGTGGTCTAGGCCAGGATCTACCCTGAGGACTTCCAACTTTTAGAGGTAAGTATGTGTGTGTATACATACATAGATACGTATACACCCATATCCCAGAAACTAGAAATATGTACATAGACCTATAAAACTTTTTTGATTTTCTCCTATATTTCTATTTATATATACACACACACATACACACGTATACACAAATACATATTAATATATACACATGAATATGTTATATGTATATATGTTCATTTTTCATATATATGTATATTTTTTAGACAAGTTCTCTGTCACCGATCCTGGAGTACAGTGGCCTGATCACAGCTCACTGCAGCCATAACCAGGCTCAGGTGATCCTCCTGCCTCAGCCTCCCCAGTAGCTGTGACTACAGGTGCATGCTACTTTACACCCAGCTAATTTTTGTATTTTTTGGTAGAGATAGGGTTCTACCATAATACCCAGGCTAGTCCCAAACTCCTGAACTCAAGCACTCTGCCCACCTTAGCCTCCCAAAGTGCTGGAATTTCAGGCATGAGCCACTGTGCCCAGCCTATTTTTCCTATTGAATTATAGACCAATTCATATCCACAGTAAGAAGGAAGAAACTAAAATACTTCTGGATCTCACATGGACAATACAAAAGAATCAATCTGGTCACTGCTGAGTCCAGGCTTGTCATTGTCCCCTCTAGAATATGAGGGGGCAAATACATGAGCTCCAAAAATCTTGCATGCCTTGCTCACTCCTTTGTCCACAGTGCCTAGAAAAGCACATGGCATGGAGTAGGTGCTCAGGATATTGTTAAAGGAAAATAAAAACTCCAGGACCCCAATTCTACTAAGCCAAAAGGAAAACATTCAGCTGAAAGCTGAGTCATGCAAGCAGCTGCCTTTCCTTTTGTTCCTAAGTGGATAGCAACAGATAAAAGGTTAAATGTCTTCACTCTATGTTCACCTTACCTGTGGAGAGTGACAATTTACTGAGAGCAAGAGGGACACATAATTGGCTTTTCTCTTACCTGCTCCTTTTCTCTTGCAACGTGTGAATTCAGGAATGTGACCATACCCTCCCTGTTCTCCCCGCTACTCCAGCTTGCTTTTCCCTGTTAAATATTGAAGCCCTCAAAATCATCTTTGGAGAAAGGTACAGACCTGTCTACCAGGTGTGTCCTCAACCTTGGCAAAATAAACTAAATTGATTGAGACTTGTCTCTGATACTTTTGGTTTACAATGTTTGTTGAATGTGTGAGTATCTGTACTGCAAGGCAAAGGACTTTAACATGGAGACCAGATGACGTCAGTGGTAGGTACAGCTCCGTGTGCTGTCTCTGGAGTCGATGCTGTCAGTGCCCTGCTCAAATCCCCTTTACCTAGAGGGCATCCATCCTCCAGCTGCTGTGAGCTGTGGCTTGATCCGGGGGAGAGATGATGATGACCTAGACCAGGGTGTTTATTGTCAGCAGAAGTGGTTGGATTCTGGATGCATTGTCATGATGGAGTCGACAGGATTTTCTGGTGGATAGGATATAGAAAGTTAGACAATGGCCAGGTGCTGTGGTTCACGTCTGTAATCCCGGCACTTTGAGAGGCTGAGGAAGGCAGATTACCTAAGGTCAGGAGTTCGAGACCATCCTGGCCAACATGGTGACACTCTATCTCCACTAAAAATAAAAAATTAGCCAGGTGTGGTGGCATGTGCCTGTAGCCCCAGCTACTCGGTAGGCTGAGGCAGGAGAATCACTTGAACCCAGGAGGCAGAGGTTGCAGTGAACCAAGATCGTGCCACTGCAAAGAGAGCATGCAAGGATGAAATTCAAGGTTTTAGGCCAGAGCAACTGGATAAATGGATTTGAAATTTGCTGCCATAGGGAAGACTGCACGAGGAACAAGTCAGGGGCAGGGTGGAAGGACAGGAGTCAAGTTTTGGCCTTGTGAATTTCAACATATATGTATTAGACATCCAAATGGAAAAATCGAGTGAGTAGTTTAGTGCGTCTGGAGCTCAGGTGAAGGGTCTGGGCCAGATATAATTTGGGAGTTAAGGATATATGGATGATGTTTAAAGCCACAAGACTGGAAGAAATCACCAAAGGATTGAATGTCTTTGAGAAGAGCAGAGGAACATGAGCTGAGCTTAAACTTTAAAGGTAAAGGTTGGGGTTGGACATGGTGGCTCATATTTGTAATCCTAACACTTTGGGAGGATGAGGTAAGAAGATTGCTTGAGCCCAGGGGTTTGTGGCTGCAGTGAGCAGTTATCTCACCACTGCCCTCCAGCCTGGGCGACAGAGTGAGATCCTGTCTCTTAAAAAAAAAAATAGATAAAAAGGAATCAAAAGCTGGTGCAGTGGCTCACGCCTCTAATCTCAGCACTTTGGGAGATTGAGGCGAGTGGATCACTTGAACTCAGGAGTTCGAGACTAGCCTGGACAACATGGTGAAACCCCATGTCTAAAAAATAAATAAAAAAATACAACAACAAAAATGCCAGGCACGGTGGCATGTGCCTGTAATCCCTGCTACTCGGGAGGCTGAAGCAGGAAAATCACTTGAACTTAGGAGGCAGAGGTTGAAGTAAACTAAGAGGAGGCCACTGCACTCCAGCCTGGGTGATATTTCAAGATTCCGTCACACACACACACAAAAATTGATAAAATAAAAGTAAAGGTTGGCACCAATGAGTTTCTAAGATTCCTTTCAATTATCTTATTTTGCAATTCTCTTGGGGCCCATAAGTTTCTCAGTCTTTTCCCAAATCTATAAAAATCAGTGTATTTCCTTTTAATTACTCATCATTGGAAACAAATTGTTGCTGTTCCAGTTATGTATTGATGCATAACATGCTTCATCAAAACCCAGTGACTTAAAGCATCAACCATTTCTTTTCTTTTCTTTTCTTTTCTTTTTTTGAGATGGAATTTCACTCTTTCGCCCAGGCTGGAGTGAAGTGGCGCAATCTCAGCTCACTGCAACCTCTGCCTCCTGGGTTCAAGTGATTCCCCTGCCTCAGCCTCCCCAGTAGCTGGGATTACAGGCACCCACCACCATGCCAGGCTAATTTTTGTATTTTTAGTAGAGACAGGGTTTTGCCATGTTGGCCAGGCTGGTCTCAAACTCCTGACCTCAGGTGATCCACCCACCTCGACCTCCCAAAGTGCTAGGATTACAGGCATGAGCCATTGAGCCTGTCTCTGTTTTCTTATATGTCATGATTTTGCAGGTGCAGAGATGGGCTGGGCTGGGCTGGATGATTCTTCTTGTCTAGTTGGAGTAGCTGGAAGTCTGTTGATGGTATTCAGCTGGTGGATAAATTCAAATACTCATCGAGGAGCAATGTGAACTGAATCGTGCAGGCAACCATAAGAACATATGCCCAAAACCTAAAATGCAATTAAAAAAAAAAAAGAACATATGAAAAGTAATTACACCGTAGTGTGTAGGAAGAGAAGTTTGGTTATCCCTGGGGAGAAGATTTTAGTCTTCTTAACCTCCACGGCTGTTACAGAAGTAAAGGGAAATGACCTGAAGTTTGGTAAATTGCAGCCTAAATAAGAAGAGACAATTTTCTAGTGTGCAGAGAAAACAGTGCCATTGAATCCTGGGTTTCCTCTAGTTCATCAGTCTCATCTCATCTAATGATTGAGCCTTGGCCTTCTGAGCTGAGGATTCTTGTATCAGACGCCATGGTTTTACACATTTCTCCGGGAATACTTTCCAGGCTTTTCTAAGGAATAAGTACCTGTTTCTTGTGCTGTGTTTCTGCAGCAGTTTTCACTCACAGAAGTCCTAATTATCTGAGGAAAACTACCACTAGATAAAAACCCTTTAAATGAGGGGCAAATTTTAGTACACAGCATAAGTGTGTGTTTGGGGTGCATGCAGTTTCGGGAATTTTCTTTGAAAGAAAACAAAAATTAAATTATAAATAGAAAATTATTTTTTCTTATTCAATAAAATGTTGTTTCTGATTACAACTGCACGCAAGAGGTCAAGAGTGAAATAGGTGTTGTTTTGCACAAAAGTTTAAAAACATATTATTTTTCAATATAGTGAGACCTTGTCTCTACAAAAAAATTTAAAAACTAACTGAGCATGGTAGTGTGCCCCTGTTGATCCAGCTGCTCAGGAGGGTGAGGCAGGAGAATCGCTTTAACCCAGGAGGTAGAGCCGAGATCATGTCACTGCAGTCCAGTCTGAGCTACACAGTTAGACTGCCAAAAAAAAAAAAAAAAAATATATATATATATATGTACATATATATATATATAATATGTATACACACACACACACACACACACACACACACACACATATATATTTTTAGAGACAGAGTCTTGCTGTATTGCCCAGGATGGTCTTGAACTCCTGGCCTCAAGCAACCTTTCTGCTTCAGCCTTCTGAGTATGTTTTACATAAAATTTTAATCAGTAAAATTTAATAAGATGTGACAAGTCATCTTTCACTCGTGTCACTTTTTCATTTTAATAAAGATGAGTTTTGTATTTATATACACTCATGTACACATATCTATGTATGTGTATGTGCATATATATGTGCGTGTATATCTATACACATATATACGCATACATATATAAACACATAAATACATAAACACACTCTAGGTCTTCAATATTTTTAACTTTTTTGTTCTATAGTATACTTAGAGAAAAATGGCTGGGTGCAATGGCTCTTGCCTGTAATACTAGCACTTTGGAAGGCTGAGGCAGGAGAACTGCTTGGGGCCTGGAGTTTGAGACCAGACTGGACAACATGGCAAGACCCCATCTCTAGAAAATATTTAAAAATTAGCCAGGTGTGGTGGCACATGTCTGTAGTCCTAGCTAATGAGAAAGCTGAGGGTTGAGGATTGCTTGAGCCAGGAGTCTGAGGCTACAGTGAGCTAAGGTTACACCACTGCACTCCAGCATGGGTGACAGATTGAGACCCTGTCACAAAAAAATGAAATAAAATAACTTCAGAAAAAGTCATAAGTGCACAACTCAGTAAATTTTAATTTTCTTTCTTTCTTTTTTTTGAGACGGAGTCTCACTCTGTCACCAGGCTGAAGTGTAGTGGTGTGATCTTGGCTCACTGCAACCTCTGCCTCTCAGGTTCAAATGATTCTCATGATTCTCCTGCCTCAGCCTCCCTAATAGCTGGGACTACAGGTAAGCAGCACCATGCCCAGCTAATTTTTGTATTTTTAGCAGAGTTGGAGTTCTAACATGTTGGCAAGGATGGTCTCCAGATCTCATGATCTGCCCTCCTTGGCCTCCCAAAGTGCTGGGATTATAGGCGTGAGCCACTGTGCCTGGCCAAATTTTAATTTGCATAAACCTTTCACACACATGTAGTTAGCATCTAGCTCCAGAAACAGAACATTATCAGCTTCTTAGATGCTCCTCTTTTATTCAAAAGCAGTCGTTATTTAACTCCACCCCCACCCCAAGTAACAGTTCTCCTGACTTCTAACAGCATAGATGAGTTTTGATTGTTCTTAAACTTCATCGAAACGGAATTATATTTTGTTATCTGGTTTCTTTTTCCCTATATTATATCTGTAAGGTTTACATATGTTGTTGCTAGTAGTTTTTATTCATTCTCACTGCTGTGTATTTCATAGTATGAATATACCAACATTTCTTTATTCCTCCATTGATGGATATTTGGGAAGTTTCTAGTTTGAGGCTTTTATGAATAGGGCTGTGAAAGGGGTTCAGGACAAGGGCCGGGTACAGTGGCTCAAGCCTGTAATCCCAGCACTTTGGGAGGCCGAGGCGGGTAGATCACGGGGTCAAGAGATCGAGACCATCCTGGTCAACATGGTGAAACCCCGTCTCTACTAAAAATACAAAAAATTAGCTGGGCATGGTGGCGTGTGCCTGTAATCCCAGCTACTCAGGAGGCTGAGGCAGGAGAATTGCCTGAACCCAGGAGGCAGAGGTTGCGGTGAGCTGAGATCGCGCCATTGCACTCCAGCCTGGGTAACAAGAGCGAAACTCCGTCTCAAAAAAAAAAAAAAAAAAGAAAAGAAAGGGGTTCAGGACATGCTACCTCCCAAATATGGCTCGTTGGCATTTCAGAAAACCACAGAAGCAAGAAGGTCTCTCTGACCTTGTGTCACCCTTCTCTCCTGATGTAGTCCGTTAAAACCAGCTGACCTTCCCCTGAAAGTAGGTGATTAGACTCTCCTTCCAGAGTGGTCCTCCTTATACCTTTTACATGGAGGTGTATATATACAGTGAGCTAGCTGTATTTGTATTTATTTATTTATTTTGAGACGGAGTTTCGCTCTTGTTACCCAGGCTGGAGTGCAATGGCGCGATCTCGGCTCACTGTAACATCCGCCTCCCGGGTTCAAGCAATTCTCCTGCCTCAGCCTCCCGAGTAGCTGGGACTACAGGCGCACACCATCATGCCCAGCTAATTTTTGTATTTTTAGTAGAGACGGGGTTTCACCATGTTGACCAGGATGGTCTCGATATCTTGACCTCGTAATCCACCCGCCTCAGCCTCCCAAAGTGCTGGGATTATAGGCGTGAGCCACTGCGCCCGGCCGCTGTATTTGTATTTATATAAACTCATGTACATGTACCTATGTATAGGTATGTGTATATGTGTGTGTATATCTATACACAGAATTAGAGTGTTTATGTACTTATGTGTTTATATATGTGTGTGTATATCTGTGTATAGATACACACATATATAAACACATAAGTACATAAACACACTCTAATTCTTCAGAGCAGTCCTATAGGGTAGGAAATATATTTTAGCCTTAGAGACATTAGAGAGCTTGTGCAAAGATGCATTGGTAGTAAGGTATGAAGACACAGAGATGCCAAGAAGAATCTGAACAAACAGACCTTGTAAGTTTCCCCCAACTTATTCCCATTAGATCATACCCTTTTGTCCTCTAGTCATACTTTGACATAATTGTCCATAAAAGTACACACTTGTGTCTGTTTCTTCAGGTCTTTTCTGAAGGCTCCCATGTCATGTGAAACTTACATGAAATAAATCTGCTTTTCTCTTGTTAGTTAGATTTTTGTCACAGGGGTCTCAGCCATGAACCTTGTGTTGGGTGAGGAATAGATCTTATTTTTCTCCCTTGCTGCTGCTAAGAACATCACAGTATGTGAGTTTTAGCACACGTGTGTATCCACTTCTGTTGGGTCATGACGTAGTTGTTCTTGCTTATGAATCTGTTAACTTAGCTATATACATCCAAAATTGTTGCTTCTATGACATTTTGCCCATGGTTGGAACTCTATATGTTCAGTTTAATGGACATTTACTATATTTTATGAAAGAATACACAGTGATTCAGCACTAAAAAGAAAACTTATTATATCCACGGTTTTCACAGTTTTTGTGGCTACAGAAGTAAAGTAGGTTGCAAATAATGTTATTGAAACAAATATTTGTCAAATGAAGAATGACATCAATCCTCTAAGTATTTTGGGGAAGGAACCTAAGAAGACAGACACCCTCAAGGAGATAAAACTGCCAGTTACATTGAGTTCATGCTGTTTCTCAGATATATGCAAAAGCATTTCCCATCACACATCATGCAACTGAACGCAGGAGAAATGGCCAAATTCCTTGGAATAGATGAAAGATACTTCAAAGCAGTGAAGAGCTGATGTGTCTCATTCATGTATCATGCAAGACTGTCATTAAGATCTTGCCTCATATTTAAGTTGTACCATTTTTATTCTTTCTTGGAGGTAGATAAATAACAATGCATTTAGTAGCTATGATGTCTTATAATTGATGAAATATTATAATCAGGATGATCATATTAAAGGTGTAATTTATTGGTCCAAGCATTGTGCTCAGCATTTTACAAACATTCTCTCATTTCATTTAGTTCTTCAGAGCAGTCCTATATGGTAGGTAATATATTTTAGCCTTAGAGACATTAGGCAGCTTGTGCAAAGATACACTGGTAGTAAGTGATGAAGCCAGGACTCAGACCTGAGTGTGTGACTTCATGAATGCTGACTCTGGCCAGCAGCTGGAGATCTGCGGTTTTCCAACTGTTCTACTGGAGGATGAATTCAGCTGAGGTGAGCAGGGACAGGAAGATCATGCTGGCATTGTGTCTGGGCAGTGTTCTTCACTCCAGCTTTGACAGCCGCAAAGCTGCCACTCTTGCCCTAGTTCTGATCATTTTTCACCTGCACTAGTTATAGTAGTTTCCTTATTAGAAGTTTCCCTGCTTCCAGGCAGGGAATGGTAACTCATGCCTGTAATTCTAGCACTTTGGGAGGCTAAGGCAGGAGGATCACTTGAGCTCAGCAGTTTTAAGATCAACCTGGGTAACAGAGTAAGACCCTATCTCTATTTAAAAAAAAAAAAAAAGGTTCCCTGCTTCCAACATTGTCTCCTATAACCCATTCTCAGCACAACAGCTAGAGTAAGCATTTATTTATTCGTTATTGAGACAAGGTTGTACTTTGTCACCCAGGCTGAAGTGTAATGACACCATCTCAGCTCACTGCAGCCTTGATCTTCCAGGTCCAAGCAATCCTCCTGCTTCAGCCTCCCAAGTAGCTGGGACAATAGGCGTGTGCCACCACACCAGGATAATTTCTGTATTTTTAGTAGAGACAGGGTTTCATCACATTTCCCAGGCTGGTTTGTAATTCCTAGGCTCAAGCAATCTGCCCTCCTCAGCCTCCCAAAGTGCTAGGACCCCAGGTGTGAGCCACTGCACCCTGCTAAGAGTGAGCATTTAAAACATAAGTCACAGCCGTACCCCAAACCCTCTAAAGGCTTCCTATCTTGGCATAAAAGCTGGAGTGTGTGAGGCCCTACAAGACCTTGTGCCATGACTCGATGTCACTGTCCCCATTCCCTCCTTCAGCTACAGCAGTCCCGGCCTCCTTACATACCCAAACTCTGTCTTTCTCACTTTGTGTCCTCCATCAGGAGCAAGGATTCAGTATAAATTGTTTATTTGGAAAGTGAAGGAAATACCCATAGGAAATTGGGAGAGGAGTTGGAAAGGAAAGGCCCTTAATAAAGGGGGTGCCACTCAGCCAGCTTCCCCTGTGGGCAAGTGATCTTAATTCCACTGGCAAGGTTTGGGAGCCAGTGTAGAAATTACAGAGTAAACAATAGCTCTCTCAATGGGCCTGTCTTGGGCCTGACTTAGGCAGGGTCTAGCGCCCAGAGAAAGCCTTCAGGCAAAAGGGATGCTGATGCTGGTAATTTGACATCAGGCTGGCACTAAAATGGGAAAACTTGAGGCATACAGTCAAGACCTTGAAAGTTTCCATGACAGGCCCACTGATTTGCTGTTCTGTCTGCCTAGAATATTCTTCCCTCAGAGAGTCCCATGCTGCTCCTTTAGAACTATATTAGGTGACTCCTCAGGGAGGCCTTTTCTGATCGCCTCTTCCAAATTGTCCCCCAGCTCCTAGAGCACACATACATCTTGTTTATGGTCTTTCTTCTAGCACTAAACAGAGGCACCATGTGGGCAGGCACTTTGGTCTGTTACATCCACTGCTTCATCCCCAGTGCTTGGTGTGGTGTGTGGTACATAATAGAAGTTCAATAACTATTGAATGAATGAATGAATGAATGAATGAAAGGTCATTTTAAAATGAAAGATCTATTTGTCTCCTGTATCTATTTGTTGATTGAGTAATCCTTAGGAAGGAGGGATATGGTTAGTTGGTGTCTTCAAACTTCATTGTATATCTATTATTTTATATGAGGGGCTGATGGGGAATAGCCTTCAATCTCACCCCCTTCCACAAATGTTGAAGATTTACCATGTGCCAGACACTGTTCAAAGTTCCAGGAGTACTGCGATATATCAGCTGGGAATGACTTTTGGCAGGAAGTGACAAAAACACCAACAGCAATGGCTTATACCAAATAAGGGTTTTATTTTTATCCTGTAATTAGAAGTCTAGACACAGACAGTCCAGTGCCTGTGCAGTGGCTCCAAGGGGCCCTTGGGGAGCATGCCTGCCTCTACCTTCTCTATGTGATCCCAGCTTGCTCTCCCTCTAGCAGCATTCCAATCAGGAAGGGGGAGCGGAAGGGAAGAACGGGCTCCCTCCAAGATGCTTTCCTGAAAAGCTCTACCCAACAATTCCTGGTTATATCTCTTTGCACATCTCATAGCTATACCTAGCAGCAGGGGAGCTAAGAAATGTAGCATTTGTTTGCTTTTGTTTTCTTTGATGGGCTCCTTTTTTTCTGTGAACAAACTTGGGAGATAGGGTATGATTAAATAAATGCATCTTGAGTAGGTGACTAGCAATACCTGCCATAAGGCTAATCACCATGTTCTCTTGAAACTGTCACTGTAGTGCAGACAAATAGAAAACAAGGAAGCAAACACACACAGGCTTGTAAAAAATTTCTAATGTAATAGTCATGAGTGCTGTGCAGGGTGGTTCATGATAACGGGGAGTTAGAAGGTGACTCAGGTTCTATATTATACCTGGGAGTCAGAGGAGCAGCTCTCCAAGGAAGTGACATTGGAGCTGAATTCTGAATGATGAGGCAGAGGCAACTTTTCCAAGATTAACTGGTTTTACTGATCCTTTGTTGGTTATAATTTCATCCCAGACAAGAAAGCGGTATAACTATGTCTGCCTAGTTCTATAAAATCCAGCCTTCAAGATGTGGGATAAATCATCCTTATTTCTCCTAAACATTCCCTCAGAGCTGTGATGAGGTTTTTTTGTCCTTCTGGTACTCATCTCTCCCCTTCCCTTCCCTCCCTATTCTTTCTCACAAAAAGCAAAAAATGAGATAGTTCCTTGACAATAATGGTAAATGATCATGGAATGGAGCATGGGAGGAAGCTTTTGTTTGTTGTTGTTTTTTAAAGCCTAACAAAGCTTAATGTGGCCATGGTGAGGTGGCTCATGCCTGTAATCCCAGCACTTGGGGAGTTTGAGGCAGGAGGATCACTTGAGGCCAGGAGTTTGAGACCAGCCCGGCCAACACAGTGAAACCCTGTCTCTACTAAAAATACAAATATTAGTGGGGCATGGTGACCCACTCTTGTAATCCCAGTTACTCAGGAGGCTGAGGCAGGAGGTGGAGCAAGCCAAGATTGTGCCACTGCACTCCCGCCTGGGTGACAGAGAGAGACTCTGTCTCAAAAAAAAAAAAAAAAAAAAAAAAAGCTTAATGCCAGAAAAAAATTTTTTTTTCAGGGAAATAAGCCAGATGTGCACAATTTATAAGAGAGGGAGTAATTCTAGGAAAATTCTGTTTAACCCATCAGCCAGTCTGGTGAATGTAGATTTTATCAAAGAAGATGCCTTCTGAATACTCAATGTTTTCGATTCAAAAGAATCTCTGTGGCATTGGGTGAAACTCTTGGTATGTCCATTCTAATCCACATAGCCTTAGAAGCCTCTCACATGCTTATGTTAATAAGTCAGTTGTTATAGAGAAATGTGCTTTTTACGTCTGGAAGATTGGCTGGTCACAATAAGTAACTTAAATGTTACTGAACTTATTTCTTCTTGAGACTGTTGCCATATGACTTCTTGCTGCCAGCTTTTTTTCTCCCAATGTTTTTGTGCTATAATTAGTTATCCTTTTTCTAATATATGCTACAGATGGAAGCAAACCCCTTTGTGTGCTTTGAGAACTATACCTCCTATAAAATCTGGCTAGACCCAAATCAGCAGGTGTGTTCAAGTCTACTTGCAAGAGACTCAACAGGGAGAAGGGTGGAAAAATGTCAGAGAACACTGTGGTTGTAATACCACCTTACTGCGCATTTACCAGTGACTTTTTATGCTTCATGTAGAAATGTTCCAAACATATACCATTGCATTTCATTTTTAGATTGCAATGTGGTTGTATTGTTTTCCCCTTTGTACTTTAAAGACAAAGTACACTTTCATCCCAGATATTACCAGAATGATACAGATGATTCACCACTTACACAAAACTGCCTGATAATTTTCCATATTTATCATTTTTCATTCTTGACCTGAATCTTTTCAGTATTAAGTGCTAAGTGAAAAGTTCTTCTTTTTAATTTTAAGAAATTTGTGTCCTGTGATGTTTATTCAGCAAAAAAAGGAGAAATTTCTAAAGGGTTCAGACATGTTAATACCTTTATTATACATAACTCTTTTTTCTTTTTTTTGGAAGTCCCTGCTCTTTAGCCCATTGCACTGGCAACTGCTGATAAGAAAATTCTATACTGTTTTTCTTTTTTTTTTAGACAGGGTCTTACTCTGTTGCTCAGGCTGGAGTGCAGTGGTACGATCTCAACCTCCCAGGCTCGAGGAATCCTCCCACCTCAGCCTCGTAGCTGGGACTACAGGGTTGTACCACCATGCCCATATAAGTCTTATATTTTTTTGTAGAGGTGGGGTTTTGCCATGTTGCCCTGGCTGGAAACCCTTAGTCTTAATTTCTCATTTCTATGAGTTATTAATGCAATAACTCCACTTATGGAATAAACATCTAAAATGAAAGATTTTGATAACCAAAATTATATTAAAATGTTACTGAAATCATTTAAATAAATTAGTACATTAATATGAAGGGGCTATTTGCAATGATTAGCAACCATATTCTTTTTTTTTTGGGGGGGTGGGGAAGGGAGGAAGGCAGGAAGGGAGGGAAGGAGGAAGGGAGGAAGGAAGGAAGGAAGGGGGGAGGGAGGGAGGGAAGGGAAGGAAGGAAATCAAGCAATGAGAGAGACATTGCCGACCTGGATCTAGAGGTTTACAAGTTGATTTTTTTTTCTTTTTTTTTTTTTGAGAGGAGGAAATAAAGAAAAAAATGAGTAAATGAGAGAAAGAAAGAGGAACAGAAAGAGGGAAGGTAAACGGAAATATTGCTTTATTCTGAAAAAAATGGGTATTAATAATGGCCAATCAATGTTTCATTTAAACCTATGAGTAGGTGTGATGTGGTATTGACAAGAATGTATATTTTGTGTATTTGAAGTGGAGAGCTCTATAAATATTTATTAAGTTTACTTATTCCGGATCTGAGTTCGAGTCCTTGATATCCTTATTAATTTTCTGTCTCATTGTGTCTAAGTCTCTATGTATCTGAGTGTTAGGATCGTTAGCTCTTGTTGCTGCATTGATCCTTTTACCACTATGTCTTTGTTGCTTTAAAATCTATTTTATCCGATACGAGAATTGCAACTCCTGCTTTTTATTTATTTATTTATTTATTTTTGCTCTCCATTTGGTTGGTAAATCTTTCTCCATCCCTTTGTTTTGAGTCTTTGTGTATCCTTGCATGTGAAACAGGTCTGGATGTAACCTGCCGTTGGGTTTTGGCTGTGTCTTTTGATTGGGGGATTTAGTTGATTTAAATTTAGGGTTACTGCCATTTGATGTTAACTGGCTGTTTTATCCATTTGTTGATGTAAATTCTTCTTTATGTTGGTGCTCTTTACTTTTTGGTATATTTTTAGAAAGGCTAATACTGGTTGTTTCTGTGTGTAATGCTTCTTTCAGAAGCTCTTGTAAAGCAGGCCTGGTGGTAATAAAATCTCTGAGTACTTGCTTGTTCGTAAAAGATTTTATTTTTCCTTCAGTTGTGAAGCTTAGTTTGGCTGGATATGAAATTCTGGGCTGAAGGTTCTGTTCTTTGAGGATGTTGAATATTGGCCCCCACTCTCTTCTGGCTTGTAGAGTTTCTGCTGAGAGATGCTGTAAGTCTGATAGGCTTGCCTTTGTGGGTAACCTGGCCTTTCTCTCTGGCTGCCCTTAGTATTTTCTCCTTCGTTTCAACCCTGGTGAATCTAATGATTATGTGCCTTGGGGTTGCTCTTCTTGAGAAATATCTTTGTGGTGTTCTCTGTATTACCTGGGGTTGAATATTGATCTGCTTTGCTAGTTTAGGAAAATTTTTCCTGAATAATATCCTGGAGGGTATTTTCCAGCTTGGATTCATTCTCTCCGTCGCATTCAGGTACACCTATCAAACGTAAATTTGGTCTTTTCACATAGTCCCACATTTCTTGGAGACTTTGCTCATTCCTTTTTATCCTATTTTCTCTAATCTTGTCTTCTTGTTTTATTTCATTAAGTTGGACCTTGACCTCTGATATCCTTTCTTCTGCTTGAACAATTTGAGTATTTAAACCTGTGCATACTTCTTGGAGCTCCTGTACTGTATTCTTCAGTTCCATTAATTCACTTATATTCCTCTCTAATTTGTCTATTCTCAATAGGATTTCATCAAACCTTTTTTCAAAGTTCTTAGTTTCTTTACATTGGGCTACAACGTGTTCTTTTAACTCACAGAAGTTTCGTATTATCCATTACCTGAAGAGTGATTCTGTCATTGGGATGTGCTCATTCTTTATCAAGCCTTGTTCCATTGTTGATGTGGACCTGTGATCATCTTTAGAGGGAGAGGCGTTCTGATTTTGAGTATTCTCAGCCTTTTTATGCTGGTTTCCTCCCATCATTGTAAATTTATCCTCCTGTCGTCTTTGAAATTGCCAACTTTCAGATTAGGTCTCTTGAGTGGACGTCCAAGTTGTTAGTTCCCAGGGCCAGAACAGTGGCGTTAAGACTGATAGTGCTTTTCTGCCCAGGATTCTCCTGTCTGGCTTCCTTCTTGTGTCTGTAATAGGCGACTCTGCCTTCCTGGGGCTCCAAACCTTGGTCAGAAGGGGAACCAGTCTCGTTTACTCTGCGCGGAGAGTTGCTGTGCTGAGGTGCCGTCACAGCCGCTGCGCCAGCCTCAGGAGTCGTGCTGGGGGCCCGGGTGGGTCCTCCAAACCTCGGTCAGAAGGGGAGCCAGCCCTGTTTACTCTGCTCCCAGAGCTGCTGCGCCGAGGTGGCAGCGAAACCGCTGTGACAACCACAAGAGTCGTGCTGGCGACCCGTGTGACTTCTCCACTGGGGATCTTCTGCTCCGTGAGCGACCAGAATTTGTCTGAAAGTGTGGTGTCCTCTAGTTCTCTGCGCTTTAACTGAGAGCTGCAATCCCGAGATGTTAGTGATCAGCCATCCTGGATCCTCCTCTGATTAGCAACCATATTCTTAAAATATTTAATGAAAAAATGGTACTGATATTCTGTTGAGTGAAAGTAAGTAGGTTATAGAATGTTATTACTAGATGATTTCAGTTTTGTAAGATGTATTTTAAAAACTGGAAAACTGCCAGGCATGGTGGCATTTGTCTGTAGTCCCAGCTACTTGGGAGGCTGAGGTAGAAGAATTGTCTGAGGCCAGGAGTTTGGGGATGCAGTGAGTCATGACTGTGCCACTGCACCCCAGCCTGGGTGACAGAGTGAGACCCCATCTCAAAAAACAAAAACAACAGCAACTGTGAAAAACAACCTTGAAAATAATATATCAAAGTATTAACCACAGCATGGTGAGAATTTGAGTAGTTTTTATTTTTGTATTGTGTATTTTCTTACATGGTTGGCCAATTTTTTTTTTTAAGTCTCACTCTGTCACCCAGGCTGGAGTAAGTGGTGTGATCTTGGCTCACTGCAATCTCTACCTTCAAGCAATTCTCCAATCTCAGCCTCCCGGGTAGCTGGGACTACAGTCATCTGCCACCACGACTGGCTAATTTTGGTATTTTTTGGTAGAGATGGGTTTCACCATGTTGGCCAGGCTGGTATCAAACTCCTGACCTCAGGTGATCTGCCTATCTCGGTCTCCCAAAGTGCTGAGATTACAGGCATAAGCCACTGGACCCAGATGTAAAGTCAATTTTAAAAAGAATACAAGTTGGCCGGGCGCGGTGGCTCAAGCCTGTAGTCCCAGCACTTTGGGAGGCCAAGGCAGGCGGATCACGAGGTCAAGAGATGGAGACCATCCTGGTCAACATGGTGAAACCCTGTCTCTACTGAAAATACAAAAAAATTAGCTGGGCATGGTGGCGTGTGACTGTAATCCCAGCTACTCAGGAGACTGAGGCAGGAGAATTGCCTGAACCCAGGAGGCGGAGGCTGTGGTGAGCCAAGATTGTGCCATTGCACTCCAGCCTGGGTAACAAGAGCGAAACTCTGTCTCAAAAAAAAAAAAAAAAAAAGAATACAAGCTTATTTTTCAATAAGGAGGTAATACATGAGGGAGAAGGCATCAGCTTAGAAACTGAATAGATGAGAGTTTAAAAAAGCGTTGATTATATGGTTATGAACCCCATAATGATGTTTTGGTAAATGACAGATAGCATATAAAAAGATAGTTCTGTAAAGATTATAAAGGAGATGAAAAATTTCTATTGCCAAGTGACTAGCATTTAACATACATGGCACAATGCGTTACTCCTAAGTTTATGGCAATGCTGGTGTAAACAAACTTACTGTGCTGTTAGTTGTATAAACGTTCAGCACATACCATTGTGTAAAGTACATAATACTTGATAATTAACAACTACATTACTGGTTTAGATATTTATAGGATAGGATAATTTTTTATTTGTTGAGACACGGTCTTACTCTGTCACCCAGGCTGGAGTGTAGTACTGCAACCTCTGCCTCCCAGATTCAGACAATCATCCTGCCTCAGCCTCCCAAGTAGCTGGGACTGTAAGTGTGCACCAACGCTCCTGGATAATTTTTGTATTTTTAGTAGAGACAGGGTTTCACCATGTTAGCCAGGCTGGTCTGAAACTCTTGACCTCAGGTGATCTGCCCGCCTTGGCCTCCCAAAGTGCTGGGATTACAGGCATGAGCCACTGCTCCAGGCTGACATTTTTTTATATAAGTAAAAATACAAAACAATTAGCTGGGAGTGGTGATGCACCCCTGTAGTCCCAGCTACTTGGAGGGCTGAGGCAGGAAAATCACTTGAACCAGGGAGGTGGAGGTTGCAGTGAGCCAAGATGGTGCTATTGTGCTCCAGCCTGGGCAACAGAGCAAGACTCTGTCTCAACAACAACAAAAAACCAGCTGTGAAACAGCCTCAGGCAGGTCCTTCAGGAATTATTTCAGAAGAAAGTATTGTCACTATAGGAGGTTACAGTTCCATGCTTATTGTTGCCACTGAAGATCTGCCACTGGGACAAGATGTGAAGGTGGAAGGCAGTGACACTGATGATCCTGACTGTGTAGACCTAGGCTAATGTGTGCGTTTATCTTAGTTTTTAGCAAAATTTAAAGACATTAAAACATTTCAAAAAAAAAAAAGAGTAAAGATATACAAATTGTATAGCTATACAATGTGTTTGTGTTTTTAAGCTAAGTGTTTTTTTGTTGTTGTTTTTAAATTAATGGTCCTATTTATTTATTTTATATATATATATATATATATATATATTATACTTTAGATTCTGGGGTACATGTGCAGATCTTTCAGAATTGTTGCATAGGTACATACATGGTAATGTGGTTTGCTGCCTCCATCCCCTGTCACCTGTATCTGGCATTTCTCCCCATGTTATCCCTCCCCTACCTTCCTAACCCCTGCTGTCACTCCCCTAGTCCCCACCAACTGACCCCAGTGTGTGATGCTCCTCTCCTGTGTCCATGTGTCTTCATTGTTCAACACCCACGTACGAGTGAGAACATGCAGTGTTTGATTTTCTGTTCTTGTGTCAGTTTGCTGAGGATGATGGTTTCCAGATTCATCCTTGTCCCTACAAAAGACAAGAACTCATCGTTTTTCGAGTGGCTTCATCCCTAGCCTTTCTATTCCTTCGCTGACGCCTTGCGGCTCTCATCAGCCTCCGGCCAGCAGTCTCCTTAACACCGAACACCATGCCTTCAATTAAGTTGCAGAGTTCTGATGGAGAGATATTTGAAGTTGATGTGGAAATTGCCAAACAATCTGTGACTATCAAGACCATGTTGGAAGATTTGGGAATGGATGATGAAGGAGATGATGACCCAGTTCTTCTACCAAATGTTAATGCGGCAGTATTAAAAAAGGTCATTCAGTGGTGCACCCACCACCAGGATGACCCTCCTCCTCCTGAGGATGATGAGAACAAAGAAAAGTGAACAGATGATATTCCTGTTTGGGACCAAGAATTCCTGAAAGTTGACCAAGGAACACTTTTTGAACTCATTCTGGCTGCAAACTACTTGGACATCAAAGGTTTGCTTGATGTTACATGCAAGACTGTTGCCAGTATGATCAAGGGGAAAACTCCTGAGGAGATTCGCAAGACCTTCAATATCAAAAATGACTTTACTGAAGAGGAGGAAGCCCAGGTATGCAAAGAGAACCAGTGGTGTGAAGAGAAGTGAAATGTTGTGCCTGACACTGTAACACTGTAAGGATCATTCCAAATACTAGTTGCATTGCTCTGTTTATAATTGTTAATATTAGACAAACAGTAGACAAATGCAGCAGTAAGTAAATTGTATTAGCAGAATATTGTCCTTGTTGCATGTGTAGTTTGAGTACAGATTCCAAATCTATGGCTGAGTTTCTTCTAGTATGATTGAAAGTTTCTTTTTTCTTTGCTCTGAATAAAACTGAACTGTGGGTTCTCTATAAGTGGCATTTTGGGCTTTCCCTCTTTTTTGTAAAGCAGTGTCTGCCTAGTTTATTGTCCAGTTAACTTTAGTGACCTTTTAAAAGTTGGCATTGTAGATAAAACAACCTGCAAAAACGTTATCTGGAATAGAATTAACAAAATATTATCTTTATTCATGAGTTGGAAACTGCAAAAGGCTTCTTGAAGTAAATGTTCTGAGTGGAGTTACTAGGATGTCTTTCAGCCTCCTGTAGGCAAGGAGTACCACCATATTGATTAGCCTGTATTTCGCAGGGCTCTTCCTTCATTGCATCTGAGGACTTGTTTTCTTTTTCTTTAATTTTATTTTTAATCCTCTTAGCTTTAAAGATATTGCCTAGAGACTCAGTTACTGCACAGTTTGTGGTTTTTTGGGAGAAATGTAACTGAACAGTTTGTTAGCTTTTCAATTAAAGACACTTAACCTAAAAAAAAAAAACTCATCGTTTTGTATGGCTGCATAATATTCCATGGTGTATATGTGCCACATTTTCCTTGTCCAGTCTATCATCTATGGGCATTTGGGTTGGTTCCAGGTCTTTGCTATTGTAAACAGTGCTGCAATGAACATATGTGTGCATGTGTCTTTATAATAGAATGATTTATAATCCTTTGGATATATACCTAGTAATGGGATTGCTGGGTCAAATGGAATTTCTATTTCTAGGTCCTTGAGGAATTGCCACGCTGTCTTCCACAATGGTTGAACTAATTTATACTCCCACCAACAGTGTAAAAGTGTTCCTATTGCTCCACATTCTCTCCAGCATATGTTTTCTCCAGATTTTTTTATGATAGCCATTCTAATTGGCATGAGATGGTATCTCAATGTGGTTTTGATTGGCATTTCTCTAATGACCAGTGATGACGAGCATTTTTTCATATGTTTGTTGACCTCATACATGTCTTCTTTTGAAAAGTCTCTTTATGTCCTTCACCCACCTTTGAATGGGTTTGTTTGTTTTTTATTCTTATAAATCTATTTTAGTTCCTTGTAGATTCTGGATATTAGCCCTTTTTCAGCTCGGCAGATTGCAAAAATTTTTTCCCATTCTGTTGGTTGCTGGTTCACTCCAATGATTGTTTCTTTTGCTGTACAGAAGCTCTGGAGTTTAATTAGATCCAATTTGTCTATTTTGGCTTTTGTTGCCAATGGTTTTGGTATTTTGGTCATAAAGTCTTTGCCTATGCCTATGTCCTGAATGGTTTTGCCTAGGTTTTCTTCTAGGGTTTTTATGGTGTTCGGTTTTATAAATAAATAGCTTAGCTGGATTTGAACTCATGTCTGTTTGGTTTCTAAACTGATATTCTAACTCACTGCACTGCCTCCTCACTGAGAAATAAAATTTTTGTATTTTTTTTTTTGGTGGGGGGAGGAAGGCAGGAAGGGAGGGAAGAAGGACGGTAGGGAGGAAGGAAGGGATGAAGGAAGGAAGGAAGGGAGGAAGCGGGGAGGGAGGGAGGGAAGGGAAGGAAGGAAATCAAGCAATGAGAGAGACATTGCCGACCTGGATCTAGAGGTTTACAAGTTGATTTCTTTTTTTTTTGAGAGAAGGAAAGAAAAAAAAAATAAGTAAAGGAGAGGAAGAAAGAGGAAGAGAAAGAGGGAGAGTAAATGAAAATATTGCTTTATTTTGAAAAAAATTGGGTATTAATAATGGCCAATCAATGTTTCATTTCAACTTATGGGTAGGTGTGATGTGGTATTGAGAAGAATGTATATTTTATGTATTTGAAGTGGAGAGCTCTATAAATATTTATTAAGTTTACTTGTTCCGGATCTGAGTTCGAGTCCTTGATATCCTTATTAATTTTCTGTCTCATTGAATCTAAGTCTCTATGTATCTGGGTGTTAGCTCTTGTTGTTGCATTGATCCTTTTACCACTATATCTTTGTTGCTTTAAAATCTATTTTATCCGATACGAGAATTGCAACTCCTGCTTTTTATTTATTTATTATTTATTTTTGCTCTCCATTTGGTTGGTAAATCTTTCTCCATCCCTTTGTTTTGAGTCTTTGTGTATCCTTGCATGTGAAACAGGTCTGGATGTAACCTGCCGTTGGGTTTTGGCTGTGTCTTTTGATTGGGGGATTTAGTCGATTTAAATTTAGGGTTACTGCCATTTGATGTTGATCAGCTGTTTTATCCATTCGTTGGTGTAAATTCTTTTTTATGTTGGTGCTCTTTACTTTTTGGTGTATTTTTAGAAAGCCTAATACTGGTTGTTTCTTTCTGTGTGTAATGCTTCTTTTAGAAGCTCTTGTAAAGCAGGCCTGGTGGTAATAAAATCTCTGAGTTCTTGCTTGTTCATAAAAGATTTTATTTTTCCTTCAGTTGTGAAGCTTAGTTTGGCTGGATATGAAATTCTGGGCTGAAGGTTCTGTTCTTTGAGGATGTTGAATATTGGCCCCCACTCTCTTCTGGCTTGTAGAGTTTCTGCTGAGAGATGCTGTAAGTCTGATAGGCTTGCCTTTGTTGGTAACCTGACCTCTCTCTCTGGCTGCCCTTAGTATTTTCTCCTTCGTTTCAACCCTGGTGAATCTAATGATTATGTGCCTTGGGGTTGCTCTTCTTGAGGAATATCTTTGTGGTGTTCTCTGTATTACCTGGGGTTGAATGTTGACCTGCTTTGCTAGTTTAGGAAAATTTTTCCTGAATAATATCCTGAAGGGTATTTTCCAGCTTGGATTCATTCTCTCCGTCGCATTCAGGTACACCTATCAAACGTAAATTTGGTCTTTTCACATAGTCCCACATTTCTTGGAGACTTTGCTCATTCCTTTTTATCCTTTTTTCTCTAATCTTTTCTTCACGTTTTATTTCATTAAGTTGGACTTTGACCTCTGATATCCCTTCTTCTGCTTGAACAATTCAAGTGTTTAAACCTGTGCATACTTCTCAGAGTTCCTGTATTGTATTCTTCAGTTCCATTATTTCACTCATACTCCTCTCTAAGTTGTCTATTCTCAATAGGATTTCATCAAACTTTTTTTCAAAGTTCCTAGTTTCTTTACGTTGGGCTACAACATGTTCTTTTAACTCACCAAAGTTTGTTATTATCCATTCCTTGAAGAGTGATTCTGTCATCAGGATGCGCTCGTTCTCCATCAAGCCTTGTTCCATTGTTGATGTGGAACTGTGATCATCTTTAGAGGGAGAGGCGTTCTGACTTTGAGTATTCTCAGCTTTTTTACGCTGGTTTCTTCCCGTCATTGTAAATTTATCCTCCTGTTGTCTTTGAAATTACCAACTTTCAGATTAGGTCTCTTGAGTGGACGTCCCAAGTTGTTAGTTCCCAGGGCCAGAACAGCGGTGTTAAAACTGATTGTGCTTTTCTGCCCAGGATTCTCCTGTCTGGCTTCCTTCTTGTGTCCGTAGTAGGAGATTCTGCCTTCCCGGGGCTCCAGACATCGGTCAGAAGGGGAACCGGTCCCGTTTACTCTGCGCCGAGCACTGCCGCGCCGAGGTGCCGTCACAGCCGCTGCGCTGGGCTCTGGTGTCCTGCTGGGGACCCGTGCGGGTCCTCCAAACCTGTTTACTCTGCTCCGAGAGCTGCGGCGCCGAGGTGCCAGAAGAACTGCTGCGCCAGCCATGAGAGTCGTGCTGGCCACCCGTGTGTTTCCTCCACTGGGGGATCTTCTGCTCCGTGAGCGACCAGAATTTGTCTGAAAGTGTGGCGTCCTCTATTTCTCCGCGCTTTCCCTGAGAGCTGCAATCCTGGGATGTTAGCGATCGGCCATCTTGGATCGTTCTCAATTTTTGTATTTTAAAAGATGGCTTTTAGTTTCATGTTTCAGTTGATGCTTATATTTCCAAAACAATCATGGTAGTGAAATTTGATGTATATATTCTTTCACCTAAACTTTGGCTTTCAGGTTTCTCTCTTCTGCTTTGACTGGGATATTTCTCTTGGCTTTGCATCAAGTAGTACTGTGTTTTCAAAGCCTCCATGTCATTTGCAGTATGCGTTAAATTGTCTACAAAGCTTTTCCCTTTCTGGACTTGTTAAGACCTTCTGTTTATTTCAAGAATAAAGCTTCAGTGAGGTGGTATGTCCCTCTCATACTTGCTAGTCTCCCTTTCATAACAAAGAGAGAGCTTGATCTTCCTCAACAATAGTATATACATTTTTGTTTTTATTTTGCTTATTTAATGGTTATCTCTTACTTATGGAAAATAATTCTGATTTGCATTTGTGATAGTAGCACAAATCTTCTTTTAAAATATATTTCAGTTAAAAATTAGTTGAGATGAAGGAAAGCAGCAATTAAATAGCTTGGCTAATAGATGTGAGCTCATCCCTTCCACCTTTTCCACCATGTGAGGATGCCGTGAGAAATCACTATCTATGGAACAGACCTTCACCAAACACCAAATCTACTCCACTGTGATCTTGAATGTCCCAAACTGCAGAACTATGAGAGATAAATTTCTACCGTTTATGAATTACCCAGTCGGTGGTATTTTGTGAGAGCAGCAGGAATGGACTAAGACACTCATAGAGTCGTTGTGAGAAGGGAATAAGATGCTATGTGTGACTGTGAGCTTCCTGAGGTCAGAGTGGGTCTAACTCATCTAGTTATACCCCAGCTCCTAATACTCTCTGGCACCTAGGACTCCATAAGAGCTTTTCTTCTTTCCTTTTGTGAGGCTAATTAGTGTAGTCACATGAACTTTTTCTTTTAGACAGAGTGTCATTCTGTCACCCAGGCTGGATTGCAGTAGTGCAATCTTGGCTCACTGCTACCTCTGCCTCCCAGATTCAAGAGATTCTCCCACCTCAGCCTCCCGAGCAGCTGGGATTACAGGCATGTACTACCACACAGCTAATTTTTGTATTTTTAGTAGAGATGGGGTTTCACTCTGTTGGTCAGGCTGGTTTTTTTTTTTTTTTTTTTTTGTATAGAGGCTTCCTTTGGGAGCCCATTTATTCTTTTTTTTTTTAATTGCATTTTAGGTATTGGGTTACATGTGCAGAACATGCAAGATAGTTGCATAGGTGCACACATGGCAGTGTGTTTTGCTGCCTTCCACCCCTTCACCCACGTTTGGCATTTCTCCCCAGGCTATCTCTCCCCAGCTCCCCCCTCGCTGTCCCTCCCATATTCCCCCCAATAGACCCCAGTACTCCCTTCCTTGTGTCCATGTGTTCTCATTGTTCATCACCCACCTATGAGTGAGAATATGCGGTATTTCATTTTCTGTTCTTGTGTCAGTTTGCTGAGAATGATGTTCTCCAGATTCATCCATGTCCCTACAAAGGACATGAACCCATCATTTTTGATTGCTGCATTAATATTCCATGGTGTATATGTGCCACATTTTCCCAATCCAGTCTATCATTGATGGGCATTTTGGTTGGTTCCAGGTCTTTGCTATTGTAAACAATGCCGTAATGAACATTCGTGTGCATGTGTCCTTATAGTAGAACGATTTATAGTCCTTTGGATATATACCCAGTAATGGGATTGCTGGGTCAAATGGAATTTCTATTTCTAAGGCCTTGAGGAATCGCCACACTGTCTTCCACAATGGTTGAACTAATTTACACTCCAACCAACAGTGGAAAAGTGTTCCTATTTCTCCACATCCTCTCCAGCATCTGTTGTCTCCAGATTTTTTAATGATCACCTTTCTAACTGGCGTGAGATGGTATCTCAATGTGGTTTTGATTTGCATCTCTCTAATGACCGGTGATGATGAGCATTTTTTCATATGTTTGTTGGACTCATGTGTGTCTTCTTTTGTAAAGTGTCTGTTCATATCCTTTGCCCAATTTTGAGTGGGCTTGTTTGTTTTTTTCCTGTAAATCTATTTTAGTTCTTTGTAAATTCTAGATATCAGCCCTTTGTCAGATGGGTAAACTGCAAAAATTTTTTCCCATTCTGTTGGTTGCTGATTCACTCTAGTGACTGTTTCTTTTGCCGTGCAGAAGCTGTGGAGTTTGATTAGGTCTCATTTGTCTATTTTGGCTTTTGTTGCCAATGCTTTTGGTGTTTTGGTCATGAAGTCCTTGCCTACTCCTATGTCCTGGATGGTTTTGCCTAGATTTCCTTCTAGGGTTTTTATGGTGCCAGGTCTTATGTTTAAGTCTTTAATCCATCTGGAGTTAATTTTAGTGCAAGGTGTCAGGAAGGGGTCCAGTTTCTGCTTTCTGTACATGGCTAGCCAGTTTTCCCAACACCATTTGTTAAACAGGAAATCCTTTCCCCATTGCTTGTTTTTGTCAGGTTTATCAAAGATTGTATGGTTGTAGATATGCTGTGTTGCCTCCGATGCCTCTGCTCTGTTCCATTGGTCTATACCTCTGTTTTGGTACCAGTGCCATGCTGTTTTGATTACTGTAGCCTTGTAGTATAGTTTGAAGTCCAGTAGTGTGATGCCTCCCCCTGTGTTCTTTTTGCTTAGGATTGACTTAGCTGTGTGGGCTCTCTTTTGGTTCCATATGAAGTTCATGGTGGTTTTTTCCAGTTATGTGAAGAAAGTCAATGGTAGCTTGATGGGGATAGCATTGAGTCTGTAAATTACTTTGGGCAGTATAGCCATTTTCACGATATTGATTCTTCCTAACCATGAACATGGAATGTTTCTCCATCTGTTTGTGTCCTCTCTTATTTCATTGAGCAGTGGTTTGTAGTTTTCCTTGAAGAGATCCCTTACATTCCTTGTAAGTTGTATTCCTAGGTATTTTATTCTTTTTGTAGCAATTGTGAATGGCAGTTCGTTCTTGATTTGGCTCTCTTTAAGTCTGTTATTGGTGTAGAGGAATGCTTGTGATTTTTGCACATTGATTTTATATCCTGAGACTTTGCTGAAGTTGCTTATCAGTTTCAGGAGTTTTTGGGCTGAGGCAATGGGGTCTTCTAAGTAGACTATCATGTTGTCTGCAAATAGAGACAATTTGGCTTCCACCTTTCCTATTTGAATGCCCTTTATTTCTTTTTCTTCCCTGATTGCTCTGGCTAGAACTTCCAGTACTATATTGATTAGGAGTGGTGAGAGAGGGCATCCTTGTCTAGTGCTGGATTTTAAAGAGAATGCTTCCAGTTTTTGCCCATTTAGTGTGATATTGGCTGTTGGTTTGTCATAAATAGCTTTTATTACTTTGAGATACGTTCCATCAATACCAAGTTTATTCAGGGTTTTTAGCATAAAGGTCTGTTGAATTTTGTCCAATGCCTTCTCTGCGTCAATTGAGATAATCATGTGGTTTTTGTTTTTGGTTCTGTTTATGTGGTGAATTACATTTATAGATTTGCATATGTTGAACCAGCCTTGCATCCCTGGGATGAATCCTACTTGATCATGATGGATAAGTTTTTTGATGTGCTGTTGCAATCGGTTTGCCAGTATTTTATTGAAGATTTTTGCATCTATGTTCATCATGGATATTGGCCTGAAGTTTTCTTTTCTTGTTGAGTCTCTGCTGGGTTTTGGTATCAGGTTGATGTTGGTCTCATAAAATGATTTGGGAAGGATTCCCTCTTTTTGGATTATTTGGAATAGTTTCAGAAGGAATGGCACCAGCTCCTCTTTGTGTGTCTGGTAGAATTCGTCTGTGAATCCATCTGGACCTGGGCTTTTTTGTGTGTAGTAGGCTCTTAATTGCTGCCTCAACTTTAGACCTTGTTATTGGTCTATTCATAGTTTTGGCTTCCTCCTGGTTTAGGCTTGGGAGGACACAGGTGTCCAGGAATTTATCCATTTCTTCCAGGTTTACTAGTTTATGTGCATAGAGTTGTTTGTAATCTTCTCTGATGATGGTTTGAATTTCTGTGGAATCTGTGGTGATTTCCCCTTTATCGTTTTTTATTGCATCTATTTGGTTGTTCTCTCTTTTCTTTTTTATCAGTCTGGCTAGTGGTCTGTCTATTTTGTTGATCTTTTCAAAATACCAGCTCTTGGATTTATTGATTTTTTGAAGGGTTTTTCGTGTCTCTATTGCCTTCAGTTCTGCTCTGATCTTAGTTATTTCTTGTCTTCTGCTAGGTTTTGAGGTTTTTTTATCTTGCCCCTCTATCTCTTTCAATTTTGACAATAGGGTGTCAATTTTGGGTCTCTCCACTCTTCTCATGTGGGCACTTATTGCTATATATTTTCCTCTGGAGACTGCTTTAAAAGTGTCCCAGAGATTCTGGTATGTTGTGTCTTCATTCTTGTTGGTTTCGAAGAACATCTTTATTTCTGCCTTCATTTTATTGTTTATCCAATCAACATTCAAGAGCCAGTTGTTCAGTTTCCATGAAGCTCTGTGGTTCTGAGTTGGTTTCTGAATTCTGAGTTCTAACTTGATTGCACTCTGGTCTGAGAGACTGTTTGTTATGATTTCAGTTGTTTTGCATTTGCTGAGGAGTGCTTTACTTCCAATTATGTGGTCAATTTTAGAGTAGGTGTGATGTGGTGCTGAGAAGAATGTATATTCTGTGGATTTGGGGTGGAGAGTTCTGTAAATGTCTATCAGGTTTGCTTGCTCCAGGTCTGAGTTCAAGCTCTGGATATCCTTGTTGATTTTCTGTCTGGTTGATCTGTCTAATATTGACAGTGGAGTGTTAAAGTCTCCCACTATTATTGTGTGGGAGTCTAAGTCTCTTTGTAAGTCATTAAGCACTTGCCTTATGTATCTGAGTGCTCCTGTACTGAGTCCATATATGTTTAGGATTGTTAGCTCTTCTTGTTGTATTGATCCTTTTACCATTATGTAATGACCTTCTTTGTCTCTTTTGATCTTTGTTGCTTTAAAGTTTATTTTATCAGAGATGAGAATTGCAACTCCTGCTTTTTTTTGCTCTCCATTTGCTTGGTAAATCTTCCTCCATCCCTTTATTTTGAGACTTTGTGTATCCTTGCATGTGAGATGGGTTTCCTGGATACAGCACACTGATGGGTTTAGGTTTTTTATCCAATTTGCCAGTCTGTGTCTTTTGATTGGTGCATTTAGTCCATTTACATTTAGGGTTAATATTGTTATGTGTGAATTTGATCCTGCCATTTTGATGCTAGCTGGCTGTTTTGCCCATTAGTTGATGCAGATTCTTCAATTTGTTTTTGCTCTTTAGCATTTGGTATGTTTTTGGAATGGCTGGTACTGGTTGTTCCTTTCTATGTGTAGTGCCTCTTTCAGGAGCTCTTGTAAAGCAGGCCTGGTGGTGACAAAATCTCTTAGTACTTGCTTGTTTGCAAAGGATTTTATTTTTCCTTCACTTCTGAAGCTCAGTTTGGCTGGATATGAAATTCTGGGTTGAAAGTTCTTTTCTTTAAGGATGTTGAATATTGGCCCCCACTCTCTTCTGGCTTGTAGAGTTTCTGCTGAGAGATCTGCTGTGAGTCTGATGGGCTTCCCTTTGTGGGTGACCCAACTTTTCTCTCTGGCTGCCCTTAGTATTTTCTCCTTCATTTCAACCGCAGTGAATCTGAGATTATGTGCCTTGGGGTTGCTCTTCTTGCAGAATATCTTTGTGGTGTACTCTGTATTTCCTGGACTTGAATATTGGCCTGCCTTGCTAGGTTGGGGAAATTTTCCTGGATCATATCCTGAAGAGTATTTTCCAGCTTGGATTCATTCTGTTCGTCACATTCAGGTACCCCTATACCTGGTCTCTTCACATAGTCCCACATTTCTTGGAGACTTTGTTCATTCCTTTTTGTACTTTTTTCTCTAATCTTGGTTTCTCATTTTATTTCATTGAGTTGATCTTTGACTTCTGATATTCTTTCTTCTGCTTGGTCAATTCTGCTGTTGAAACTTGTGCATGCTTCGCAAAGTTCTCGTGTTGTGTTTTTCAGCTCCTTCAATTCATTCATATTCCTCTCTAAGTTGTCCATTCTTGTTATCATTTCCTCGAATCTTTTTCAAATCTTTTTTCAAGGTTCTTAGTTTCTTTGCATTGATTTAGAACATGTTCTTTTAGCTCACAGAAGTTTCTCATTATCCACCTTCTGAAGTCTGATTCCGTCATTTCATCACAGTCATTCTCTGTCCAGCTTTGTTCCCTTGCTGGTGAGGAGTTTTGGTCCTTCGTAGGAGGCGAGGTATTTTGGTTTCGGGTGTTTTCCTCCTTTTTGCACTGGTTTCTTCCCATCTTTGTGGATTTATCCACCTATTGTCTGAGTAGTTGCTGACTTTTTGATTGGGTCTCTGAGTGGACACCCAGATTGTTGATGATGAAGTATTTCTGTTACTTAGTTTTCCTTCTAACAGTCTAGCCCCTCTGCTGTATGACTACTGAGGTCCACTCCAGGCCCTGCTTGCCTGAGGTACACCTGTAGCAGCTGCGGAACAGTGAGGGATGCTACCAGTTTCTTCTTCTGCTATCTTTGTCCAAGAATGATGCCCACCAAATGTCAGTCTGATCAGTCCTTTTTGAGGTGACTCTTTGGATATACAGGGGTCAGGGAGCTGCTTGAGGAGACAGTCTGTACTTTATAGGAGCTCAGGCGCTGAGCTGTGAGCTCCATCGTTCATTCAGGGCTGTTAGTCAGGTACGTTTAAGTCTGCTGCAGCAGAACTTATAAAACCCCTTTTTTCCCTCAGAAGCTCTGTCTCGGGGAGTTAGGGCTTTCTTTATCGGTATCCGTTGCACTTTCCTGCCCAGCTAGGAGGCAGTCTAGTCACTATTTGCCCGCCAAGGCTCTGCCCTGCTACCACGGGCTCCGCCCTGCTGCCATGGGCTCTGCCCTGTTGCCGTGGGCTCTGCCCTGCTGCCCTGGGCTCTGCCCTGCTGTTGTGGGCTCTGCCCTGCTGCCCTGGGCTCTGCCCTGCTGTCATGGGCTCCGCCCTGCTGCCGAGTGTAATTCCCTGTAGTCCTGCTTATATGGGTGTGGTTAAAACTGCTGTGGTGATGGTGGCCCGCCTCTGTATTGGCAGAGTCTCTCTGTTTTGGCGGGTTGCCTTGGCAATGGCAGGCTGTGTCAGCAATGGGAGTGTACCTCAGTAGGGGCGGAATGCCTCGGTAATGGTGGACGCCCCTCCCCCACCGAGCTGCACCATCCTGGGTTCAGCTGTGCCCGCAGTGAAACTCTCAACCCTGAGCTTTTCGAATTGCCATTTTGTTTGTCCCTGTGGGGGTGGGACCTGCCGAGCCTGATCACCTGGCTCCCTGCCTCAGAGCCCTTTTTTTTTTTTTTTAAGTTGAACAGTTGACTCCCTCCCAGGTGTTTCAGTCGCCTGCTGATAGGGCACCAGGATCTGTGTGATTTCCCATGCAGTGACCCACTGCACCGGCTCAGACGTTGCTTCCCGGGAATCTCCTGGTCTGGCTCACTGTCCAAGTCCTGTTTAATCAGATGGATATGCTAATCTGCCCTCCCAAATCTCAGATTGCTGGTTTTACAGGGCACCCAGACCAGTGTGTTTTGTGCGGAGTGCTGCTGCGCTGCGGTGCCGGCTGAAATGGCCGCGCCAGCCAAAGCAGCAGCGCTGGCATCCCGTGTCTCTCCTACACCTGGGAATTTCCCCGTTATCTAGGCACCAAAGATCTGTCTAGAAATGTGGCTTGGACTCACCCTCTGCGCCTTCACTGAGAGCTGCAATCCTGAGTTGCTCCTACTGTGCCATCTTCTTTTTCTTTCTCAGGCTGGTTTTGAATTCCTGACCTCAAGTGGTCCATCTGCCTCCACCTCCCAAAGTGCTGGGATTACAGATATGAGCTACCATGCTCGACCCACATGAACATTTTCTGTTGCATTATTAAACAAAGAGTATTGCATATGAACATGTAAAATAAACATGAGCATTAATAATGTTTCATTTTTCCTATGGTGATCAAAGCTGTTCAATGTATACACTGTATACATCTGAAGTATGGAAATAGGTAATGAAGGAAGCCAAAAAATCATCCCCCAAATCTCACCCCCCTCCAAACATATCACACTCCAGAGCAACCACTCTTAACTTAACAAATTTCTCTTTTTTTCTCTAATTAAAAAATATAAACCTGAGATCCTAGTATATATGCAATTTTGCAACCTGTTAATTTCTCCTAACATTAGATTTTGCTTGGCACTCAAAATTCATCCACCATGGTTTTTATTGTTTGACCCACATTGGGGGCCTTTCTTTCCCATCTGTCATGGGGTTGGCCAACAGAATGTCAACCTGTGAACTCTGGTAAACGTTTCCAAATGACAAATCAGACAATTTGGGTAGGAGGATTGATGCAGGGGGTAGGGATGTATTGGGGTAGGGAAAGAGGGAGATGAAGGGAGGCAGGTGAAGAAGGAGGCATGGGAGAAAGCCAGAAGTTCATCTTCACAAACCATATTGGGAGGTCTCAGATAAGGGCATGGGTTCCTTGGCAAAGCTTGGAACCCACCCATTAATCTTGTGCTCCCTCTGCTGGCTTTGCCAAGCACAGCCACTGTGTGATTAATGTGAATAGTAGCTACAATGGAGCTGAGTCCATTGAAATCCCCTGTGATGGACAGGAAAGACAGTTATTCTTTTTGAGATTTTTAAAAATAAGATCAAAGTTCACACCAACATGAGTAGATTGATTGATTGATTACTTATTCAACTGAAACAAATTCAAATTCCTGTTCCTCCCCCGCATCCTCTTTTCCTCTGCCCCAGAAGAGAAAATTCTAAAGGTCTCAGCTTTTCCTTTAAAGAGTCTTAAGATTCTCCTGATGATTTCGCTTCTCTTTATTGTATTTTGCCGTTGCTCTTCTCCGTTTCACCTTCTGTACCACCCTGCTCCCCTCCTTGCTGGTGCCATTTGTGAATAGAAAAGAAATGGTGAAACCCTGCCTTTGCTTTGCAAAGCAGGGCTCCATTAGCTCCTCTAATTATACAGCCTCTTATTTCTCCATTTGTGCTTAATTCAAAGTTGTAAAAAGCTTTTCAAAATAGGTGTATGCTCTACTTGACAGTTGTGATAAAACAATTCCTCCAATAAAAAGAAAGCAAGACACATTTGCAATTTCCTTTTCCATAATTTATAGTGATTTAGCTCCCCCTGATCAGGAGATAAAAATTTCTTTGGGAACAATTTTCTTTTAATGGCATCATCTGAAGCAGCACACATTTCTTTTGCAGTCATTAGAGCTCTGAGGATTGAATTAGATTTAGAGGGTGGCTGCCTGTATCACATAAATAAACAATGAGAGCCCTGGCCATTTCATTGTAGAACTTAAATAAGCAGTACAGATGGTCCACTGCAGTGTTACACATGCATAACCTATTTAAAAGATGACACTATAGGGCCAGAAGCATTAATGTACTCACAGTACGATTTGTTTACTCTACTTGAGTTACTTCTTTCACACTAAGCACCAAAGCCATGGGTCAGGCAAATTATTGCAGGCAGTAATGCAGAGAGATGAGACGATAAGAGAATTATTGAATAATGAGAGCATAAACACTAAATTAGCTTAAGGATTTATGGCCCCAAGCTTGACCTAGTAGATGTTATTTGCTATTGATCCTTCTCATCGTGTTGTAAGGGACAAAAATCCCCCAAAACTCATTCGTTTAAGCATGTGAAGAAAGGTAATTAACTTATTAACTTATTGGCTCTTGGAACTGAGAAGATCAGAGCTTCAGGTATGGCTGGTTCTAGGTACTAGTATGGCTGTCAGATCTGTTCTCTAGCATGGTGGCTTCATTTGCAGCATGCTTTCGTTACTGGTGTTCAGATGCTCCATGCCTACGTATTAACACTTGCAAGTCCAATGGAAAGAGGTTCTTTGTTATCATTCTAGCAAAAGATCAGATATTACATCTCTTTTGAACAATTTTGGATATGTGCATTTTCTGAACCAATGATTACATGTGTAAGAATGGAACGTGTATTCCATTGAGCCATGTGTCCAGCCTGTGAGCCCTGAGTGTGGAGCAGGGGTCAGTGGGATTTGTGGATAGCATCACCAAGACAGCTGGACTAGGAGAGGGCATAAGTGGTTCCTCAAAGAGACCAGACATGCTACTAACACAGGAAGGTGGCATGGAAGCCAAGTAGGCAAAATGGGATTTCTCATCCCTCAACCAGAGCACTTTAGAAAGAATCATTCACTAGAACCTTCAAATGAATTCAACTAACACACAGGATGGATGCTGCAGTAAACACTGGAAAATGTCCTTAGTCTGTTCATTCACTTGAGGTTTCAGTTCCAAGTTAAATCTATTAGGAGGCTGAACTAGCAAGTATTCTTCATAAGCAAAACTACCTGTTGGCATCTATCTTGTTAACACTACCATTCTATGTTTGCACTTTCAAATTTCCCAATTTCTTAAAGAAATTCTTACTGTATCACATCCCTCCATCTGCTGAAGTAAACAAAATGCGTGCCAGCCCTTCTAAGAACTGCGGCACTAAAAGGGTCAAGTGAATGTCAAAGGCATGATTGAACTAACAGGTTCCAGACTACCAAGTCCCTTGCAAGACTTTAGAAATGTTTCTTTCTTTTAACTTTTGCTCTGGGTCACTTACTTGTGGTTACTGTGGTGGTGCCACTAGCTCTCTGGAATTTCTTACTAGTCAACAGACTACAATTCTGAAAGGAGCTATTGTTACACTTTAATATAGAAACAGGATCACACACACACACACGCACACATGCACACACAGTTAAATGAGCACATATAAAACAGTGAAATCCAAATGAGGTAGACAGATTGTATTTATTGCAATTTCCTGGTTTCCATATTATTCTATAGTATTACAGTTGTTAGTGTTGGGGGAAACTGGGTGAAGGGCACACAAGATCTCTCTAAAATTTTTTATAGTTGCATGTACCTCTTCAATTATCACCAAAGACTTTTTTTTTCTAATTTTCTTGAGATGGGGTCTTGCTACATCTGTGGGCTCAAGGAAGCTGTCTGCCTCAGCCTCCCAAGTAGCCGAGACTACTGGCATATACCACCACACTGAGCTCCAACCAAATAAAATTTTCAAAAAATTGCATAAGACAAAAAAACTACTAAAACAAAAAGGAGTAGGATTGTCATGAGGATAATAATGGTGTCGTGTGTCATCTTGATGAAAGCAAATCTTTGAAATAGTGTGAATTTTTCTTTTACCTTTTTTTTTTGTTTTTTGAGACAGTCTCACTGTGTCGCCCAGGCTAGAGTACAGTGGCATGATACTGGATCCCTGCAGCCTCCACCTCCTAGGCTCAAGCGATTCTCCTACCTCAGCCTCCGAGTAGTGGGATTAGGCATGTGCCACCATACCGAGCTAATTTTTGTATTTTTAATAGAGACGGGGGTTTCACCCTGTTGGCCAGGCTGTTCTCGAACTCTTGACCTCAACTTGATCTGCCTACCTTGGCCTCCCAAAATGCTGGGATTATAGGCATGAGCCACTGTGCTAGGCCTGAATATGTTCTTATCTTCCTGCAGACTCAAAGCTTTGGATGGAAGTTGTTGAAGCCCTAGGCTGGGTTAAAAATACTTTGGATTTAGTTATCACAAAGAGTTCTTTCTCTTTTTTTGAGATGGAGTCTCACTCTGTTGCCCAGGCTGGAGTGCAGTAGCCCAATCTCGGCTCAGTGCAACCTCCACCTCCCAATTCTTCTGCCTCAGCCTCCCAAGTAGCTGGGACTACAGGCATACACCACCATGCCCGGCTAATTTTTGTATTTTTAGTAGAGATGGGGTTTCACCACATTGGTCAGGCTGGTCTCAAACTCCTGACTTCATGATCCGGCCACTTTGGCCTCCCTAAGTGCTGGTATTACAGGTGTGAGCCACCACGCCCAGCCAGCAAAGAGTTCTGAAACAAGTTCTATCAATATGTAGCTGTTCTACACATTTTTATTTATTTTCACTTTCCTTTTTTTAAATTGATGTGAAATTTGCATAACATAAGTTAACCATTTCAAAGTGAACAATTCAGTGGCATTTAGTACATTTACAATGTACAACCACTGTCTTCAGTTCTGAAACATTTTCATCACTCACCCATTTGGCAGTTACTCCCCAACCCCACCCCACCTCTCGGTGACTACCAACCTGCTTTCTGTTTCTCTAGATTTACCTATCCTGGACAGTTCGGGTAAATAAAATCATGCAAGATATAATCTTTTGTGTCTGGCTTCTTTCTATTAGCATAATGCTTTTGAGGTTCATCCATGCCATTGCATGCATCAGTATCAGTACTTCACTCTGATGGTGTTCAGGACATTCTGCCCTAAAATATCCCCCGTGGCATTTGAGAACACTCAGAAGCAGGAAGTGACCTTCCTCCCACCCTTCTTTGTTGAAGTAGACTACAAGAGAATTTTTTTTTATCTTCTCCTGAAGTAGGGCAGAAGACCCTCATTCCAGAGATGGCCACACTATACTCAGAGAAAAATGTCCTTATCTTTGAAGACACAGGAACTCAGAGAAGAACCTGAACAAACAGGCCTTGCTAAATTCGCCCTAATTTATTACCATCAGATACCCCTTTTGTCCATTTGTACTGATGCCTGACTATCCATTCGTCATCAAACCTAAGCATAAAAATGGATAGGTTTCCCAATTTTTTTTTTCATTTTAAAAGGCTCCTATATCACATAAAATTTGTATGCTATTCTCTTGTTAAGCTGTTTTTTTTCTTTTTTTTTCTTTTGAGACACGGTGTGCCTCTGTCACCCAGGCTGAAGTACAGTGGTGTGATCTTAGCTCACTGTAACCTCAAACTCTGGGCTCAGGCAGTCCTCCCACCTCAACCTCCTGAGTAGCTGGGACTACAGGCAGTACCACTATGCCTGGCCAATCTTTTTTAAAATTTTTTATAGAGATGGGATCTTGCTGTATTTACTAGGCGAGTAGTGAACTCCTGGCCTCAGGTGATACTCCTGCCTCAGCCTCCCAAAGTGCTGGGTTGCAGGTATGAGCCACCACGCCCAGCCTAAACTGTCTTTTATGATAGGTGCCTCAGCTATAGACCTAGCAATGGGTTAGAAAATAAATCTTCTCTCCTACAATTTTCTTTTATGGCTGAATAATAAAAACAAATTGCCATTATCCATTATATCCATTGTATGAACATACCACAATTTGTCTATCCATTCATTCGTTGATGGGTGTTTAAGTTGTTTCTACCTTTGGCTATTGTGAATAGTGCTGATATAACCTTTGTGTACAGGTATGGGTTTGACCACCCATTTTCAATTCTTTTGTGTATATACCTATGAGTGAAATTTCTGGGTCATATGACAGTTCTGTTGAACTTGACAAATACTTGATGAGCAACTACAGTGTTCCCTGTGTGCTGGCAATACAATATTGAGTTAAAAAGGTCAGATCCCTCCTCTTCTGGAACTTAATTTCTAATAGCAAAGAGAAAGACAATAAACAGGAATGGTACCTAATTTGTGATGCAAAATGCAAATGAGGTCCCTTGTTTAAAAAAAAAAGGATTGACTGGGCATAGTGGTTCACACCTGTAATCCCAGGACTTTGGAAGGCTGAGGTTGGCAGATCACTTGAGACCAGGAGTTCGAGACCAGCCTGGGTAACATAGCAAAACCCCATCTCTACAGAATATATGAAAATTAGCTGGGTTGGTGGTACATACCTGTAGTCCCAGCTACTCAGGCTGAGGTAGGAGGATTGCTTGAGCTTGGGAGGCAGAGGCTGCAGTGAGCTGAGATTGCGCCTCTGCCCTCCAGCCTAAGCAACAGAGTAAGACCCTGTCTCAAAAACAAAATTATTAATTTTAAGATGAGAACAGCAAAGGCTTAAACCAAGTGGGGAGTTCTTCTAAGTAGGCACAGTGCCCTGAGAGACTGCATACATTATTGGCCCATGAAGCTAACCCTGACAATAAGAAAATACAGTAATTTCATATGTTAATCACACACAAATACACAAAATGGGATAATATGATAGAGAACAAATTGAAGTGGGTGAGCTACTTTCTTTTTTTTTTGAGATGGAATCTCACTCTGTCACCCAGACTGGAGTACAGTGGCACAATGTCGGCTCACTGCAACCTCTGCCTCCCAGGTTCCAGTGATTCTCCTGTCTCAGCCTCCTGACTAGCTGGGATTACAGTTGTGTGCCATCATGTCCAGCTAATTTTTGTATTTTTAGTAGAGAGTGGGTTTTACCGTGTTGGTCAGGCTGATCTGAAACTCCTGACCTTGTGATCTGCCCACTTCAGCACTTTGCTGGGATTACAGGCGTGAACCACTGCACCTGGCTGTGAGCTACTTTCAGTAGTTGGGAAAGACCTCTCTGAGAAGCTCACATTCAAGCTGAGACCTTAATGGTAACAAGAGAACCAACTTTATCAAGATTTTGGGGCAGAGTATCCAAGCAGAGGGAAGAGATTGAGCCACGCCTCCAAGTGTGTTGTTCAGAACCCAAACAAGGTCACTGTGGCAGGAACTGGGTTATGCTTAGCCTGGGGGTAAACACAATTTCTAACACCACAATCCTGGAGGAAGATTTGGGCCTTGTTTTTGGAATAAAGCCAGTGAAAATCAGTCTTGGTAACATCAAACTCTAGACCCGTGGTTGTCAGTGAGGATGACATAGCACACTGGTATTTCCCAAGAACTTCCCAGTTAGGGCTTAGGTTTTGCCCAGTGGGTACAGCTTGTTTTACTTCAACTGAGAACGCAGAGTATCTGTCAGAATACTGAACTGAGGATTAGCTGGATGTGGTGTGTGTGGAGTATAGTTTGGTACTAATGCGTGATAAGAAGCATGTCATAATGCCAAAGTAGACAATCTACTACTTTGGGATGTATGCAGAATGTGGGGCTTCTGAGAGACAAGTCCTGGAAGTAAAGGAGGCTGTCAAAATAGTGATTATTGTGCATACTTTCATGGACCCCACCAGACTTTTTTTTAAACTGGAGAAGTCAGTGTATTGCAATCATCACTGACTCGATGAGTGTCTTTTCATCGCTTTAAGTATGCTTTCAAGTGCTCTCATAATCATAAAGTTCTGGGAAAACGTGAAGATCATGACTCTAGGCAACATTTACAAGAACTGCGTAAGTGAAAGAGTCAGATGTCTGGCTGACCTAGTGGTTCTCTTTGCAACTGGGGAAGGCCATGCCAAAGAAGTAAGGTTTACATCCAAGCCTAGACTTTTTCAGAGCCATGAGGGAGTGGTGGGTGAATCAGAGAAATGAGGCATGCCAGAAGAAATCCCTTAGGAATTACTGTAAAATCAATGGATTGGACAACTGAATTAATGGGGCTGGAGACTATTAACAGTGAAAAAATAATCTATGTATTCCCTGTCTTCTCCAAGCACTATTAAAAGCTATGAGAGAAGAGCAATGATTATCATGTGAAAGGAGAAAGTGAAGACACCAGATCACGGAAATGATTACATGGAGTCTGAATTCTCATAGGGTTTGCGTGAGTGAATGTTCTCAGTTCGTTTTGGTGGATAAACAATTTGTTATCCTAGGTCACTCTGAATAACTTGGAGCTATAAATGCAGTCATACTTATTTCAAAGGACACCATATCAGGTTCTAAAGTGGCCATCGAATTTATTGCATCTGCAGAACTACCAACTGGTGAGACTAGCCTTTGTGATTGGTTTCAGCCATGCAAGGGAGTCTAGTTACAAGATAATTCTTGGTAGGAGACAGGGTCCCAAATCCCTCTGCCTTGTTTAAAAGGCATTGCTGAATCAGCATTGCTTTCAGATTATACAATGTATAACTTTCTTGTTTTCTAAAATACTAGTAAGTATTGGCAACTTAAAAAAAATTTTTTAAAGCAAAGTGCCTAGGAAAAATGTTGTATTCTCATTTAAAGCTAAGTAAACAGATGGAAATAGAAATTAGAACATGTTTCATCTTATTTCAATTTTCTTTTTTCCACACTATTATGACAGTCAAAGAAAATCACTGAAAACCAGTCAAATACAAAAACGTTCCTCGCATTTATTTTTCCTGGCCTGAGTAAAATTTCAGAGTTGTTTGTTTACAAATGAAAACTTTGAAAAGAATTATTTTGTAATTGTTTTGAAAAAAATCGAATAACCGTAAGAATGATGTTCTACCAACAGAAAGTTAACCTTTGTGTGATTAAAGTTTAATTTAAAAACAGTAACTTTCTATTACCTGTTTAACATGAAAGTAGACCGTTTTTACACATTTCTTACTTGTGAGAACTTTCCGTTTAAAAATTTAATAATCGGCCGGGCATGGTGGCTCACACCTGTAATCCCAGAACTTTAGGAGGCCGAGGTGGGTGGATCACCTGATGTCAGGAGTTCAAAACCAGCCTGCCCAACATGGTAAAACCCGGTTTCTACCAAAAATACAAAAATTAGCCAGGCATGATGGTAGGCACCTGTAATCCCAGCTACTTGGGAGGCTGAGACAGGAGAATCACTTGAACCCAGGAGGCGGAGGTTGCAGTGAGCTGAAATTGCATCACTGCACTCCAGCCTGGGTGACAAAGCAAGACTCCGTCTCAAAAAAAAGAAAAAAAAAAGATAAAAATCTGATAATCATTCCACTTTTGCTAAAAGAAAAACAACAAACTGTATACGTATTTACATACAAAGAATATAATATGGAAGGTTACATCCCAAAATTTGAGTAATTATCACATGTACGTGTTAAGATTATGATTTTCTTATTTTTTCTATATGAATAGATATTATTTGTACATATGGGGGGAAAAGAGAAAACTCATGTAACCAAAGCATTAGTTTTCTAATATAATTTTAATTACATTAATTCAAATTCTAATAAATTACACTAGTTCTAATTAATGGGTCAAAGCCTTGGCTCGAAACAGATGGCACACTCAGGACTAAAAAAAAATTTTTTTCAAGAGATTTTGGGTTACAGTAGTTTTTGGTTACATTGATGAATTCTACAGTGGCGAATTCTGAGATTTTAGTGCACTCATCACCCAAGCAGCGTACATTGTACTCAATATGTAGTTTTTCATCCCTCACTCACCTTCCACTCTCCCCACCATAGCCCATTACATCAGTCTTATGCCTTTGCATCCTAGTAGCTTAGTTTTCACTTATAAGTGAGAACATACATGGCACATGCCTCTAGCACGTGCTGTGTACTTACACAGTCACATGCTAATGCCACCCCGGGATGCAGGTACTGTCCTTATGCTATTCTACAGACAAGAAAGTTGAGCCTCACAAAAGTTAAGGAACCTGGGCTAGGCTATTTCTCCAACACATATTTTTCACATCCTTCTCTGGGCCAGGGAGTGCTGTGGAGTGCTAAGTGCAGAGTGATGATGATGTCACATGTAAGCCCTGTCACTGTGGCACTCATAGCAAAGAAGGTGCATGCCAAGTCAGCCTTACTCCACTGCTCCATTCTGCCTATGAGCTCCAATAACAAGTGGGCCATGGACATGCTGAGCAAAGTTGCTCTACTCTGCTATGTTATGAGGAAAGCAGGGGATGGGGAGCGGGGAGATAAGAGCAAAAGGCATTGGTAACCCAGCTCGGGTTTTGCCTCACTTTCAAGCGAAAAGCTGGGCCTTGCCAGCAAACATTGTATTTAAATGCATCACTTGCTTTCTGTTACTTTGGGGATTAAGGGAAAAAAACCTCTAACTTGGGTTGTAACATGTTACACAGCCTGATCCTTGGCCACCCCTTTGAGCTCGTGATGAAGTTCCATGCCCAACTCTCTGCATGCCATGCTCCCTGTTCTTGCAGCTCACTGGGTTCGCCCTGCTCCTTCTTGCACAGAGGGGCTTACACATCATCCTCTTCTTCTGCCTTGGGTGCCTTCCACTTCACCTGCCCCATCCTTCCAACTCACCCTTTTGGTTTTCCTGGGGCAACGGGGCCTGACCACCCTGATCAGGCCAAATCAGGGTAAGTGCAGGGTAGCACTTACATAACTGGCACTTAACATTTGTTTATGTGAATAAGTAATGACTCTCTCCTCAAATAGACAGTAGCTTTTTAAGAGCAGGGACTGTTACCCTGTTTTTTGTTCACTTTTAAATATTTTAAATTTTGTTAAGTTTGTAAATGTAGTGCTAAATATATCTTTGTAGAATGAGTGAAAAAAATGAATGGATGGATGAAATTGAGGTTACTGAGTATTTAAGAGGGCATCTAATCAAATCAGAGAAGCCAATAACCATGTCTGGCTTTTGCTTGTCATTGTCTGCCTATCACCTAGCCCAGTGCTTGAGAGATCCATTATTTAAGCAGGTACTTCTAAAATTTTGATGTTTGTACCAGTCCTCGAAGATCTTGTTACAGTGCAGCTTCTGATACAGTAGATCTGGAGAGGAGCCTGAGATGTTTAACATGCTACCAGGTGATTTGAAGCTGCAGGCCCAAGGACCACACTTTGAGTAGCAAGACTCTTAGCAATGTAATGTAGTTGCAAGAGGATATTAGCTTAGAGCGATACATCAGTGACTATGCTTTTGGTTGTAATTAAGAGAAACACCTCAAAATGACTTTCTTAAAACATAAAGATTATTTATTTTGCCATGCAACTAAAGAGGCCTATGACAGATTGGAATTCAGGCACAATTTGATCAAGGCTCCAGCTCTGTTTCTCTGTGATTCTCTTGGTGCTGCCCACCTAGGAGTGTCCTTTTCATTTTTTGGCTGACTTCCTTGATGGTGACAAAATGATATCAGCTTTTTCAGCTGTCACATCTCCATATGGTGTCATCTAGTAGAAAGGAAATCATCGATTCCCCCAGCCATCAAGAGAAGGTCTAGTCTTAACTAGAATTTGACCAACTTAGGTGATATCTGGGGTGCAGTGGGAGGGAATTTATAATTTATTTGGCTGAAGTTATGTATTTGCAGCTTCAGAAGTGGTAGCTTATATTGTCCTAGCTGGGTCCTGATGGTAGACAGGTGCTCAAGTAATCTCACCTTTTGCCTTGGGTGTTTGCCTTCAAGCATCTACCTAGGGCAGAGGTTCTCAATTCTGGCACATTAGAATTACCTGGGAAACTTTTTATTAATATAGATGTCTAGATTTGTAAAATGAGTTTCCTGGGGCAGGACCCAATAATTCAAGTTTTTAAAAGACCCTTGAGGGTTTCTAATGTGTACTTAGGGTAGGAGCCACTTACCTAAAGCAGTGCTTCTCACATGGCAGGGTGTGTAAGGGGAGGGATTTTGTGTTTTCCACAGGGTTCATTTCTCGATGCTTGGAGCTATTTTTGGTTATCATAATTACTGCTGAGAACTTTTGGTGATACTACTGGTATCTTGTTAGATGGTGCTAAATATCTTATAAAGCACAGGAAAATCTCTTTTCCCCTAGACACAGAATTACTTGGCTTAAAATGTTGATAGCATTAAGGTTGAGGACATTTGACGTAGAGGGACAAGATGTTAGAACCAATTATTTATTTCCATCATATTCAGGCACACTAAGAAAACATATAGTATAGAACCATGGTTTTCGAGGTTTATTGTCCTTAAGAATTAACAGGGGTGCCTGTGTAAGATGAAAGTTCCTGAAGCTTGACTCCCTGAAGTATAGATTCTTCCAGCCTGGTCATCTAGATGTTTATTCTGATAAAGTCGCTTCTGATGCAGGTGCTCCGCAGACCGTGCTTGGAGAAACACAGCCTCAGAATGCACAGAATTTCCTTCAATGCGTGCTTTCAGGTGTGAACCCAGGCAAAGTCCAGAAATAGCATCATGAAAGGCAGCATCTTGAGCCAGGAATGCAAGTCTCCTGGTGGAATTTCAGGCACCAGCCGTGGGTGTGGAGATATTTTGGGTTGCTCAAGCCCTGGCAGCTCTCCCCCTTGCTCCTTGCTAGGCTTGGTCTTGTAAAGACATGAAAATCCCAGCTAGTTCATGATCTTGTCTTCTCCCGAGGAAAGATTTGTCTGAAGACAGTGTTACTGCTTCCAAAGCACCAAGGGAGCTCTGGGGGCTTTAGTGACATTCATTTTCACAGCTCTGAAAAGGTTGTTTCTATCTTGTCCATAATGTGAGATGATAGGGAAGGAAAATGAGATTCCCTCAGGAGTGTATAGTTTAGCCGAGTCGCCTCACGTAATCGTGAGCTGTGATGAGCTTGGTAGAGTCTGGTCTGAGCCTCTGGGAAGCTCTGTGACCAGGCTGTTTATCTTTTCACGGCAGTGCCTGAATATAAAACCTGGGCACCAGACCCTGGCTGGCTGGGCAATTTTGGTATGGGACTGTAGACCTCACAAACTTCAGCCATCCACCCTGTCTCCCTGGGAGACCCTGGGCATCTATCAAAGATAGAGCATGGCAAATAGACCTGCCGAGACCCACACTGTAGCAGCTTCAGCAGAGGGAGCTGACTAAATGCCTCTTTCCTTTGCTGCTTGCATTGTTTTGGCAGAGATTATCCTAAAAATAGCACAGCCCAGTCCTGCCCGGATGCCTTCTGTCTCATTTCTGCAGGGTTGTAAGATGTGTATTATTCTTCCACACTTGCTGTCTCATGGAAGAGGCAACATTTTGTGGAGGAGGAAAATGAAAAATCCTGGGCTTTGGAGGCAGAAGACTGCCTTTCAATTCTGGCTCTGCCTCTGTCCAATCTTGTTTTCCTTTTCTTTTTTTTCTTTTTTCCTTTTTTTTTGGTGACAGGGTCTTTGTCACCCAGACTGAGGGCAGTGGCGCCATCACAGCTCACTGCAGCCTCAACTTCCCTGGCTGCAGTGTGATCCTCCCACCTCAGCTTCCAAAGTAGTTGGGAATACAACTGTGCACCGCCATGCCTGGCTATGTTTTGTTACTTTTAGTAGAGATGGGATTTCATCATGTTGCCCAGGCTGGTCTCGAACTCTTGGGCTCAAGTGATCTGCCCACCTTGGCCTCCCAAAGTGCTGGGATTATAGGCGTAAGCCACCACGCCCGGCCAACCTTGTTTACTTTGGATAAGTCATTTAACCCTGGTGAGGCCTAGTTTTACCAGCTTGCCTATAAAATGGGCATATTCTCAGGCCAATCTCATGGAATCATTTTGAAGGTGAAATCAGATAAAGCATGTATCAGCTCTTCAGTAAACAACATTATGAGCGTTCCCTATTCTGAGCAGACCATGCTGTCCTTCATCTAGATTATGGCTTAGTAGGCAGCCTGTGCTACAAAGTTAAATTCATTATGTCCCTTCTTGTCTTTGTTTGATTAATAGCTGTCTTTCCTGCTAGAATTCCACAAGGGCAACATAGTGTCTACTGTTTGCATATCTGTGTGCCTTTACCTTTTAGCCCAGTGGCCGGCTCAATAAATACTTGTTAAGTAAACAAATGAATGAATGAAATGTGGCCGAGCGTGGTGGCTTATGCCTATAATCCGAATACTTTGGGAGGCAATGGCAGGAGGATCACTTGAACCCAGGAGTTTGAAACCATCTTGGGCAATGTGGTGAGACCCTGTTTCTATGTAAAAAAAAAAACCTGATAAAATTAGCCAGAGGTGGGGGTGTGTGCCTGTAGTCCCAGTTTCTCAGGAGCCTGAGGAGGGAGTATGACTTGAGCCCAGGAGGTTGAAGCTACAGTGAGCTGTGATTGTGCCACTGTACTCCAGCCTGGGTGACTAAGCAAGACCCTGCCTACAAACAGCAAAGATGTTGAGGATGCCTCCTATGTGGTAGCGTTTTGTTGTTAGGAATTATTTGTTTGCAAGAAATAGAAACCCAAGCAAACTAATATGAACTGAAAGAGATAGCCAAGTCTGGAAGTACAGCCAGGTCTCCAGGGACTAGGTGAAAAACTGAAAAATCAGCACACTCAAATCAGCAAGTTCACTTGCCCAGACTCTCTTGCTCTCTCCCTACTTTCCTCTTCTCTCATCTCCTCACATCCTCTCTGCAGTTAGTTTTATTCTTCTCTTCAGCTGCATACAGGCTCCGCTGCTTTGATCATACATGAGACCAGACCACCCCAGTCTCTCATTTTATGCACTGACTTTTACTTAGGAACCAGAGTCTCTGAGTCCCAAACCCAAATTTCTGAAAAATGATGAATGTCTTAGCTCAGGGGCAGAGTCAATTCCAGGTACAAGTAGATGATGTTGGGAGATAGGATGGTCCTCTGATCTGCCCTTCACTGCTCAAGGGCTCCAAAAGCAGGGGCTCAGAGTGAGACCATGGATACATATCCCCAGAGGGAGGACTGGCGGCTGAGAGGTAATCATTGGTAAAGGCCCATCAACAGCACAGGCACAGTGCTGAGCACTGGGGTACCATTCATTTATTCCAGAAATGTTCACTGGATGCCTACAGCGCACTGTTCCAGGTGCTGGGGATACAACAGTAACAGGGAAGATGACAAGGATCCTGCCTTGCTGAGCCCTTTTTCTACAATGCAAACAATTCCACATTCCAACAAACAAGTACATGACCAAGAAAGCTTCACTTCTCCATGTGGAAGAGAAATTGGCAACATGACATTGTGTGATAGGTCCAGGGGTGGGAGAGTAATTTTGATTGCCACTTAGTGTCCTGTTCTGTTATACTGGCCAAAAGTCCTAAAAACAGTGTGAAAATTTGGTTCTTCTGTTTATAAAGAAGGGCATAAGAGTAGAGTCCAGAATATTCTTTGCAATTCTCCTTATGATTGTCATGATGTGGGGGACAATTGGAGGCAAAGTACTTCTCTTGCGACTGGAGAAGAGACAACCAGGCCCTGGGGCCACCCTTTCTAACTCTTTTTTCAAACCTATCAAAACAGCTCTGAGTGGCTCAGAACATGCTGCACTGAGAGCCACCCACCTCTGACTGGGTTGGAGCCTGCCTAATTCAGGCTTTGGGGAAAGTAGAGGGAGTGTAGTGGGTGGAGAGAGCTCATCACCTGTTCACTTCAACTTTAGGCCTCTTAGACTTTTCCCAACAGTTTCCATGGAAAGGATGCAACTAACTTAAGGGCAGTTCCATCACCATCCTCCAAAATAACAACTGGCTGGGTGCGGTAGCTCACATATGTAATCCCAGCGCTTGAGGATGCTGAAGTGGGAGGGTTGCTAGGGCTCAGGAGTTCAAGACCAGCCTGGGCAACATAGTGAGATCTGATCTCCACAAAAAATAAAGAAAAATTAGCTGAGTGTGATGGCATACACCTGCAGCCCCAGCTACTTGGGGGCTGAGGTGGGAGGATCCCTTGGGCCTGAGAGATTGAGGTTGCAGTGAGCCATGATGACATCACTGCACTCCATTCTAGGTGACAGAGCAAGACCCTGTCTCAAAAGAAAATAAAAGAAATAATAACGAAACAACAACAACTAATGCTTAACATATGCTAGGCAATGTTCTAAAAGCCTTGCTTGCAGGCTGGGGTAGTGGCCCATGCCTGTAATCCTAGCACTTTGGGAGGCCAATGCGAGAGGATCACTTGAGCTTGGGAGTTCAAGACCATTCTGGGCAACACAGTGAGACCCCATCTCGATTAAAAAAGAAAAAAAAAGTTTGCATGCATTAATTCTCTTAACTTCTACAATTATACTGTGAGGTAGGTACTATTGTTATCCACATTTTACAAGTGAGAAAATCACACAGAAATCTTCTATAACTTGCTTAAAGTCTTGTGGTAGAAGTGGACTTCAAATCTAGGCATTTTAGTTCCAAAATCCATTTTTTTTTCTTATCAATAATGCCTTTTCCCAGGTGACTCAGAGCCCTATCTCTCATACATAGAGGCTTTTATCAAAGTAAGTATTGAACAATGAAATGACTCCATCACACTTACAAGTTCCACTGAATTTTCTACTACATGCCATATGCATATCTGGCATCTTTCATTTACAAAATTTATTTAAAAAAATTTTTTGAGACAGGGTCTCACTATGTTGCCCAGGCTGGAGTGCAGTGGTACAACATGTCTGATGTCTTTCAAGCTTCCTATTCAGATGGGAAAAGGAGAGTGAACAACCTCTGATTTCAAGTCAAATACAGAATTTGTTTTTGTTTTTATTTATTTATTTATTGAGATGGAGTTTTGCTCTCGTTGCCCAGGCTGGAGTGCAATGGCATGATCTCAGCTCACTGCAACCTCTGCCTACAGGTTCAAGTGATTCTCCTGCCTCAGCCTCCCAAGTGCTAGGATTACAGGCTTGTGTAACTATGCCCAGCTAATTTTTTGGGTGTTTTTTTTTTTTTTTAGTAGAGATGGGGTTTCTCCATGTTGGTCAGGCTGGTCTTGAAGTCTCGACCTCAAGTGATCCACCCACTTCGGCCTCCCAAAATATTGGGATTACAGGTGTGAGCCACCACACCTGGCCTTTGTTTTTATTTTTGCAACTCTTCCATCAAACCATTATAGTCTGACAGCTACCGATCGGAGAATGTATTGTGTTACACTAGTCTTCATTTAGAGACAAGATTGGTCCCAGAGAGTACCCCTTGAGTGTGGAAGGTGAGAGCAAAGCATTAAACTACTTAGGAAAAAATCCAAACCCACAGTGGAATTTCAGACATCAGCAAGTAGGTGGGGAAGTATTTGAGAGTACAGCAGCCTTTTTGATGCTTCAATATAGTTTGATGCACAATAGGTTGTCTTTCTACCTGGCTTCTTTGACTTAGCATAATATGTTTAAGTTTTGTCTATGTTGTAGCATGTATCATTCTTTTTTTATAGCTCAATAATATTCCATTGCATGCACATACATTATTTTATTTATCTATTCATCAACTGATGGAAATTTGGGTTCTTTCAATTTTTTGGCTATTATGAATAATGCTGCTTTAAACACTTACAAGTTTTAGTGTGGATGTTATGTTTTGAATTTTCTTGGGTACATATGTAGGCATTGAATTGCTGGGTCATACATTAACTCTATGTTGAATATTTTGAGAAGCTGCCAACCTTTTTTCCAAAGTGGCTGCACCATTTTACATTTGCAGCAGGGTAGGAGAGTTCCCATTTCTCTACAACCTCACCAACACTTGGCATTGTCCCTCTTTTTGGCTATGGGCAGGCAATTCTCACAGGCATTGAGTACATAAGTTGTTATTCAAAGTGGCTTTTGTTTTATTGACTGAAGGAAAATAGAATTTATTTATCTATTTGTTTGTAGAGGGGCAGAGGGAAGAAGGGAGACATAAGGACAATCATGAGTTTTGTCACCCAACCTTGTCTAAGGAATTGATCTTGAGTCTCAGAGAAGAGAGGAGATATAGATAAGCCCAAGAAGTTCCTGAAGACTGCTAAGATGCCACACCAGCAGGATACACTGGGACCCAAGTGACCAGGTTCAACAGTTTAGGGGGACCTTCCCCCATCCTGTGGGACAGCATGTAGGTGAAGTGCTGAGGGACATCAGCACAGCAGGACAGTGTTGCCACATGCCCACAGAAGCTTGGGAAGGATGTAGTCTGGGAGCCCTCATCAAATAGCTGCTAGGCAGTGGCTTCCAAGAAGAGGCCAGGATGCAAGAACATATGGAGACATGGTGGGGCCCTTGTCCTGCTTTAGAAGCTGGGTCAGCAGGCAAGGGGCATGAACCTCTGAACCACAGGCCGGCAAACACTGAGACTGTGTACATAAACCTTATCTCAAAGGTCCCTTGCAAAGCAATGTTCTAACTTTATTTTTTCCTTCTAAAGAATGCTAGGCCTGACAATTCTATGGAACTTTGACCCTAATGAAGAAAGGGGTGATATGCGCATCCACGACCTATTAAATCCACATTTTTCCACCAAGCCTGGTGTTTTTCATTACTGTTTTACAGACTGGAAGAAAATAGCTTTTGTGCCATGTAAATTATTTTGAGTTTATGGTCTCTGGTGGGAAAACCAGGGCTGCTCCCTCAGATGATGTTTTTGCCAGTCCATTAGCATGAGCTTCTTATTTAAACCAATAAAGCATGCCCTGCCACTGTCTTGGAATGGAACCTCCTAATTCATCATTAATATTCAGGCAAAGCACCACTACATTCATCTGATTTTCCTCCCATAGTAATTGCTGTTTAATTTCTATTTTATTAGCTAGATCAGTAAATCTTGGGAGGTATTGGTTCCAGGCATGTACTCGAAGAGCCTGCTAGGTCCTTCGATATTTGCAAGCTAATGATAGCTTCCAGTGAACAGCAAAGCCTATTGTCACTTTTGGTGCATTTTGAACCCTAAGAAAAGCCCTGCCTCTGTCTGATTCAGGTCCTATGGCAACCCTGAAAGGTACAACTTGGTAGGTATCTTTTGTTACAACCCATTGTAACTACATGAGGAAACTGAGGCTTGAGAAGGGTAGTAAGTGATGAAAAAATGGGTCTTGGCCCTGATTCTCTCAACTCTAAACAACACCTATACAGCATTCATAAAATATTAATAATGAATTATTTTTTTGAGACAGAGTCTTGCTCTGTTGCCCAGACTGGAGTGCAGTGGTGCAATCTGGACTCACTGCAACCTCCACCTCCCTGGCTCAAGTGATTCTCATGCCTCAGCCTCCCAAGTAGCTGGGATCACAGGCACGCCCCACTATTCCCAGCTAATTTTTTTACGGGGTTTCACCATATTGGCCAGGCTGGTCTCGAGCTCCTGACCTCAGGTGATCCACCTGCCTTGGCTTCCCAAAGTGTGAGCCACCACGCCCAGCCTAATAATGAATCTTGTCAGATGGCTTTATCGACTTGATTTGTCAAATCAGTTCTGTCCTCTGTTTCACCACTGCTCCAAAGAGCCAGTGGGTAAAAATACTGCTTCAGAAGCTTATGCTCAGAGCCAAAACACTGACAAGATGACTGATCAATTCTGTTAAAATAAAGTTCTGCTCAAGCAGAGCAGTTTTAAAAGTCAGATGCAATTGTGTGAAGGGGATGCATCTATTCCTGAAACACCTGGCCTCCCCTCCCCTACAATATTGCAAAATGAATTATTCTATGTGCACAATAATCTGTGACAAAACTTGAATTGACATATTGGCTTAATACACAATTATGAAAATTACTGGTAATTAAAGGGGCCAGGGATGGTGGCTCATGCCTGTAATCCCAGCACTTTGGGAAGCTGAGGCAGGTGGCTCACTGAATGTCAGGAGTTTGAGACCAGCCTGGCCAAAATGGTGAAACTCCATCTCTATTAAAACACAAAAGTTAGCTGGGCGTGGTGGTGCACACCTGTAATCTCAGATACTGGAGAGACTGGGGCAGGAGAATCGCTTGTACACAGTTGGCTGAGGTAGCAGTGAGCTCAGATTGTGCCACTGCACTCCAGCTTGGGCAACACAGCAAGACTCTGTCTCAAAAAAAAAAAAAAAAGTAATTAAAGGGAACATTTATCTGAATTAGTTGACAAAACTGAATGTATTCAAGAGCTCATTTTCTTTCCCCTCCAAATTGTTCCCTCTGACTGTCACAGCTTTTAATGGTTTGTTATCCATATATTAAATAAGCTGATTCAGTTTAGGTATTATTGGGTGGTTGCAATTACCAAAAGGATAGATAAAGATCCTTTCTTTCCTGGTTGTTAAAAAAAATAACTTCTTCCAAGAAATCTTGGACTTGTTTCTTAAAACTGCCAATTTGTTTTATGATTGATGGTTGCCTGGAAAGTGGTGACCAACTTTTTCCCCATGGAATCAGCATTAATTGGATTTGAGCTGCAGCAGGAGAGTCAAGGTTAGATATCTGAAATTTTCCTGATTTCAGACTGCTACAATATATAAAGAATCTTCTTTCTTTTTTTTTTTTTTCCTCTTTCCCTCCCACCAATATTCACATTTCCCCACTAGGAAATGTGAGCCACAGAAGCAAGAAAAATAATGGGAAACCCCTAGAAATGGTGAGCCACAGAAGCAAGAGAAATAATGGGAAACCCACTAGAAATATTTCTCTGACTATTAATGAATCTAGGGTCAAGTCTGGGAAATGTTTGGAATCTGTGACTGCATAGGTCTTGTGAGGTATAGATACTTCTATTAGAAGTTAGTGAGTTCAGGTAAAGTAGGAAAATGCGACTCCAAACTCATGTCTTTTCTTCAATTAGAGGGTTTTGGTTTGCCTAAATTATCTGGATGACTGACATAATATTTTTAATTCATATCTATGCATTAATCTATGAGCAACATGTATTTGCCTATGATATCCAGGTATTCAGGTAAATATTCATGGTGCAAAGAGACACACAGTCCCTGACTTCGGGACCTTCCACTGTTCACCCCTCAAGCTACCTCACCAACCCACACACTAAGATGAAGACAGACCCAAAAAGGAGACAGTTCCATGTGACAGCTGTTTTGAAAAGAAAAATGAACAATGGTGTGATAGTGTCATGGCTGGTCTTGGGGAATTCATGGAAGACTTCTAGAGCATGTTAGCGTGCTAGAGCTGCCATAACAAAGTACTGCAGACCGAGTGGCTTCAACAACAGAAATTTATTTTCTCACAGCTCTGGAGCCTAGAAGTCTGAGATCAAGACATGGGCGGGATTGGTTTCTCCCAAGGCCTCTCTCCTTGGCCTGTAGATGGCCGTCTTCTCCCAGTGTCTTCATGTGGTCTTCCCTCTGTGCGTGTCTGTGTTTGTCCAAATCTCTTATCATCAGGAAACCAGTCACATAGGATTAGGGACCACTCAGATGACCTCATTTTACCTTACTTACCCCTTTAAAGGCCCATCTCCAAATAGAGTCACATTCTGAGGTCCTGGGGGAGAGGACTTCAACATGATTTTGTGTGTGTGTGGTTTGGGAGTCACATAACTGAGCTAAAAACACAGAAGTGACTGCTAAGCTGGGACATGGAGAAAAAGCAGAATTTAGTGTGCCCAAGGCACCCATGTATCAAGGCCTGGAAGTGAGAGAAAGTGGTCCGTGCAGCAAACTGCAAGCGTTTTGGGATGAGTAAAGTCTAGATGTAATGTAGAAAGCAAGAACTGAGGCTAGAGCTCTGAGAAGGGCTGGATCATGGAGGTCCTTGTCATCTGAGTTAAAGATGGGACAATAAGCACATGGAAGAATTTTGGGCAAGGGGATCATATTTAAATTACATAATGTCTAAAGACCACTGCTGGGTGCGTGAATGCTTAGCATGAACACTGCTGAAGCAGTCTCGTGGCTCCCACCACTCATAGAGGAGCATGAATTGTGGAGGTGGTGAGGATAAGAATATTCCCTGCACACAGAGATGAAGTTATGAAAACTCTTTCGTATAGATGCTCCTGTTTAATCCTCACAAAGTAACCCCAGTTCACAGCTGAGAAAGCTTAGGCTCAGAGAAATGGAGGGACTTGCTTCATTAAGGCCACAAAGCCAGCAAAGGGCAAGCCTGGACTGGAACTCTGGTCTTTTATCACCTTTCACCCTGGCTCTTTCTAGGAAATCAGCCTCCTTTCTAAGGAGTGAACCACATCTCTAGGTTGTCTTCCGAGAAGCCCTGCAGTGCATATTTCTTTGTGGTGTCCTCGACATCCTTGTTAAAATGTTCACTCTTTTAACGAGGAAAAAAGCTGCTATTTGAGAGGCATTTACTACCATAATTACAGCCACTATTTGGTAAAGTTGAGTGAGAAAACCCCAGTGACTTAAAAGGCAAACCACGTTCCATGTGCCACAATCTGTCAGGGGCCAGCATTTGATGGAAAACAGTTTGATGGAAACTTTTCTGTTGTCATTTCAAAAGAGACATGTTGCAGAGAACCACTCTGAAACACTGATATATTTTTCTCATTATTGGGTTGTTTTTCCAACCACTTTCATGTGCTATCTTCTCATCTTTTTTCTCCCATCCTTTGTCATAACCTTTCTCCCAAAGGGCTAGGGGCTGTCTGAACTCTGGATACCATTAGTAATATCACATTTCTTTCATCTCTGTTGTCTGCACCTTTGCAGTCCCCACAACTGTTTTGTCTAAGACAGACCAAGAAATCATTCTCATGATGATCTTGTGACTTCTACATGTCAATTAGGACCAGAAGAGTAGATGGTAGTGATTCTCTCTAGGCCTGGCCAGCCTGAGAAAGAGCTCAGATTGCTACAGTGCCCACCTTCCTCCTCTTTACTGTCTTTATAGTTCTATCCCACTTCTCAACCCACTGTCTCCAAGTCCTCTCTGCCTTGACCAAAGTCTAATTGAACCCAGTGATGAATCTGAAGTTTTGCATAACAATTTGTGGTAGTAATTAATATTCTAACAATCACTCATTTAGACCAGTGGTTCTCACCTGGGGGTGATTTTGTGCCCCAGGGAATATTTGGAAATGCCTGGAAACATTTTGTTTGTTACATCTGTGGGAAAGAGATGTTAATAACATCTAGCTGATAGGGGCCAGGGATGCTGCTAAACATCCTTTAATGCACAGGGACTCCCCCATAGTAAAAAATTAGCTGGCCCAAAATGTCAATAGCATCGGGGTTGAGAAACCCTGATTTAAACAACTAATACTTAAAACTTAATTATATTCCAGGACTTATTGTAGAAATAGAAGATTCTGTAATAAATAGGACCTTTGCCCTCTAAAATTTCATTATCTAGAGGGAGCATATATCATTTAGAATTTTTCCAGCTGCAATTAACAAGTTACCCAAAGAATTTCCTAAAGATATTTGAAGTTTTTTCATGTAACAAACATCTGGAAGTAAGCTATTTTAGGATTGCTTAACTGGACAACTCAACAAGGTCAGGTGTCTGGGTGAGCTTCCACAGAATATTTTTGGCTTTCCCCTCATGGTTGCAAAATAGCTGCCATAGCTCTGTTCTCACAAATAACTTCCAAAGCAGGACAGATGAAAGGCATAAGGGATCTCTTCTGATATATTCATGTTTTTTAATGAGGGAGAAAAATCCTTTCCAGAAGCCCTCCAATGTCCAATAGGCTTTCTCTTATATCCTACAGGCCAGAATTGGATATCTGCCCATTCTTAAACCATTAAGGGAAAGTTTGAAATACGATTACCATCAATGACTTGGACTAGGGATCAGCAAACATTTTCTATAAAGGGCCACATAGCAAATATTTTAGGCCTTGTATACAATACATGATCTGTGTTGCACATTATTCTTCTTTCAATTTGTACAACCTTTAAAAATGTAAAAACTATTCTTAGCTAATGGGCTACATGAAAATAGGCCATGGGCCATAGTTTGCTGACCCCTGGAGAAACATCTTTCTAACACCTGCACAAAATCAGGGTTCTCTTAGCAACCCAGTTATCATGGTAATAACCAGATCTGCCACAGAAGGGTGCACAAATAAAAGGTAATTATAACACAGTGGGACAAGTGAGATGACAAGGATGCATGGAAGAGGCTGTGGTAGCCAGCCTTCAAGATGCCCCAGTGATCCATGCCTCTAGCATTTGTGCCTTTGAATCAGGGTAGTTTCTTGGACCAATAGATATGATGGTATGTGACCTCAGAGACTATATCCTGAAAGACATTGCCACCTCTACCTCAGTCTTATGGATTGCCCATTCTAGGGGCAGGTGGCTGCCATATTGTGATGACACTTAAGTGGCCTGTGGAGGCCCACACAGTGAGAAACTAAGGCTTTCCATCAACACCCAGCTTCAACTTACCAGTCATGTGAGTGAGCAGCCCTGGAAGCAGATTCTCTAGCTCTAGACAAGCTTTCAGTTGACTGCAGTGCTGGCTGCTATCTTGACTGCAACCTCGTGAGAAACTTTGAGCCTGAACTACTAAGCTAAGCTGCTTTAGAATTCTTGACTCACAGGAGCTATGAGATAATACATATCTGTTATGTTAAGCTCCTCAGTTTTAAGGATGATTTTTAATGTATCCATAGATAATGAATAGAGAGGTTCCTAAGAGGGTAAGAATGCCTTAGTGCCCAGGCTCTTAGAATGGCATCTTTAGATACTAGTGAGACAGTGAGGTATAGGGGTGGGGGTGATAGGGAAACAGCTGGCTAGGATTTGGTAAGCCTGGGACCTCTAGTTCATTTGTGAAGGTGAAACAAACTAATTTACTTCTTTAGTCATCATAAGCAAATCTTGGGAATGAGAGGATGAACAACTGTCAGAAAAGTGAAACTATCAGAACCGTATGGAATAACCTATATACTGTGATATGAGGCTCAATTCTATTTTCTTTAAAGTAGTATGTAATTTGCCTTTCCCCCCATTGATCTTGAAAAGCAAAATACAGAAAAATCCCTAGTGCCTGGAGAGGTTAGACAGGACTCCAAGTGTCCAACATTAGGAAAAACAACACACAAGGAGTGGTAATTCAGGACCAAGGACAGCAACCCAATTCCCTCCCCCCACCCCACCCTGCCTATTCCCCCGCAACCCCATCACCATCCCATAGACAATTTTGGGTTTGGTATACACTTTCCAGCATCCAGAAATATAGACTCTGATATATAAAATTAGAAGAGTTGAATTATACTTAAAACTCAGCTTTAATACTTTGTAAATTCATGATTCTGGGTTATTTGCTCTGCTCTCAAAGCCCTATCAAATGCCTTTAGTTTCTGCCAATGTGGAAGGTCAGTCCTGTCTATCAGGTGAACATAGAATTGAAGGTGACATACTGAACTGACATCCGTTTACTAGGGAAAGAAGACAAGCAATGGGTGCTAATTTATTTCTTTTTATTTGGCTCCCTTTACTGCTGTGTGCTATCATTTGCCAAGCCCTGCAGGAGATAAAGGAGAGGAAGTAGCAGATTTTTCTTTCAGAAAGTTTGCAATCTAGAGAGAGAATGACAAAGACTCAAATAACTGCTTATTGCATTTCTTTTTCCTCCTTTAGTTAGACACTCTATTTGTCACCTAAATAAGACAGACTCTCAGAGAAGGATCTTGTTACAGATAGTTTTACTTCAATGTAAATTTAATTCATTGTGTACAGTTTACACCTGACCTATCTTTTGGAATGGAAGGCTTAATCTTCTGGTAAAGAGATTTGAGGCATTAACAGATATTTTTTAATTTGGTCAAGTTCACCATTAAAGTTTCTTCATCTGCAAAATGGGGCTATCAATATTGGCACTGCCTATTTGTAGCTTTTGTCAGCTTAGCACTCCCTTTCCATTGCTGAATGAGTATCCCCAACCCTAATTCCATGTGGCTGCGGTTGGACTGTCAATCATATCCAGTGCCTGGCCATTGGAATGGCCATAGACCTGAGCCTGGTCAATGATGGTGATACGGTTTGGCTGTGTCCTCACCCAAATCTCATCTTGAATTGTAGCTCCCACAATTCCCCTGTGTTGTGGGAGGGCCCAGTAGGAGGTAATTGAATCATGGGGGTGGGCCTTTCCTGTGCTGTCCTCATGATAGTGAATAAGTCTCACAAGATCTGATAGTTTTATAAAGGGGAGTGTCCCTACACAGGTTCTCTTCTCTTGTCTGTCACCATGTGAGGTGTGCTTTTCACCTTCTGCCACGATCGTGAGGCCTCCCTAGCCATGTGGAACTGTGAGTCCACTAAACCTCTTTTTCCTTATAAATTACCAGACTTGGGTATTAGTCCACTTATCAGCAGTGTGAAAATAGACTAATACAGATCATAAATGGTTCTATTGTTCATAGAGACTGGTTTAAGGAAAAGGCACATGGCCAAAGTAGGGCCACTTAGACTATCCACACGACCTGATGTCCACTTCATCTGGCCTTGCAATCTGCAAGGGTGATGTAAGCTTTGTCTGTGGGAAGTCATCTGCAACAGGAGAAAATGATACTAACATGTTAAATTTAAAAGAAAAAGTGAAGCCAAGACACAGGGAAAGGAGCAAGAGAGAATGAGATCGAATAATAAGAGAGAGGTAGTATGGCTTCTGGATGTAGCCAGACCTGAATGTAGAACACTTTATATAAGCCAATAAACTCCCTTTTATGCTTATGCATGTTTAAGACATGCTTCTTTCACTTAAAACCACAAAAACTAATATAATAAGTGTAAGAGTTATTACAAGGACCAAGTAAAATAAGATTTTTGAAAACCCTATGCAAAAGCTGCAGTAATGTTCTCCGGGAGCTAACACTTGAATCTCTCTACATGTCTCTAAGTGCTTAATAAATATTATTTCAGTCTGTTCTGTCCTGCAGCCTTAATGCCCTGATGATGGGGAAAATCTTCCATTTTCTCTCCTTTGACATTAAGCTAATGCATTTCATCTAGTAATTTTCTCAACAAACTAAATAATAAACTAAAAGATTTCTGTGTTATTTCAATATGGGTTAAAAATGTATAGTTACTCAAAGGTGAACACCTCCAGCTTTTTGCATTACTTTATAGGAAAAACCTTCAGGGAATCACTACTCTTGCGATGTTTTGTCAAATGGCAGTGAAACAGCTGCAGTTCTGGGTATTAGAAAACTTTACTATTGCAGTCCTCGACTTCATCTTCACTAAGATGAATCCATTATAGAAACATTCCTGAAATTCTGAGGCAGGATAAAAATTTTTACAGTTTTAAAATTAATGTTTTTCTTCTTTTTTGGTTCTTTAGAAAGTCTTGCCTTTCTAAGGCATTTTTAGAAAGTCTTAGAGCTTTGACTTATGGTCAGAACTGTAATTACTTTTAGTTTTTCCCCAAACTTGAAATATGGCTCCTAGAAACATGAGACTTTGTCTTTCCTCCAAAAGTAAGCTTGTGTTTGGAATATAATTTAGAGATGTTGAAGATTTACTGCTTTAAGTGAAAGCAGGGGCCGAGGCAGGGTCGAAAAGTTGGGTACATGTAAGCTTCCAGCTCATAGAGGTAATTTGGGGCTCTCCCTCAAGGAACCATTTAGTTTAGCAATTTCTAAAAATTGATTGATAGCCATGTAGGTTTTCCTGATAAGGTATTTCATAATTGAAAAAATGGCCAGGTATGTTGGCTCACACCTGTAATCCAAGTCCTTTGAAAGGCCAAGGAGGGAGGGTGAGTTGAACCTAGGAGTTCAAGACCCACTTGAGCAATAGTGCAAGACCTGGTCTATACAAAACATTTTTCAAAAATTAGCTTGGCATGGTGGTGTGTGCCTGTAGTCCCAACTACTTGGGAGGTTGAGGTAGGAGGATCACTTGAGCCCAGGTGTTCAAGGCTGCAGTGAGCTATGATCGCATTACTGCTATCCAGCCTGGGTGACAGAGCAAGGCCCTGTGTCTACAAGAAAAGAAAATCCTGGTTCTTTCTTGACATTTTACTTTTGGTTTCCTAGATTTTCATTATTTTGCACGGCCAGAGTATGTTCTTAAAAATTTATTAAGTAGTCACTAAGTAGTTGTTAGTACTTGCTCAAATTAAATATCCAGAAACTGAACTTAGTGCATTATTAGATTTACTGAAGCCTCAAATTCAGTATGAATTTACTAGGCTCATTCTGTCTCAGTTAGACCAATCCCTTACCTGTTTGGGCTTTGCACTTGCCATTTCCTCTGCCTTGAAGTGCAGTCTCTGAGTGCTTCACACAGTTGGCTCCATCCCCTCACTTTGGTATCAGCTCAGTTGACTCCCCTACACCACCCCATCTAAAATAGCCACCAGCCATTCTTGGTTACCTTACTCTGTTTTATTTAGTATGTTGCTTTTTCATGTTTATCGTTGGTTTCACCCTTAGAATTTCAGCTTCATGAAAGGGCCTGGTTTATCTTGTTCATATCTATGTCACCAGTGCCTAGAAACAATATCAAATGCATGCTAGGCACTCGATAAATATTTGTTGGATTAAAAAATCTGTCTAGCTTCTAAGCAACTTCACATACTAGCATGCAGATATTAGGTTTTTTTGCTTTTGTTTTTGTTTTTAGTTTTTGAGACAGTGTCTTGCCAGGCTGGAGTGCAGTGGTGTGATCTTGGCTCACTACAGCCTCCACCTCCTGGGTTCAAGCGATTCTCCTGCCTCAGCCTCCAGAGTGGCTGGGACCACAGGCGTGTGCCAGCACGCCTGGCTAATTTTTATATTTGTAGTGGAGACGCGGTTTCACCATGTTAGCCAGGATGGTCTCAATCTCCTGACTTCGTGATCTGCCCGCCTCAGCCTCCCAAAATGCTAGGATTACAGGTGTGAGTCATTGCACCCAGTGATATTAGTTGTTTTTTTACTGAACATTAGGAGGAACTATGGTGTGATGCTGAATTAAAAAATGATCGCAGATTAAAAAAATATTTTAGAGTCACAAATCAAGAAGAGAGGTTATTCACTTGGAATTTATAGATATCTTTAGAGGTCCATGAACCCCCTGAAATTATATGTATATTTTTCTGGGGAGAAAAGCAGTCATATTCCTCAAACATCTAATGGCATGGGCTGAGGCTGACTTGCTCCTTATCTAGACTGACTCTAACCCAATTCTGCTGCACAAAATCACACGCTTGGACAACCAGTATTTTTGCCTTGCAAGCTTGGGCACCTTGCATTCAGGTTCCAAGCAAATTCAAAATAAGCACTTGTGTTGCCTTTATGGTTTTATAATCTATTAAAGAAATATTTGAAACCACTGAGGTACCTAAGCAGTTTGTATAAGATCTGCAAAAATCGAGCAGGAAATATATTTTGAAAACTTTGCTAATTTCTCTGTGGTCCAAAACTGTCCATGGTTTTACACCTCAGGTATGACTGAAGCATTTCTATATAATTTGCTTCTAATGTCAATCCTGTAGATACCTAAGATTTCATGCTCTGGAATCAGATAGATTTCTGTTCGAATATAGGACCAACCACTTTGCGTCACTATGCACAGACCACTAATCCTCACTGGACCTCAGTTTCAGCATCACAAAATTGCACACCATCACAATTACAGAATTGTGATGAAGAGCACGTGGATCCCAAGCACTGTTGTAGCTGCTTTATATATACTAACTCAATTTTAATAGAATCCACCTAAGAATCTACAAGGTGTGTCACCTAAGAATCATTGCCATTTTATAAATTGAGAAACTGAGGTTCTGAGGAATTCAGTTACTTGACCAAAGACACACAGCTACTAAGTATCGCTGCAAAATTCTAACTGCTACTCCGTCCATCTATAATCCCACAGCAGCTGACACATGTAGTGCCTGCAGTCCAGCACACAGCAAGCATTTAATAGATGTGATTATTGTTTCATTGAAAACATTACTTTGTGTTAGAATAGTTGGCAGCAGAGCTATCCCCAACGTGGTCTAATTTCTGAAGACATTATGAATATTTTACTTTTGTGGACCAGATGTAGCATTGGTAAACCGAGATTGGAATGCAATGTTTTTGTAAAAAATTTCTCTTAGTACTTGGTGACAGTGACAAATGTGAGTGGGGTCCTCACATCTGGTTTTGTGGCATGATTTTGGTTATGATGCTGGCTGCTTGTTCTAGTCAGGGTCTCCCGTCATCCCTAGCTGTTATTTGGTCTCTTTGACAATATCCTTTTAATAAACTTTCCCTTACTTTTTTTGTTTTCTTAAACATGTTCTGTTGCTTGCAATGTAAGACCATGAGATATTTCTTTCTTTTTTTTTGAGACAGAGTGTCACTCTGTCACCCAGGATGCAGTGCAGTGGTGAGATCTTTGCTCACTGCAATCTTGGCCTCCTGGGCTTAAGTGATTCTCATGTCTTGGCTTCCTGAGTAGCTGGGACTACAGGCACACATCACCATGCCTGGCTACTTTCTGTATTTTTAGTAGAGATGGGGTTTTGCCATGTTACCCAGGCTGGTCTCAAACTCCTGGCCTCAAGTGATCTGCCTGACTAGGCCTCCCAAAGTACAGGGATTATAGGCATGAGCCACTACACTCAGCCCTGAGATTTGCCTTTCAATTGTTCTTTAAATGTTTATAGAGCAGCTTACTATGTGCCAGTAACTGGAAATATAGCAAGTAATCACACAGAAAATATCCCTACTCTTATGGAGCTTATGTAAAGATAGTGCTACTCTTCCTTCCCCGCTTTCCTTTAAAATTGTCTTTTTTGCTGGTTAAATATTCTGAGCTCTTTCAACCTTTCCTAGGCTACAGTCTTATTCCATCAACATCCTGGTCCCCTTCCTCTGATGCTTATAGGTTGAATAGAGTATTTGTGAGGAATCTTATGTAGTAAGTGCTAGAAACTCAATCAAATTAGATTAAGAAAAAAAAAGCCAGGCACAGTGGATCACACCTGTGATCTTAGCACTTTGGGAGGTAGAGGCAGGAAGATCACTTGAGCCCAGGAGTTCAAGACCAGCCTGGACAACATGGCAAAACCCCGTCTCTACAAAAAATACAAAAATTAGCCAGGTGTTATGTCATGCACCTATAATTCCAGCTACTCAAGAGGCTGAGGTGGAAAGATTGCTTGGGCCCAGGCGGTTGAGGTTGCAGTAAGCCACGTTTGCTCTAGCCTTGGCCAGTCAAAAAAAAAAAAGTCCAGTCACCGTGGCTCACACCTGGAATTCCAGCACTTTGAGTGGCTGAGGCGGGTGGATCACAAGGTCTGGAGTTCAAGATCAGGCTGGCCAACATGGTGAAACCCCATCTCTACTAAAAATACAAGAAGAGAGAGAGAGAAAGGAAACAAACAAATTATTAGTTTGGAAAACTTAAAGTTCTAGGGTAAGCCTCCTTCAGGCAAGACTGGTCAGGACTCTATACTGTGTGCTGGGGCTGCCATAGCCAAGTGCCATAGCCACAGCCTCACTGGCTTAAAGAACATTAATTTATTGTCTCAAAGTTCTAGAATCTAGAGATCAACTTGGTCACCAGGGTTGGTTTCTTTTGTAGCTGTAAGAGATCATCTGTTTTTGCCTCTTTCTGGCTTCTGGTAGTTTGCTGACAATTTTTGGTGTTCCCTGGCATGTAGCATCCTCCAAGTGCTGCCTTCCTTTTCACATGGTGTTCTCCCTGGATGCATGGCTCTGTGTCCAAATTTCCCCTTTCTATGAAGACACCAGTCATAAGGGATGAGGAGCCCACCCTAGTGACCTCATCTTAACTAATTACATCTACAAGGACCCAATTTCCAAATAAGGTCACATTCTGAGGACCGGAAGTTTAGGGCTTCAACATATGAATTTGGAGGCGGACACATTTCAACTCCAGCAGGCTCCAACAGTGTTATCAGTAATCTTTTTCTCCATCTGTTGGCTCTGCTCTCTGTGTTTACTTCATTATTGTTCAGGTGCTGGCCAAATCATGATATGCTATCAGCATCTCCAGAATGAGAAATAAGCCTTTTTTTGTCTAGTTGTAAAAAAAAAAGTCCTAGAATTGTCTGCGGCTGTCCTGACTTGTATCACATACCTATCACTGACCCGATGCCTGTCCAGGGATTGGAAGATTCGAATTTGCCAGCCCTGGGTCACATGCTTTTCCCAGGAGCTAGGGTTTAGGTCAGTTCTACCTGAATAATGTAGATTGAGAGTAGAGATGGGGTGGTGGTCCACAGAAGCAAAGTAGGGTACTGCTACCAGCAGAGGCCTCACGTAAGTAGACAAAAGCTGACCGCTACAGTCCTGCAGGTAACGCCGTTCTGCTAGCTTGGTGCCACCTAGGCTCCTCAGCGGGGGTGGATGTTTAAACTTGTTAGGCTTCCTTTGTCTTCACTCGCTTAAACTTACATTATCTGTAAGGTGCCTTGCAGATGTGGGATTTTGCGATTCTCTTTGATGACGTACTTAAACTTCCTTTCCCCTCCTTGAGTAGCATTTGATCCAAATAAAGACCAATTTTATAAAAGAACATAATTTCCTTTGGTTCAAATGGAGTGAGTTTTAGTGGGATTTGATTTGCATTCCTCATAGTAACACAGTGTCTGCCACCTGGCACTACGTACGTCTTAATAAGAATAACATGAAAGCCTAACAAAGACATTGGTAGAATGGGCTTGCTTAAAACATTAAGTAGCAGAAGAAGATAGGATGCTCCTATTCAGTATTCCTCAAAATAAGACTTATTTAATTCTTCTATGAAGGACAGTTCCTGCCTGCTGAACAGCTCTCTCCAGAAAATTCAGGGTTCCCTCCAACTCCTCATCAGAGTTATCTCTGATGAGTTATCTTCCCAAGCTAGGGCTTCGGAAGTTGTACCTAAGTTTACAGAGCTCAGAACACCCATATCTCCCCACTTTTGCATTTATATTCACATTTCCATTTTGCACCAAACTTTCTAGCAGCTCACTTATTCATGTGACAAGACTCTCATGAGAAAAGACATTGTGCCTTAAGCGCTTATTAATATTCATCATTATTTCTAAATGAAGGCCAAAATGAAATGATGTCAGGCTTATGAAAATGCTCTGAAAAGTCACAAAAGATTGCTCTGCAGAGGATGCCACTTGAAGCTCTAAAGCTGTAGTCAGTACAGCTTTGTTTATCTGGCACCACACCTCCATTAATCCAGAAAATGAATAGAATTGCATGTGGACTTACATGGTTTGTTGTTGTTGTTGTTGTTGAGACAGAGTCTCACTCTGTTGCCCAGGCTGGAATGCAGTGGCACAATCTCAACTCACTGCAACCTCCACCTCCCAGGTTCAAGCAATCCTCCTACCTCAGCACTCCTAGTAGCTAGGATTACAGGCATGTGCTACTATGCCCAGCTAATTTTTGTATTTTTAGTAGGGACAGGGTTTTACCATTTTGGCCAGGCTGGTCTTGAACTCCTGACCTCAGGTGATCCACCCACCTCGGCCTCCCAAAGTGCTGGGATTATAGGTGTGAGCCACTGTGCCCAGCCTGAACTTACATGTTAAATGAAGCTCAGCTGGTACACTGAGCATAATGGTGGTTTGCAAACCTGACTTTTAGATTCCTACTGTATTAGGGATTGGTCAGAATGCTCCAGAGATACAGAACCAACAGGACATTATATGTATACGTATATATACACGCATACACACATACACACAGATTTAATATATAAAGGTTTATTTATTTATTTATTTATTTATTTATTTACTTTTGAGATGGAATCTTGCTTTGTCACCTAGGCTGAAGTGCTGTGGTGCCATTTAGGCTCACTGTAACCTCTGTCTCCCAGGTTCAAGTGATTCTCCTGCCTCAGCCTCCCGAGTACCTGGGATTACAGGCATGCACCACCCCGCCCAGCTAATTTTTGTATTTTTAGTAGACATGCAGTTTTGCAATGTTGTCCAGGCTGGTCTCGAACTCCTGACCTCAGGTGATCCACCTGCCTTGGCCTCCCAAAGTGCTGGAATTATAGGCATGAGCCACCATGCCAGGCTATAAAGGTTTATTTTAAGGAAATGGCACATGTGATTATGAAAGCAGGAAGTCCAAAGACCTAGACGGTATGTCAGCAAGCTGGAGACCCAGGAGAGCCAATGTTGTAAGTTGTAGTCTGCAGGTTGGCAGGCTTGAGACCCAGGAAAAACTGATGTTTTCACAGAAGTCCCAAGGGAGGAAAAAAGCCAATGTCTCAGATCAAAGGCAGCCAGGCAGAAGGAATTCTCTCTTACTCTAGGGAGGGCTAACTTTCTGTTCTATTCAGGCCTTCAACTGATTGCATGAGGCCCACAAACATTAGGGAAGACAATCTGTTTAACTCAGTTCACTGGTTTAAATGTTAACCTCATCCTAGAATACTGTTTGACCAAATATCTGGGTACCCATGGCCCTGTCAAGTTGACACATGAAATTAATCATAACAAATACAAACATGGCATAATATCGATCAACAGGAACCACTCAGCAAAACAGTAACAGTTGTTAAATTAATTTTTTTCCTTTAATAATTAGAAAACCTTTAATGGTCTTGATCCTTCTTCCTGAACATGATGTTTGGATAAATGGAATCTTTGAAAAAACACATCTGGCTAATGCTTTTAATCTTGAAGGAGGTACCCTATCCATTTGTGAGGGAAGTGTTTCATTGTGTGTTTTATATGAAGTACAAGAATAAGCTACATCTCTAAGTAACTGTTTTGAAAAGCCATCTATGCATATCTATAGCACAGAGTTCTTTAAGAAAAAACTAGAGCAAATATTCTGGTGTCTTCCATCGAAACTACGAAAGTGTTGAGATGTTATATAAGCATAAAGAACTAGGAATGATGAATGCTCTTGTAGCCAGAAGGGGGAGAACACAGAGGAAGTGTGTGGATGGTGGCATCCTTTACAAGTGACAGCCCTTGCTTCCTATAATACTTGTATCTAATATAAATTCAGTGGATGCCTTGAAGCCTATTAAATCAAAAACGCATTGAACCTTATTGATTAAGTAAAAAAATAAAATCAGTCTTCTCCTGAAACCTATTTGCAGTTACAGGATATTGCCTAAAAGTTGAGACTACTGGGGGGAAAATGGTAGCCAGAAAACAGGTGTTAGAGTTTAGAAAGTCTCGGACTTCTGTGTTTACTTGACTTATGGTTTGAAAGTCTAACATCAGATCATACTTAACGAGTAACATAAATGGTGTTATTTGTGGATGGGACTCAAAAGACACCTTGTATTGTTATTTCTCCTAAGGGTCCTCTCCTGATTTTGTAGAATCTGATGAGGATTTCATTTTTGGTTGCCTTAATTGGGGAAGGGGTGAAAGGTGGTGAGATGAAAGGGGAAGGCCCTGGGAAATCGGCCTTCTTCCCAGAGAGAGCATGAAAGAGAAGAGGCACCTAGTCTCTATTTCCACCAGATAATTGAGCCTATTATCCTGATGATAAATAACCTTCTTAGGTCTCTTTCTGGCCCTACAAAGAATAAAGTCCCTCTAGCTGCCAAGGCAATTAAGGTAAAAATCACACTTAGGTAAAAGTGACATCATGGCTGGAATTTTCCAGAAAATAATTATCATCCTCTGTTTCCCTTTGCCAGTGGAAGCCTAGTATGCTTAATCAAAAGAAAGGCCATCTGGATTGAGGGAATGGGCAGTTAACTGGGTTCACGGAGAACTGCAAATACGCTGGGCACCACAATGAAGTCAGCTGACATGTTCTCTGCCCTGCAGAATACCGGCAATGCTGAGATAGTTGGACTGAACACAATAGATTATCATATAGGTTTGGGCAATCTGAGTGACAATGACAAGTAACAAGAAGGCCCTGAAGAAAGAAGTTATTCCAGAGAGACCATTGGAACAAATCGCCTTTTGCACATAAAGAGAATCACAGTAGACTCCTAGCCATTGTGAAGTTACAGAAAGTTTTCATCACCAACAACTCACAACACTTCCTAGTTTCTCCGGCTCACCCTTTGAACTATTGACCTCTTCCTTACCAATTCCTTGTTTCCCTCCACCTCACATTAAATCCCCACTGTTGCCTTTTGCCCTATGTAGGGCCTATGCTGTGAGTCCCTTTATTTCTCACAACATACCCATTGTCTGTCCTGTGGTTAACCCGGGGATGGGAAGGAGTGAGATAAATAAGTGACCTGGACACTGTATGAAACCACCTCAGGTATGGGCTCATCCTTTGAAGAGTAATGCTAAGTAAAGCTGGCATTTTAGGTGTGCAGGAGTCAACACTTTACCATACATTTACTGAGCATCTACTGTGTGCTGGAATTTTAGAAATAGATGTGGCTCATTCCCTTTACCTGTTGTCTAGTACAGGCCAGCCAGAAAGATGTTGACTTCTTCACACTGCTGGGGAGCTGCTCTTTGATTCTATGAACAGGAAAGAATGTGGTAAGATGAGTGACCTAAATGAATTGTTTTTATGTGTTTGTTTGGGGCTGTAAGAGATGGGTGACTTCCAAGATGGTGACCCTTATTCGAAATTTTCTAACTGAGACAGTTAGAACTGAAAATCTTACTCTCCCCATCATTCATTGAATTTCAGGAAGCAGGACAACCCTACTTCATAGAGTCAAGTTGGACTCATGTGTAAGGAAGACAGAGGCCGGCTGTTAGCTGTTGTGCAGCTCTAGTGGTCCTAGCTGGAAGCCAGGTTCAGATGGCCCAACAGTTCTGGGTGGTTGACTGAGCCCCACTGAAGTGTGCACTGTGTGTCTTTCCTGCTTTGCTTCCAGACCTTTTCTGATGCCCTCCTGTCTTATTGACCTCTTCCTTACCAATTCCTTGTTTAGTCTAAAGTGTGGGGAAGTTAATGCCCGGGGTCCATCTTCAACCAATAGGGAAAAGGAGCTTGCAGATAAAGTTTCCATCCCTGCCTCCTGGGGCAGCATTTCTGGGAAGTGATTGGTGCGTTTTTCATGAGGTACTGATAGACTTAGTCCCGTGTTACCCTTGCTCAGTAGCACTTTCGGTAATGCACATTTACATTGGCTTCCACTGTCCACCGCCCCACTTTCCTCACTCTTACTTTCTGGGTTCTCCTGATAGACAAAGTGCACACAAGTCCTCATCTTAGGGAGTCCCAAACCGAGCCACTGAGGTAGTAGCATTCCCTGATAACATTCTGTAAAGTGTTGAGATGATAGATGTCGCTCAGTTACTTTGATTTGTTGAAGTTATGAATCATCTTATCCTGCTAACTGAAGTTGGAGATGTAGATTGTTTTAAAAATTAAATGTTTTTTAAATGCCAGCAAGTAACATAGAAAGAAAACCTTCGAGAAAGTGTAATGCAGAAGGAAAAATTAAGTTGAAGAATGATACAGTAAGGTATTTATATATAATTGTTTAAAGACACACAAAGCAGTATCTCATGTTGTTGATGGCTACACATATTTGTTGCCAAAGGATATTCTCCAGATTCCTGGTGGTGGTGGCTTTGGGGAGGCAGACAGGAACATGAGGCTTGTAAAAAACATAGAGGATTTCAGCTTTATCTGTAGTTTTTGTCATATATTTTAAGGCAAACATTGAAAGGACAGGTGAAAAAAATTGTTAACATTAGATACTTTTGGTTGGAAGATATGCGAACATTTGTTGTATTTTTCTCTATTATGTGTTTTAAAGTTTTCCCAAATTAAGTAAGAAGTTAAGGCAGCTTTAAATGTTTTTAAATGAAATTTGGCAAATTCAAAGCTTTGAAAAAAATGAAGATGACCTATAAACTCAGCATCAAGCCCCAAGCAATACCCAATATTGCCAATTTGATATATATGTTCCTCCAGATGTTTTTTAAAATTTCATGTGTGTTGATTTGAAATGCGACTGTGTTAGTCTTGCTGTATCTTCAGACACTCAGAAGTTTCATTGTTGACTACGGCAACATTGTGCAATGTTTCCCTCTCAAATTCAGAAGGCAGTTTGGGAGGAAGTCCAGGTAACAGAGAAATTGAAAGAGTATATCTGATTTATTTTCTAGACAATGTAAGATTGGCACTGTGAGAGTAAGCATGGGCTATGACTTAGTTCACAGTCACATGGATAAAGTTCTCAAAGTAAAGATTTCTGTTCTTCCCAATGCAGAATTTTTACTGGGAATAAATCAAGTTCAACCATACTTCTATGTTTCCTCTATCATCCCTCTATAAAAACTATAACGTACAAGCTTTCGTCTATCTTCCACAAGAACATCTTGTTACTGGGCTTTTCTTTTCTTTTTATGATTATAAATAGCCTTCATTACATTTGCAAACTGTATCTAGAGTTTGGAATCTTGTGCATGGCTGCAACGTGGTATTATTTAGTAGTATTGTTATTAATATACATGCTGGGAGACGAGAACATTTTGATAAATACTCATAAAATGTGCCAGATCAATGAATATTTACAGTATATATTTGCACAAAACAATGCCATGAACATATGACTCACAAGTTCTGAAACCTGATACTGTTAGATAGATTGATGCTGGTAATTTATCATGTGCTGCTAGGAATAGGGAGATGAATTGCAAAACCTTTTACTGGCTTCTGGCATCCAGGCGACGAACTCCTCTTGCCTTTCTCTCGTTGCCCTCAGATTCATCAGTATCTCCGTGAAGAAGGATTCAAGGATGAAGTCAACCTAAAACTTTTTCTCTAGGTTTCCAGGAACAAACTGGGAGGGCTTAGTTAGGGCAGACCTAAATAGAAAACACTACAGGGATACAACCACAATTTATTTTCCTCTGAGGCTTTAAAAAAAAGAACGTACACTTTTGCATGCTGCAAATCTTTCTTTCTCTTTGTCTTCCTTTGACCCCAACCCCTACCACATGGGAACCCGAAATAATAAGTTTCTAATGGCTGAGGAGAAGCTGGCGCAGGGGCAGGGAACATGCTGCAGAACAACGGAAGTGATTTTAAAACTCTTGACTCCTTCAGACCCGCCAGCATCAGAAACTATAAATAGGAATGCCTGGCAAGAGGGAACGATGGGACAGATCTTTCCACTTCTTCAGAACACTCTTGAGCAGGAGGGAGAGAGCAGAAACATTTTAAATATTTTGCACAAAACCTGCTTCGTTCCTTCACAGCAGAGCTGCTTGGCATTATGGGAGAGCAGTTGTCTGGGCAGAACTCAGAGCTGAAAAATCTTGCTGTAGTGGCTGTTGTTGACCTGACGAAATTAAAAAATAATCCTTCATTGGGGGCAGGGTGGGGGACAGAGAGGGGAAGTAGACAAACTTTTATTTTTTGGAGTATTTATCTATTGCTTGTCTGTTAGGGAATGAAATATGTCCCCCTCAAATTCATGTGTTGAAGCCCTAACCCCAATATGACTGTATTCGGAGATAGGGCCTTAGGAAGGTAATTAAGGTTAAATGAGCTTGCAAGAGTGGGGACCTAACCCAGTAAGACGTGTCTTTATAAGAAGAGAAAGAGGCCGGGTGCCGTGGCTCACGACTGTAATCCCAGCACTTTGGGAGGCTGAGACGAGTGGATCACAAGGTTAGGGGTTCAAGACCAGCCTAACCAACATGGTGAAACCCCCATCTCTATTAAAAATACAAAAATTAGCTGGGTGTGGTGGCACATACCTATAATCCCAGCTACTCAGGAGACTGAGGCAGGAGAATCATTTGAACTGGGGAGGTGGAGTTTGCAGTGAGCTGAGATCACTCCACTGTACTCACTCCAGCCTGGGTGACAGAGCAAAACTCCATCTCAAACAAAACAAAACAAAAACAAGAGAGACACCATTAGTGTACATATACAGGAAAAAGGCCTGTGTAAGGAAAAAGGAGAGGGCAGCTGTCTACAAGCCAGGAAGAGGTCCTTCACCAGAAACCAACCCTTCTGGCTCCTTGATCTTGGACTTGCAGCATTCAGAACTGTGAAAAAACAAACTTCTGCTGTTTAAGCTGCTTGGTCTGTGATATTCTGTTATGGCAGTCCTAGCCAATGAATACAATGTCTTTTAACACTGAAAGGCAGGTTAAAGTTCACTTGTGTATGTGACAAGGCATTGGGCAACAGATTAAGGCCTAGGAGGTAGCCAAGTGGTTAAAAGAATTGGTGCTGGAATAAGGTAGGCCTGGGTTCAAATCCCAGTTGATCACTGATGAGTAGTGTGACCTCCAGCAAATTACTCCTATGTTTCCTCATCTGTAGGAGAGGAATAATAACAGCTTACATCTGCAAGATTGTTGTGAGGTCAAATGCTTTAATGTATGCAGAGCGTGTCATAGTTGCTGGCAAACAGCATCCTAAAAAATGTTAGCTCCGACAACGATGCTGAGCACCTCATTTGTTTATAGTAGTTTCCGTTTACAAAGTACTTCCACAGCCATTATTTCATTTGATTTTTACAGCAATCTTATGAGATTAGTTGGAAAGGAAATCTTACACCCACTCGAGGGAGGAGGAAACCAGCATTCAGAGAGGAAAGGAACTTGTCCAAGCTCAAATTTCTAAGAAAAGTAGAGCCAGTCTTCAAATCAAGATCCCCTGACTCCAGGCTCAGTGCTTTCCTCACTAAATTTGCAGTCTCTCCGAATTCCTCCCTCCCTTATCCCCTCCCCTTCTTTGTCTTTTTTTTTTCACTAAACTTGTATTGAGTTTCTGTCACATTCCAGGCATTTCCTCTTCTTTCTCTGGACCTGTGTATCTTTTCTCTTGTTTGTTTTGGCCTGGATGTTGTGTGTGTGTACGTGTGTGAGCCTGCCTGAGAGCATGCCTGTGTGCCCACATTTGGGCATCTAGTGCTCTCCTTCTCCCTAAGGGTGACCTTGCCTTCTGACTCCTCTCCTTACCTACCAGTGTTTTAGCTCAAAGACGGCATTTGGCTTTCAAGGACGTATTATATAAATAGAGCCTTAACAGCACTCTCTTTTCTTATCTGAAAACTGACACGAAGCACAGGCAACTAGGACAAAAACAAAGAGAACAGGGTCCGTGGTGGAGCAGATAATCAATATCTTTAAATGATTTGAGAGCAGAAATTCCCAAAGGGGAGGCGAGAAGAGACCTGAGAACGACAGCCTGAGGAAGCTTGCTGGGCTCTCCTAGGGAGTGAGGGGGTGGGGGAATGTTTGAAAAAGCAGATTTCATATAGCAATTTTGTATTTAGAAAAATATCCTCACAATAGCTGTTATTCTCATGGTACAAACTACAGAAATTAAAGGTCTCCAGAATCTTTTTGACCCTTGGGGTTATATAAGAGTTACAGCAATTCCCAATGAAACAGGAGGTGGGCTCTGAATTGTGAGAGCTGAGATCATTACCATGTATTTTTGGCCATTAGGGACTTGAATATAAAAAGCTGGAAAACGCTGTTTCGTAGAGTCTTCAGAAAAGAAGCAAGGCCTAAAAAGTTGCAAGGAATCAGTGCTTGAAAGGTTCCTATAGAGTTTGAAAAGGCCATAAAACCCAACTCTGTTTTACAGATGAGGCAACTGAGGCACAGAGAGAAGTCGCTGGCACAAGATCTAATGCTCATAACAGGATTGGCCGAACCCAGCACTGGCCTCAACCTGCAGTGGGGGACTATCCATAGAAAAGACCAGGGGCTCTCCAACAAGTTGTCCTCAACTCCTAAGAAAGAGAACTAAAATGTGCTTTAGGAGGCTGGGACCAATCCCAGGGCGTCAGCTGGATTAGCTGAAGGATGCTACTGGGAAGGCATTTGGAACACAAAAGCAGATACTCGTGCTCTTCTAGATGGCTTCCTAAGGGCCAGGGCTCTTTAGGTCGGTCTTTCCAAGGATCTAAAGTAGTAGGTTGGACAGCAAGGGATGTGGAGGGTCAACGAAGCAGCTCATGGCTTTTGGTGCATATAAATAATGCCCCTCTAAGGGATAGGGTGTGTTTTGATTATTCTGCACAACAAATCACCCCAAAAGTGTTGGTGAGCCTTGGCCTTGCATTCTCCCAGACTCTGACCCACACCCTGACCTCAACCTGGCCCTCAGCCTGAAGCTGACCCTGAACCTAATCCTTTCTCTGACCCTGACCCTGATTTTGAGCTTCCTGGTGAACCATATCCTCAGCCTGCCATTTACTCTGACACAGAACATGACCTTGTCCTTCGCCCTGTTTCCCACACTACCATGATTCTTAGCTATGCCCACACAGACTCTGATCCTGACACAGACTCTGATTCTCACCCTCACACTGAATTTGTCTATAGGCAGACTTTAACTCTGAGGCTGACCCTACCCTCACCCTGAATTTGATCCTAATCTTGAACCTGACCCTCACCATGTCCCCAAACCTATGGCCCTCACACTGACTCTGACTCTCACACTTACCCTCTCAATCTAACCCCACCCTTCACCCTGATGCTGACATTGACTTTTATCCTGATGTTGACCCTGGACATATACCTCATACTCCCTCTGAATCTGACCTTAATCCTCACCCTGACACTCACGATTACTCAGATCCTGAACCTGGCCTTCATCACAATCTTGACCCTGACCTTGACCTAGATACTCACATGACTTTCTTCCTGACTGAACGCTGACCCTTAACCTGAACGTCACACTGATTCTTACCATGACCTGAGCTTGACCCTGAATGTGATGCTAAATAAGCTACTGACCCTGAACTTGGCTCTCACCCTGATTCTACCTTCACCCTCACCCTCACCCTCACCCTCACCCTGACCTTTGTCTAACCCTTACCTTAATTTTTTCTTGAACCTTGATTTGAACCTGGCATTCATCTAATCTTGACTCTGACCCTTACCCATAACCTACAAGACACAGTCTGACACTAACTTTCATTCTGACACTGATGTTGACCCATACTCTTACCCTCACCCATTCACACTGACGTTGAACCTGACCATAAATCTGGCCCTGTCTCTGAACCTCACCCTAAACTTTATCCTTCACAAGATCCTGCTCCACACCCTCCCCATGACTGAGACACTGAATCTGCTGCTGTCTCTGAATCTCTCATCCTCACTCTTACCACAGCTCTAATGCTTATTCTGACCCTTACCCTCACTCTGAATTTGTCCGTAACCCAAAAACTCCTTCTGACACTGAATTTCACCCTTATTCTGACCCTTGGACTAGCCCACCCTCGTCATGACCCTAATGAAGCTGTAACCCTGACTCTAGCCCTGACCCTCACCCTGATATGAACACTGACTCAATCCTGACCCTGACCCAGACCATCGCCCTATCACACTGGTCTTAAATTCATCCTCACCCTGAACCTGACCCAAATTCTGACCCTTATCCTTGTCCTGATCATGACTATGACCTTGAAAAGACCATGGCACTCAGAGTCACCATCAAATGATTCTACCGCACCATTACCCTAACACTTTAGCTGGGCATCCTCAGCAGGACCTTTACGTTCACCTGATCCTGCTCACCTTGAGTTTACTATGCACTACATGCTCAACCAAATCTTCATTCTAAACCTGACCCTGATCCTGACCCTGACTTTTATTCTGATGTTCACCTTAAAATTGGCCCTTATCTGGTCCTCCCTTTTGCTCTCATCTAGTGTCTATGACCCTGGCCCTAAAAGTATCTCTGACTCTGGTATCATGCTGACATTGGCTCTAAACCCCCCACCTCTCAAAAGTTACCCGAAACTTGAATTTCACCCTGTCCCTGGTCAGAACCCTGACCAATAACTTAACCTTGACCCTAATCCTGACCATCAGCCTGACACTGACTCTCACCAAGACTCTGACATTCACACTGACCATCAAACTGACTAGACTGACTGGCTTTAAAAAAATTGTGGTAAAAGAAATATAACATCAAATTTACCATCTTAAACATTTAAAAAGTATACAGTTCAATGGCACTAAGTATATTCACATTGTTGTACAACCAATATCCAGAACTCCTTTCATCTCGCAGAACTGAAACTCTGTATCAGTTAAACAACAACTCCCTGTTTTCCCCTTTCCCAGCCCCTGGCAATTACAGTTTCTGTCTCTATAATTTTGCTTAACCTAAATATATAGGCGGAATCGTACAGTATTTGTCCTTTGGTGACTGGATCATTTTGCCCAGCATAATAACCTTGAGATGCATCCATGTTGTAGCATGCATCAGAATTCCCTTCCTTTTTAAGGATGAATAATATTCAGTATATACCACATTTTATTATCCATTCATCTGGCCATGGACACTTGGGTTGCTTCTACCTTTTGCCTGTTGTGAATAATGCTGCTATAAACATGAGTGTTCAAGCATCTCTTTGAGACCCTACTTCCAATTCTTCTGTATATATACCTAGAAGTAGAATTGCTGGATCATGTAGTAATTTTTAATTTTTTGAGGAACTGACCATATTGTTTTCCATAGTGGCTGTGACCCTATCTTTTATGCTGAACTTTACCTGACCCTGCCCTACATGCTGACCATAACAATGACCTTCCACCTGATCTTTAACCTGAACTTCACCCTGAATGTCACTGTCATGCTGACCCTAACTGACACTGACTTGACTTTTACCATGTCCTTACACTGTGCTAGAGCCTGACCATGGCCCAAATTGTCAACCTCACACTGACTCTGACTCTGTATCTTACACATATACTTGTACATTCACCCTGACTTCCACCTCTCTTTGACCATGACTTAGACCCTGAAGTTAACCCCTACCCTGTATCTAAATTTGAACTGGACTTTTCCTTTGATCTTGCTCACACCTTTACCCTGAACCTGATCTCAACTTAATCCTTAACTCGCCATGATTTTACCTTCACATTCACCCTGACTTCAAGACTAAAGCTGACCCTTATCCTCACACAGAACATAACCCTGACCTTCACCATGACCCTGTGCATGATTCTGACCCTGACACTCATCCTGACACTGACTCACCCTCACAGTAAACCTGATACTAACCAAGACTCTGGTGCATACCTAATCCTATTCTTCATTCTGGCGACCGGATACTTTGATCCTTAACCTAAACCTGCAATGATATTGACCCTCCATCTTGTTCCTTATCCTAAATATGACCCTCACACTGACCCTGATTTCCACCCTTATGAAGACCCTGACCCTCAACCTTTCATACTGACTCTCATCATGATACTATCTCACTCTGATCCTGACCCTAAACTGGACTCTAAACCTGACCCTTAACTTGTCCCTGACCATTGTCTTTACTTTTGCCATTGATCTTAAATGAAATCTGACTATGATGACACCTTGAAACTGACTCTGACCTCTCTGCTGCTGGACATCACCTTATTCATCACTCTGACCCTGATCAGCCTCTGACATTGATCCTGAACCTTACCTGATCCTAACCTTTGCCTTGACACTGACCTTCAACCGATCCTTATACTAAACCTGACCATCAGTTTGAACTTGACCATCAATCTGACCCAGATTATAAGGATGAAAACAATTGTGACCCTCACTGTGTCCCCAAACCTGAGCTGGCTGAACTTGATACTAACCATAACCCTGACCATCTTCACCCTTACTCTCACCTTGAGTCACATCATGACTCTCATTCTTACCCTGACCTTCACACTGAACTGATACTCAGCCTGACTGTGACCCTGACTGTCACCATGTCCCTGAGCCTGACTTTGACTTTATCCATGACACTCAACAAGACTCTGATATTCGATTGAACCTTAACCCTGATGGTGTCCCTAAGCTTGCTTGTGAATTTTAACTTCAACCTGATCCTCACCCTCTGCTTGGCCCTAACCCTATCATGATATTGGCCCTGATTATCACCCTTACCTGAACAACACCCTGACCTGATTCTGACACTCAAGCTGAGCATGGTATGGATACTATTCTCACATCAGCCCTGATCCTCAACTTCAGCCAGAGCCTTGGCCAACTCTAATCTTAATCTTGACCCTCACTCTGATTCTCAACCAGATACTTTTCTGACCTTACCCTGAACTGTTTTGCATCTTGACCTTGACCCTCACCATGATACCATCCATGAGCCTCATTAGCTCCCTGAACCTGATCTTGAGTGTGATCCTCACCTTCACCTTGACCTTCACACACAGCTTTACCCTTCCCCTGACCCTCACCTGAAAATGATTCTGACCTTGGTCCAAACCGTATACTCACCCTGGCCTCATCCTAAACTGGACCTTTATGATGACACTTATTCTCACTCTGAATCTGACCTGCACCTAACTCTCATCTTTACCCTGACTTGGATTTGGCCATCACCCTGCATGTGACCCACATCTTGAAACTCACCCTTATCCTTACAGTAATCCTCACCCTGATAATGACTCACACAAAGACCCTGATATTCATGCTATCACCCTGACTCTACCCTTACCCAGGCCCTGAACTTTACCCTGAACCTTGACTGACCCTAATCTTTCCTCTGAAATCCTCACCCCAACCTTGACCCTAACTGTAACAATGACATTGTCATTGATCCTTCTATTTCCATATAACTTGACCCTGACCATAACCCCCACACTCACACACACCCACACCCTGACCAACACCTTGATTATGAACTGGACCTTGACTTGTCCCTGAGACTCATCCTGATCATGGCCCTTATGCTGACCCTCACAATGACCCTGACCCCCACTTTGACCCTCAACTTAATATTAACCCTTATCTTGAGGACAAAAGGACTCTGAAGCTGAAGCTTACCCTGAACATGATCATGATGCAACCCAGACTCTATCTTTTATTCTCACCTGAACCTATCCCTCACCATGTGCCCGATATTGGCTGTCATGGTGATGATGACCTTCCTATTACCACGTCTCTGAACTTTCCCTAGAACCTTATTCTCATGTTCATCTTGACCCTGAAACTCAACTAACACTGAAGGTCACTCTAATCCTATCGCTCACTGTAATCTTGATACAAACCCTAACCTGGGCCCTCAAACTTACCATTACCTCACCGTATCCTTGATCTTGTACTTGACCTTGTCCCTACCCTCATCCTGACTTTACCCCTCACCATGATCCTGATACTGATCTTCACCTGCAACCCCAAACTTTCTCTGACCCAGACCCTTATATTTCTCAAGTTTCTGATCGCAATGATTTGAAAGTTTGTTTCCAAACCTCATTTTGAAATTTGATCCCCAATGTTGGAGGTGGGGTCTAGTGTAGGTTGTTTTGGTCATGGGGACCAAAACATTATCTATTCCCTCATGAATAGATAATGCCCTCCCTGGGGTATGGGGAGGAAAGTGGGGAGTGAGTGAGTTCTTGATCTATTAGTTCCCATGAGATCTGGTTGTTAAAAAGAGCCCAGTACCTCCTCTCCTCCTCTCTCTTGCTCCCTCCCTGTCCATGTGATCTCTGCACATGTGACTCCCCTTTGCCTTCTGCCATGAGTGGAAGCAGCCTGAGGCTCTTGCCAGAAGCAGATGCTGATGCCATGTTTTTTATATAGTCTGCAGAACTGTGAACCAATTAAACAAACCCCTTTTCTTTATAAATTACTCAGCCTCAGGTTTTTATTTATAACAACACAAAATAACACAAAATAGACTAAGACAATGACCTGGTACTTAACCCCACCCCATCATGATTAACACACTGCCACTGTATCTGACTTCCTTACTCTTCAAACATTACTGTCCTTGATAATCAACCTGACCCTGTTCGTCACTCTGAACCTGACTGATGCCCTGACCTTGATCTTTACACCACCCTCGCCCTGAACCTAACCCTCACACTATTGTGATGGCTAATCCTTACCATGACCCTAATCTTTAGTTCTTACCCCACAATGATGCTGAACCTGACTGGAGTCCTCATCCCAACTCACATCTGTATACCCCTCATCTAGATATGTACATCATTTCGCCCCGAACAATGACTGTGCCTGTGCCTCATCTTCACTTTCACCTTGATCCTGATCCTAAACCTCACCTGGCCTTGAACTTCATTCATCCACGGACGCTTATTTGACTTCACTCTTATTCCAATCCTCACACTGACCATTACGTTGACCCTGACCCTAACCATCACCCTGACACTGACTCTGAAATATACACCCACTCTCACTCTGACCCTGTACCAGATTCTCTGCACCTCACCCTGTCACTAACCTTCTCACTGACCCTGACCCCCAACTTGATCCCCAAATACATCCTCAGATGCTGATCCTAATACTGATCGTGATACTGATCCTGACACTTACCGATCCTAACACTCATCATTATCATGACCTTGACACAACCTCACCCTGTCTGTGACCCTCGTTGTGACCCTGATCCTGACTCTAATAATGACCTAACCATCACCAAGTTGAGTTTGAACATGAAATCTTATAGACTCACACTCTAGGTTCTTTTGGATTTCTTATTGTTCTCAATTAGACTATGCTTTTGAGTAAGGATGTGCTTTCGAGAACTACATGTAATTCTCAACTTGCTTACACATGCATTGTGTGCTTTCTTTTCTTTTCTTTACAGACAGGATCTCTCTCTATTGCCCAAGCTGGAGTGCAGTGATATGATCCTGACTCACTGCAGACTCAACCTCCTGGGCTCAAGTGACTTTCCCTCCTCAGCCTCCTGAGTGGCTGGGACCAAAGATATGCACCACCACTCCCAGCTAATTAATTCTTTTTTAAAAAATGGGGACAAGCTCTTACCATGTTGCTCAGGCTGGTCTCGAACCCCTCAGTTCAATTGATCCTCCCACCTCAGCTTCCCAAAGTACTGGGATTGCAGGTGTGAGCCACTGCACCCAACCTACTGTGTGTTTTCAAATATGCTGCTTTGATTTGTGGTCTACCTTAAAGTAAGAAACTGTAGTTGGGCTGGGCGTGGTGGTTTACACCTGCAATCCCAGAACTTTGGGAGGCTAAGGCAGTGGATCACAAGGTCAGGAGTTAAAGACTAGCCAGGCCAACATGGTGAAACCCCATCTCTACTAAAAATACAAAAATTAGCCAGGTGCAGTGGTAGGTGCCTGTAATCCCAGCTACTCGGGAGGCTGAGGCAGGAGAATCACTTGAACTTGTGGGTGGAGGTTGCAGTGAGCTGAGATCATGCCACTGCACTCCAGCCTGGGCAACAGAATGAGATTCTGTCTTAAAAAAAAAAAAGAAAGAAAGAAAAGAAGAAAAGAGGCCGGGCGCGGTGGCTCAAGCCTGTGATCCCAGCACTTTGGGAGGCTGAGGTGGGTGGATCACGAGGTCAACAGATTGAGACCATCCTGGTCAACATGGTGAAACCCCGTCTCTACTAAAAATTACAAAAAATTAGCTGGGCACGGTGGCGCGTGCCTGTAATCCCAGCTACTCAGGAGGCTGAGGCAGGAGAATTGCCTGAACCCAGGGGGCGGAGGTTGCGCTGAGCCGAGATGGCGCCATTGCACTCCAGCCTGGGTAACAAGAGCGAAACTCCGTCTCAAAAAAAAAAAAAAAAGAAAAAAAAGAAAAAAAGAAAAGAAGAAAAGAAAGGAACTGCAGTTGAGGCTGGGTGCAGTGGTTCAGGCCTTGCAATTCCAGCACTTTGGGAGGCCAAGGCAGGTGGATTGCTTGAGTCCAGGAGTTTGAGACCAGGCTAGGCAACATGGCAAAAAGCCATCAACAAAAAATAATTTAAAAAAATTAGCCAAGTATGGTGGCACAAACCTGTAGTTCCAGCTACTTGGGAGGCTGAGATAGGAAGATAGCTTGAGCCTGGGAGGTAAAGGTTGCAGTGAGCTGAGATTGCACCAGTGCACTCCAGCCCTGGCAACAGAGTGAAACCCTGTTAAAAACAAAAAAAATAAAAGAAAGACACTGCAGTTGAGAAAAATATGTGGTTCTCACTGATTTACCTCAGATAAAGCATAGGTTAATTATAACAGTTAAGAATTTTATTTATGTATTTTTAATTTATTTTTGAGATGGAGTTTTGCTCTTGTTGCCCAGGCTGCAGGGTATTGGAACAATTTCAGCTCACTGCAACCTTTGCCTCCCAGGTTCAAGCGATTCTTCTGCCTCAGCCTCCTGAGTAGCTGGGATTATAGGTATGTGCCACCATGTCTAGGTAATTTTTGTGTTTTTAGTAAAGACGGGGTTTTTTTCATGTTGGTCAGGTTGGTCTTGAACTCCCCACCTCAGGTGATCCACCCCCCTTGGCCTCCTGAAGTGCTGGAATTACAGGTGTGAGCCACCACTCCCAACCTTTATTTATTTATTTATTTATTTTTGAGATGGAGTCTCACTCTGTTGCCCAGGCTGGAGTACAGTGGCACAATCTCAGTTCACTACAACCTCTTTCTCCTAAGTTCAAGTGATTTTCCTGCCTCAGCCTCCTGAGTAATCCCAGGTGCACACAGCCGCACCTGGCTAATTTTTGTAATTTTAGTAGAGATCAGGTTTTACCATGTTGGCCAGGCTGGTCTCAAACTCCTGGCCTCAGGTGATCCGCCTGTCTCAGCCTCCCAAAATGCTGGGATTACAGACATGAGCCACTGTGCCCGACCAGAATTTTCTTTAGAGACTAGTATCTGATTTTTTTTTTTTTTTTTTACTGTTAGTCTGTCCACATAAATACAATCTTTAATGATATTTCCTTTAACTTGCAAGAAATTACTGTTGACGACAGTGTGTAACTATGAACTCATTTTCACATATATAGCTTAGGTTTCTCTTATCTTCTTCTGACTCACAGGAAGAAATTGTAATTGAGATGAATATGAGTTTCTGAGTTTTTTGGGGGGCCAAATAAATCTTAAATACATCTTGGTTTAGGCCAACAGAAGTAGCATTGAAAACAATCTGTATTAGTGCATATAATCCCAGGTACCTGTAATCCCAGCTACTCAGGAGGCTGAGGCAGGAGCTCAGCCTTTTGCTTCTTAGAGTAAACTGAGATGAACATAAACACAGATGAGTTTGTGTTCATTGCAAATGTGCAGCCCTATTGTGAGGGACAACAAATGAGGATAAGTCTAAGCAGCAGTACTGAAAAGAATCCGCCAGTCTGGGCAATGTGGTGAAACCCCATCTCTACAAAAATACAAAAAGCTAGCCAGGCTTGGTGGCACACACCTGTAGTTCCAGCTACTCAGGAGGCTGAGCCAGGAGTATCAGATGAGTCCAGGAGGTTGAGACTGCAGTGAGCTGTGACTATGCCACTGCACTCCAGCCTGGGTGACAGAATGAGAACCTGTCACACACACACACACACACACACACAGAATCAATATTAGTATCAGCAAACTCAGTTTTAGACATTCCTTTCAAAAATATCTTATTATTATTTCCTGCAGTAAACTAAGATGAATGTAAGAAGAACAGCACATATCCATCTAAAAGGCATATTCTTTTTTACAAGGTAGGTGTTATAGACTGAATGTTTGTATTCCCCCCAAATTCATAAGTTAAGATCCAGATGGCTCATGCCTGTAATCCTAGCACTTTGGAAGGTTGAGGCAGGTGGATCATTTGAGGTCAGAAGTTCAAGACCAGCCTGGCCAACATGGTGAAACCCCATCTCTACTAAAACTACAAAAATTGGCTGGGTGGTAGTGGCACCCACCTGTAACCCTGGCTACTTGGGAGGCTAAGGCAGGAGTCAGAGGTTACAGTGAGCTGAGATCATGCCATTGCACTCTAGCCTGGGCAACAAACAGTGAAACTCTGTCTTACAAAGAGAGAGAGAGAGAGAGAGATTTCAAAGATTGCTCCCTCTCTCTGCCATCCACCATATGAGGATATGAGAAGACAGTTATCTGTGAGCCAGGTAGAGGGCTGTCACCCGATTACAGGATTTGCTGGTGCATTGATTTTGGACTTCCCAGCCTCCAGAACTGTGAGAAATAAATGTCTGTTGTTTCAGCCACTCAGCCTATGGTATTCTGTTATAGCAGCCTGAATTGACTAACACAGCAGAGCAAATAAGAGTGAATAGTAGTATTAAAAAGAATTTGGAGTCATATAATCAGGCTCAGCCTCAGACATTCCTGTCAAAAATCCTTATTGCTTCTCAGAGTAAAGTAAGACAAACGCAAGGACAGCAAAACACATAACAAAGGCACATTCTTACTAGAAAGAAAAAAAGACAAAAATACATTGCTTATTAAACCTAATTTTAATTACCTCTTCATTCTTACAATGTCAATGGATTAACAAAATATGTAAATCTCTTTGGATAATAAGACATATTTGTATATATTTGCCTTCTCAAAACTTTTAATTACTATGAGATAAATGCTCATGAAAAAATACCTTGGTAGTTTTTTACTTTCTTTCTTTTTTTAAATTTTAATTTAATTTTTTTTTTTTAGGTTTTTGCTTTCTATCCTCTAGATGTCTCCTATGTCCAGAGGGAAAAAAGAAAAAGAAAAAAGAATCATTCTTTTAATTAGAGATAGTAATTAATAAAGAGTTCATGATACTGGGTACAAGGACTGCAGAGAGATATGGGTATATACATATAGGATGTGATTTTTTGTTTGTAAATTTTTAAAAGTTGTGCAGTTCACTCATATAATAAATTTAATATAATGCATACTGCTTTATTTAGTATACTGATAATTATGCTTTAAACCTATAGTTTAAAACTTTAAATTATTGCCTATTTATATGTTTGTGTATGTCCCAATGAATACAAAAAAACGTTTATATCCTTTACTACAAATTTTTATATAAATAATATACCAAAAGAATAAAATTAGAATTTAGGTCTTTTGTATGAAATGACTTATTGTATGCCCAGGTTCCTTTTTGTCAACAAATTGTTCTACTGCTTTTTGTATTCTCTTCAACTATTCTCACAGATTCCCTTGGATAACCTTGACCTAATTTTATTTGTTCAAAGTTAAAATGCTATTATGGAGTGAAATTCACCCTTAAAACATAGACAACTTCCAGAAATTTAAATCAGTTCAGATAACTAACATCATTGTCCTTACCTGGGCTTGACAGCTCACAAATAAATAAATAAATAAATAATATTTATGCTGATAGTAAATGTGTTTTGGGAGTAGTCCACAAATTCAGAATTGTTTAGAAACAAAGGTGTTTCTAACCTTGAAAAAAAAAAACGTACACAAAGTGGATGACAAAGAACTTTTAGATGCTTTGCTATTACCTAAAAAAAAACAGCTATCATAAAAACACAGTCATTGAAAATATTAGACCCAGAAACTCATGGAAATGCTTTGGCTGGTCATTATGCTAAATAAACAATATTAACCTAGGTAAACACTCCTATCATCACACCAGTAAGAAAAGTCTTCGAGAAATTCAAAGAGGCTGTTCCTAACTGTCAGAAAAAAGTCTCTAATTCCATTTGGGATGATCATTAGATGATCATCAGGACGGTCAACTAAGCATGCCTAAACACTTGAAAATGGAGCTTAATGAAAATTCTTCATGATGTAACCATAAAGGAATGATAAGTTGACCACAATATAAACCAACACTGGCGGCTTAATTTTAGATGTAGCTGCCAAGGATGTGTTTGAAAGCATGTCTTATCTGCCAGTGACACATCCTGATAAACTGCCAAGGTGGGGTCACAGACAGGAATAGCTTCTGTGGCCCTTTAAATACCTCCAAATGGACTTCATACAAATACTTTTTACAATGAATGATAAATACATTTTGCTTTTTGTTCATTTACTCTCAGAGTGGACTGAAGCTTTTCCTTGCTGGAGAGCTACCCCATGCCGGGTGGGAGATGGAAAGGGTTCAGGGGATGGCTTGGTTTTGTTGAATTCCCATTTATCTCTCTAATGACCAAGGTGCTCATTTTTTTACTAGTACTTCTCTTAAGTCATTTTATGCAGAAACTTCACTGCCCTTATCATCTGCAGTCTCCAGGATGAACAAGAGAGTGAATGGAATCTTAGAACTAAAATTAACAAAGCTCTCAAAATCTCTTAAACTCCCATGGCAGAAAGCATTACCATTAGCTTTTAAGTCTAAAATCAACCCTTTCTGGGATCCTTATTCTGCAAGGGTGAAAACAAACTTTCCTTCCTTCCTTCCTTCCTTCCTTCCTTCCTTCCTTCCTTCCTTCCTTCCTTCCTTCCTTCCTTCCTTCCCCCCCCCTCCTTCCCTTCTTCCCTCTTTCCCTCTTTCCCACCTTCCTGGCTTCCTTCCTTCCTTGACACTTTCACTCTTATTGCCCAGGCTGGAGTGCAATGGCTCACCTCAACCTCTGCCTCCCAGGTTCGAGCCATTCTCCTGCCTCAACCTCCCGAGTAGTTGGGATTACAGGCATGAGCCAACGCTCCCGGTTAATTTTGTACTTTTGGTAGAGACGGGGTTTCTCCCTGTTGGTCGGTCTGGTCTCCACATCCTGATCTCAGGTGATCCGCCCGCCTCGCCTCCCAAAGTACGGGGATTACAGGCGTGAGCCACCTCGCCTGGCTGAAAACTTTGTTAAAGGAAAGTTGGACCCTGTGGTCTACCTGGGAACCCCACCTTGCCACTCACCCACTCCTCCCCTTGGTGGTGAAGGGAGGAAAGTGCAACAGAGCTCTCTGCCCACCCCACTCCTTTACCAGTGACCCAGTCACGGATTGCAAGTTTAATGCACCCAGAATCCTGCAATTGAGTTCGTTTGGCGTAAGTCATCCTCCCACTGGTCCCCAACGCATGCTCGCTATTATGCGGTACTGCCACTCTTGGCAAAGTTCGCAGAGAGTAATCTCCGCCTCATACCCCCTTCCCAGAATCTGTAGTGGGCAGGACTCACCGTTGCTAGGAAACGCCCGCTGTAATCCCTTTGACCCTGTCGTGTGATGACCTTTGTTAAAAGCCCCCTGCCCAACTATTGAGCATGCATAGACTATTCCGGGTGCAACGGCTGCCAAATTGCTGTTCTCCAGGAGCCAGTGGTAGGGAGCCATTGGCAGCCCCGGGAGCGCCTGCTGCAGCGGCCTGACAAGGATTCGGGATTAACGGGGAGATGGGTTGCACCCTTTTCTTTCCTCGATAGGAGGAACAACACAGGAGACAGGGTTGAAGGCTGAGCTAAAAACCAGATTCTCACCACCTGTTTCTTCGAGCAAGTGCGCTTGCGCCGGGCGGGCCCTCGGGCGCGCGTCTGGCTGAGGGGTGGTGCTGCAGAGCGAGGAGTGCACGCGCTCAGCGTCTCCATCTGCTGGCTGTGTGGTCCGTATTTTAGGAGTGGATTAAAGTAGGTGCCAGCATTGTAAAATATGAGCATATAAAATTAGGTCAACACTATCCAAAGGAGTTTCAAAAGAATGGTTGAAGAGTATGCAAAAAGCATTGAGAACAGAATAATTTGGTGACAAAAGGAACCTCTATTGATCTGGGCATAGAAATATTTAGTAAATTTACATAAAAGATCTAAATTCTAATTTATTCATTTGGCATATTATTTATATAACAAATTGTAGTAAAAGAACTATCGATATTGCTTCTCCGTGGGTTAAATCAAGTGTAGGAATTTGATATACACTTACTTGTATGAATTTAGGCACGCACACATGTACAAACATAAAAACAGGTTTCTATTTAAAATACATTTATCCTCTGCATAGACTTGTATCTCTGCAATTTTTCTACTCAGTTTAATCAACATCTACATTAATTACTACCTTTAATTAAGTAATCAATCTGGTTTTTTTTTCCTCTAGACATAAGGAACACCCAGGAGACAGAAAGTTTAAAACCATCCAACTTATTTGTTCATAAGAATTGATCTAGTATTTTAAATTTTGAAAGGGCAAAGACAAGGGATCCAGCCCTGGTCACGCTGACTTCACAGCTTCTGTGCCTATCTATGCGCTCATCTTGTCAGTGCCCTTGTGTCCAAGACCCCATAGGCACATACCTTAGATGAATAAACTGGGCTCATTATGTGTTGCATTGAGGGAGAATGCACACCACTGGGAACTGCAGGGTGTAGCAGCAAGAAGGTGTCAGAAAGTAGTTGTTACAGAATTTGATCTTTTGTTGGGTGATTTGGGGGAAGGTCTAAGGAAGTGAGGGGTTTGCTCTAGATTGGGCATTGTTAGAAAGTGGGGGCCAGGCGGGTGAGGTGGCTCATACCTATAATCCCAGCACTTTTGGAGGCCAAGGCAGGTAGATCATGAGGTCAGGAGATCAAGACCATCCTGGCGAACTTGGTGAAACCTCGTCTCTACTAAAAGTACAAAAAAAAAAAAAATTAGCTGGGCATGGTAGCCAACTCCTGTAATCTCAGCTACCTGGTAGGCTGAGGCAGGAGAATCACTTGAATGTGGGAGGCAGAGTTTGCAGTGAGCCAAGATCACGCCACTGCACTCTAGCCTGGCAACAGAGCAAGACTTCATCTCAAAAAAAAAAAAAGAAAAGAAAAGAAAAGAAAAACAAAAGAAGAAAGTGGAGCTAATTCTAGATTGGCTAATTTTGTGGATATATACAACACACAGTTAAATAATAAAGTGTTTAACTATAGCCTTAAAATATAATTAATCGGTATATTAAATAAAACAATCTACATCAAATTAAATTATTATATGAATGAACTGCAATAAATTTTAAAAATAAACTAATAGGAAATCAATTAGAAACACTCTCTGTAATTCTTATACCCAATATAATCAACTATTTACATTAATTATTGTCTTGAATTAATCAGCCTTTTCCTTCTTTTTCTGTAGACACAAGTGACACCTAGAGGGCAGAGAGTTAAAAACCATCTGGGTCATTTTTTATAAGCATTATCTTAATTAAAAGTTTTGAGGAGGCCAATACAAATATATATGTATTATCATCCAAAGGTGTATTTTGTTAATTCATTGATATTTTAAGAAATAAGGGTTAATTAAAATATGGCTTATATGTGATCTTTTGTACATTTTTTTATTTTAGTAAGATTGTGCCTTTGAAATGAGTATGTTTTGCTATCCTTATGTTTATCTCAGTTTACTCTAAAAAGCAATAAGAAGTTTCATTTGAGAGTAATGTGTAAGGCTGAGCTGGTTTGCCCCAATAGTAATTTTTTTAACATTACTTCTGTTTGCCAACCTAAACTCAGATATATATCTATATAGATAGATAGATGGATAGATAGATAGATACACACACACATACACACATATATATGATTTAGAAGAGGAAAAAAACTCCAGAATTCGGAAACTCATATTCCTCTCGACTGCCTTTTCTTCCTGTCAGTTAGAAGAAGATAAGGCTAATCTAAGCTATATATGTGAAAATGTGTATTTGTACTTTGTTCTTGACTGTGACTTCTCACTGAGAGGTAAAGCAAATATAGTTGAAACGTGTAGGTCTGTGTACAGACAAGCAGTAAAGAAGAAATCAAGCTCAGAACCAAACATTAGTCTCTAAAGACAACTTTTAATGATTAGAATTAATAGGTTGGACCCATGCTTTATCTAAGGCAAATCAATGAGTACCACACATTCTTCTTAACTGCAGTTTCTTACTTTGGGGCAGACTGTATTAACCCAAGTCAAAGGAGCATGTTTGAAAACACACAGTTCACGTGTAAGCAAGTTCAGAATTATTCATAGCTCTCAAAAGTACCTTCTTGTTATGATGACAAGGAATCGAGATCAAACCCCAGTGCATGTATACATTTAATTTTAACTTTATTTGGTAATGGTGATGCTCAGTGTCAGGGCTGGGGTCATGGCAGGGTTCAGGGTCAGTATCAGGATTAGGCTGGGGTCAGCAGCACGTCAGCTCAGGGTAATAATCAAGATCACGGTGATAGGTTCAGGGAGAGAGGATCAAAATAAATGTGAGAGACAGAGTGAGGCAAGAGTCAAGGTAGGGGTCTGTGCCAGGGTGTGCCATGGTGAAAGTAAGGACAGTTGTTAGTGTCAGGGTTAGTGACAGCATGAAAGTGAGGGTGAAGATAGGGGTAAAGGTCAGGGACAAAAACTAGGTGAGATAAAGGGTCGAGCTGAGAGTGAAGGTCAGATTGAATGTCAGGATGATCCATCAGGGTCAGGGTCTAATGCAAAGTAACAATGAGGGTCAGGGTCTAATGCAAAGTACATGTGGCCAGTGTAATATTGAAGGTGTGGGCAACAGTTGGTGTCAGAGTAATAGTATGGAATAGGGTCTGGATGAGGCTGAGGGTTAGGATCAGGTGAGTTGTAAGGTCAAGTGTAAGGTCAGGGTGAACATGGTAGTAATGCTCTAGATCAGGGTCTAGGCATCATGGTAATAGTGAGGGTCACTGTAAGGTCAGGTACACAATGAATATCAGTCAGATTCAGGGTGAACGTCAGTGTCAGAGTCCGTATTAGGGTAGGCATCAGAGACATAATGACGAATAAGGTCAGGGTAAGTGAGTGTCAAGGTTGCGTCAAGGTGAAGTTCAGAGTAAGGTTCAGTATTCAGTATAAGGATCAACATCAAGTTGAGTGTTAAAATGAAAGGATCAGGTAAGTCTCAGGCTCAGCTTCAGGGTCAGATTAATATCAGGTGAGGGTCACTATCAAGATTAGGGAAGATCAGGGTTGGGGTCAGGGTCAGGGTTAGGTTAAGGATGAGGTTTGAAATCATTGTCAGGCTAAGTAAGCAAGGCTCAAGGTCAATGTGAGGGCAGGATGAGTGGCAATGTCAAATGCAGGGTGAATTTGAGTGTGGGGAAAGACTAAGAATTAGGGGCCAGAAGTAGGTGAGTTTCCATGTCTGGAGGTCAAGGTCAGAGTCAGGCACAGAAAAATGTTATTGTGAGATAAGAAAGAGATTCTGAGTCAGTATATGTGTAAGGATAAGGCTCACAGTTATAACAATGGTGAATTTGAAAATAAAATTCAGAGAGAAAATCAGGGTCAGATTCAGGGTGAAGGTCAGCTCAGAGTCAGCATGAGGATCAGAGGAAGGGCCAAGGTCACTTGATGGTCATAGACAGGATTAATGTCAGAGAGCTTCAGAATAAGCATAAAGATAGTGATAAGGGTGAGTGTATATGTCAGAGAAAGCATCAGCTTGATGGTCAGGGTCAGTGTCAGATTGAGGATCAAGTTCAGCCTGCATCATGATAAAGGTCAGAGTGAAGGTTAGGGTCAGGAAAAGTCCAGAGTCAAGTGCAGGATTAGGGATAGTCTAAGGGTATTTTCTTAGTCAGAGTCAGCTTCAGGATCACTGTCAAGGTCACAGTGGTTTCAGAATAGGATGATAATCAAGGTTCTGAGCACAGTCAGGATCAAGTTGACCCCTCAAACTTAACCTGACACTCAACATGACACTGAGCTCAGGCTCATGTCTATCTCATCATGTCTATCAATATGTCACTCTGGCCCTAATGGTAGCTCTCATCCTCACCAAGACACTGCGGTTCATGTTGACCTGCATGCTGACTCTGACCCTGACCTTTACTCTTGAAGCTTAGACTCACCTTCACCCTCATTCTGACTCTGATCTGACCTTCATCCTAAAATTGATCCAGACATAACTCTTACCCTGCCCCTGTCCTAGGCTGTGTTATCATCCTGCCCTTGATACTTAATCTGAACCTGAACCCTAACCTGACTCTGACCTTTGCACAACACCATGACCTTCACTTCTCCTCTGACATTCACACTGACTCTGACCCTGAATCTGACCTTCACTCTCACTCTTTCCCTGAGCTAACAATTATACCTAGGCCTCACACTTTTGTTAACTCTCACTTTCATTCTATGATGACCCTCATGCCAATGCTCACTATGAGCCTGACTCTGACCCTGACCCTCAACATGACCATGATATTCACATTCACATTGATTATAAACCCAACACTGACTCTCAAGATGACCCTGACACTAAGCCTGAGTTAGACCCTGATCCTCACTGTCACACAGGACAGAGCCCGAAGGTCCTGTAGCTTGACCCTGACCCTGACTCTGATCCTGCCACTCTGACCTTTCCTTGTTGCTCACACTTACCTTGATTCTAATTCTGAGCCTCACGCCGACCCTTTTCATGAAATAGACCTGGAACCTACTTGACTTAACCTTCACCCTGACTGACCTTGACTCACTCTGATCTTGCCCTCACCCTAGCCATGACATTGACCCTAAGCCTCACTATGTCCCTAACTCTGACCCTCACCCTCACTCTCATAATGGTCCCAACTGTGATCTTTGCCATGACTCTGGTGTTTATACAGACCCTCATGCAAGCTCTTATTTTAAACTGACACTGCCCACATACTGACTCTGATCCTGGCTATCACGCTGACTCTGAGCCCAAATCAGATTCTAAAACTGACCTTCACCCTGTCTTGATCTCATTTTCACCCTCTGAATGACCTCACCATTCAAATTGACTTTGTATCACCTTGATACTGTCCCAGACCTTCTCACCGATTAGCAGTTATCCTGAAATTAAACTAACACTGGCCCTGATCGATCCCCATCTAAGATCGACACCCTGAACTTGACCCTAAATTGCCCTTAACCTTGACACTTCCCTCACTCTGCCTCCTCCCTGAAACTTAGCCTATACTGCCCTTCACACTGATCCTGAGCTTTCACCTAATCCTTACTCTGAAACTTCAAACTGCCCTAACCCACATCAGGACCTTCTCTCTTATCGTTAAGATCCTGATCTGATTCTCACTGATCCTTACCCCAAGGTAGGGTAGCTACCTTGACCCTTACCCCAAACCTTATCTCACCTTGAACTAGACCTTTACCCTGACCCTGATTCTGACCTTTACTCTAAACCTTGAACCTGTCTGCGCTGAGAACCTGTCCTACTCTGACCCTGATTTACCCTTACACAGATCCTAATTCTGAACTTGACCCTGAACTTTACCCTAACTAACCTTCACTCTGACTCTGACTCTTGATACTCAGTCTGACACCAACCCTGACCGTCAACTTGATTAAAAGTGTATAATCACTGTTACCTTGACCTTGACGGTAATTTGTTTCTGTCCATCATTATCACCTGATCTTGATCCTTATTATGATACTTACGCTGAATCTGACTCTGACATTCTCCTGAACTTCATCCTCACCCTCAAGATGACTACAACCTTGATCTTTACTGCACAGGTACATGACCTAGAACCACCCCTCATCTCAAAATGACTGCACATTTTGCACTTGACCTGACTCTGACCTTCAGCCTAGGATGAGAACCTCATCCTATCTATGAGTCTGATATTACCCTCACCTGATTCTAACTCCCACCATTACAATCACTGAGACCATCACCTTTATCCTGCACTTGACCCTGACACTCACCATCCTCTGAACCTCATCTTCATGTGAACTTGACTCTGACCTGGATGATCATTTTGACACTGATTCCAACCCTCACCTTTATCCTTAAGCTGACACTGACCTTGAAGCTTATGTGACCTTCATGGCCACCTGACACTCACCCTGATCCTGACCCAGATCCTTTCTGACTGATTTTGGCCTAAGCCTGACACCCACATAGATGCTGACCCTTACTTTAACTTTCTACTGATGTTGACCCATGCACTAAAGTTGACTCTGAATCTGAACTTTGATTTTATACTTCACTGTGAGTGAGCCCTGACACCCACCCTTGTACTCATTCTGACCCACCCTATTCCTCATTATGTCCCTGACACTCACCTTCCCCCTGAATCTGACTTTTGACCCTCATGTGCATCTGATCTTCACAGCGACCCTCACTAGGACCTTGCCTCGACCTAGAATTTTGTCCTTATGTTGTCTGTCCTGACCCTGCACCTGCCCTGATGCTCACCCAGACCCTATTCCTCACCGTGACCCTGATGCTGATCCTGCCCACACTCTCTACCTTACTCTCACCCAGACACTCACCCTAACCATGTCCCTGACACCTCACTTGACCCTAACCCACATCCTAACTCTGGCACTCACTGTGATGCTCACCCTGACACTGAATCCAACCCTCATCTTCACCTTGACCTTAACCTGTCCTTTACCCTCGTCCTTACCGTCAGCCTAACTCTGATCCTCATACTCTTTCCCTCACATTCCCAGTGGCACACTTTGACCCTGACCATTACCTTGACTCTCTTCTCTGACCTTCACACTCATTTTGACCCTGACCTGTTCCTTGACTGATCTTGACCTTGATCTGTATCTTGAACCTCACTCTGACCCTGATCTCGACCTTGACCTGACCTGACACTGACCCTCCATGTGACCCTAACACTAACCATGGCCATGACTCTGACCTTCATTCAGAGACCCTGAGCCTGATCCTTACTCTGATCTTGATACTCATCCTCACCCTTCTCATGATCCTTACTCTCAAATCTGACCCAAACCTGATTTCACCCTTACACTGTCTCTCATCCCTTCATCCCTTGTACCTTACTTGACCCTGCCCCTACCTCTGACTATCACCCTGACTTTGACCCTGATGCTGACTCTACCTGACCCTGACACTACCCCAACCCAAACCTGACTCTCACCCTACCTTTACCCTGACCATGACCCCGACAGTAATCTAAATCACACATTGACTCGTACCTCATGTTGACACTGAAATTGACTCTGACCTTCATCCTGACTTGGACTCTCATCCCTACCCTTTTCTGAACAATGACCCTTATCCTAAACCTGATCCTTACTCTCATGTTGACCCAGATCCTAACCCTTATCCTGGCCCTGACACTGACTTTCAGCCTCATTTGAACCTTGGCATTTACTTGTTCTCAATGACCGTGACCCTGACAATGACCTGAATCCTCAATCTGACCCTGTCCCTGGCACTGACCATTATACCAAAAGTGACCCTGAAATGTGCACTGGCCTTCATTCTGACTCTGACATTAACCCGCACTCTGATACTGACCTGACCCTTTTTAACCTTCATTCTGACACTAACCCCTTCACTGACCTCAACTTCTTTCTGACCCTCATCATGAAATTTAAGCTTACTCTCACCATGACTTTGATCCTGACTCCCAGCCTCACCCTGTCATGATCCTCTTCCTGACCCTCATCATGCCCTGAGCTGAATCTTACTTTTACTCTACACCTGACTCCTGACCATTATGCAGAGTTTATCCTAATCCTGACCAGAGCTGCACTGACCCTTCAGTGCACCCTCATCACCACACTGAGTTTGACTATGATGTCTTGTATGTACACACATTCTAGTTTCATCTAGATCATTTGCAACTTGCAATATGAATTTAATTTTCAGAATTTTGTATATTTACCAGCTTGTCTAAACTTGTGCTGCTTATTTTCAAATATACTACTTTGATTCATGTTCATATGGTCTAATACAATGAGGTAAAAAATATAAATAAACATATAGTGGCTATTACTATTCTTATTTGTTACTATGGCAAATTATCCCTATGAGAGTCATTGAATTAGAGGGCTAAAAATGGAAACTTTCCCAGGATTCCAGATTGATTCTAGCACCCTAAGAGGGCCTCCTGGCTGGCCAGGGAGACTGCTGTTGCTCTTGGCTCCATCCCCTGCCCATTGTCTTTACTACCTTTTCCCTAGTGGGTGCTGGGTGGGGTAAGCCAGCTGGCTGCACGATCCAGGCAGGGAGGAATGGTGGGTGGCACAGCATAGAGACCACAAGGACGTGGTCACAGTTCTTGGCTCATGGGTCACAGATATGGATCCAAGTGTAATGGCCATAACAATGGATTTGTGTGTGTGTGTGTGTGTGTGTGTGTGTGTGTGTGTGTGTGAGATGGAGTCTCACTCTGTCTCCTAGGCTGGAGTGCAGTGGCGCGATCTCAGCTCCACCTCCTGGGTTCAAGTGATTCTCATGCTTCAGCCTTCCCAGTAGCTGGACTACAGGCGCCTGCCACCACTCCCGGCTAATTTTTTGTATTTTTAGTAGAGATAGGGTTTCACCATTTTAGCCAGGATGGTCTCGATCTCCTGACCTCGTGATCCACCTGCCTCAGCCTCCCAAAGTGCTGGGATTACAGGCATGAGCCACCTCGCCTGGCCCACAATGCTAAATCTTTTTAGCATCCTTTTCTTTAATAAAAGGTATTACAAAGATTATACACTGGTTATTGCTTATTGTGGTTGCTCTACCAATGGACCTCCACAGAGAATGACAATACGCATATTAGCCATGCCTTATGGGAGCAAAAGTGATAAATGATCAGAGTACTTTCATGGTCTCCCACAGAAGAAAGCTAGCAAGCAAACCTGTGCTTATGTTTTCAGTAGCTATTTTTATAAAAGCTATTTTTAGGAATTGGAAAATTGCTTTTATTGGCCACAGAGTTATGCATCTTATAAAATCAAAATCGAAATCAGAAATTACTTTTAGAGGTGTTATAAACCTTTGAGAGTTCATATTGGATAAGGTTTTCATTGATAACTGCTTTCTGAGAAAATGACGCTGAACTAAACAAGCAATTGATTAAGTGGGGGAAATATCCCTAAGACTACAGAGTACTTCCTATGTGCCAGACACAGCCCCAGGTGCTGTGCCACAAAGGGGTTAGTCTAGTACTGTATAATCGCTAATGAGAAAACAACTGATATTTCTGAAACCAGCAATTCACAAGAACAGCCAATGGTAAGGGTGGAAGCAAGACAATGGACTGACCGTTCTTTGTGATCATCATTTCTTGACTGCACTTCTCTTTCCTCCTTTCCAGGGGAAATGAGACCAGTAAGAAATAAGGCAAATATGTTAAGAAATTATGAAAAAGGAAAAGAAATGGTAATAATTGTTTATACATGTATATAGTTTCACATATATACTTTATATGTAATATATAGTTATACATAGGTATATATTATATTGTTATATATATTTTAACAAAATATATAGTTATATATATAAAATGGTTGGAGACGTGTGTGTGTGTGTGTGTGTGTGTGTGTGTGTGTGTGTGTGTGTGTGTATTTTTAAAGACAAGGTCTGTCACCCAGGCTGGAGTGCAGTGGTGCAATAACAGCATACTGCAGCCTGGACCTCCCCAGGCTTAGGTGATCCTCCTACCTCAGCCTCCCAAGTAGCTGCAACTACAGGCATGCACCACTATACCTGGCTAATTTTTTTTTTTTTGTAGAGGTGGGATTTCACCATGTTGTTCAGCCTGGTCTCAAACTCCTGGGCTCAATCAGTCTGTCTGCCTCAGCCTCCCAAAGTGCTAAGGTTACAAGTATAATAATTTGTTTTAAAAAGGAAACTTTTCTAGATATATAGACTCTGACTTTCTTTTTCTTTTTTTTTGAGACGGAGTTTTGCTCTTGTTGCCCAGGCTGGAGTGCAATGGGGCAGTGTCAGCTCACCGCAACCTCCGCCTCCCAGGTTCAAGCAATTCTCCTGCCTCAGCCTCCAGAGTAGTTAGGATTAGAGGCATGCACCACCACACACAGCTAATTTTGATTTTTAGTAGAGACAGCATTTCTCCACATTTGTCAGGCTAGTCTTGAACTCCTGACCTCAGGTGATCTGCCCACCTCGGCCTCCCAAAGTGCTGGGATTACAGGTGTGAGCCACTGTGCCTGGCGATAGACTCAAACTTGCCAAGTAAGTTAACAATTTTTAATTCTTCATTACAAATACTATATCTGCATGTTCCATATAAGGAACTGATGTTGCTGAGACATTTCTGATTAGTTTTAAGCTCCATCATCAACATAATAAATGAGTATTTCTTCTTTTAAGTGAATATACAATTCATTTAACATTCAAACTTCATTAAGCCATGTGTAATATGGCAATTTTAGTGGAGATTAAAACCTACCTAGGATGATTGCTTGCTGGGGCTAAGCAACAGGGTCAGGTTCACATTTAGCACTAATTTAATTAAATACTTCATTGAATAAATACAATACCAAACAAAATGCATTCAAATACTTTCCACAAATATTTTAAAGGCCTTTTTACTCAGGCTAACGACAAACACAATAAAGGCAGACATGCTAGTTTAACATATTTGGCTGATTTTATATAGCACTTGTATCTTTTAGTGTGCAAGTATATTATTAAATGATAGAGAACATCTCATGCAACCATTTCTACAGAACTAGGAAATAAATTTCTAAGAAAGAAAGATTTTGAAGATCCCAAAAGTCCAACTCAAGAGGTTAAAGCCAATGACTTTCCTCACAAGAGCTCACAACTAATGTTGCTTTGCTATCAAAATCTGTATTTCTGATCCGTTATGAGCATTGAGACAAGATTCAAATATTCCCAAAGAAAGAAGCACAGTGCACGTTGTGATCGCCTATTCAGCAACAGCGAGCACTGCATTCAAAAACTCTCATTCCCGGAATTAAATAAGGTCAGCCACATTCATGGATATCTCCTCCACTGTAGTATTGTAGAAAGTCCCAATGTCACAAAGAATCCTCTTGTCTTCTTTGGTAACAAAGTTTACAGCCACACCTTTCCTTCCAAATCAACCCTCTCTGCCAATTCTGTGAATAGTTTTCACGATTGGTAGGTAGATCATAACTGACAACCAAAGTCACTTGTTGCACATCAATCCCGAGAGCCAACAAGTCAGTAGTGGTCAGAACACGGCTTGACCCTGATCGGAATTCCCTCATAACATCTCTCTCCTTCTGGTCCATGTCACCATGCTGCAAATTAATAAACCAGAGCAGAAACTGTGAAGTCTCCCGCATGCATTTTCTCAGTCAGCCAGTCCACCTTGTACCTTGTATTGGGAAAAATAACAGCCTACGTAATGGTCAGTGTCTTGTACAAGTCACAAAGTGTATCCAACTTCCATTCCTCTCTCTCAACATGAACATAAAACTGTTTGATTACTTCAAGGGTCAATTTGTCCTTTTTCACCAGAATTGAAATTGGATCTCTCATGAATTTTTTTTTTTTTTTGGTTACTTCCAACACATCAGTTGGCATTGTGGCAGAAAGTAACATAACCTGAATACTTACATTTAGTTTTTGGAAAATCTCATAGATTTGATCCTTAAACCCACGACTCAACATTTCATCTGCTTTATCCAATACAAACATTTGGATCCATTTTGGAGAAAGGTATCTTCTGTTTTATATATCAAACACTCTCCTGGGTGTACCAACAACAATATGTGGTGTGTCAGCCTGCAGCTTTTGCATTTCGTTTTGAACATTTGTTCCACCACAGCAGGCATGACAAGTTGCTCCCATGTAGTCTTCAAGTGCCAGAATTACCTTTTGATCTTTAATACAGGGAATAATAGCTCTCTGCTGAATAGCGGAAGGCTTCTCAAAACCATAAGCATAGATGCACCGAAGAAGAGACTCCTTTAAATTCATATCATAAAAGTTACCAACAATCTCATTCCAGCTGCTCTCAATGACACCATCAGGGTCCTTTCCCTCTGGGCTGCCATGTTCTCTGTTGTAATTCATGGAGCCACCAGACATGATCCGAAAAACCACTCAGCACCCGATTGAAAAGTGATTTCTTTTTGTAACCATAAGCACCATAGCTCTGAATGGGGAAGACAGATAGTTGCACTGTTAAACTACCAAAACCTAGGAAACACAGGTGCAATATAGAGTACTTTACACTACATAGAACAAGAGAGTGAGAGCAGAAGTAAATGAAAACTGCTACAAAGCCATGAAATCAGGGAAGCTGCCAATAAAAGATCATTTAAGGGTCGGGTGCCGTGGCTCATGCCTGTAATCCCAAAGCTTTGGAAGGCTGAGGTGGGTGGATCAGGTCAAGAGATCGAGACCATCCTGGCTAACATGGTAAAACCCCATCTCTATTAAAAAATACAAAAATTAGCTGGGCCTGTTGGCACGTCCCTGTAGTCCCAGCTACTCGGGAGCCTGAGGCAGGAGAATTACCTGGACCCAGGAGGTGGAGGTTGCAGTGAGCCGAGATCACACCACTGTACTCCAGCCTGGATGGTAAGAGCAAAATTCCATCTTTAAAAAAAAAAAAAAAGGATCATTTAAGAAAGAAAAGAATGATATACCCAAAGGATTATAATTCTACTATAAAAACACATGCACACGTATGTTTATTGCAGCACTATTTAAAATAGCAAAGACTTGTAGCCAATCCAAATGCCCATCAATAATATAGACTGGATAAAGATAATGTAGCACATATACACCATGGAATACTATACAGCCATAAAAAAGATGAGTTCATGTCCTTTGCAGGGACATGGATGAAGCTGGAGGCCATCATACTCAGCAAACTAACACAAGAACAGAAAACGAAATACCACATGTTCTCACTCATAAGTGGGAGTTGAACAATGAGAACACATGGACATAGGAAAGGGAACATCACACACTGGGGCCTGTCAGGGGGTGAGAACGCAAGGAGACGGAGAGCTTAGGACAAATACCTCGTGTATGCGGAGCTTAAAACCTAAAAGATGGGTTGATAGGTGCAGCAGATCACCACGGCACATATATACCTATGTAACAAACCTGCACATTCTGCACATACATCCCAGGACTTAAAGTAAAATTTAAAAAAAAGGAGAGAAAAAAATGTATTGGCAAAGTTGACCTTAACAAGGATATTCAGGTGTCCCAAACTTGCTTCATCATAAGAATCACCAGAGACACTTGTTCAACAGCAAGAACTCCCACACAGCTTTGAATAATTCTAATTTCACTCCATATGTGATCTACACACATCAGCAGCCCTAAGAACTCCCATTTTAAAACATCATTTTAAAATTAGAAAAGATAAAAACAGAAGTAGGAATTCTGCTAAGTTATACTGGGTTCGCTGTTTAAATAACTGATGGCAAGTGTCTGAGCGGCAGTCCTGAAGTTTTGACATCATTCAGTCTCTAGCAATTAGTTTTCCATAAAAAAAGGTTGAGACATTATTTTGCTTTGTTCAAGACCAAATTTAAAATGTAAAATTATACATATATTATGTTGTTTTAAACTGAATGATGTAATAACAGTGGTTGTCTTCTTAAATAGTTAAGTTTATAACAACATAATGCAATTCATAAAGACTTAATATATTAACTAAATTGTAACTTTCAGATTCTTAACTAACTTTAAAAACTTAGTCCTGGGCCAGGCGTGGTGGCTCATGTCTGTAATCCTATCACTTTGGGAGGCCGAGGCAGGCGGATCACCTGAGTTCGGGAGTTCAAGACCAGCCTGACTAAAGTGGAGAAACCCCATCTCTACTAAAAAAACAAAAAAAATTAGCCAGGCGTGGTGATGCATGCCTGTAATCACAGCTACTCCGGAGGCTGAGGCAGGCGAATCGCTTGAACCTGGGAGGCAGAGGTTGCAGTGGGTGGAGGTTGCAGTGAGCCGAGATTGCGCCATTGCACTTCAGCCTGGGCAACAAGAGCGAAACTCTGTCTCAAAAACAAAACAAAAACAAAACAAACTTAGTCCTGGCTGGGTGCAGTGCCTAACACCCATAGTCCCAGCACTTTGGGAGACCAAGGTGGAAGGATCACTTGGGCCCAGAAGTTCAAGACCAGTCTTGGCAACATGGCAAAACCATCTCTGCAAATAAATAAAAAATTAGCCAGGCACGGTGGCATGTGTCTGTAGTCCCAGCTACTTGGGAGGATGAGGCGGGAGGATCACCTGCGCCCAGGAATTTGCAGTTGCAGCGAGTAGTGATCATGCCTCTGTACTCCAGCTGGGTTGATGAGAGTGAGACCCTGTCTCAAAGAAAGAAAAACCAAAAAAAAAAACAAAACTTAGGCCCAATTTAGTGAATAAATTAGCCTTAAATGCTTGTAATTTCTAAAAGAAAAAATAAAAAAACTGCTGACTAAATATCATTTTAACTTACCCTTATTAAAATATCAATAGATTAATAAAATAGGAAAATGCCTTTGGGTGTTAATACATAGATGTTTGATTTTGCTTTAAAAATTTTTTTAAATAATGGGAGATGAATGCTCATTAAATATTACAGCATGGTTTTTCACTTTTTGCTCTCTGAGTGTCCCTTATGTCTAGAGAAAAAAAAGAAAAGATTGCTTACTTTAAGGACACTAATTATTGTGGTATAGTTCATAAAAGTAAACAGACTTGATTACATTCTAGGGTCTGCTTGTTGAGCTGACACATTGAGTTCAGGTCCTAGTCCTTTATAGGATTACTTTGAGTTCATCTGCTTATGTTTCTACCTCCTTCTTGTATCCCATACCAAATTTAGCCCTGATACACAGTAGGCACTCAGAATTGTATAATGGAAAGAGGCAAAGAGAAGAATGGAATATTCTATTCAGTTTATTTACCTTCTTCCCCTAGGTCTGAATTTTTATTAATAATGAGATAATTGACTTAATGATGCAATGCTAGAATTGCTGGACTTATAGGAGGAAACTTACATGAAAATAATGAGAATCGCTATTCGCTAGAGTATGAAGCCTAAAATGCCAATAGCATCAAGTTCTGGAAGTTTATTCTTTCGGATTTTCAGTTTTCTGTTTTTAAAAGCATTAGTTAGAATGCTAGTACCCCAGAAAAAGCAAGAACATTGTCTGTCTTGTTCCTCTATATTCCTAGAGCCAGAACAGTGACAGGAACATAGTATAAGTTCAGTAAATATTAGTTGAGAAATGACTCTGATTGCCGATGGAGGCTGGCAGCACTTTGCTGAGGGGTACAATACCATTTCAGTGATAGATTATCAATGTCTGCCATGTGTACAGTGGGCAAAGTTAGGGCACCTGTAACATGTTTGCCAGGAATGTGTTAAACCACTCTTCTTGCCTTAGCTATCAGCCAACATTTGCAGCTGGCTGCAAAGAGGAAGACTATGGAACTAGCAGGTAGAGTGGGCTAATGAGGCTCTGAGACGGAAATGTGAATCTTGGAAAACACATTCTGCGGGTTCCCTGTTTGGCTAAGAACATTGACTTTCTTATTTGTTAGTTGTTTGTTTTATTTGGGGTTTCCTGACATTAAAAGGTTAGGTTGTGCAATACAGCAGTGTTTTAACATTTCACTAATTGAATGAAACCTGTGATGTGCGACAAAAAGATTTTTGTGTTCATTTATTGAGATTGTGCATGCACCGTGTTAATTTCACACTCTTTGAACATGTATTCTTCTTCCAATTAGAAAGAAAAAAGTGTGGTGGAGGCTCGGAGATAAAGGAGTGATTTTAAATAACAAAGAAATGAATTAAAAATTTCCTGTCCCCAGAGTCTTATATCTTTCTCTGGTTAGGAAGCGGATGCACTCACAGGTCCAGCTATTTTTCCAAAGTTACATTATCTTAAAGTTTTGAGTCTAGAATTGGGATGGGGGTGCTTACAGGTGATTTACTAAAATAACGAAGAGAATTTGAGAGGTAGAGGGAGATATTTTGCAGCATATATGAAAGGGTCTTGTGTCTACCCTACTTGGAATTGCAATATGAACTATGCCAGTGCTATATAAAACAGGATTCATTCACATTTGGAATGATGCATACTTTATTGCATAGCTGGGGACAGTTGAATTTTCTGTCATATTGTCACACTTGTAGTTCAAAGTATGAGAACTCACAACTTAACTCATTTTGCCTCTCCTCTTCCTGATAAGTAGAGGCAGCCCCTTCACCCTGTGGAAGAATTATTTGTTTATTCAATTAACAAATTTTTAGCCATGGGGCATCATTCAATCTTACATCCAACTAAGGCCATTTGTTCATGAACATCTGCTTTAATTTGGATTTTGTCTACCATGGACCCTGAGACAAGGACTTGGGTGCACGTAGCTTCTGGAGGGAGAAAATCCCTGGAAGCACAAATAGGAAGGTTAAAAAAAGTGAGAGAGGAAAAGAGAAAAAAATTGATAAAGTATGCATACTAGAGCAGGATAGTGTTGAAAGCGATGAGGTCTCAATACTCCTGGGAACCTCTGAGAAACTATTGGGAACATATTTAAAATATCCCCATCAGAGGGAAGGCTGGGGTATTTATGAGTATATACCCACGTATCTCAATTGTGCCTGCAAGCTTCCCATGGTGCAAGAGACAGGGCTCAGGTAGCGAGAACAAGACACACTGATTCCTAAGTTGGGATGTTTTCAGTGTGCCAGGGAGTGTCCACCATTAAATGTAGGTCAATGCAGGTGATCCAAGCAGATATGGGGCAGTGCATCTGTGACATCTACTAAAAAATCCTTACTTTCTCTACTTCGAGGCAGGGTCCATTTTGGGACCAACAAACTTCAGACTGAGGTAAGATCCAGGGCTGCCATATATGGCTATTTAGGATTAGCCAGTTGTGTACCATTTAACCCCAAAGACTGCCAAGTACATAGACTGTATTGTAATTATTATTGTCTGGAACTGGGCAATGAAAAATCTGTAACACATTCTCAGGAGTGTCAGTATCACTGGCATCCCTTGGAGCCATGTAATTCACAATCTGCAAAGTTGTACATGTTGTTTCTCTTATAAGAAAATCCTCTTATGAAGGGTAGGTATTATTTCTGGGAGAGTAAATAAATTATTATAAAGCATTAGACAGAGGACATTTCAAACTAAAAGAGATTTCAGTTAACATATTTGCATCGCTCAGCAAGCAGTAGTTACAGGTTCTTTCTTTTTTTAGACAGAGTCTTGCTCTATTGCAGAGTGGGGTGTAGTGGCATGAATTTCAGTAGTCACTGTAACCTCCACCTCCCTGCCTCAAGCAATCCTCCCATCCTCCCACTCCAGTCTCTCAAGTACCTGGGACTGCAGGCATGCACTACCATGCCTGGCTTTTTTTTTTTTTTTTGGTAGAGATGGAGTTTTGCCATATTGCCTAGGCTGATCTTGAACTCCTGGGCTCAAGCCATCTGTTTGCCTTGGCCTCCCAAAGTGCTAGGATTACCTCGCCTGGCCTAGTTACAGGTTTCACATGGCAATCAGACTCAAAAGATCCAATTGACTTTAAAACCTAACCCTGTATTTTTCTTAGCTTTTTAGACGGATACAGGACCACATGTACAGTATCTGTGCCTTACTAGGAGACCCAACTGCTACCCAAGTGCCCTCCTCACCTGCATAAGTCATGTCTAGCTACCTCACATACAAGGTACATGCGTGTCATCTTAACACAGAGAAGCTACAGCCTCAGTTTCCCCCCAGTCCTTTAGACCATACTAGTCCATTTTATGGCTCTTCCTTTCTTGGTGCAGTTCCGACAATTAGGGGTTTCATGGCAAACAAGGCAGGTATAACCATCCACATATATTTTAATCTCCATTTGATTACTGAATCATATATTAAGATAATCTTAATTTCCAATGAGACAGTATTATGAGAAGACAGACTCCAAACTTGTTTTAAAGGCAAGTGTTTGTTCAGCACATTGTGATTTTACTCACAATATTCTACATAAGTTTCGATGAAAAAGAATACAATGCTTATGAAACAATGGATCTCATCTCTAAGTTCCTGCTCAAAGTAACTGACAAATGCTGTAAACTTGAATGTAAACAAATACATAGTTAAAACTAAATTATTTTCTCATTACAAAGTAGTCTTATTGTTAGATGTAGAATACTTGAGAAAGAAGATAGGCACACAGTATATATTTTAGAAATGTATTTCTCAACTTAACTTTAAAACTTTATTGTAACATCTGTGTCAATTTTCTTGCCCATGTAATCTTTCTTTTACAGGACTATCACAGAAACTGAGAAGTAGAGGTTGAAAAGAAAGGTGACATAACAGATAATCTTCTGTTGCTATTAACCAATTGTTGAAACAGTTTATCAGCAAGACAGAGATGGCTTTCTCAAGGGTTAAATATCCATTATATGCTCACATAAACTATGAGCATTATGTAAGCACAGCATTCTCTAAGTACTGAGGGCAACTTACATATTACATGGAAAAAAACTTTATATAGTTAAAACGCTACAGAAAAACTACTCTGTTTCCAAGGGATTAGTCAATGGTATTCTCACGTTTTGGAAACTTTTATTTTTAATCATTCTTTCTTAAGCTCTACTAAAATAAAAATCTAAATTCTTTTTTTATCTTCCTGTTTTATTTCTGCAAGCGCCATATAGTTTCATTGCTCATCATAATGACTTTTAAAAAGAGAGATGATTTTCTGCTCTTGTGAAATGGCCAATTTATTGCCAACTGAGCCACAACAGAACTGATTTCTCATTGCTCTAGTTGGAATCAGTTTTGTCTCTGAGAGAGCCTTTTTTTTTTTTTTTTTTTTTAAAGGGTGTCATGACAGGCCAATGTCAGTGAACTCAGGGAGAGGCACCGGATCAGAGGCCCCGAAATTAGGAAAGAGATTGCTACATGGATTTCACATGCTCTCTTGCCAGAAAAGCATTCAAATTGACATTCTGGAACCCTTCTTTGTAGCAGAGAGCTATTCTTCTTTCACATGTTAAATTTCTGTTCTAAACCTCAGAAAGGTATGTATAGAAGCAATAGTTTCCTGAGGGAAAGAGTACCCTGACAATGTCGATAGCAGCACCTGTCCCCTAGCATAGGTTTCTAACAGTCTCGGATACCTATTGGACCTTCTTGGTGCACATCAGCTTTGTTATGGAGCTAAAGATGCAACTGTGTATGGCCTCCTTCACTTCCTCCTTCCTTCCTCCTTCTCCCTCTTCTTTCCTACATTCCAGCAATTGAGCCTGCATAATATATCTAGCACTGAGTATTTGGTGGTAAACTTGATAGACATTGCCTCTGTCTTCACACATTTTTATAATCTGGTGGTGGAGGCAGATATTAAACACATGAGCACACAAATGTAGAATTACAAATTGCAGTAAGTTCTGGGGAAAAAAAGTGATGTTATGGAGGAAAAGCTGGAGTGGGGTGATGTGAAGGAGAAGACAATCTCCCTTACAAAACGACATTAAGTCGAACTGTCAGGGAAGGATAAGGAGAAACATGGGAGTGGGGGTTGGCATGTGCAAATGTCTTGAGGCTGAAGGTGTAGACAACTGTGACTTTTTTTTTTTTTTGAGATGGGGTCTCACTCTGTCACCTAGGGTGGATTGCAGTGGTGTGATCTTGGCTCACGGCAGCCTCGACCTCCTGGGCTCAAGCAATCCTCCCACCTCAGACTCCTGAGTAGCTGGGGCTACAGGAGCATCCCATCCATCACGTGAGGCTAATGTTTGTATTTATTTGTAGAAATGGGCTTTTGCCAAGTTGCCCAGACTGGTCTTGAACTCTCAGGCTCAAGCAACCCTCCCAACTCAGCCTCCCAAAATGCTGGGATTATGGGCACAAGCTACTGCACCTGGCCTCGACTCATCTGAGTTAGCAAAAAGCCGAGTATTGCCAAAGCTTTGTCAGCCAGGAAATGTGACCGGCAAGCTATGAAGTTGAAGCAACAGTCAGGGGCCAGATCACTCAGGCTAAAAGCAAACATATGTCTACTGAGAAGTAAAGCATGTGAATGGGCCAAAACTAAACAATAGAGGCTGCGGGACTGCACCTGCATGAGACATTACTGTGCAGGTGGTAACATGTCCTTTTGTAATTATTTGGGGAATGGTGGCTGTCTTGCTGTGTCAGCAGCATTGAACCTGAGAAACGACAAAACAAAGGTATTCCTTTATCTATTACAAGAGATTCTTTGAACACTAAAAGGGGGTTCACCTGGGGACAGATCAAGAAGATTTATGTTCGACCTGTAGCATTAAGAAGATTTATGTTCAACCTGTGTTCATTTAGGATGCACAATGGTAGCTCAGAAGAATAGAGGGTTGTGCCCTTTGGAGTGGAGGCTTGCTGTTTGTTTGACAGAGAGTAATAAATAAAAGGACCACAGTGCCTTGTAGCTCTTTGGAAGGTTTGCAATGAGAAAGGTAAAAAATGGGAAACAGCCTGAAATTGGCATGTAATGATGAGGGAGCTGGTGAATGGAAATTTAAATCCCTATCACCCTTTTAAACTTTTCTGCGCTGGTGAATTATCTGGGGTCTTGTGGCTCTTAACAGAGCTTGGACTTATTGCTGCCTCCCTCTCTCTTTTCCTCTAGAAAGTCAGACTTAATGAAGCAAAATGGCATTGAAGCTGGAGGAGAGAGAGCTTTGATTATTGGTGTATTAAAGAATGTTGCTGTGATGTGACCAGTGGGTAGAAAAATGTAAAAACAGGGGGGAAAAAAAGAACGTTGTGTATGGCAGCTTTTCTGTGAGACTGAGAAATTTCACAAATGTTTCACAAACATTTCATTTTTGAAATCAAATACTTTAAATGCATTTCATCTCTTCTGAAGAAAAAGTATGTCTTCTATTGTAAATATGACATAACATAAAAATGACCATTTTAATCATTTTTAAGCATATTCAGCTTATTGGGTACATTTGCTGCTCAATGTACATGGGCAACGATCACTACTGTACATCTCAAGAATTTTTCCATCTCCTCCAACTGATACTCTATAATCTCCCCTTATCTGCAGTTTTGCTTTCTGTGGTTTCAGTTAGCTAGAGTGAACCAAACCACAGTCCAAAAATGTTAGGATATTTTGAGAGTGAGTGACCACATTCACCTAACTTTTATTATAGTATATTGTTATGATTATTCTACTTATTATTTTTTAGAGACTGGGTGTCCTGGTGCTCAGGCTGGAGGGCAGTGGTACAATCATAGTTAACTGCAGCCTGAAATTCCTGGGCTCAAGTGATTCTCCCGCCTCAGCCTCCTGAGGAGCAGGGACTATAGGTGCACACAACCATGCCTGGCTTATTAGTGTTTTTTTCGTAGAGACAAGGTGTTGCTTTGTTGCCCAGGCTGGCCTCAGACTCCTGACTCCTGACTTCAAACGGTCCTCCCATCTCAGCCTCCCAAGGTGCTAGGATTACAAATGTAAGCCCATGTGCCCATCCATATTTTATTATTCATTATTGATGTGTCCAATTTATAAATTAAGCTTCATGATCAGTATATATTTCTAGGAAAAAAATTAATATATGTAGGATTCAGTACTTTTAGTACCTTCTGAGGTTTCAGGCATCACCCATTGGGAATCTTGATATGTATGTCCCATGGATAAGGAGGAAATACTGTATCCATTGAACAATTCAATGAATGATTCAATACTGTATCCACTGAACTCTCCATTTTCCCCTCCCCTAAGATCCTGGCAGCCATCATGCTACTTCTAGCTCTATAAATTTTACTACTCTGGATACCTCACCTAAATGGAATCATACAAGGTTGGTCTTTTTGTGACTGGCTTATTTTGCTTAGCATAATGTCTTCAAGTTTCATCCACATTGTAGCATGTGCCAGAATTTTCTTCCTTTTTAAGGGCAAATAATATTCCACCACATGTATAAATCTACATTCCATATTTTGTGTATCCATTTATTTGTCTATTCATGTTTGGGTTGTAGAAAAAGTGTCTTTAAAACATGGAGCAGGGGGCCATGATCCTTTCCTTTTCTTAAATCATCTTACTTTTATTTTTTCCTTTCACTGTCCTTTCCTTCTTTCCTTTTATCCTTTCCTCTCCTCCCTCTCTCCTCCCTGGGTAAAAGGAGGATAAAATGTGACTAAGAAATGTCACCACTGGGAATTCAAGAACTAGGCCAGGCGCAGTCCAGGCACAGTGGCTCACACCTGTAATCCTAGCACTTCGAGAGGCCAAGGCAGGCAGATTACCTGATGTCAGGAGTTCAAGACCAGCCTGGCCAACATGGTGAAACACCATTTCTACTAAAACTACAAAAATTAGCTGGGTGTGGTAGCCCACACCTGTAATCCCAGCTACTAGGGAGGCTGAGGCAGGAGAATTGCTTGAACCTGGGAGGCAGAGGTTGCAGTGAGCCAAGATACGCATTTATGCTTTTTCTATGTCTTTTCATGGCTTGATAGCTCTTTTCTTTCCCCTCCCTCCCTCCCTCACCCTTTCTAAATGGAATCATACAAGGTTGGTCTTTCCCCTTTTCATGGCTTGATAGCTCTTTTCTTTCCCCTCCCTCCCTTCCTTCCCTCCTTTCTGTCTCTCTCTCTTTCTCTCTTCCCCAAGATGGAGTGCAGTGGTGCAATCATACCCCATTGCTGGAACTCTGAGGCTAAAGAGGTCCTCCTGCCTCAGTCTCTTGAGTAGCTGAGACTACAGGCATTTTTTTTAGCATTGAATATTGTTGCATTGTATGATGTACCCATTTATCTATCCATTCACTGTCTGAAGGACATCTTGGTTGCTTCCAATTTTGGCAGTTAACGATAAAAGCTGCTATAAACATGCTATAAACACGTGCAGGTTTTCGTGTGGACATAAGTTTTTAGCTCATTTGGGAAAATGCCGAGGAGCACAATTGCTGTGCTAAAACTATATCTAGCTTTGTTAAGAAACTGTCAAACTGTCTTCCAAAGTGGCAATGACTTCCTTTTGGGTTTTATTGTTTTCCTTTCAGAAATCAGGAGTTCAGGCTCCATTATAACACTTAAATCCCAGGGTAGCAGTGTAGACTAAGAGAGAAAGTAAATAGGGTCTCAGACCCCTACTTACACCAGGGCCTGGTGTAAGTGGTTACACTTTCTCCTGCTCATGCAGACTGTCCAGGTGAACTGAGAATGCGGATATGGAGTCAGAGAAGTTTTTTTATGACTGCTTCAGCCATTAAGTTCTTCTTCCTATTATTTTAGAGATGAGGTCTCACTTGGCCACCCAAGCTGCAGTGTAGTGGAATGATCATAGCTCACTGCAGCTTCAAACTCCTGGGCTCAAGCACCTCTCCTGCCTCAACCTCCCTGAGCTAGCTAGGACTAAAGGTGTGCTCCATTATGCCTGACCAGGTTATTATTTTTGAAGGCATAAACCCAAGGGGTTGTGTAGAGCAAAAGGATAGGAGAGGAATGGTGTCCCTGAAGGATTAGGTGATGGTTTTGGCATTAAGGATAAATAAGAAGTAGGACAAGTGCCAGGCTTCTTAATCTAGCAGACTGCAAGAACAGTAAAGCCATGATTAAGAGGCAAGTTGAAGCTGGGTGCGGAGGCTGAGGTGGGAGGATTAGTTGAGCCCAGGGGTTCCAAACCAGCCTGGACAACAGAGTGAGACCTTGTCTCTAAAAAAATAAAATCAAAAAATGAGGTGAGGGGATCTCTTGAGCCCAAGAGATCAAGGCTGCAATGAGCCATGATTGCACCACTGCACTGCCACCTGGGTGACAGAGCAAGACCCTACTGAAAACAAAAAAAAAAGAGTTGAGTCGGTAAGTTGTTTATATATTTAAAAAAGACTGTTACGATAGGTACAGGGCACTTAGCACTTGCTGATGGAATTAAATTAATTGATTTGGAGTATAATAAAGCTCTTATTTGGGCTTAGCCTGAAGACTGTGATTTGATGGTAGATATTTTTATTTAAATTTGTTTCTGATTAACAGGAAAATTATTAATCCCATTTAATGTTTTCTCATTATTTCCAGTATGGCAAAGGAAAAGCAGCTGCAGTTGCCCTTCACTATATTAATAGACAAAGGATGAGAAAGGTCACTTCTTGTTGTCATCTGTGTCGGGTACGTGTCACAAGGGTGATCTACACTTATCCATTGCCACTTCACTAGAGGGGAACAGCTACAGCAAAGGCACTGCTGTGTCATGATGCAATAGGCTGTGGACCTGATGGATGGTTAATGCACAAGGCATAAGGTTTTAGAATAATTTCCACACCTAAAAGAGTGGAGATCTTTGTCAGAGAATTTGAAAATTAAGTGAGCAACATTTCATCCTGATTTTTATATCTTGGAAACCTAGCCAGAGCTTCATCATGTGTCAAATGTTGAACAAAAGCCAACTGTGATAGTTAGTTCACTCTTAGTAAAGTCTAGGCAGGTGTATTTCAACTTGCTCACAGAGAAAGTTAGGAAGTTAAGCAGTATCATGTGAGTGGCTGTCAGCTCCACACAAGTCAGCAGCAAAAGATCTGTATGATGATAATAGTTGCAATTAATAGTAATTATTAGCCAGCCATGATGGTTCACACCTGTAATTCCAATATTTTGGGAGACTGAGGTGGGCAAATCACTTGAGGTCAGGAGTTTGAGAACACCCTGGCCAACACAGTGAAACCCTGTTTCTCCTACAAATACAAAAAATTAGCTAGGCGTGGTGCTACACACCTGTAGTCTTTATTACTTGGGATGCTGAGGCAGGAGAATCATTTGAATCTGGGAGGTGGATTTTGCAATGAGCTGAGATTGTACCAGTGCACTCCAGCCTGGGTGACAGAGCGAGACTCTGACTTAAAAAAAAAAAAAAAAAGTATTCATTAAAAATGATTGGTAATGCAAAAGTCCCCAGAAATGTCAGGGTTTAGGGTTTGATATGGTCTGGATGTTTGTCCCCTCCCAATCTTATATTGAAATGTGATCCCCAGAGTTAGAGGTGGAAACTGATGGGAGGTGTCTGGGTCATGGGACTGGATCCCTCTTGAATGCCCTGGCCCCCTCTCCACAGTAAAAAGTTCACGTAAGAGCTGGTCGTTTAAAAGATCCTGGCAGCCCTCTTGCTACCTCTCTCACCATGTGATGTGCCTGCCCCCACTCCACCTTCTGCCATGAATAAAAGCTTCCTGAGCTTGGCTTCAATAGAAGCCAAGCAGACACTGGTGCCATACTTGTATAGCCTGCAGAACTGTGAGCCAAATAAACCGCTTTGCTTTGTACATTACTCAGCCTAAGGTATTCCTTTATAACAGTGCAAAACAGACTTACATAAGATTTTATTACATATGGCCATATTGCTCACCAGAAGTTGCTCTGATTCTTCCTCTAGAAAAAAATCCTTACCTATTTAAAATGTTAAAAAAATGTTTTGTTGTTTTAATTTTCATTTTGGGGTTATTAATGAGTTGAAAATATTTTTTAACATGTTCATTATATATTTGTATTTCTACTTTTGTGATCTTTACCCATTTTTTTCTATTGATATTAGTGTTCTTCTATTGAGTTATGGGAAGTATTTATACTTAAATTTGATGTGATCATATACCTTGCACATATTTTTCTCTGAAAATTTATTTTTCTTTTAATTTTTAATAGTAAAGCTATTAACTGAACAGGTGTATATATATATATATATTTTCTTTTTCTTTTTTGGACATAGAAGATATTTCTTTATCTCAGGAATACAAAAATGTTTACCTTGGTCAGGCATGGTGGCTCACGCCTGTAATCCGAGCACTTTGGGAGGTCGAGGTGGGCGGATGGCTTGAGGCTAGGAGTTCCAGCCAAGCCTGGCCAACGTGGTGAAATTCCATCTCTACTAAAAATACAAAAATTAGCTGGGCACGGTGGCGGGAACCTGTAATCCCATCTACTTGGGAGGCTGAGGCAGGAGAATCACTTGAGCCCGGGAGGCAGAGGTTGCAGTGAGCCAAGATTGCACCACTGCACTCCAGCCTGGGTGAGAGAGACTCTGTGTCAAAAAAAAAAGGAAAATGTAAAATGTTTTTTTTTGTTCTATTATTATTAATTTAAAATTTTATTTTTATTTTTTCAGACAGGGTCTTGCTTTGTCACCCAGGCTAGAATGCAGTGTCATGAACACAGCTCACTGCAGCCTTGACCTTCTAGGCTAAAGTGATGGTCCTGCTTCAGCCTCCTGAGTAGCTGGGACCAGGCATGTGCCACCATGCATAACTAATTTTTTTATTTTTTGTAGGAACATGGTCTCCCCATGTTGCCCAGGCTAGTCTTGAACTCCTGGGCTTAAGTGATCCTCCCACCTCAGCCTTACATAGTTTTGGGATTCAGAACGATTTTAATAGTTTAATTATATAAATAAAAAAGATTCAGAACTGCTTTTGGAGGCAAAGCGTAAGATGAAGCTCAAACATTATTTTTTTTAATATGGCTAGCTGACTGTCCCAAAAGCATTTATTGAAAGAGTCATCTTTTTCTCTCTTTGTAATTTGAAATGCAAACATAAAGCCACATAACAAGTACTGTGTTGATTCAATCACTTAAAGGAAAACTGACTTTTCAAACAGATCTTTTAAAATTTTCATTTGACTTTCTTTCCATTCTATATATTTACTACGTGTTGCAGATGGATTGAAATACTTTCAGGAATATTTTTATCGAAAATGATTCTAACTGTTGTCTCAGTCCATTTGTGCTGCTGTAACGACATACCACCAACTCGTTGATTTGTAAGGAACAGAAATGTATTGTTCCAAATTGTGGAGGCTAAGATGTCCAAGGTCAAGGTACTGGCAGATTCAGTGTCTGGGGAGGGCCTAGTTCCCGCTTCCAAGATGGCACTTTGAACAGTGCCCTCACATGGAAAAAGGTGAAAGGGAAAAAAGGCTGAATGAATATTTTGTGAAGCTTCTTTTTTTATTCTGAAACAGAGATTTTGCTCTTGTTGCCCAGTCTGGAGTGCAATGGCACGATCTCAGCTCACTGCAACCTCTGCCTCCTGGGTTCAAGCGATTCTCCTGCCTCAGCCCCCCGAGTAGCTGGGATTACAGGCATGAGCCACCATGCCCAGCTAATTTTTGTATTTTTAGTAGAGACATGGTTTCACCATGTCAGCCAGGCTGGTCTCGATCTCCTGACCTTGTGATCTGCCTGCCTCGGCCTCCCAAAGTGCTGGGATTACAGGTGTGAGCCACCGCGCCCGGCTGTGAAGCTTCTTTTATGAAGACTTTAATCATATTCACAAGGGAGGAGACCTCATGACCTAATTGTCCGCTAAAGGCCACACCTTGGAGATTAAGTTTCAACATATGAATTTTGGGGAACACATTCAGATCTTAACAAGTATTATCATATTTTTCAACAAAAATCATTAATACAGGGCAGGGTGCAGTGGGTCACACTTGTAATTCTAGGCTGAGGTGGGTGGATCACCTGAGCTCAGGAGTTCAAGACAAGCGTGGACAACATGGTGAAACCTCATCTCTACTAAAAATACAAAAATAAGCTGGGCATGGCAGGCTTCTGTAGTCCCAAGGACTTGTGGAGCTGAGGCAGGAAGATTGCTTGAACCCAGAGATTGAGGCTGCAGTGAGCTGAGATGGCACCACTGCATTCCAGCCTGGGCAACAGAACAAGACCCTGTCCAAAAACGAAAAACAAACAACAGGAACGAAAACAATATCAGTAACAGGGCTTGGAACTTAAGCCTAGTCGTGGTTGAAGATTATATCCTTGGTTTTTTGTTGTTGTTGTTGTTTTCTGAGCTAGGCCTAATTCTTTTTTGAGCTATATCTTTGATTTCTTTCTAATTTTTATAAATACTGTTAAGGTTTTAGAGCTCGTTTGAAAGAAAACTTGACTTACAGTGATAGTTTAAGTGAGAAAAACCGTATTATTATAACACACATGTATAATGCAAATCAGTGCTTACCACATTGCCTGTATCTTTTAAAATGAAAGATTTGAGAACATATGCTGCCTGCAATGTGGTGATAATGATGATGCATTGAAATATTCCACTTAAAAAGCATGCACAAGTAGCAATGATTCTTTCTGTTAGCATTTCATGAAAAGGAGGCCCTAGGACATGTTTGTGATATCTGTACTTTCCAAAGGGCTTCCAGTGGTCTCATATAATACCTGGTAAAGCCTTTACCTTGCATAAAAGGAGAGAATATGTACTTCTCCTTGATTTTAAAAGGCACCTGATAAATTACATTTCCCTGCAGGTTACCAGAAAATGACATCAACACAATTTTTTCTTACAAAGTTGAAGACAAACATTGCATTGAAGAGGAAAATAGTTTTTTTCTTGATTTGACTTCAAAGGATGTATTAAATCAAAATTAATGTTGTAAGTCTGGTTAAATTTTCTCTTAGGGAAAGAATTACATTGAAAACCTCCAGGAACATTAGTAGCTAGAAATAAGATTTATTTTCACTTGGGAAGTTATAGCAGTATGTATCACAAAGTACTTATGCATCTTGATAACTTAGCAGTCTCTCATTCATAATATTCAGAATATCTAACTTAAATAGGGAAATACAGAATAAACTCAGTATTTTCTATATGCCAATTACTGGACTAAAAATTTCTGTGCATGTATTATTAATCCTCATCATCATGTAATATAGTAATGTTTTAATCAATTTTATTGAGCTATAGTTTGCATATACATTTTTTTGTTTTTGAGATGGTGTCTCGCTCTGTCACCCAGTCTGCAGTGCAGTGATGCAATATCAGCTCACTGCAACCTCCGCCTCCTGGGTTCAAGTGAGTCTTCTGCCTCAGCCTTCTGTATTTGGGACTACAGGTGTGCATTACCACACATGGCTAATTTTTTGTGTTTTTAGTAGAGACAGGGTTTCACCATTTTGGCCAGGCTGGTCTCGAACTTCTGATCTCAGGTGATCCATCCACCTCGGCCTTCCAAAGTGTTGGGATTACAGGCATGAGCCACCTTATAGTTTACATATACTAAGTATAACCATTCTAATTGTGCAAGTCAATGCATTTTAGTAATGTATATACCCATGCAACTACTATCACAATAATAATAGAGAATATCTTCATAATTGAAAATATTCTTTTGTGTCCACTTTGTAGTCAATCCTTTGCCTCTACCTTCACCCCCTGAAAACTACTGATTTACTTTCTGTCACTATAATTTTGTCTTTTCTGCAATTTCACGTAAGTGGAATTGTAATATAAGTAGTCTCTTTTTTTTTACATAGCATAATGCTTTCAGATTAATCCATGTTGTTTCATGTATCAGTAATTCATATCCTTTCATTGTTGAGTGATGTTCCATTGTAAGGATGTATCATAATACGTTTGTACATATACTCACCAGCTGATAGATATTCACATTTTCATTTTTTTACTATTATGGATAAAGCTGCTTTGAAATATAATGTAAAAGTATTTGTATAAACGTTTAGTTCTCTTGGGTAAATACCTAAGTGGGGCATTGGATTTTATAATGATTGTACCATATTAAATTCCAAACAGCAATGTATGAGATTTCCAGTTGCTCCTCATCTTTGTTAACACTTGGTCTTTTCAATTTTAGCCACTCTAAAGAGTGTGTATTCATAATTCATTGTGGTGTTCACCAGCATTTCCCTGATGTGGTAGCCAGTTTCCAAGATGGCACCCAGTGATCCTCATCTTCTGGTATTTATGCTTTTGTGTAGTATAGCCCCATAATAAATGTGGATGACCTGTGTAACCGATAGACAACTGCTGGAATAACAACTGAGTAACTTATGAGGACAGGTCATAAAAGACTTTGTAGTTTCTGTCTTGTTGTCTTTCAGACCACTTACTCTAGGAAAAACCAGCTATTATATCATGAAAACACTCAAGCAGCACTATGGAGAGATCTATGCCATGAGGAATTAAGGCCACTTGCCAATAGCTAGCACTAATTTGCCAGTTATGGGAGTGAGCCATCTTGGAATTGGATCCTCCAGTCCCAATCAAGTCTTATGATATAGTCCTGGCCACCATCTTGACTGTAGTGTCATGAAAATTTTTGAGTCTGAACCACCCAGCTAAATGACTTCTTGATTCTTGACATATGAAAACTGCGTGAGGTAATACGTTTATTGTTGCTTTAGTCTGTTAAATTTTGAGGGGAACTTGTTATGCAGAAATAGACAAATAATATAGATTTTAGTACTTGGAGATGGCTACTACTGTAATTCCTAAACTGTGGGAGTGCCATTGGCACCAGGCAGTAGGTGAAAGGTAAGAAGACTGAGGGGAATGTCAGTGAAACCTTATTGATAGAACTTTGAGGGCCTTTGAGGAGGCTGCTGGTAGGGTGTACAGGAATGTGAAGTAGGCAGGATTCTAAGGTGGCCCTCAAGAGTCCTGGCCTCGAATGTGTTTTGCATAATCAACCCACTGAATGTCAGCAGGACCTGTGAGTATGATAGTACATTACCAGCAGAATTATGTTATAGTATATAGCAAAAGGGATTTTGCAGATATAATTAAGGTGTCTAATTAGTTGACTTTGAGTTAATAAAAATGGAAATTATACTGGGTAGGCCTGACCAAAACACATGAGCCTTTTAAAGACAGAAACAGCAGCAACAGAGATTCTTCTGCTCGTCTTGACAAAGTGAACTAGCATGTTTTCAGAGGGCCTACAGGCAGCATAGGCAAAGGTATTCTGGGTAGAGAGAACAACATGGGCAAAATGAGGAGGCTCGAAAGTGTATAGTCTGTCTAGTGGGAAGAGTGACTAGCATGTAGTCCGGCTAGTGGGAAGAGTGACAGGAGACACCAGCTGAGAGGTATAGGCCATGCTAGGGAGATGGACTGTCTCTACTGGCAGCAGAGGGGAGCCATAAGCAGGGAAATGACATTACCATCATCTTTAGAGAGTACTTTCTATGAGCCAGGAACTAGCCTAAGAACTTGAGTGCATTATCTTGTCTAATCTATTAATATAACAGTACCGCATGAAAAAGTTACTATCATTATTAGCACTTTACTGAGGAGAAAACTCAATCTTGGGAAACTTATGCCCAAACCCAGCAGGTGATAGCTCAGAATTTGAATTTCATCCAACACCCAAAGCTATTCTGCAAATAATTTCTAGATCATTTTACCTAGAAGAGAGAATAATTATAAGAATAGTTCTAGCATTGTTATAGAATCGGGATTGAACAAAGGCCAGGCAAGGAGCCTGCTCAGGCTATTATAAGGGTTTTGAGGAAAGATGATGAGGGTAGTTAAGTATATTTTCAGTGCTTGCTCTGCTATGTTCTCTGTAGCCAATATTAGGTCTGTTACTTGTTGGAGCCTTCAGGAGCCTCTGTAAAATGAGGACAGTAGTGGTGCTGACATCACAGGGTTGGTGAAAGGATTAAATGAAAAAAATGTCTGTCAATCACTTGGTACCACGTCTGCGATGTAGCTGGCCCTTAATATACACAGAAGTTTACAAGGTATTTGTTTAATAAATATAAAGAGGTTCACTCCAAGAAATTTTATTAAGTACTTAATAACGTGTGCTTTGAAGTGTACACATGGGTACAATCAGCGAACAACACGAGCAGGTAAGCAAGTGAACAAACAATTTTAAGTGCAATAACTGCGTGTAAGGAAAAATGGAAGATGCTAATTCTTAGCTTCGGTAAGGAAATTTTTGAAGTATTTTTCTATATCTTTACGTAATAACCTTCTGATAAGTTAATTTAATATAAATCCAGATAAAATTAGTTTACAAAACTAAGAGACATAAACCAAAATGAAACACGCGATTAGGATTCCGAATCTCACCTCCCGAGGTTAGTCCTGCCCCTCACAACTCCTCCTCCGCCATAACCACGCCTCTTTTGGGTTTACAGGGCAGTATCACCTCGGCCTCATTCTAGGGCTGTCCTCTCCTGGATCTCAGCCGAGGATCATTTGCTCGCGAGAGTTCCTCCGACTACCTGCTCACAAGGCTGCTGCAGGAAACTAAGGTAAGAAGATTGCCGAGACTTAGCTCGACCACACTCCCTGAGGCCCCGCCCCTCCTCTTTGGCCCTCCTCTGGGCACCCCGCCCCAGTGTTGCACGTGCAGTTGTTGTGGTTTACGTCACGTGTTCCCGGAAGTGCAAGACAGGCCCGCCTCAAAGATGGCGACGCCCAGCGCACGAGGACGTGGTCCGTCTTAGATCTGACTTGGATGGTAGCCTTGACGAGGTCTGCGGTACCATGGACCGGCCAGGATTCATGGCGTCGCTGGTGGTGAGTGCGGGGCGGTGGGGTGGGTTGCTCAGAGTGCCGGCATCCGGCACTGGAGCCCTTGCGGGGTGCTCCGCTCTGTCTTCCGGTTTTGCCCTTTGGACTGTCCTCGGGTTACTGGCAGCCAGGTCTGAGAGGTAGCGCGGGGCTCCCAGGCCACCGGCGGGCCAGGTGTCAAGGCGACGTCTGTATTGCCAGGTCGTAAGAGACAGGCTGGGGAACGAGGGGGTATTTGACTCGTTGTCTTTTGCATACTCATTTACTTAAAAGAAAAAAGAGCTAACATTATGACTGTTAACTACTTTAAAATAGTATAACCACTGTAGAGATGTTGGGAGTTAATGAATGTATGTAACACAACAAAAAAACCTTACTCAAATCGCTCACGGCCTTTCTATTCAATACTACGTTTGTCATTTTGCTGCATCTCTTTTTCAGTCTTAGAAAATGACATGTCCATCTGTTCATTCAAAACATAATCTGCTTTTTCTGCTCCAAGCCTAGGCTTTGAAGATATATGGATGAGCGCATGTAGCCCATCAATAACGCTGTGGAGTCAGTCGACAGGCTTATTATTTAATTCCATAGCAGAGAACTACAAGAATCAACATTAAAAAAAAGAAAAAGTCTTTTACCAAATATTTTGGAGCCTCCGGTAGGGGTTACTAGATATAGCAGTTAACAAGACACAGATTGGCTGTCTACGTTTTCATTGTGTAGGATGGGCAGAGACAGAGAATAAATAATTTTTAAAATTATTTTCATGGGGTAAATGGAGGCCCGCGGTGATGTATTTACTTAGTTACCCAATTTTGGTGTTGCAGGTGTTGAGAATAACCTGGTGAACAAGATAGAGCTGCTCCTAAGGGTCAGGTGTTGGAGACAAAATAGTAAAATAACTGTTGGGATAGATAACAGGTGGGCTAGGTTCAGGGTGTTATGGGAACATATGGAAGAAAGGGATGTCTTAGCCAGACTTGTAGGATGATGGCTTTAAATCTAGATTTGTTGAAACTTGTATAAGCTACCTCTTAGAAATGTAAAGAAATAATGTTACCACTTTCAAGGAGCTTTCCTGTCTAGCTGGTAAGACAGCAGTAGTAGTTTGTCAACTAACGTTCCCGTGCCAGAAACTGGGGTAAGCTCTGAACTTACATTATCCCATTTGATTTTCAAAGCAATTGAAGCCTTATTCTAGTTTTCCAAATGAGGGAACAGGGATACCAAGAGGTTAGAGAACTAGTTCAAAGTCACACAAGTGAGATCCATTTCATGTGTGTAAGTTTTGGAGCTCATGTTCCAACCCAGGTGATATCACCTGGGAGTCCATGCCCTTACCTGGTTCTTGATACTCTCTCTGAAGTCAGCAAAGGTTGCAGTTGCTAAAAACCAGGTGAGTGCTGCAGTTAACAAATATATAGTTAATTAAAGTATGATATGATACACATGCAGTATACTTTGTTCCCAATGTATTTATAGAGGGTACAATTAGGATCAGTAGGTGGAAGTTTCAAGAAACTAGATTTCATTCCAGGTGAAGGAAAAACATTTTATTTGTTCAGCACACAGTTCATCTGCCATGGATTCTGCCCACTGGGTACTGTGGTAGGATTTGTAGATACAGTGGCATATAAGCAAAACCCCATCTCGATTAGGGAAGAAAGGCCAACAGAGAGTTGCAGTGAATGATAAGTGCTGTGAAAGAAACAAACTGAAGATATGACAGAGTAGGGAAATATCAGTGAACCTCTTAGCTGGAGTGACCAAGGCAACCATGAAGAGGTGACATTTCAGCTAAGATCAAAAGATGGGAAGGGGCTTGAATTTTTGATGATCAGAGTGGGAGGTTCAGCCATGGGGAATAGCTCACGTGGAAAGAGCTTAGAGTATTCAAATGGTGTGGCCTAATAGATAAAGATAGCATGTCAGGGGATGGTATTGGAGGGGTAGGCAAAGCCAGCTGAGGTGGAGCTTTGTGGGCTAGGGAAAAGAATTTGGATTTCATTTGAAGTGTAATGGAAGCCATTGAAATGTTTTATTATCAAAGTAGTACAGAAATGGAGTGGCTACTTTTTAACATTTTGGAGTGCCTTTGAGACAGGGTGAGTACTCCTGAGGGAGTTTGGTTTTGCTTTCTACTATGTTACCAGTAGTACCTGGCACTATGTACGCACTCAGTACTACTTTGAATGAATGAAAAGCCTAGATGATTGCTAAAGTCTTGAAACTTAGATTTGAATAATTAAATGAGATAAGATTAAACATGCAGAACAGAGCCTGGCAAGTAGCAGAGATTGAAATGTTCCCTTCCTAAAGCTTCATGAAGAGGACTGAATAAGGGGAGAGACTCTGAGATGTTGGTTTTCATTTGGAGCACAGAGCGGGCTATCTAGAAACAAGCCTCAAAGAGTACATTGATCAATGTATACTTTTAGGAAAGCAGCTGGAACTAAGTCTGAGCAACCTGAAGATATTTATATTAATAACATTTAACTTAGTGAAGGCAGTATGAAACTACTAAAACATGGGACAAAAGGGGAAGAATTAGGCAAGCAATGGGAAACCCATTTCTTGGACTAGCCTGGAGCCATTAAAAATATTGCTTGTGAAGAGAATGTATTGTAACTACATGGAAAATGCTTATGAGATCAAATTAAGAGAAAACAACATTGAATGTATGTATATTTGCTTGTGTCTAATTCAAGCTGTGTTAAAACCTAAAAAAGCCAGATTGAAATATCCCAAAATAACACTAAGTATTTTTGGTGGTAGGATTACATTGTGTTAGTCTTTTCTCACACTGCTAAAAAAGACATACCCAAGACTGGCTAATTTATAAAGAAAAAAGTCTTAATTCACTCAGAGTTCCACATGGCTGGGGAGGCCTCACAATTGTGTGGAAGGCAAGTGAGGAACAAAGTCACCTCTTACATGGTGGCAGACAAGAGAGCATGTGCAGGGGAACTCCCCTTTATAAGACCATCAGATCTTGTGAGAGTTATTCACTATCACCAGAACAGTATGGGAAAGACCCGTCCCCATGATTCAATTACCTTCCATCAGGTCCCTCCCACAACACATGGGAATTATGAGAGTGGCAATTCAAGATGAGATTTGGGTGGAGACACAGAGCCTAACCATATCATTCTGCCCTGGCCCCTCCCAAATCTCATGTCCTCACATTTCAACACCAATCATGCCTTCTCAGAGTCCCCTAAAGTCTTAACTCGTTCTAGCATTAACTCAGAAGTCCTCAGTCCAGAGCCTCATCTGAGACAAGGCAAGTCCCTTCTGCCTATGAGCCTGTAAAATCAAAAGCAAGTTAGTTACTTCCTAGATACAATGGGGTTAAAGGTATTAGGTAACTACACCTATTGCAAATGGGAGAAATTGACCAAAATGAAGGGGCTATAGGCCCGATGCAAGTCTGAATTCCAACAGGGCAGTCAAATCTTTTTATTTATTTTTTTAGGCAGTCAAATCTTAAAGCTACAAAATGATCTCCTTTGACTCCATGTCTCACATCCAGGTCACACTGATGCAAGAAGCGGGTTCCCATGGTCTTGGGCAGCTCTGCCCCTGTGGCTTTGCAGGGTACAACTCCCCTCCTGGCTGCTTTCATGGGCTGGCATTCAGTATCTGTCACTGTTCCAAGCATAGGGTGCAAGCTGTCAGTTGAACTAGCATTCTGAGGTCTAGAGGACAGTGATCTTTTTCTCACAGCTGTGTCAGGTGGTGCCCTGGTGGGGACTCTGTGTGGGGACCCCCCTATTGGGGCAGCCATATTTCCCTTCCACACTGCCCCAGCAGAGGTTCTCCAGGAGAGTTCTGCCCCTGCAGCACACCTCTGTCTGGACATCCTGGCCTAACCATATATCCTCTGAAATCTAGGCAGAGGTTCCCAAACCTCAGTTTTTGTCTTCTCCACACCCACAGAACCAAAACCATGTGGAAGCTGTGAAGGCCTGGGGCTTGCATCCTTTGAAGCCATGGCCTGAACTGTACCTTGGCCCCTTTAGCCATGGCTGGAGTGGCTGGGACACAGGGCACCAAGTCCTGAGACTTCACAGAGCAGGAGGGCCCTGTACCCATCCAGGAAACCATTTTTTCCCTCATAGGCCTGCAGGCCTGTGATGGGAGGGGCTTCCTTGAAGGTCTCTGACATGCCCTGAAGACATTTCCCCCATTGTCTGTCTTGTCAGTTAACATTTGGCTCCTGGTTACTTAGGTAAATTTCTGCAGCCTGCTTGAATTTGTCTCCAGAAAGTGGGGTTTTCTTTTCTACCACATTATCAGCCTGCAAATTTCCAAATTTTAATGCTCTGCCACCTCTAGGATGCTTTGCCACTTAGAAATTTCTTCTGTCAGATACCCTAAATCATCTCTTTCAAGTTCAGAGTTCCTCAGATCTCTAGGGGAGGGGCAAAATGCTGCCAGTCTCTTTACATAACAAGAATGACCTTTGTTCCAGTTCCCAGTAAGTTCCTCATATCCATGTGAGACCACCTCAGCCTGGGTTTTACTGTCCATTTCACTGTCAGAATTTTTGTCAAGGTCATTCAACAAATCTCTAGGAGGTTCCAAAGTTTCCCACATCTTCCTGTCTTCTGAGCCCTCCAAACTCTTCCACCGTCTGCTTGTTACCCAGTTCCAAAGTCACTCCCACATTTTCAGGTATCTTGACAGTAGCACCCTACTCTGGGTACCAGTTTACTCTATTAGTCTGTTCTCATGCTACTGATGAAGACATAACTGAGACTGGGTAATTTATAAAGGGAAGAAAATGGACTCACAGTTCCACATGGCTGGGGCTGCCTCACAATTATGGTGGAAGGCCAAGGAGGAGACTTACATGGCTGCCAATGAGAGCATGTGTATGGGAACTCCCCTTTAAAAGACCATCAGATCATTTGAGACTTACTAGCACCAGAACAGAATGGGAAACACCTGCCCCCATGATTCAGTTACCTCCCATCAGATCCCTTCCACAACATGTGGGAATTATGGGAGCTACAATTCAAGATGAGATTTGGGTGGGGATCCAGAGCCAAACCCTATCATATATGTTCTTTTCTTCTTCTGAGACAAGGTCTTGTTCTGTTGCCCAGGCTGGAGTGCAGTGGTACTGTCTCAGCTCGAGTCATCCTCTCACCTCAGTCAGCCTCCTGAGTAGCTGGGACTGGAGCCATGCACCGACCATGCTTGGCTAATTTTTTTTTTTTTTTTTTGGTAGAGACAGGGTCTTGCTGTGTTGCCAGGGCTGGTCTTGAACTACTGGCCTCAAACAATCCTCTTGACTTGGGTTCAAAGCGTTGGGATTACAGGCATGAGCCTCTGAGCCCAGCCCGCATTGTTCTTACCATTTTTCAAAAATTATTTTTGTAGAGATAGGTTTCACAGGCATGAGTCACCACACCTGGCTGACCCTAATTTTGTCAAAACCTTAAAAATGCTTTGGCTGTAAATATATAGGTGAAAAACTGCAAAGCTGGTGTTTAGTGCACTGTAATTAAAAATATTAGAAACATTAATACCTTAATTTTTTTGGACAAAACTTTATCAACAGTAGTTTGAACATTTGCTTGTGTTCTCATTATGTATTACAGAGGAAGCATCCTTTTATGCCTTGGCAAGTTGTCATACTGCTTTCTCAGTTTGGATCAACTTCTAACATTTTTTGTGCTTTCAATGTTGTGAGTTCCTTTAATGTGAAGACTTGCTGGCATAACTTACTCTGGGACATTTTTATCCTTTTCATCACAACTACTTTCCTCATTTATATTAAGTCTGCTCTCACTTACTTTCTCTGGTTACTTATCTAGATTAATGACAGCAATGTGATTATTTCCATGGCCAGCTGTTTCTTCTGTACCACCACTTATGTTTGATTTTCATTTAACTTTCGTGTTACCACTTTTCATTTCATTGCACTTTCATCTTTGTTCATCAGGTTTCTATTTTTGTAAAATGCCATGTGCATTTATTACTTGGAGTTAAGGAGGTAACACAGCTGTATGCTTTACTATCTGTGCGTGAACTGAGTAATAGTCAGTGACTTCTGTTAATTGCATTGTGATTTGTAGACTGAACAGGTGAGTAACTTTACCCAGTTACTCACAGTCAATATGCTGGGGTAACTGAAATTTGACCTGAATTGTTGGGAGATTCATGTTATTTAAGTAAACCATGGTAACTGGAAGTCATGTATGTAGATACCATGCAAAGTGAGGAGTGCTTATAGTTTTGGGTTTTTTTTCCTTCTGTTTTTAGGGAGGTGATTTTTGGCTGGTGGTGTCATTGGGGGAGCTTTTTCAAAATACTTGGGTGTCTTCTCACTGAGCCTACCCTTTTGTTGAGAACTACTGGCAGGCAGTAGGAGAGCCAAGGGGAACAATATGGGTTATGATGCCAGGAATTCTTGGGTGGAGTGAGGAAAGGTAATACGATTGAAGTATTGGGTATACTATTAAAGGAGCTTTTCTCTTTTGTTGTTTTGCCTCAAATCTTTTCTGGATAGTGGCCTCCTAGTTTTCACTGTGGAGTAAAGGGCAGTTGGTAATGGATAAGAAAATATTAACTCCAAATTTAGAAGAAATTGAGAAATATGCTCCTCTTTCTCAGGACTCGTGTGACTTGTTTCTTTTTCGCATTTGTGTCAGAGTGACCAAGTCTTCCCTTTTTGCTTGCTTTTGTGTTGAGCAAGAAATTATCTAATCACAAGTATATTCCAAATTTTGCTCAGCCAGTGGAGCATGCAAAGCACTGCTTAAAGACCACCAATCATGCAAGAACCACAATTGAGAACCATCACTGTGAGGTGTTTGTGTGTGTGTGTGTGTGCATCTGTAGTACACAGAGATGGGAGTACCTTTCTTTTCTCATTTTTCTTTGTTTAAGAAAGGTGTACGTGGAAAGTTTTAGTATTTGATAATTTAGCTGTAAATTACTTGATAATGTGCTTTTGTTACCACTTCCAAACCCTACTACTACATGTTGAAAGTTGCTTTAATTATTAAATTTTTTTATAATATAGACAAAATTCGAGTAACATTGATTCAATTCCAAATAAAGGAAAGATAAAAGTTACACCCACAATTGTCTCACCTCCCCAAATCAGGTGTCTTTTACATGCTTAACCAGATATAGTTGTTGGCCTTTGCTCTGTTATTTGGGGTTACATGCCTCAAAAATTTGATCCCCACCTTCATGGATTTCGAGTCTAGTAGGAGGCAGATGTTAAACTTAATTCTGTAATTCCAAGTGGCGATAAAACTTAACTGTTTACTGGGCAGTTTAAAAGTGCTTATGCAACTTTTTTTATAGCTGTGGTTATATAGGTACAATTTTACATTTTACTTAAAAAATTAAATATAAAAAATACAAGAATCGTAAAGCAATTTGAACACTAGTATTTCTCTTAAGTTTTTGAAGTTGATGCTGAATGTTCTGTTATGTGTCACATGATTTGCTTTCTGTTGAGTCAGTTCACTGAGGATTCTTGTCCAGAGAGCAGAATTTGAGAAGAACTTTTAATTCATTATTGCTGCTGAAAAACTTGAATTTACAGATTTTGATATATGAATTTGTCAATTGAGTTTAATACAGGAATGTAATCTTCAGTCTTTGGTAAAGTACTCTTTAGGCTTTTGCATGGTTTTTAGTATTTGCATGTCAGTATTGGTACCAGCAAACTTTGAAGGATGTTTATAGTAACATAATTCTAAATATAATAGCTCCTGTTCATTGAAAATTTATTAAGGGCCAGGCATTTTGCTAACCATATAACAGGTTCATCTAATTGCGGTTAGTTCTTTTAATGTTATTTAACTCTGAAAAACTCTATGACATATAGGTACTTTTTTCTCTGTTTCTTGTGTCAGGAAACACAGACTTAGATTACATCGTTTTCCTAAGAAGACTGACACGGTTTGGCTGTGTCCCACTCAAAATCTCATCTTGAATTGTAATCCCCATAATCCCCATGTGTCAAGGATGGGACCAAAAGGTGGACATAGTTGGATCATGGGGAGAGTTTCCTTCATGCTGTTCTTGTGATAGTGAGTCTCATGAGATCTTATGGTTTGATAAGTGTCTGGCATTTCCCCTGCTTGCACTCACTTTGTCTTCCTGGCCTGTGAAGAAGATGCCTGCTTCTCCTTTGCCTTCTGCCATGGTTGTAAGTTTCCTGAGGACTTCCCAGCAATTCGGGACTGTGAGTCAACTGAACCTCTTTTCTTTATACATAACCCAGTCTCGGGTATTTCTTCGTAGCCATGTGAGAACAGACTGAAGACCAAGTTGAGAATGAAGCCAGATCTGTTTGATGCCAAAGCTGTGTTCTTAGGCAATACTTAATTTGAAAAATTCCTGGGGAAATGGAAGAATAATTAAGTCAGATTCTAGAACCATTATTATTGTATCCTTGAGATTAGCCCCACTAAACAAAACTGAACGTCACAGTTCTTTCCATTAGGAAGTAATAATAAGCAGAGATTTCTGGAGAAGTCCCCCTGAATATTCCACAAAACGGTCAGGGTGGCTGGGGAATGCTGGGAACACTAGCAGCAGATAGCTAACCCTGGCTTTTGGTTGTCACAAATGCTGCGGCAGACCAGAACAGGGACCACTGAGCTGTGCTTGACTGCAAGATTTCTTCTGAACATTTCATCTTTTTGCCAAGTGTTATCTCATTCCACATTTCTGTTTTAGCAGCCCTGCTACATAAGATGCACTGGATTAGATATTTAGGAAGACAGAGGTGACTGATTTGGCTTCTACTCTGAAGGATCTTAATGTCTGACATGATGGTTAGTACCAAAAGTGAAATATAGGCATTATATGGTAGCATCAAGGACATAGCATTTAATTCTGACTAGAAGATTGGGGAAGGCTTTATGAGGAATGTGGCATTGGGTTGCAGCTTTAATAATGAAGAGGATTTTGGCAGGAGTGTATGTGCACACATGTGCATGTATGTATGTAATGGGGTGGAGGCGATGGTGGTCTGCTGGGTGCATTAGGCAGGAGACAAGGATAAGAAGGGCATTTTAGACTGAGGAAAACCTAAGCAGAAGCACGGGAATGAGAAGTTTCAGAACACGGCTGCATGCAGTGGCTCATGCGTGTAATCCCAACACTTTGGGAGGCCAAGGCACATGGATCACCTGAGGTCAGGAGTTTGAGACCAGCCTGGCCAACATAGTGAAACTCCATTTCTACTAAAAATATAAAAATTAGCTGAGCATGGTGGTGTGTGCCTGTAGACCCAGCTGCTCCGGAGGCTGAGGCAAGAAATTTGCTTGAACTTGGGAGGCAGAGGTTGCAGTGAGCCGAGATTGCGCCACTGCATTCCAGACTGGGTGACGAGCAAGACTCCGTCTCAAAAAAGAAATTGTCTCAGGACATGTTTGAGACATTTAAGTAGTCAGCTTGGTTGAATCTCCAAGGTCTATAGAGGGTGCAACATGAAGCAGCAGAGGAGGTAGCTTAGGGTTCTTAGTTACCATTTGCTGAGTGGCTTCTATATATCAAATACAACCAGGAAATTACAGATTTGTTTTTTCCAGGGAAAGCATTAATTTTGAATGGCTTAACTTTCATATATTTGTAATATTTATTATAAAACTTGAGCAAATGAAAAATTAACAAGATAGTAATAATATTTTTCATCCTGAGTCTTTTTCCACAGAGGCATTAACTTCTAGCAATTTACTATTTAGGCTTCCAGACTTTGAATTATGTACATACAAATAGTTACACATTTTAAAAGATGGAATTATATAGCATATATTGTTTTACAGCTAATTTGATTAAGAGTATAATGTATGTTTTTGTGCCAATAAGTATGGGTTGACCTCACTTTTTAAAAATTTAATTAGAGACAGAATCTTGCTCTGTTGCCCAAGCTAGAGTGCAGTGCATTGGGGTGATCGTAGCTTACTGCAACCTCAAACTCCTGGGCTCAAGTGAGCCTACTACCTCAGCCTCCTAGCAGCTGGGACCACAGACATGAGTCACTGTACCCAGCCTACCTTGTTGTTGTTGTTCTTCCCCCGACGCCCACGACGGATTCTTGTTCGGTCACCCAGGCTGAAGTGCAGCGGCATGATCTCGGCTCACTGCAACCTCCGGCTCCCAGGTTCAAGCAATTCTCCTGCCTCAGCCTCCCAAGTTGCTGGGATTACAGGCGCCCACCACCACACCTGGCTAATTTTTGTATTTTTGGTAGAGACAGAGTTTCACCATGTTGGTTAAGCTGGTCTCAAACTCCTGACCTTGTGATCCACCTGCCTCTGCCTCCCAAAGTGCTGGGATTACAGGTGTGAGCCACCGTGCCCGACCTACCTGTTGTTTTAAAGGCTATGTAGCAATTTATTATTTGGGTATAACTTAATTTACTTAAGACCCCAGTGGAGGAATTTTTAGGTCGTTTTCAATTTTTTCCTATTACAGAAATGCCGTAGTAGACATTCTTGTATATTTGTGCACTTATTTTTGTGGAAGAAATGCTTAGAAATAAAATAACTGGATCAAAGTGTTTGTTAATTTAAAATGTTCATTTTGCCAGATTGCCCTCCAGTAGATTATGGTAATGTTTTTTCAATAGTGCCCATACCCATTCTTCATATTCTTAATTTTTTCCAATTTAATTGGGAAAATATTTTGTTTTTATTTGATGACTAATGATGAGGAAGCATATTTTCATATTTATGTCATTTATATTTTTCTTTTGTGAATTGCCTAGTCCTGTCTTTTGCTATTTTTGAGAAAAATTAAAGGTACCTTTTTAAGATTGATTTGTAATGCCTTCTAAAATAGAAATAGTAACCCTTTATTTTATTATTAGAGCCATTGAGTGCCTCCTATTAATATGTGCTGGTGCTGGGAACATATTAGTAAACAAAACAGATACAGATCTTATGGTTTAATTGGACAGGTCCTGAACAAATGGTCAGAGGCAAAACTATGTAATTAAAATTGTGTCTGGTGCTTGGAACAAGAAACTCTAAACCTGAACTAGAGATCAGAGGGCACCTGTACAAAGTCCTTGAAATGTGGAGGATTGGATGATTTAGAGGAAAAGATCCAGGTGGCAAGAAAGGACTGAGCAAAGGGCACTTGGTGCAAGTTTTGGGAGGTGGAGGGGCTCCAGAGCTTCCAGGATCTTACAGGCGGAGCTAGGGTTTTCTTTTTCATCCTCGTTGTTGGAAAGTTTGAAAGATTTATAGGCTGGAGAGTGGCAAGATGAAATTTGCATTTTTATGAGAATGATTAATACAGAGAGGCAGCGAGCACTGCAGGGAGAGTGAATGAGAAGTAGGGAAGGGGACAAGTATGTCAGAAAGCAGAGGTGGCAGCTCTGCAGTGAGGAAGATGGTGGTTCACCTCATGGGTGGCCACTTCCTTGTGGAAGAAAATGAGCATGTCAGGGGAATGTTTCCCCTGAGAAGCCACGTTAATGTTATTGTAACCGGGTTTTTTTCTTGGGTGCTGATGAGGCACAGCTCCCCCGAGAGAATGCTGTGGGTTCTTGATCTCCAGTCTCTTAAAGAATAAGCGATGGGACCGCTGCAGTTGTGCCATATGCTCGTGAAAGTAAATATCGGACCCAAGAAGTGTCCCAGAAAGGTGATTTTATTTAGGTAGAAAAAAGAGAAGAGAGACTTCCATGAAGAGTGTGGAAGGGGATTCCAGAGGGGAAAATCCGAGAGGGGAAAGGGAGCTCCCACCATGTGGGAGGGGATTCCAGAGAGCTGGAAATCTGGTGCCAGTGAAGGAGCAGAGGAATTTATCCTGGGAGAAATTCCCACCTTTCCAAGTTCCTCTGGCCAATGAAAGGAGTTCCTTTAAACTTCCGCTGGAGTGATTGACTCTTAGTTTCTTCCTGCGCTGGTGAAATTCAAACATAAACCCTTAAATCTCCCAGACGGAGAGAGATGGGAGCGGGGCATGGCACTGGGAAATTCTTGCTCTTAAAACTACGCCCCCTCATGGACCGAAAAGAGAGCACCTTCCCTCATTATGGCTGGTTCTTAGCTGTCGTTTAGGCCAGTGGCCTGTGTTGATTTTGCTTAGTTACATTACACAGATGGTTTCGTTTTGTCCTAGAGGGGAGCAGTGATGCTTTTTTTGTGGTGGTGTGCCCTCCTCCTTTTGAGAAAAAAAGTTTTATGGCATGTAATTCTGACCTTTCACTTCTCCGTGTAATTGCAGAGCAATAATTAGGCGCTTCCTCTCTACAGCCTGGAATGTCATACATTTTTTAACTTAAGGTAGAGACATGTATTTTATCTATATGATTCTGAGATCTCAATACATTGTGATGCTCTAGTAAGGTTTGCTGGTTATCTGGGTTATGTTCTATTTCTTTGAATTTTTTCCCTAGTTGTTAGAATTTTTCAGTATAAGCTACCATAAATTATGAATCTAATCACTTGCCTGATAACCTTCTGATAAATGATTATAACAAAATAAAATTTTCAGGCTGAGCAATGAAAGTTTGTTAGAGTTTTTTATAATTAGGTTGTTATTGGCTTACATATTTTGTACATCATTACATACAAAACAATACTGATTATAGACTTTCCTTAAAATTTTCATCTAAATCTGAAATACGTGGTTGTGTGGCTAATATAGATATTCTTATTCTTCAGTTTGTCTGTTAGTTCATTTTTTTTTTTTGTCTCATGAATTTAAACGACATTTGAGTTATATAGAAGTTTGAAATCCATAGAAGTGGTTAGTAATCCTTGAGACAAGTAGATTGAATCTGGTCATTTAGTTTCCTTGGACGATAAGAATTCTGATGAAAGAAGGGTTAGAGAATCAATATATGTAAAGCAGCCAACTAAATTAAAAGAGTAATTAATTTATTGATTAAAATTTAGCAGTAGATAGCACTTCTCTGAATCCTAAGATTAAAGAGAAAATTAGGTGAAGCGCAGCATGTTTTAAAATAATCTAGTGACATGAAACATTCTCACCAGGATTTTATTCGCTCTGTATTTTGAGAAAATGAGGAGGGAGGCAAAATATTTGCTTACCAAATTATTATTAGAGATGAGGTCTCCCTGTGTTGCCCAGGCAGGAGCATGGTGGCTATTCAAGGGCACAATGATACCTCACTATAATCTCAGACTCTTGACTCAGCCTCCCAGGTAGCGGGAATTACAAGTACCTACCACCATGCCTGTCTCTACTTACTGAATTTTATAAAAATCCTGAAACAAGAAGAGTTTTGAAGAGTGGCCTTTTTACTTTCCTACATTACTTGAGAACTTTTTCCCATGACTTAGGAAAGGCTACCTTTATATCCAGAAAGAAATCCCACATTATTGGATATTCTCTTGGTACTGCTTGGTTTCTCTCCTGGCACATCTCTGTGCCATTTTGAGGGATGTCTTCTTAGGTCATTTGCAGAGTAGAACTTTAGGGTCTTTGGGTTTCTTTCATGTCTTTGGGCTGATCATAAAGTATAGTATTAAACTTGTAGTAATGTACTTTTATCTATTGTAAATTAATTTTTTATAATTAACCTGTGTTAATTAATTTGAAAATAGTATCGGATTTATCATTAAAGTATTTCATTTTTCCATTTAACTTCTAGGATGGTTTTATGGTGAGTGGTAAGTAAAGCAGATAGTATTTGCTAGGTACCAAGCTTTGTAGCACATGAACTTTTGTAAACTCAAAGGATGGAAACAATCAATCAATTTGAACTTGGCTTGTATGTTTGAATAATACTGGTTGTTTTCTTTTCCTTTGTCATGAAATGTATAGTTTAAAAATGTATATTTTAACTTTTTGAATAGGTAATGTATTCACATGGTTCAGTATTCAAAATACAGCAAAACCTAGCAATTCAGTTAAAAAATTAGTATGTAGGAAGCAGTTTCCTCTTTATAGTGCTTCTGTCTGCCTACTGTAAACTGATTATGACTCACATCTTTAAATGATGCCTTTAGATCTGTGTGATCTTTTTGTATCAGAACAAATGTTATGTTTTTGTCTTTTTAACTAATAGGTAGTGCAACTGTATTGACTTTTTTGAGACCCGCATTTTGGAGCAACTAATCATCCTGGTGAATCTAGATCTATATTTTAATAATCACACATGTAAGGATTCATATGTATTAACCTTGCTTTGATGCTCTTTGTGTTTATATTTTCTCAATTTCTGTTTTCTTTGACTAAGGTGTAACCAGTTTTAAAATATTCTAGATATACTTCACTATAATCATGGGGTACAGAGTTATTTCTTAATCATTTTCCCCCAAAATCCATTTAGCAGGAATTAGTTTTTAAAGTACAGCTTCTCCAAAACATCATGGCATCTCTTGGGAGATGACTAGTTTGGGCCGGATTTTAATTTCCTGTAGTAATTTAGCTCCTTAAAAAAATTTATTCTCAATTTAAAAATTATCAAGGAATTGTCAAATACATTTTAAGTGGAGAGAATACTGTATGAATCCTTAGATGTGTGTTTCTTAAAATACAGATCCAGATTCACAGGGATCATAAGCTGTTTCAAAATTCAATCTCAAAGAAGTCAATTTCAGATTCACTGCTTATTAGTTAAGGCAATAATAAAACTTTTGGTCCGATGTGAAAAGATCAGGATAAATTGTTTTTAAAAAAGTACAGAATAGTGCATATTGTACATCATCTTTTTAAAGAAAAGGAAACTATGTGTTCATACTTGCTTATATATGTTTAAAGTAACTTTGGAAGGATACAACAAGAAACCAATAAAGTGGTTACCTGAGTTATTAGGAAGAGGGTTGGAAGGAAACTTTGAACTCTTTACCTTTCTCTTCTTGTTGGCTATTTATTTATTTTTAAGAGACAGGGTCTTGCTCTGTCACATATGCTGGAGTGCAGTGGCATGATCATAGCTCACTGAACCCTTGAACTCTCAGGCTCAAGTGATCCTTATTCCTTAGCATCCCAAGTAGCTGGAACTATAGGTATGTGCCACAATGCCCAGCTTAATTTTTTATTTCTTACAGTGATGAGGTTTCACTATGTTACATAGGCTGATCTTGAACTCCTGGTCTCAAGTGATCCTCCCTCCTCTGCCTTCCATAATGCTGGGAGACATGAGCCACTACATGTGGCTTCTTCTAAAACATTAGTTTTAGCTTTTTGAACCATGTAAGTACTGTATTAACAATGAATTTAAATTTTGTTTAAAAATTTTTGCATTAAAAATCAATTTAAAAAGAAAATATAAAATTTACAACTTGAAAATATAGCTATTTTCCCAGGAAAACGTCTAGATTTAGGTTTGAAGGCCACAGAAGTTGTGGTTTGAAAAGAATGAGAAATGCGTTTTAAAGACTGCCTTCTTCCTGTCCTTGCCGCCAAGTGGCAGAGAGCTTATTTTGTTGTAACTTTTTTTTTCTTTTTCTCTCCCCCTCTTTTTTTTTCAAAGGCTGGTGGATTAGCAGGGGTTTCTGTTGACTTGATATTATTTCCTCTGGATACTATTAAAACCAGGCTGCAGAGTCCTCAAGGATTTAATAAGGCTGGTGGTTTTCAAGGAATATATGCTGGTGTTCCTTCTGCTGCTATTGGATCCTTCCCTAATGGTAAAATATTATATTGCTATTCTCACTTCTGTAAAGCCAAGATAAAATGGAATTTTCAGAATGGTGTGTGGTCTTACCCCACATAGAATTCCTTGTGTTGAAGCTTATCTTCTGAATTTCCTTTTTTAACCTGTTATTATGTATTACTGTTTTTTAAGTCAGGGTCTCACTTTGTCACCCAGGTGACAGTGCAGTGGTGAGATGATAGCTCACTGCAACCTTGACCTCCTGGGCTCAGGCAACCCTCCAGCCTCAGCCCCGTAAGTAGCTGGGACTACAGGGGTGCACCACTATACCCAGCTAATTTTTGTATTTTTTGTAGAGAATGGGTTTTGCCATGTTGCCTAGGCTGTTCTCAAACTCTTAGAGTCAAGCAATCTGTCTACCTTGGGCTTCCTAAGTGCTGGGATTATAGGCATGAACCACTGTGCCGGGCCTAACTCATTATTTTTGAATCAGAGAGTGTTACAGATTCCATTTCAATATATTTGTAATAGGGAAAAAAGAGCAATCTTTTAAAAATGGTTTTTGTTGTTAAAGTTTCCAGCTAGAATGCTTAAAGTATTATTTTAATGTTGTGATTCCTCAGAACAATCATTCTCAACTTTGCCTGCACATTAGAATCTATTGGGAAGCCTTAAAAAATACTGATGTCCTGTGTCACTCCTAGAATTTTAATTAGTCTAGGTTTTATCTGGGTATCATAAGTTTTAATAACTTCCCAGGTGACTACAGCGTGAAGCCAAGTTTGATGATAGCTGCTTTGAGGTCTTAGAGAGCAGGTGAACCTAAGAGGCATTAAAGATTTCTATCCTAATTAAGTCACTCTTAGATGATGCAAGTGTGTCTCACTATTGCTCTCCTGGATACTCTCCTTCCAGCATCTTTTGTTTTGGTTATGAAGTAACGTGACTTAACGACCCTCTTATTCTTTAGTCAGTATAATCTGTGTTGTTTAATCTGCTTCTTGTTATAATGTTTGCAGATACTTACTTGTTTACTGTTGGATGCCTCTAGTGGCATTCAGAAGTAAACTAAAGCAATAAAAAAATCACACATAAGACACACCCACAAAACCACAGCTCTAGAAGACTCTTAAATTCTGGGCTTTGCTTCTGTTTTTTTGCGGGATAATTCATGAGAAATTTTTACTCTTTTTTTTTTTTTTTTTTTTATAAAGACGTTTCACTACGTTTGATAGACTGGTCTCAAACTCCTTACCTCGTGATCCGCCCATCTCGGCCTCCCAAAGAGCTGGGATGACAGGCGTGAGCGACCGCGCCTGGCAAGAAATTTTTGCTCTTAAGCTGACATTTAAGTGTTCAATCTGTGAGCATAACATTTACATAAAGATTTGTAGTGCAAAGAGAAAAATCTTATTTCTGGTTTTTTTTCCTCCTGCTCCTCCCCATTCCCCGGCTATCATTAGACCTGGCAAACTCTTTTGGGCATCCTTGACTTTTTGTATATATTAATATTTGAGTAATTGTAACAAGTTGTTATTGAGCTTCCACTGCATGCCAAGCATAAAGTGTGGGAAAGGGGCATGGGTTCCCAAATTTGTCCACTTTGAAATCACCTGATTACTGAAGAGCTTAAAGAAATACAGTTGATCCTTAAGCAACCTGGAGGGCAGGGGTGCCGACCTCTCCTGTGCAGCTGAAAATCAGAATATAATTTTTGACTCCCCCAAAACTTAACTGCTGATAGCATGTTGCTGCCTTTGATATTATAAATAGTTGATTAACACATACTTTGTATGTGTGTTACATATTAACATATATTTATGTGTTGTATGTTTTATTTTTTATTCTTATCTTTTGAGACAGGGTCTTGCTGTGGCACCCATGGAGTGCAGTGGCGCGATCTCAGCTCACTGCAGCCTCCACCTCCTGGGTTCAAGTGATTCTCCTGCCTCAGCCTCACAAGTAGCTGTGATTGCAGGCACAGAACACCACACTTGGCTAATTTTTGTATTTTTAGTAGAGACCGGGCTTCACCATGTTATCCTGACCTCATGTGATCCGCCTGCCTTGGCCTCCCAAAGTGCTGGGATCATAGGCCTGAGCCACTGTGCCTGGCAAACGTTTTATATACTGCATTCTTACAACCAAGTAAGCTAGAGAAAAAATGTTATTAAGAAAACAATAAGGAAGAGAAAATGTATATTCACTAAGTGGAAGTGGGTCATCAATGTTTTTCATGTTGAGTAGGCTGAGGAGGAGGAAAAAGAGGAGTTGGTCTTTGTGTCTTAGGTGTGGCAGAGGCAGAAAAAGTAGAGGAGGTAGAAGGGGAGGCAAGAGAAGCAGGCCCACATCGTGTATCTTTATGGAAATAAATCATAATTTCTCTGTCACTTTTTTGCTATTTCTTTTCTCTAAAAATGATTCTATGTGGTAGCAATGCTTTCACCATTTGCTTTAGTTTCAGTGCCCATATTGTAGAAGAGTCCTTGTCATAAAAGAAATCAAAAGCAGTCTTTAATAATCAGAACCCTCCTGCTAGATTGTCTAATGTCATTTTCTGGCACTTCTTCTATATCTTCCCCCTCATTATTTGACGCTGGTTTGGAAGCAGTCATCTCCACCAGGTTGATTTCTGTTAAGTCTTCTGGTGTGGTATCTGTTAGCTCTTGAATTTCTTTAAGATCTATATTTTGAAACCCTTCACCCCCAACTTTTATTTTTCCACATCCACAATCTCTTTTATGGTTTTCTTGATTGGCTCTGTCATGAATACTGTGAAGGATTTGCTTGCTTCTCTTCCTTGCTAGTAAATGTCCTTGTGACATTTTTCTTTTCCCAGAATAGGGCACTTTCATCTATATTAGAAACCTATTCAGGCAGATTTCCTTTCTCTTCAGTGATTTACTTAATGGCAGCTGGGAACTTGATTACTGATTGATGGATGGCAGAAGCTGCTTCTCCTGTTACCTTGACATTTTTAAGCCAAATTATCAAACCATCCTTGGCTGGCATTAAATCCTTCAGCTTTAGATCCTTTACCTTTCTCTTTTGTCAAGAAATTACTTTGCTTTTTCTCAAATCATTTTAGGGATAATAATAAATATGCCTTTATTATAGCAATTCTATTCCCACATAAAAGCTGCATTTTCAAAACAAGAAAAAAGTTACTTTGCAAAGCTACAGAGATGGGTTAATGAGTTTCTATTTTTTTCCTTTTTTTTTTTTTAAATATACAATAAATTAAGCTGGATTCTTTCATCCTGAAATGGTTGTGAGCTGCAGCTTCAGATTTCAGTCTGTAGTATCTAACAAGCAATTTTTCTTATAATGTCATGACTCCTTTCTGCTTCTTAGGAGCTTGCTTGTAATGTCATGACTTTTCGCATCACTAGTGGCACTTTGTATGGGTCCTATGGCATTATTCAGAGTTTGTGGTATGGCACTAACCACAACAAAAAATACATAAGAACTGGGAGAGATCCTTTGTACTGTGATACACAATTTACTGGGGGAGATGAACTGCTCTTCTGGAGATAATTAGTGTCACATGGCATTTTTAAGTGGCTACTTGGCAACACCTGAACTCATTATAGCAAGAGGAGGTGGCTCAGAGATACCTCAGTAGTACAGTATATGCTACAGTTAATTTTATGCAGTTTTTGATTTAGCACTACACCTCTCTTTTTTTCTCCCTGAGACCAGGTCTCACTCCATTGCCTAGACTGGAGTGCAGTGGCATGATCTTGGCTCACTGCAACCTCAACCTCCCAGCCTCAGTCTCCCAGGTAGCTGGGACTACAGGTATGGGTAACCACACCTAGCTAATTATTTATTTATTTTTGTAGAGACAGGGTTTCTCCATGTTGCCCAGGCTGGTCTTGAACTCCTGAGCTCAAGCCTCAGCCTCCCAAAGTGCTGGATCACTGTTGTGGGCCACTGTGCCTGGCCCTTCTTTACCTTTGTTTACATTTCTCTCAACTATGAATGATGTGATCTGTGGTTTGTGTTTGTAAGTTTTGATAAATTTTAACTTTTTATAATATATTTTATGTTAGGAAATGGTAAAATAGGCTAGTATTGACATTTTATGTATTAATGAGACAGCCTTTCCTTAATTTTTTTTTTTATATTTCTAGGCTATGTGGTTCATATATAAGTTGCTTCAAATCGTCATGAATCTCCAAAAAAATCTGCCAATATATTTATTGTATATTGGAATATTTGTATAAGTGAACCTGTGCATTTAAACTCACGTTCAAGGATTACCTGTACTGGTCCTTCTCACCTAACCCCAGAGATTGTGACTTAATTGGTCTGAGGTATAACCTGGGCATTGGATGTTTTTTTTAAAAAAATCCCAAGATGATTCTTGTATTTAGACAAGTTCGAGAACCTCTAAACTAGGGAATTGCAAAGAAACGTGTCACTAAGTCCCTATCTTTTGGTCACCATTTTTTTATGGTGTCTCCTTCATTTACACTCATTGTTCTAAAGATCTTTTTCTCTTACATATTGCACATAAAGATTATTGTGGGAAGGTGTACCACTAGCTATAGTGTGTAGGTTAAATGGTGCTGTCATTAAGATCACAGGTTTTACATTCTTAGGAATTTATATTTAAAATGTGGTTTTGAATTTATTTATTTATTTTTTTGCCATCCACCAAACTTCAGTGAATGGAAGATGCTAGGGAAAAGTCAAATTACCAGGGTTTCAAAACTAGTGTTGTTTTTACTGCAAATTTTGATTGAAATGGACTTTTGTGTGTGGTGTCTTTTCTTTTGCTATTGGCTAAGGTTCTAATCTGAGTACAGAGCTTCACTCTAGTTGATCATCAGTGGCTGTGGATGTTTTTGTAAACCTGTGCTGCAGAAGTGAGGGGTTGGGGTTGGTACCAAAGATGGAAAGAGGTGAAGAGAAGACTTATGTGTTATTCCCTATTTCAAAGGGAATGTAGAGAAACCATATATATATATGTTTTATATATAATTTTTATTCTTTTTGAGCTGGAAGAAACTATAGTTATCAGATAGCCCAGCCCCTTTTCTTTGCTTTAGCTTGTTCAGTGCCCCCACTTGGAACCTGACTGTACCCACATTTAGTAGAGGCCTTCTTGGATGCCCCTGGGGAAACATGGAGTGAGGTTTGGAACCTGGAACTTATATTCTTAAAGGGATTGTGTAGTCACAAAAGAAGCCATAAAGTTAGAAGAGGTTGAGGTGGTTAGCCATGAAATGGAGGAAGTTTTACCACTGTCTTTCTCCCTTTCCTGGGGGTTAGGAGGGTAGGATGTATAGTGGCAGAACTCAACCGCTGAATGCAATTGGAGGTATTATAGTTGCACATTTAGTGAGTGGGCAGAAGTGGGAAAAGCGTATGAAGAAACACGAATGGGAATAGGCTTGTGTTAACTATGTAAAACTGCCTGAACTGGTTATTATTTATTCATGGATGGCGTGCCTCTTCATTTGGCCTAGTGTATATTTGTTAACATGTGAAGATCATCCTTTACAAGATTGTTGCTTTGGAGAACTGATTTTCCCTATCAAGCTGTTTTCCTCAGTGTTTCAGACTTTAACTGTGACATGTTGAAATGTCCTTCAGAAAATGATTTTGTCATTGCTTTATCTCTTGTGCCTTATCTTTTATCCAACTGATAAACATATATTGATTAACAGTACATAGAAAGTTTAAAAGCCCTCAGGGGCAGCTAGGATCAGTTCATGGTGATGGGGTAGCTTTTTAGAGATTTTGATTTCCAGTTTTAATTAAATGGTTGATCGTTTTCTTGATGTAAAGGTGAATTTATGCAGTAAAAAAATAGCCATGGTTATTTTGTGTAACCAGCAGTAAAACGTTATAGAATAGACATTTTCTTTAAGTTAAATTGTATGTTTGTAATTTTAACCTGTGTATTTATCAATGTAGTTGATTGTTTTATGGCCACAAGGATCATAGAAATTCATATCCTTTTCTAATGTTGACTTTAAAAATGTTTAAGTAATTTTTCAGTATAATTGGTAAGTGCTGGATTAGCTTGTGTGCTCCCACAGGGTAGGCATTATATTTTCTGCATTTTTTAAATTCTAAGATGAGGCATATAACATGGTCTCAGTAAATTCTGAAAGAGTGGGGAGTAGGAAAAAAAGATACGTGCTTATCACCTTTTCTATTATCTCATAATTCAGTAATTATTGTCATACCTTTTGAGAAACATGTTTCTTAACAGTTTGAATATATGTGTTTAAACTTTGTCAAAGACTGGCTTGTTTTAAATTTCAGCTGCTGCATTTTTTATCACCTATGAATATGTGAAGTGGTTTTTGCATACTGATTCATCTTCATATTTGACACCTATGAAGCATATGTTGGCTGCCTCTGCTGGAGAAGTGGTAAGTAAGAAATACTTACAAATATATACCATGTGTATAAAATACTTCAGAAATGCAAGTCATGCATATGTTTTCAGTACATATTTCATTTTTTAAAAATATTTTTTAATTATGAAAGTCATAAATGCTAACAAATGTAAAAATGGATTACATATGACAGTTAAAAGATAGAAACTGGCAACTAAAAGAGATGGATCTAAAACATAATTATATGGAAAAAAGAAAAAGAGGTAGGAGAAGGTATCCATGAGAATTGACAGCTTTGTATTGTATCAGCACAACTGAGCTGAAACTGCATTTCCCAGAATTTCCTTCTGAAGTAGTTTCAGTTTGGGTCAGCCACAAGAGAAATCTGCATGTTCTTTGTAAGGTAGAAGTGAAGCAGCTGCTGTATTTATGCTCAGAAGGTTGGCACATGGTCAGGCACTGTTGGAACTCACACGCCCGGTCACTGACTTTGCTGTATTACTGTGTTGGCATTTGGCTTCCAGCTCCTCTGGCTCCCACTGGTTGTTCTCCATCAGCTTCCCCAAATTCTAGGTCAGATTTGTGGGCTCTGTGATGCAGGGCGCCAGCTTATGCTGCAAGTTCTCTCACAAGCTGGTGAGAAATAAATGTGTGTTCTAGTCTGTCCTTGTTCTTCCTCCACTTCACATCCATCTTTCCTTCCCTGTTGCCTGCCCGTTGATTTCTTAGAAACAGCAGGAGCAACCATATCACTTTTTTTTTTTTCGAGACAGAGTTTTGCTCTTACTGCCCCGGCTGGAGTGCAGTGGTGCTATCTCGGCTCACCACAACTTCCGCCTCCTAGTTCAAGTGATTCTCCTGCCTCAGCCTCCCAAATAGCTGGGATTACAGGCATGTGCCACTATGCTTGGCTAATTTTGTATTTTTAGTAGAGATGGGGTTTCTCTTTGTTGGTCAGGCTGGTCTCGAACTCCCGACCTTAGATGATCTTCCCACCTAGGCCTCCCAAAGTGCTGGGATTAGAGGCATGAGCCACCACGCCTGGCCTCCTGCCTTTTGATTTCTATCCAAACACTAGATGCAGAAGCAACAGCCTTATACAAACTGCTTAATTAGCACCCATAATTGCTGCTCAGATCTCTATAATCCTTATCCTTATCACTAACAGTAATGAAACCTTAACTGATAGAGAAATACTAATTGAAAAAGAGTTTGTGGCATAATATTAGGAAAAAATACTTAAGGCAAAAAACAGAGACCAGTGCATAATGATACAGGAACAGTTATTTCAGGAGCTGTAACAAACCTGAACCTGTACTGAATAACATAGTCTCAAAACATACAAAGCAAAAACTGGCAGAATTTTAAGGAGAAATGAACAAAACTATAGTCTTAGTTGGAGATAGTCACATCTCTGTCTCAAAGCATTAAGGACAGGTGGGCATAAACTTATTAAGGCCATAGAAGATTTGAACAACACGTGGCAAGACTGGTCTGCTGATACATATAAAACTTTGCACCCAACTAGATCAACTTTTTTCAAGCATAATCGGAACTTTAATAAAAATAATAGCCCACAGGGCAAGCTTTATTGAGTACTGCAGAGACTGTGTCATTATAGATTATTTGCTGTGTCATTATCATGAAGTAAAATTGGAAACTGACAAAAAATAGTCTGTTCCTACCATGTGTTTAAAAAGCAGACTCTTTTGTAAATAATTTCAGTTGAAGTAGAACACAATACTGTAAGTGCTAAGTATAAGTGATACTTACTTTTGTTTTTATTTTTGAAGAGATGGGGGTCTCATTATGTTTCCCAGGCTGGTCTCGAACTCCCAGCCTCATGTATCCTCCTGACTCAGCCTCTCCAAAGTACTGGGATCACATGTATGAGCCACTGTGCCTGGCCGAAAGTGATATTTTTAAACCGAAATCATAAATATGGTTATGTTTTGTGTTTTTTAAATAAACACCTCAAAACTAATGCAGAAGAGAAATGTGTAATACAAATAAAAGTTTCTTCATAACCCTTATTAACTTACCGTTCTCCCTACCCTTTCTGCACAATACTGAGGGACAGCCTTGTCTGTTGCTTATTCGTGTTATTTTCAAATCACACAGGCTGGTAGTCATGCAGTCCTATTAACCCCCCAGCCTTGCGATGGGCATAATGGGAATGGACAACACAGTGAAGAAAAAGTCTTAAGTTTGTAAGCCTTTTAGCAAATCACGTTTTTCTTTGTAATTAGAACAGTAATGGTATATGTTTACGTAGAAAACTTGGGAAATGAATTAGCCTTTATAACATTTACATTAAAAAATTGTGTTATATTGTGAATTGGTTTCTGATGCACTTGTTTTCTTTAGAAAGTTTGAACGAGAATCTACAAACTGCTTAGTAACCTAATATTCCTTGCTTAAGAATATAGTGGATTGGAGATATGGAAAAAAGAGGTAACAGAAAAGTAAAAATTAACATAAAGGAGATAATTTTTTTAAACCAGCTTTATTAAGACATAGTTGACACACCATACAATTCACCCATTTAAAGTGTACAACTCAGTGGTTTACACCATAGTCACAGAGTTGTACAACCATTGCCAGACTCCATTTTAAAACATTCATCACTCCCCAAAGGAAGCCCTTACCCATTGCAGTCACAATCCCCATTTCACCCCACCCTCCCCACCCCTAGGCAACCAGTAGTCTACTTTCTGTCTCTCTGAATTTGCCTCATTTGGACATTTCATATAAATGGAATCCTACAATATGTGGCCTTTTGTTACTGACTTTTTTCAGCTAGTGTGGTGTTTCCCAGGTTCATCCGTGTGGTAGCATCTGTCAGTAGTTCATTTCTTTTTAAAATTATTTTTGATGGTTATGTTCTGACATCACAGTCTCATTACTTGCAGTTAGTTTGAAGTAGATATACTTATGTTTGTTGATACGTTGTTGAGAGCAACGAGCAAAAAAAAGAACCTGGCCACTTCATTTCACATGGGGCTATCTTTCCTGAAAGCTAGTTTGCCATGTTGAAGGGCAGGCTTTCTTCAGTTTATAAACTTTCTGTCCAAGAAAATAAAAAGTGATATAATAGGTAGGGCAAATAGTAGCTATAGATTTCTCATGTTAATCGTGTATCTTTTATTGGTAGAAAGTCCTGTTCTACAAATACTGTAATTCTAAAAAATTCAAATGCTCCTAATATTTGTAACTAATGTTTAAAAAAATTGGAGCCTTGGAAAAAGGCTCAAAGTTTTTAAGATTACCAAATATGATGTCATAACATTTGGCATGTGGACGGTTAGGCATGGGAGGTGGGGTAGGTAGACTCTAGATTAAGAAACAAGTATTCATGAGACTGGAGTTAAAACAGATAAGGACATTCTTATTCGATTGTGTCTCTTGGGGGTTTCTTGGTCCCTGAATTGGTAAGGCCAAAATATCAAACACCTGTTTATAGTTTTCATGGAGCTGGGCTCTTGGTAATTTGCCCATGTTGGCTTCAGACTCTTGGCCTCAAGGGATCCTCAGTAGCTGAGACTACAGGTGTGTGCTACCAGGCATGGCAATTCCTAGAGAAACCTAAGAGGACAGTTGGGAATATAGATTGAAGACTTTGCACATGAAGTACTTCTTGATGTTCACACACACACATATTTACAAATGAATGAATGGTGGGGTCTCACTGTCACTCAGGCTAGAGTGCAGTGGTGTGATCATAGCTCCTGTAGCCTCTAACTTCTGGGCTCACTTGATCCTCTCACTTTAGCCTCCTGTGTAGCTGGGACTGTAGCTACCTGGACATGGTGGTGTTGCAAATACCACCATGCCTGGCTAATTTTTTAAAACAATTTTGTAAAGATGGGGTCTCACTATGTTGCCCGGGTTAGTCTTGAACTCCTGCCCTCAAGCAGTTCTTCCACTGTGACCTTCCAAAATACTGTAATTCAGCCATGAGCCACTGTACCCTGCCAATATTGACCTTAAGTGGACTTTAAATTCAGTTATGGTTTGGTATGCTGAGAAGTTTGCCAAATTTGTGAAGTTTGTGGATATATTGGATCTGATGCTCTAATAATTTTTGAACTAAAAAAAAAAACTTCCTGAAGCCATTCAGTTTCAGTTTTCTTAGTAAATACTTATATACATATTACTCTTTTCTTGTTTTAGTAACCTGTTTCAGTCTCATAGAAGATAAACTTTTGATTTCCGATTCATGCAAGTATGGTTGCTAAAATTAAGATAAACTAACAGGTGAATTTGGAGGAGATACATTTTCATTTGTAAAATAAAAAGAAATAGGAATGGAAAACATTTATAGCTGTCAGTGATCCCAAAGGTATAGAAACCTAGAGATAATAAGAAATACTTTAGTGCAATCATTATTCTGTAACACATTTGCTTTGATATATGGTAATTATGTTACAGATTCCTTAGAAATAATAACATTTTATTGATACTGAATATAGCCGCAGTTACTTTCTTGAAGCAACTATGAAGGAAACTTAGAAACAAAAGAACACTGCCAAAATAATAACCATTCCCTGTAGCAACAGCTTGATTAAAACTTAATGATCAATCAATAAAACTATAATTACAACCTTCTACCTTATGTTTGCAATTTGGAATACAGGCAAATCAATCAAATAAGATTTAACATGTAACAATAGCAAGAAGGGTCCCACTTGTGCCATTTTTATTACGAAGATTGTTGTGCCAAATCTCTAAATCCCTACTTCAATAATTTTACAGCTCAGTTTTCATCACAGACAGAAAAAGCCCTTTGAGAAGTAGGATCTGTAATGAGATCAGAGGTTGGAGCAGGTTTAGTTTAACACTACAGATGCTACAACATGCTAGTGGTAGTGATTTTCTTTTCTTAAAACGTGTTACGGTTTGACTTTTGTTGTATCGTATCCTACTTTTGTCTTTCTTCATATTGTCAGAAATGAAGAAACATTGAAATTTCTTTGCCCTTGAAAGCAGCAACTATGAATTTAATGTGTGTGCAGGGGTGACAAGTACACGTTCTCACACACTTAGATGCTGTTAGAGTGTCTTTTTCAAGTGTCCTTTACAGTCCTGTTTTCACTTGGGATTGAGAAAGCTAGGAAATAAATTATGTTTTAAAAATGTTTTTCTGACAGCCTCTTAACAATACTTCCCAAGAAGACCCAACGAGCATCTGCCCGTACTTCACAATCAATTGCATAGGTAGCTAGTTACAAACGGAGATTTTTGGAGCTGACATCAGTGGTCCTGTATTTTAAACACAATTTCTAGATGATTATGAAGTTCACCAATATTTAAATCCCACTAATCTAGGCACATAAAACATCTGAACTTAAACCCCGGTAGTAAATATTTTTACTGAATTGGCTTGGTAGTTCCCTGTATCATATTTCAGTAGGTCACAACACTGGGTGTACCACTTGTAGATCAAACACGCTTTCTGTTCTCCTCAAAATGACATATTTTAAATCTAAAAAGGCTAGTTTGATAAACTGGTCATTTTTGAGGGTGACAGCGAACTCAGACATGTGGATTTAGATTTTACTGCAGTTAGAATGTGTTGAAACCTCACTGAGGTTTTCTCCAAGGCCCATGCTATCATAGGGCCTTGTAGGTGAAGGCAACTTGTTTTACGGTTTAGCTCCTTTAATAACTAATAAGGCCAATGGACCCCTTTGTACCACAGTCCATTCCAGGGTCTTGTTTGGTAGCAGCATATGGGGCAAACATGTCATTTTTATTCAGCTTTCCCACTGGTTAAAGAATTGAACACATAGGTGCTTGTGGTGTTTGTCACTCCAGAGCATGGTGCACATGTAACTGAGTTTTCCCTAGTGAGAGCTTAAGCTATTTTGTTTATATACTTAATATCATGTTTTAAAAATGAGTATGCAGGGTTCTTCATGATCTTCACTGGCCTTTTCTAAGAAGAATCACTGAGCATGGTAATAGAAAAACTTAAAAGATGTATTTTATCTTTTGAACTAATCATGCTTTTGAAATACTCAAAAATCAATACAGATTAACTGTCACTTACAATTGGAATATTTTGTCATATCTGTGCACAGTTGTATAATTGAATAGTGGGGGGTAGATTGAGTAGAAGATAACATGGCTGCCCTGGGCCACAGTGAAGTGTAGCTGACGATGGTGATTGTTTGTATGTAAAGATGAAAGAAGGTAGAACTGTATGGCTATTACCAGGAAACACAGAAGCTGAAACTGAACTGTCAGGTACCTGAGCGCACTCGAACAAGCACTTCTCTCTCTTTTTTTTTTTTTTTTTTGATGTATCTAAGCACATCCATGTATTATGGAGACCTTTCACCCAGTTTTCCTGTTTACTTTTTCAATGTGTCTGGGAATCTTCGTTCAGGGCATTAAATACATAAGGCAGGCAGACTTTTAAATTCCTTCTTAGCAACCCTAAACCATAAGAATTACACAAAAAAATGATCTCAACAATATTAAAAAAACCTGTTTTTTAGACCCCTTTTCTTTTGTATTCTTTCCTCACTTGTGCATCTTTGATTCCTTTTTGTAATAGTTTGCTTTTGTTCAGCTCATCTTAGATTCCTTTACCACTTTTATTGTCTTTACTTAGTGATGTGGATTTAGATCTGAAGTCCCTAATATGTTCCAGGCATTGAGGATGAAATGACAGGATAAGATACTGCCTTTCAGAGGCTTGCTGTATAGAAATGGAGATGGACATGTAAGTGCACTAAAGTGTTACAGGCATTTTACGAAAAGGAACTATAGACGGTCCCTGACTTACAATGGTTCTACTTAAACAACTTTGCAATGGTGCAGGAGCGAGATGGATTCAGTAGAAACTGCATTTCAAGTTTTGCATTTTGATCTTTTCCCAGGCTAATGATAGGTGACAAGATGCTCTCTGGAGATGCTGGGCAGTGCACGTCCCAGTCAGCTGTGCTGGTTTAAGTATTCTGAGCAAGTTTCAGGAAGGCGAGGCTAAAGTAATGAGGTTCCATAGGTTAGGGGTATCACATACATTTTCAACTTGAAATGTTTTCAACTTAGGATAGGTTTATTGGGACATAACCCTGTTGTGAATTGAGGAGCATCTATCTGTATAAGGTAGAGTGAGAGGCTGAAGGGAAGGAGTGGTTGATTTTCTCTGAATTGGGGAAGGTGGATGGGTGTTGATTCATAGAATAGCCAGCCTTTAAGCTGTATTGAATTCATTTAAAAAACGATGTATCTATTTGAGGTATACAACATGATATGGGATACATATAGATAGTAAAGTGGTTGCCACAGTGAGTGAAGTAAGTTAACATATCCATTGTTGTACATGATTACTCTTTTGTTTTTGTTTTTGTGGCAGGGGCAGCTAAAATCTCATTTAGCAGGAATCCCAGTTACAGTACAGTTGTATTACCTTGCATTTGGAATAGGATGGGTTGCTGGGGTGGGTGGGGGGGGTATGCTGGAGTTCTGAAAAGCTTTTGTTAGGTAGTTATAAGTTCCAGAATGTTGGAGTACAGTGTCACCCTGAGGTGAAGCAGGGGCAGAGAGCTACAGGGCTTTGCCTGCTATGGTAAGGAGTTGGGCTTTTATCTTTTGATCAGACTTGTAATTTTAAGAGGGTTCTCTGGAAGCTGTGTGGAGATAAGGAGACTATTAAATCCCCAGGGAGAACCACAGCCAAGGCAGAGGGATGCAGAGGGAGAGAAGAGTGAGTTCAAGAGATGTTCAAGAGGTAGAGCTGGCGGAAAGATGATCGTTCTTTCAGAAGCCCTTCCAGTGACATCCTTCAGTGTGTTTTTCATCGTGGATGCCTTTTGGTTTGTTGTGTCTATGTGTGTTGTGCACCTGCTTGAATTCTCCAGTGGAGTCTACTGAGCTATGTTCAGTAAGCATGCCCCATCTTTGCAGTGGGCTCAGCCATCTGAGGCTGAGCTCACATGCAGGGAGGGGAAGAAGATGAGAGAGAGGGTCAGGACACAGGAGGATCAGGGCTTGCCTTGGCTTGGCATTATCTGTGTGTGGTTTGACCTTGCTTGTAGTTATTTATCTATAGCACAGGCATGAATGTGCTGAAGAGATTAATCAGGGAAGCCTTTAGAAAGGAACTTCATACCCCATCTGCCCCCCCCCGCCCCCCCTCCAGTTTCTCCATGACTTCCTTTTCTAACATATTTCAGATTGTTTTCTGTTGTATGGATTTTCTTTTTCTAATATAGTATGCAGTGCTAGCTCAGATGGTACTGATTCATGATCTGGGAGAGTGTATTTTATTGATTATACTTTTTAGTTAGTGGACAAAAGGGAAGGGAAGCTCTGTATTAGCTTTTTATTGAAGAGCTGCATTAGTTTATAGAACACAATTAAGTTGAGCTTTATAGATACAATGTCATTTTCATATAGGACGTTGAAGTTGAAGAAACCATTCTGAGCCACAGGAGTGTAACTTGGTCAGGTATTGTCACTATATTGTGAATGGAAAAACTGAACGCTACTCTCAAAGGACCAAAATACCAAAGGAGGTTAGGATTAGCCACTTCGGAGTGAGCCTGTACTCTGTCAGTGATAGACATTTACTTTCTAAAATATTACCTTGTTAAGATTAGGGTTCTTGAATTAAATGCCACTGTCACTTATTTGCTTTGGTTTGTGATTATGTGCTTTTCAATATTAGAGTGCCTGGTTTTTTTTTTTCTTGAGGCGGAGTTTCGCTCGTTACCCAGGCTGGAGTGCAATGGTGCGATCTCGGCTCACTGCAACCTCCGCCTCCTGGGTTCAGGCAATTCTCCTGCCTCAGCCTCCTGAGTAGCTGGGATTACAGGCACGCACCACCATGCCCAGCTAATTTTTTGTATTTTTAGTAGAGACAGGGTTTCACCATGTTGACCAGGATGGTCTCGATCTCTTGACCTCGTGATCCACCTGCCTCAGCCTCCCAAAGTTCTGGGATTACAGGCCTGAGCCACTGCACCTGGCCTAGAGTGCCTGTTTTATATCTAACACTATTGATAGGTGCTAAGAGACACAGAATAAGAAATTTGATCCCTGTTTTTGAGGAGCATGTAAGTTGGATCCATCTATTAAATAACTAGAGAGTATTTGAGGATGTCTTTAGGGAGGCAGCATGATATGGATCAGAGGCCGTCAAGTTACACAGATCAGGGTCAGATCTGTGACTCGTCCACATATTTGTTGTGTTATCTATAGGCCATTTACTTGCCTTAACTGAAATGCTGTTTTCTTCGACTTGAAAATAGGATTAATGCCATCCCAGTTACAGTTCTTACAAGGATGAATGATACAGCACTTAGAAAGTGTCCAGCCTAGCATCTGACACACAAAATGTTGAATAAACATTGAGTCTAGCCCCATTTCATACAAGTTGCTGCATGTGGCCCATTTTTAGAATTTCCTAGTTTTGGGAGGAATATCAATTCAGAAGATGAAGAAATTGAAATTCAAAGAAGTTTAGTGATGTGCTCCAGGTTTCCCAGCTATTATGGATAATAAAACACCATTACAGAATGAGTAATTATATAAATATTTCTCTGTATACTTCCAGGAGCACCTCTGTTTTCTTTTTCTTTCTTTTTTTTTGAGATGGAGTTTCGCTCTTGTTACCCAGGCTGGAGTGCAATGGCGCGATCTCGGCTCACCGCAACCTCCGCCTCCTGAGTTCAGGCAATTCTCCTGCCTCAGCCTCCTGAGCAGCTGAGATTACAGGCACGCGCCACCATGCCCGGCTAATTTTTTGTATTTTTAGTAGAGACGGGGTTTCACCGTGTTGACCAGGATGGTCTCGATCTCTTGACCTCGTGATCCACCCGCCTCGGCCTCCCAAAGTGCTGGGATTACAGGCTTGAGCCACCGTGCCCGGCCTCTCTGTTTTCTTTTTCATGCAGTATTTAAAAATTGGCAGAAGTAGCGATAAGTATATTTTGTGCAGCAAGGAGTCACAAAACTGGTTTCTTAAAAGGTCAGGTTTCAGAATTTGCTATTGTTTACTGTGATGGGCAAAATAATTCCCCCCCCCATAAACATGTCCTAGTCCCCAAATCTCTGAATGTTTCCTTACATGGGAAAGAGGTTTGGCAGATAACGTTAAGATTGTTGACGTGGGAAGAATTTTCTGGATTATTTGGGTGGGCTCAGTGTAATAATCACCAGGGTCCTTAGGAGGAGGGAGTGGAGGTCAGAGAGACATCTGAAAATGCTGTACTGCTGGCCTAAAGATGGAACGCGGGGCCGCGAACCAAGGAGTGAGGGGAGCCCTAGAAAGCAGGAAGTCCACGTTCCCTTGGAGTTTCCAGGAGGAATGCTGCCTGACTGACACCTCTGTGTCTTAGCTCAGGAAGACCCATTTTGGAATTCATACCTTCAGAATTATAGATATTAAGGTTGTGTTTTATTCCACTAAATGTATGGTGATTTGTTAGAGCAGCAATAGGAAGCAAATACAGTCACCATTGCTACCTCCTCCACTCTCAGATTTTTGTATTGGTAGGAACCTATAAATCCATCCATGGCGTGTTTGTCACCTCCTGTGAAGTCATGGCTCATTGCTGTTATGGAAAAGTAAAAAAAGCGAAAAAGCCATTGAGGCTTATCTTTTGGGTTGCATAAAATTCTGTAAACAAATTTTAGACACAGGGCCTAAATGTCGATAGATGTTTTCATTGAGAAGACTTCTTGTCTGGATTATCTGTGACAGCAGTCTTTTCAGGCGAGGGAATACTATGATTGAACTTATTTGTGTGACTGGAAAGAGTCCTGTAAGGGAGAAGAAAGGTTTGATGAACATAGGTCCCAATGTAAGTAGGTAAAATATAAAATCTAAGAAGTGTGAGTTAGGATTTGTAAATTGGTTTTGTCAACAGCTGTGATTCCATTTATCAGCAGAAGATGGCAGACTTGACACACAAATGAACTGTTACAGAGGTTTTTGATTTTTAAATGATGGTATAGAAAGAGATGTTAAATATTCTTAATTGGAAGCCTTTCTAAAGAGAGTTTTGGGAATTACAAAGAGAATGTGGAAATGAAATACAAGTAAAGAAACATAGTTTCCTAGGGTCTCTCCCTGAACACCGCCCCCCTTACTAATTTGCCACACTGAGTTTGCTCTGTAAAGTCCAAAGTAGCTTTTGCTTTGAATATGATGAAACTTCAATTGGCTCTGTTCAGTGTATTGTTAAATTTCTGTTGAATTGGTTATAGAGTTGCCGTTGAACCTTAAACATTAGATGAAATTAAGCCTTGAACCTTTAAGTGCATTAAGTGTGTGTATGACATCTTTATTGAAAAATAATTCTGGAGATGATAATCGGAAGACTTGGGTTTCACCCATGCTTCCTGAGTTGGGTAGCTCTCTGACCTTCGGTGACTTCTGTGATCTCAGATTGATTTATATATAAAATGCTGACATAATTAGCTTCTAATATCAGAGGAATATTTGCGGGTAGTTTATAGAGTTTCTTGGAGAAAAGTCTTAAATAGAATTTTTTTGCATGAACTATGTTGAAATAGTTGTGATGACGATGTAATGTTAGTAAAAGGTATGATTGAGGATACTCAGGGACTTTGGAGAACATTTCCAGAGCGAGAGGACAGGGTATGATTGTAAAACCCTAGTGGTGATATGTTGGAGGAAGGGAAACTTGGCTGTGGCAATGAAAGAACCAGAGATTTTAGCAGCATCCCTCTCTCTTCCTCCACTCATCTTACGTAACGTGAGGCTGAAGTTCACTGTAATTTTTTTCCCTTTCAGACACCCAGTTTTATGCTTTGTAGTCTTGCATCTTGGGTTTTTGTTTTTGTTTAAAGAGATGATCTCACAGGTGGCCAAGGCTGGCTTCAACCTTGTGGCCTCAAGTGATCCTCCTTTTGTAACCTCCCTGAGTAGCTGGGACAGCATGCACACACACCTGGCTCTTCGTGTTTCATTTAGTAAACACCAAAAGGCAACATTCAGGCCTTAGTTGAGCAGTCAATTAAAGACTTAAAAGATTTTATTTATGTCAAGGGAAGAAAAATCTTGGTAGCAGCATCATTATTTAATCAACATTTTAATCTAAAATTTCATCGTATTTTGGTATGTTTAAGGAGGCCAGCATTGCATTTTGATGTTGATAAAGAAGGGAGGGAGCATTTTCTTTATGGAAAACCTTAGTAGTTCCTGTTTTTAGATAGAACTTTAACATATAAAACATTATTGGGTTTAGTGAAAATGCCACCATTTCTGTGTCATGGATGCATACTGAACCTCAGATTTATGAGGAGAGAAAGCTCTACAGAATGGATTTATTACCAAGAGACCCACAGATGACATTACCTTTATTCCCTTTCATAGAACCATAATACTGTAACATGTTTTTGTTCTTGTGCAGTGAAATACTTTGTTGTAGCTCAAATTCAAATCTAACAAAGATCAGAGTTAATAGAAAACCAAATGGAAGGCACCGGAGGTACTGAAGGAAGCAGAGGCGTTACTTTGTAGCGCTTCTCTTATGCTACCGTTGCCACCCAGCGGAAGTCAGGAAGCCATGCCGGTGCTTTGTACTCCTTGGCTAGTTAGATTGTTTTTTTGTCAGAGAGGCTTTTCAAGGTTTTTCTTCTGCATCTGTATTTTTAAGAACTAAAAACATAATAGTAAGAAACATGGAGGGTTATGAAGCATGAAGTTCCATAAATATTTATACCAAACCACAGAAGTAGACAGTTCCTATTTTCTTGATATATTGGGGTCGGATTTCACTCTTGACCTCTTGAATTGAAAAATACAAGGAGTTAGTATACTCTTTTCTTTCTCTTATTTTTTCTTATTTATTTATTTATTTTCATTTCTTTAATGAGTTTCATTTGCTGGGAGCTGTCCTGTTAGGTTCATGTAGGTTTTGTTAGACTTATACCCAATTTTTGGCCTTACTGGTAAGCTGTTTAATCTGTTTTTGTGGATTTATTGTGAATTTTTAATAGGTCATTTTTGTCAAGGCTAATAAGAAAGCATATTTAAAATTAGTCCATTTTATTTTTTCTCCCTCACTTAAAATTTTTGGTCCATAATAAACACTTTTACCTTTGAAATTATGTTTAAAAACTTATGAAATAATAAATGTTAACTGTAGAGAATTTAGAAAATATAGGTAGGTAGAAAAGAAGAAACATCTGTAATCCTACTCTGTTTTTTCCTTGCTCTTTACTTAAGTATATATATATAGGCAATAAATACATGAGAGGCAAAAAAAAAAAAAAAAAATTTGGCTGGGGTAGTGGCTCCTGCCTGTAATCCCAGTGCTTTGGGAGGCTGAGGCAGGTGGAGTTTGGGACCATCCTGGACAACATAGCAAGACCCTGTCTCTCCAAAAAAATGAAAAAATTAGCAGGGCGTGGTGGCACACCCATAGTACCAGCTCCTCCAGAGGCTGAGATGGGAGGATCACTTGGGCCCAGGACTGAGGCTGCCGTGAGCTATGACCATGCCACCTCACTCCAGCCTGGGGGACAGAGCGACACCCTGTTTCTATGTATATTTATATATACATTCTAGAGTATGGAGAAGTCATTTCTGTAGAATTGATGATGATGGGTTTTTTTGCTGATCCGTTTCCTCCTGGCTAGTTTCATTTGCTTTTGACATAAAATAATACATCAGCTGATTAGTAATTTTGGTGTATACCATCTTCTTGCTCTCAGGGTGCTTATGGTTTAACAGAAGGGGAAATATATTTTACAGTGGTATAAGTGAATAAGTAAAAAATGTCAGGTACGAAAGCATATTTGGGAATTAAGAATATGGAGGGAGGGAATCTTTAGAGGTTAGATAAGGTAGAGTTTTGGAAATTAAGAGGTAGAGTTTTGGAAATTAAGAATTACAGAAATAAGGACCTAAAAACATATCATAAAGATTTCTGGTCCAAGTCAAGAAAAATTATATGCATCTAATTATATAAGTATATATATTTTTTTGTTAGTTTTCTGAATTTCAAAATGAATTAAAAATAAAAAAGACTCTGGAAGGCCAGGGAAACAACACTCGAGAGTTCACTAGCAGAGCTGGGGCCACAGTCTAGGGCTACAGACCAGACCCTCAGCAAGACCACTGCTCATTCCTCCCTGGAGTTGAGCCCTGAACGAAAGGTCCAGTTTAGATGCAGGGGTGGCCTCAAGGCGGAGGGGCGGCCCTGCTGAAGGGAGGTAGTCACAGGCAGACAGGCATGGGCTCCAGCTTCAGGCTTCTGACTCTGCCTTTTTTCATTTCCTGTGAGGTCTTGATGTCAACCTTTGTCTGCTGATAGCACTGTCCCCTGTCATATGTACACATATGTACTGCCTTAAATAAAACCACACTGTTGCTTGACCCTGTGGCCCTCGTACCTCTGAACCCATCTCCCAACACCTAGGGACCTTACCCCGACGGTAGTCTACACTTGCTCATCTCTCTCAATCCCTTAGGAATTGGCCATAATGGATCTCGCATCACAGCTACTCCATGGAAACAATCCTGGTGAACTCTAAACCCACGTATGTGCGCTGCTCGAGACTTTTGATGCATTGCTCTGCAAATCTCCATTTGAGGCTTCTGGCCCCCTTGCACATCAAGTAGGGTGCTGGGTTGCTTGCCATCAACGTGATCCTGGCTGACTTATGGAATGAAGAATATTTTTTGGAAGATTGGCAGACACTGTTGCTTCTGACTTCTCCTTTGCCCACAGGGTACTGATTTGGTTTGTGTCCCATGTTCCTGACGCTTTGCTAGATATAGATATTCTCCCCCTCCCTAATAAGGGGTGGCCATGTCATACAACTCTGGCCAGCACATGCAAGGAGATGTCTGCTGGGGGAAATCTGAGAGAGGAGGCCTGTTCTTCTGGCCTTGGACTCTGTTGTGTAATGAGATGGTGCTGGAGGACATAAGAGCTGTCTTTTATGGGGACAGTCAGGAGACCTCAGGATGAGAAGCCAAGGGAGCTGGGTGGCTGGGCAGAAGGATAGGGAGAGCCTGGTCTCTTGTTCACTTTGAGGTTCTGGACGAAATGCTGAACTGCCTGTCACCAAATAAGTGACATAATTAAATGTCATTTATAGTCATGGTCCTGGTACTTGCATCTAAAAAAGCAATTATTTCTGTAAATGAATGTTCACCTCTCCCAGTCACTCCAAACAGTACTGTCCAATGGAACTATAATGTAAGATGCAGGTGAAATTATATTTTCTAATAGCCACATTTAAAAAAGTGAAAACATCTACTAGGATGAATTTTAATGACCTTTTATTAAACCAAACCCATAGTATTTAGATTTCACTGTATAATTAATGTAAAATAATTATTAATTGGGTGTGGTAGCACTTGCCTGTAGTCCCACCTACTCAGAAGGCTAAGGTGGGAGGATTGCTTGAGCCTAGGAGTTCAAGGCCAGCCTGGGCAACATAATGAGACCTCATCTTTCTCTCTCTCTCTTTTTTTAAAGAATTATTTACAGGATATTTTACATTAATTTTTTATATCAAGTTTTCAAAATCTGTCTTTTAACACTTGCACTAGCCTCTTTTCAAGTGCTCCATAGCCTCATGGGCTAGTGGCCTGCATATTGGCTGTCATAGCTCTAGAATCAGACGCCTGGACAGGAGTGGTGATTAGCAAGACCTAACTTACCTGATTGTGGTCCTCCTGCCAGGACAGGAAGGGAGAGACTGACTCCCTTTGTATTCCCTACCTGGGAAGCCCCCCACACATGAGAGTCAGAAGCTGGGCAGCCAGAGAAAGTTGGTGTGCCTTGTAACACTATGTACCCCCCTTTGTTGTACCCACTGTTGCTTGTCCTTCAAAAATGGATGTTCCCAGGGTTCCATTATTGGCTTTTGATCTTTCTTTTTGGTTCTCTCTTTGGGTGTTACCCATCATCTCTATGCTGATGACTTCCATGTCTGTATTTGCAGCCATGTTGTTTTCTAGTTTTATAGCCACATATTCATTTCTTGGCTAGACATAGCCCCTTACCTGTCCTCCAGACTTCCATTGCCCAGTCTGAACTTACCTTCCCTCTTCTTCCTTGGACCCCTAATCTTATGTTTAGGGACCACTGTATACCCATTACCCAAACCAGAAACAGGAGTATCTTACTGTCTTCCTACTTCTTCACTCCTTAACCTCCTGTCACCAGGTCCAGTGCATTTTACTCCTGACTCTTCCCTCAGATTTGACTCTTCTTTTCTGAGCCATATTCATTACCAGACATCTTTTATAGAACTGCTGTAGCAATCTTGTAGCCCATCTCCTGCCTTCTGGCTCATGGTCCCCCTTTGCTTCTTGCCTTTCTCCCCGGCCCCACCCTCCAGCCGTCCTGTGCACTGCAGCCAGAGTGATCTCCCTTAGCACACGTTGTCATTCCACTGCTTCAGCTTTTTCAAGTGTTCCCACTGACTATGGAATGAAGTTCAAGCCCCTTAGCGTGTTATACAGGGCCTGGTCTGTCCAGTCTTACCTGTCATTACTACTGACCTTGCCTTTGGTACTTTGGTAATACGGAATGGTGTGGGTGGCTGCTGGCTGTGGAATGCTGTGTTGCTGGGGGCTGCTGCTGATTCCCCTGAATGCCTTGCTTTTGTATTAATGTGCTTTCTTGTATTGTCCCCTCTTCCCACCCTACCCTTTCCACCTTTCTGGCCAGCTCATTGTGGCTTATCCAGAACGTTCTAGTAATCTTTGGCAGTTTCTCTGAATCTGGAGACTGGACTAAATACCTCTCCTCTGCATTTCCCATAATTTTTCCCATGCCTCCCCTTTTTTGGCCATATATTACTGAAATGATTTATATGTATTTGTGGGTTCTTTGAGGCCAGGGCATCATCTTAGTCGTCTTTATCATGGAATGTCTTGTGTAGTATCTGGCTCCATATGTATTTCTCGAACTGAATTAGATAAGTTTGAAGAGAGACTGAGTGGAAAAATATGTCGACCCAAGTTACAGACAACCTTATGCATAAGAAGCATACAAATGTTCTGTGAATGAAGAACTGGAAATCAGATTATATTGCTTTGTAAATCTTGTCAGTTTTGGTGGGAAAATAACTTCAGGTAATAAATCCTTTGTTCCCAAAATCATACCCTTTGTTGTAGTGTATCAGCATGAAGCATTGTTATTTTCTAGCTTTAGAGGTGATATGCCCATGTTAGCTGATCTCATGACATCTAAAATCACATCACATGGTGTCTTTGATCCACTTGTCATGGGGTGCTGGGGCTTACACCTATTCTGTGCCCAGTCGGCTCTTGCCAAGACTAATTCCCTTAAAGTAGGGGTTGGTAGGCTGTCACCTGTTTTTGTAAATACAGTTTTACTGAAACATAGCCAAACTATTAATTGATACGTTATTATGTATAGCTGCTTTTGTGCTAACACAGTATAGTTGAACAATTGAGACAGAGCTCATGTGGTTTGCAAACTATAAAATATTTCCTATTTGGTTTTTTACGTTGTAAGTTTGCTATAGAGCTTTGCCTTAGAACCATTTAATTTTGGGGAGATGAAACCTTATTTTTACTCCAAATTGAGTACTGATCTCTGATTAGGAATCAGGAGAATACAGATCAAAAAGCATCTTTGAGTTGTGTACTCTTTTTGGTGGGATGGTTTTCTTTTTTTTTTTTTTTTTAAATTTTTTATTGGATTTTAGGTTTTGGGGTACATGAGCAGAGCATGCAAGACAGTTGCGTAGGAACACACATGGCAGTGTGCTTTTCTTTCCTTCTCCCCTTCATCCACATTTGGCATTTCTCCCCAGGCTATCCCTCCCCACTTCCCCCTCCCACTGGTCCTCCCCTTTTCCCCCCAATAGACCCCAGTGTTTAGTACTCCCCTGTCTGTGTCCATGTGTTCTCATTTTTCATCACCCGCCTATGAGTGAGAATATGCGGTGTTTCATTTTCTGTTCTTGTGTCAGTTTGCTGAGGATGACGTTCTCCAGATTCATCCATGTCCCTACAAACGACACAAACTCATCATTTCTGATTGCTGCATAATATTCCATGGTGTATATGTGCCACATTTTTCCAATCCAGTCTATTATCAATGGGCATTTTGGTTGATTCCAGGTCTTTGCTATTGTAAACAGTGCTGCAATGAACATTCGTGTACATGTGTCCTCATAGTAGAACGATTTATAGTCTTTTGGATATATACCCAGTAATGGGATTGCTGGGTCAAATGGAATTTCTATTTCTAAGGCCTTGAGGAATCGCCACACTGTCTTCCATAATGGTTGAACTAATTTACACTCCCTTGGTGGGATGGTTTTCTTAAGTTGATTGCAGGATAGTCTCGAACTCCTGGGCTCAATCGACCTTCCTGTCTCGGCCTCGCAAGTGCTATATCTTTGTTGTTCTAGGTTATGTATATGAAATCTAAGTTGCAGAAAAAGTTTGTACCTTTGCAGACTGCTAGATGCGTAGAGGCTTAAATACAGGACTTCCATTAAAGCATTTAAATATCTGTTTATACATCTCCCTCCCTCTACCTTACCATCTGTTCTCCAACCTTGCCGCCTTTCCTTTTGTAGGCAGAGTTCCTCTGGATTTGACTAATTCTTTATTGTTTCTGTTTCTGAAAATAAGTAAGCTACCTTTATAGGGTGAAGATAAAATCCTGGCAGTGTGGATTTGAGGTGACATATACCTGTCCTCAGCATGTCACCAAAGGCGATATTAGAATTATTTATTGTCTGGTAGCTGTGAGGATGACCCACATCTGCTGGAATGCTGGAGGAGAATGTACAAGGGTACCGGGAGTCCCTTTTCAGTTGCTGCATGATCGAGAGGTCTGGCGGCTGGAGGTGGTGAGGGATGGAAGGGTAGGGTACCAACTGATGGTCAGCTTGCCTCTACAGATGTGTGTATTACTTCTAGTAAAGCAGAGGTTCCTCTGGCTCATCCTTCATCATGCATGTTTGAAATGTCATGTGCCACATGCAGTTCTGTGCGTTAGGGATTCAGAATAACTAAATGTGCTTGTTCCCATTGGGAGGCTTAGAGACAGGCATTCTTGGAACGATATGGCAGGAATTGGGAAGATCTATGTCGGACAAGCCAGGAAAGGTTCTGTGTTGACAAAGCAATGTACGTGCTTTAATGGTCCAATGGTTTTAGATTTAAAGAAAAACCAAACTTTTTGACATCTTCCACTAAGCCTACATAGTATACCTTTTTACTATAATTTTTGCTTACAAAAACATTTCAATTTTTATAGCAGTTATTTACTTTTTAGGATATAATTAAATTTATCTTTTAGGTTGCCTGCCTGATTCGAGTTCCATCTGAAGTGGTTAAACAGAGGGCACAGGTATCTGCTTCTACAAGAACATTTCAGATTTTCTCTAACATCTTACATGAAGAGGTGAGATGTGTTTTTAAACTCTTCTTTGTTAAGATTTCATAGTAGCTGATATGAGCACTGTGGATTTCATCCTAAAGGGCCTTAGAGAAAACTTTAGAGCTAAATTTAATGTCCAGTTACAGTAATTTTTTGCTAAGATTATCTTTGCATTTTATTCATTTTTGAATATTTTCCTTTAAATGTTTTTGAAATTTCTAAGCATAACATTGAGTGTCACTACAGTATGTGTATCCTGAATTGTAATCTTCCTGCAGTTCTTCTGGTATCAGATGTGAAACAAATTGTAAATATGTAAAATGAATAAAGATACAACTTTAAAACATCTCTATAGTAGTTTTGGTCCACGGAAGAGAAATATAGTACAGGACTAATAACAGTGATCGGTGTCATAATGTTTATACCAAAATGTAGCTCCTCTTTTATGATGCATTTGAAGCTCTCAGTCGGAAATTATTCTTCCTGGCTATATGACTAGGGAGCATTTAGCTACTTTCCTTTATAGTGTTTATAGAAGCCTTTTTTTAAAACAAGAAAATCAGTCACATGGAAATTTTCAATGAGTCTCGATTTTAGAAAAGTTATTGCTAATGATCTGTTACCTAGGTGAGGAAACATTGAATATCTAATTGTACAAATGAGATGAAGCTGTTACAGCTTCCCTGTTGAACTCTGTGGATGGTTAATCCAGGTTTGTCTGGGATTATTGAACACTGCTTTGAGAGACTGTGAGTGAATTTCTGATGTTTGAAGCTATAAATATAATTCCGTTGTTATACAAAAGGATAGTTGACATTTGTATGCATTTGCTTTTGGAAATGTATTTAAAGCATCTCAAATGTTCTTTTCAAGAGAAGACATGTTACAGCAATTACATATGATATAATTAATATTTCGTAGAATTCAGCAACTAACACTAAGTAAATATGTAGTCAGTTTTATTGTTAGAGATGTTCCTATTTCAAAGGGAGCTAATCTGAGCTCCCTTAGGAGCCAGTTACGAGGTGTGTAAGTTATATAAGATATAATATGTACCTTAGGCCAGTTTAGAATCATTAACCTCTTACAGAACTATGGCAGTTGTGACTCTTAGAACTCAAACGAGAGCAGGTAGATCTGCTGCATACAGAATGTCCTTCAGAAAACTCTGCTATTCTCTCTGAACTCTTGGCTGTTTGTCTGTTTCAGGGTATCCAAGGGTTGTATCGAGGCTATAAAAGCACAGTTTTAAGAGAGGTAAGTCACTTACTTTCTGTTATTGAAGTACAAAGGAATGATGTGCTTTGTTCTATAAGTTTATACTTCTTAACAATTAGAAATATATTTGGAGAAACTTGGTTTAAAAAATCAAAAAGGGAAATTATAGTCACTCTTGAGTTTTCTCAGTTTTTTTTTTTTTTTTTTGAGACGGAGTTTTCACTTTTGTTACCCAGGCTGGAGTGCGATGGCGTGATCTCGTCTCGCTGCAACCTCCGCCTCCTGGGTTCAGCCAATTCTCCTGCCTCAGCCCCCCGAGCAGCCGGGATTACAGTCATGTGCCACCATGCCCAGCTAATTTTTTGCATTTTTAGTAGAGACGGGGTTTCACCATGTTGACCGGGATGGTCTCGATCTGTTAACCTCGTGATCCACCCACCTCAGCCTCCCAAAGTTCTGGGATTACAATCTTGAGCCACCGCGCCTGGCCGGAGTTTTCTCAGTTTTTATATTTAAAAGAATGGGTAGAATGGGTTTGCTGCAAGAGCAATTTCAATGGTCAGAATGGCCCGTCATGTAATTGACTTATTATTCTAGGGTGACTAAATGTCTATTATAGTTGAAATATTAAGAAATAACTACTGGCCAACATGGTAGCTCATGACTGTAATCCCAGCACACTGGGAGGCTTAGGCAGTGAGACCACCTGAGGTCAGGAGATTGAGACCAACCGGGCCAACATGGCGAAACCCTGTCTCTAGTAAAAATAAAAGAATTAGCTGGTCATGGTGGTGCGCTCCTGTAATTTCCAGTTACTCAGGAGGCTGAAGTAGGAAAATCGCTTGAACCCAGGAGGCGGAGGTTGCAGTGAGCCAAGATTGTGCCACTGCACTCCAACCTGGGTGACAAGAGCGAGACTCTGTCTCCTTTTTTTTTTTTGAGATGGAGTTTTGCTCTGTCACCAGGCTGAAGTGCAGTGATGCAATCTTGGCTCACTGCAACCTCCGTCTCCTGGGTTCAAGCTATTCTTCCACCTCAGCCTCCCAATAGCTGGGACCACAGATGCGTGCCATCATGCCCAGCTAATTTTTGTATTTTTTAGTAGAGACGCAGTTTCACCATGTTGGCCAGGATGGTCTCGATCTCTTGACCTCATGATCCCCCCACCTTGGCCTCTCAAAGTGCTGGGATTACGGGTGTGAGCCACGGTGCCTGGCCTAGACTCTGTCTCAAAAAAAAAAAAAAGAAAAGAAAAGAAGTAACTACTAAGGATAAGACATCAAGTTAAATAGTGAATTATGAGGAACTAATGAACACTTGGTGATGAAAGATGCACTCTAAGACAGGGACCCCAACCCTGGGGTCGTGGACTAGTTCTGGTCCGTGGCCTGTTAGGAACTGGGCCACACAGCAGGAGGTGAGCGGCAGGTAAGTAAGCATTACTGCCTGAGCTCCACCTCCTTTCAGGTCAGCAGCAGCATTAGATTCTTACAGGAACACAAACCCTATTGTGAACTACTCATGTGAGGGATCTCAGTTGTGTGCTCCTCATGACAATCTAATGCATGGTGATCTGAGGTGGAACATCTGAGTTGCAACAGTTTTATCCCAAAATCATCCACCCCACCACCGGTCCATGGAAAAATTCTCTTCCACAAAACCTGTCCCTGGTGCCAAAAAGGTTAGGGACCACTGGTCTAAGAGATGGGTGTCTCAAACGTCTGTATCAGGCAGTTAGCCCTTGGCTTCTTGATAACAAAATACGGTGAGCTGGGAAGTTCAGTCTGGACTGGAGTCTTGGCACTGCAGGTGATTCACAGTGCAGTGTGCCCCAGGGCAAGCCACTTTACCTCTCTTTGCCTTCTAACTCAAGATTTCTGTGATTTAGCACATGGGAAATTTTCTTTTGTTATTTTTGGTTGAAAGAGCAAAAGTTTACTGTCAATAAGTAGTTTCAGTATGTTACTGCAAGAATCATAATATAGGCCAGGCATGATGGCTCAAACCTGTAATTCCAGCATTTTAGGAGGTAGAGGTGGGTGGATTGTTTGAGTCCAGGAGTTTAAGACCAGCCTGGGCAACATGGTGAGACCCTGACTCTATAAAAAATACGAAAACTAGTTGGGCGTGGTAGTGCCTGTAATCCCAGCTACTTGGGAGGCAAAGGTGGGAGGATTGCTTGAGCCTGGGAGGTCCAGACTGCAGTGAGCCGTGATTGTGCCACTGCATTCCAGCCTGTGTGGCAGTGAGACCCTATCTCAAAAAAGAAAAAAAAAGCATGTTGTAATCTTTGCTTCATATAGAAGCAACTGTCTTGAAGTTCAGAAGTTTGTTTTCAGATAGGTGAGATATAAGAGAAGTCTGGTTTGGGACACCATTTCCTATTAAAACATAAGAGAACCTGCATACATGTGCCCTGCATCTGCGTTTTCTATTTGGAGGTCCTGGGACACTGAAACATAATCATTAAATATTGCCGTAATTGACCAAATACTGAAATTCATTGAAATCCTTCATTTTATTTTCAGGTAGTTTTATTTATTTATTTATTTATTTTTTTACTGGAGATTACAATCTTCTTTAGGCCCTAACAGCGCTGTTATATGTGACTTAAAGCTTTGGTTTTTCACAGGTTAACAACCTAGTTGGTGTAGATGTTTGAAGAACTTCTTTTTAAGGCAAACTTAATGTTTCAAAATTAGTTGTTTGTGTGGAGATAACTTCTGCCTTTCAGAAATATCACCCATACTGTATATTCACTCTGTACTTAGCTTCTGACTCACTAAACGTGTGTTGCTTAGATTTCACCTGGGTGAGGAAGAAAGTGAGGCAATAAGCCTTTTTTGTTTTTCTGAGAGATGCTGAAGAAATGAATATATTTACATGGCGGAGAATACTGGTTTTGCATACAAACAGACCACATGGTTGCAACTGCATTCTGTTCTTTAGAAAATTTGTTTTGACATATGTCTTGCTGGTAATTAATTCCTAGGCTGCAATCCTTGAAAGTATTGTGACCTTACTGAGATGACTTTGTTTACTCAAAATGGCAGCGTTTTGTTGGAAATTTAATTGAGGTCTTCTGCATTATGTGTATTTATAAAAGATCCTTCAGACTTGATTTTAGTTGAGGTATTGCTTTTGTACAGATTCTCTGATAGAACAAGAGAAGAATTATTACTGAATGAAACACAGCTTCTTCTAAAAATGAGAAAAATAAGTGATACTTCGGCTTTAAGCAAAATTTTTTGCATTATAGTTTAGATTCTTGTTTTATTCTGGCACCAATATAAAATCTTTTTGCCAAGAGCTTGTTTGTTGTTTCAGTAGGAAAATAAAACTTAGTGAGAATCACCTGGAAATGTATACGTTTATTCTGTATGCAATTTTTTCTTTAGTTTTATCTCCCTAGCAGTTGCCGATTAGAATGAGATTGAAGTTTGAGTCCATGCATTATAAGATAGATGCTGTGTGTTCTTTAGATTGTGTGAATGTTGTCGCACTTTTTTTTTTAACTGCATTTGATGTTCGTGGAGATTGCGTGCTTATCCCTGATATTCTCTGAAAGTATTTTAGTTACTGTGAATTTTAGACGGAGCCCAAGCAAGGGGAGCAGATTACACTATTTACCTCACCCTTTCAGTGTTCATTTTTCTCATGATCTTTGCCAAACTAGATGTGGTCAAGCATGCTGGTGCAGTGATACTATTGCAGGAAGATGAACGTGGGGAGCAGAATCATAGCTGCTTTCATAACGAGGACGATTTCAGATGCCATTGGCCTGAAAATATTATGGAGAGCAGCCTCAGACTCTTGGATGTGAATTAGAAGGTCTTTTATAGAGGAAGAAAACAGTGAAGCAAATTGTTTCAAAAGAAGTAGGGATCAGTTAAACTTAGCAGTTGTCTTTTGACCACAAACTTCACTCAGCAGTCCTTTTTGGAGTGCCTACTGTGTTTTGGGGCACTACTGGGAACACTCCTGCCCTGAAGGATTCACTTTCTGGCGGGGAAACAAATAGGGAAGTAGACACTTTCAGTGCAGTGTCATAAGCACTGTAATGATAAGTATATACGAGATGTAGCTGGGGTTGCAGAAGAAGTACTGCTTGAGTGATGCTCAGTTAGCATAAAATGACTCTTAATTGTTGAAGGAGAGGCAGATAGAACAGCAAGAGCAAAGGCACAAGGGTGTGAAAGTACATGTGTGTAACTTGCTTATTGAAGCAGAATTGGGGTTTTCATGACCACAGAAGAGAATGCAAACCAATGAGGGCCTTCAAGAGAGCATGGAGTGGGGTATTTGTGTGGAGAAGAAGTTGAACCTCTTGCCTCAGCTGTTTGTTTGCCAGGGACTGGAGTGGAGTATATGGGAAAAGCCTTTGAAAGAGTCTGACATGTTCCCTGGAGTCTGGAGGATAAATTGCTGGTGTCTGACTCCTGTCTACAGAAACCCAAAGGTGAGAAGCTGGTTGGAGCTATCCCAGTGGCAAAATGTAGTCCTTTTAATAACGAATAACTCCTGGCTTCTTTTTGATGGTTGCCACTAAAGAGATTTGAGATAGGATAAGAGTTGCCCCCCAACCCTAGTTTTGCTACATGTGGTCAAGCATGCCAAACAAGTCATTCAGTTTGTTCAGTAAGTTCATTGAAGTCCCCAGTCCTTAGGTGTGAAAATCATCACTCTTACTAGTTTATTTGGAAGTAGATATAGCAGCTTTCCAGACTTGTTTGCACTTAATATCCACATTAGGCAGTGAGGATTCCCTCTGCATCCAGTGGCTGGAAACGGGAACCTTCAGGGATCAAACCTCAAGGACCATCCTCTGAAGTCCTCTTTCCAGTTCTGCTGTCTGCCTACTGAGTGCCTTTCCCCCAAACACTCACGTTGTAGAAGTCTCCTTAGTGTTTTTTCAGAGACACTCTATCCTAGATCTTCTGTATTTTTTGTTGCTACTTTTTAACCTAATTTATTTTGGAGATCATTTATATCACTTCCTAAAGAGCACTGTCATTTATGATTACATAGTAGGCCGTTGTATAAACCATTGTTTATTTAACATTTTCCTGTTGGTGGACATGACAGACGTGCTTCAGTGTCTAATACTGTTCCCGTGTCATTTTATACATGGTTGAATGTGTGTAGGTTACATACCAAAAGTAGAATTACTTCATGAAAGAGATGGGCATTTGTAATTTTGGTAGATAATGCTTAATTGCCTTCAGGCAAGTACCAATTGATGCTTGCCGACAATGTAGGAGCTTTCTGTTTTCCCCCGCCTCACCGGTGGACTAGTAGACTAAAAGACAAAAACTGATGTCATTGTAATTCTAATTTTAATTACAAGTAAGACTGGACATATCAGCATATATCTGAGAAAGATTTTATTTACTTTCCTGTCACCTGATTATTTGAAACTTCTCAAAATTCTTGCAAGGATTAAATGAGGGGATCCAGGGGAAGTGCTTTGTATAGTGCTTGTCACATAGTATGTACTCAGGAAATGTTAACTGAGATGATTAGTACTCTGGTAACCGAAAGAGCGTTGACAGTGAAGGACACCTGATAAGATTTGGCTCTGTGTCCTCACCCAAATCTCATCTCGAATTGTAATCCCCACATGTCAGGGGAGGGACCTGGTAGGAGGTGATTGGATCATGGGGTGTTTTCCCCCATGTTCTTCTCATGATAGTGAGGGAGTTCTCACAAGAGCTGATGGATTTGAAAGTGTTCAGCAGTTCCTTCTTCGTGCTCTCTATCTCCTGCTGCCATGTAAGATATGCCTTGCTTCCCCTTTGCCGTCTGCCATGATTGTAAGTTGCCCAAGGCTTCCCAGCCATGTGAACTGTGAGTCAAACCTATTTCCTTTATAAATTACCTGGTCTCTGTAGTAGTGTGAGAATGGACTGATACAACACCTAAGTATGGAATCCAGCTCTGTCCCTTAGCAGCCCATCTGCTTCTTACAAGTTTACTAAATTTGAGTCCAGGTTTGCCCATTTGTGCTAGGAACATTACATAAACTTTTCTCATTGATACCTTTATGCAGTTCTACAAGGTGGCTATGATAGCAGTGTAGGAGATTCAGAAATTAAACCTGCCTTTAGGTTGTTAGGTTCTTTAACAGGGATGCAGCCTTGATCTGTCTGCATTTAGACATGTTGATGACTAACAATTGCTGTGTTTGAATGAGAGGCCAGACAATTGTTACTGCTTGTAAAGCTCTTCAGTGATAATGAGAGTGTTTTATCCAAATGTCTTAATAGAGAAGCATTTCTATAATTTTTTTTTTTTGAGACGGAGTTTCGCGCTTGTTACCCAGGCTGGAGTACAATGGCGAGATCTCGGCTCACCGCAACCTCAGCCTCCTGGGTTCAGGCAATTCTCCTGCCTCAGCCTCCTGAGTAGCTGGGATTATAGGCACGCGCCACCATGCCCAGCTGATTTTCTGTATTTTTTTTTTTTTTTTAGTAGAGACGGGGTTTCACCATGTTGACCAGGATGGTCTTGATCTCTTGACCTCGTGATCCACCCACCTCGGCCTCCCAAAGTGCTGGGATTACAGGCGTGAGCCACGGCGCCCGGCCACATTTCTATAATTGTAACAAATTGTAAGTTGCAGTTAATTTTATATTTGCTGGCTACTTCTGTAGGAAAAACAGTATATTGGTGTAATAAAGTTATCCTAAGTGATGAAGATTCCTAATGGAAGTGGGTCGGGAAAATTCTGTGATTGTTCATTTTTGGCTTTCTTAGGGAGATTGCACCATTTGGATGTTTTCCACTGAAAAATGTTGCCAAGCAACTATCGCTAGAACTTCTATTGCATCTTTACTGTCCTTAAGGACAGTATGTACTATGTACTATTTCCTGCTTATGATAGTACAAGAGAAAAACAATAGTCCTATCTGATCAGGGAGAATTTTCCCACTCCTTATATCAGTGCGGTGTATCTGTCTCTGTGTATGCTTGTGTGAAATTGTTTTCTTCGATTTACCTCATTCTGTTTGGGATCTTTCCAGATAGCATTTAAGTCCTTCTGAAAACAGCTACTGGGTTTTTACCTGCTTGTAGGATGCACGGGCTCTAGCATAATACCTTCTACACAGTGAGCACTCAGTAAATACTTGTTTTCCTTCACTGCTTTAAGTTTGATTCATTTTTGTTCAGATGCCACCTGGCATCCTGATCATTTCAGGATCATGAGGGAGCTCTAAGGGGGCTAGGAGTTATGTAGGGTACTGAGTCAGCCTTTTGATATACTACATTACTATGATCTTTGCATGGGATGGGTGATGAAATACCAACGGGTGTGTACTTTTCCAAGATCCCAGTCATCTTAAACCTTGGAAAGCTCATTTTTATGTCTAGTTTTATTTGGAAAGTAGTAAGTGCTATAATTATTCCTTTATTTTCTGCATCTTAGCACTTCTATTGAAAAGGAAAAAAAGTGATTCAAAGTCTTCCCAAACTTCTAATGTGAAATTGTTTTTCAGTTAAAATCCAATGCAAACATATTGAACCCTATTTTAATCCTACATAATTCATTTTATTAACTATGACCAAATAGAACATCTGTTAAAATTCCATAATGCTAGCTTCATGGGAAAAGAAAAAAAAAATCCCTGTTTGCTCTTGGAATTTGTCCATTGTTTTATTATTCAGGCTTTCAGTAAATGTGTAATGAAACATTCTTGTTGATGGAAATATTAAACAAATGAAAATGAAATTTCCTCTTTTATCATAGAGGTTTATAAAATGAGTCACTTAATTGCATTTACATTATTATAACTTCACTGTAGAGATGTTCTGTGAAGAGTGAGTGCTGGTTCATTCAGTTCATTCTTTAATTCAAGAACCTAAAATCATTACTTCTCAAACCTGGACTTTAGCCTCTAGTTTTTTATCATCTCTTAAATAAGCAAACATTTTTAGGAAGAGCAATTGAGTAAAATTATCTTCATGTGGAAATATTACTCTAGCCCTTCAGTGCGTATTTTCTCATGTTTTGTTTACATGAAACCAGCTGCTATTTACTTTTTTCATTCCTTGGACAAATTTCATTTACACTGTGAGGTGACTTGAAAATGTTACATATTTTCATTGTTGCATGTTCGTTGTGTTGTCCTGAAGGGGCACCACCAGTTCCTGCGAATATGGTTTACTGGGATGTAAATGCAGTAATAGGATGCCTCACTGTAAACACATTGAAAGCTACTGGGTACAGGTGGAAATTCTCTCTTAATTCTTTATTTAGACGTTGTTATTTATTATAAACCATAGCGTTGAAGCAGCTCTCTGTTGTTCCTTTGTGGTTTTCATCCCATGTGAAATGTCCTCTCTCTCCATCTTTGTGTGTCCATTTGGATTGCATTTAGGCTGCAAATAACAGAAAATTTGACTAGAGTGGTTTCTGTTTTTCCCTTTTGTATCAAGAAATCTGAAGATGACCATTCTAAGGCTGGTGTACTGGTTAGATGAGGGCAAGGAGAATCCAGTGTTTTTCATTTTGCCTGGCTGACTTTAATGCTGTGACTAATTGACTCATCGTCACAAAATGGCTGCTCTACTTTGAGGCATCATAGTTCCATTCCAGGCATGAAGAAGGGGAAGGGGAGGAGGCAGTACTAACTTTATCTGTTCTTTTGTTTGTCTCTAAAACAAAAACTTTCCTGGGACAGATGGTATCTCAGGGCCTTTCTGAGTTGTATGGGGATTGGGAAGTTAAGTATGGAGCTTTTCAATGTAGTAGATGAAGGCAGGGTGGAGTGGGGGCAGAGGGATTACTGTTATTGAGTCACCCCACAGGATCTGCTATATTCTGTCCCTTCAAACCCTTCCTGCTAAAGTTCTGTCTCTTCAGAAAGAAGACTGTTTTATGTATTTCTAGCTTCAGCCCACATGCGGGCATCCAGTGTTGTTAAGATCCATGAGTACTTGTCTGTACCACTTTTTTTTTTTTTGTCATTCTACTCTGTAAATGGAAATGTCTGTTCATTTCCTTTTTCTGCCGCCTTTGTTCTTTTGGGCTCCAGTGTAGAAACTCATCTTTAAAAATTATTTGGTGGTCTCACTGAAATTATTTTGAGGGCACAAATTTACTTCCAAATTATCTACTTAAATATATAGTTTTGATTTTAAAGTTGAAATCTCAGAATACTTCCTGTATTGATATATTCATATGTGAACACCTAAAAATATGTATCATTTTAGATGGAAATAAAATGACGTTGATGTTTGCCAAGTACTTACAATGCTTCAGTCACTGTGCTAAGTTCTTTACATACATTATTTCTCATAATCCTCACAGTAGCCTAAAACACGATCCCTACTTGACAGAAACTAAAGCTTGCTAAGTTTGTGGTTGGCCCAGGGTCTCATAACCAGTGAGGGAGAGATCAGAGGACTCCAGAATCCATGAACTTAACCTTTATGGTGAGCTGTATATTTTTCATTTTATAAACAGATAAATTTTTCTGGGGAAGAAAATAAATATTTAAAATTAATAATCCACATTTACAGCTGTCTGTAGTCTTTAAGCCTTTACATAGGCATTAGTGCCGGGAGCTTGGGGAGAATAAGTTATCAGCAACTAGAAACCTACATGATATTAAAAATAAATTAATTAGAGGAAATAAGCAAGTGTAAGGAATGTGTGTTGCTGGAAGTGTTCATGAAGAACTGTGGCTTATAAATGCATATTACCACGTTCCTCTGATTTTCCCTTGTCTAGGTGTTAGTTCACATGCCCCTTCTCTGTAGGATCTCCTGTGATCACTCCAGCTAAAATAGACCAACCCCATCCCCAGTCACTTACCTGTTACCATTGCATGCACTGATATTTGAAATTACCTTCATTTCTTGTTCAAAAACTAATTATGGCTGTTGTCCCTCCACTAGAATGTATGCATCAGGAGGGCAGATGCCTCCCGTTTTGTTCGTTATTATTAATCTAACACCTAGAGAGTGTCTGACACATAGCACCCTCAGAAAATACTTAATAAACCAGTAACCTAATCTACTTGCTTCTCAAGAGCAGACCAGTTTTAAGTACTTAAATATTTAAGATCTCCAGATACATTTGACAAGGATTATGGAGTTCTCACTTAATTCCTAGGCAAGTTAATGGTTTTCTGCCAGATAAACTCTGTAATACCATTGAGGTTAATTTTCTTGTCTTACTGTCTTTCCTGCTGTCCACAAATAGCTCTTATTTTAACTTTGTCATTTCTAGTTAGTTACTCCTATAAATATTTCATATATGCAAAACAGTTTTTGAAATTATATATGAAAATAATAAAACAACTTAAGACGATCCTTCATCAGGTGTTTGGAAATTGTCTTCACTGAATACCACATGGGTCAAGAGTTACCCTTGATGTTCTCAGTACTGTGTACTGTCTTACTGTGTGAATAAACACCATCTTATATGGAGTATTAAGAAGCTATATATCTAAGAAAACTAAGTTTGAAGTCAAATCTAGTTTTTTAGATGGGTAATTCAAAAATAGTGGTTGGAATCATTTAAGGAAGTTAAAATGGTTTTCTGTGGGTTGGAATACCTGGCTACAGATTAGGATCACATAATGAAAACAGTTAAAGTTTGAATACTAATTATGATCATTAACTTTATGTATATTTTCCTAATCCTTAAACCGTATGACATTAGCCTGTTTGTACAGATCGTAAGTGGAGGCTTAGAAAAATTAAGTAACACAACTAGGAGGTGGCAGGGCTGGAATTGGAGGTCAAGTCTATGTAATTCCAAAGCCTGTGGTTCTTGTTACACTTTGCTTCCTGTTCGTGTCTTTTGGGTAAATTCACTGATAGTCCTCTAAGAATTTTCCTACATCCTAAGAAAATAACACGATGGGAGATCTGCAAGACTTGAACCAAATCTTGACCTGAGTGAGAAAGGAACATGGTTTCTGAGCGTTAGAAGATTCTAAAGGATAGAAATGGAACCATTTTTTTGGGCAGAACACAAGGAGATGCTTCTAAATTAGCCATTAATATTGATTTTTATCTTCCTTTTTCATCTGGCCTTTGTGAAGGGTGCTTAAAAATGTTTTGATTGTAGTCTTCTGTCCTTTTTTCTTCCCTCGGTTTCATCATATGTTCTGAGAAACAGTAGAGTAGGTGGGGAAAGGCTGATAACTTTGGCCTTGAAGAGGTTTTGGTATATATCCAAGTAACTAGCAGATAATTTATTGACTAGTGAAAAAGCAGAATTTTTGTGAGGAAAGGATTTTTTTTTTTCGTTTTTGACTATGCTCTGCTTTTTGTTATTGAACTTGTCCATGCAAAACTCACGTTACAGGAGAATACAGTAGAGGGCGCACAATGCCTGTATTTTAAATGTTGGTGACCCAAAAACCTCAGAATAAACTTGGGAGCTGCTTCCTGGTACTGTTTAAAAAAAAAAAAAAAAAGTTCACATTAGAAAATGAACATTTAAGCATGATAGTGTTTTCTGATCAAGATACCTGAATGGATAAATTTGTATTATTTTTTGGTACATATGTGCATGGAGTTCCATTTATTTGTTTGGGTTCTAATTTTTTAAAACTTTTACCATGGAAAAAATTTAAAGACACACAAAAAATGATTAGTAAAATGAATCCCTATAGCCTCATGAATTACCAGCTCTTGAGCAATATTGCTCCATCTATACTCAAACCTACTTCCCACATGTCTGTATGATATTGAAGCAAATACCAGACGTTCTGATTTCATCCAGAAATACTTCAGTGTGCATCTCTAAAAGATAATAACTGTACGTACATACAACTTATAAAAAATGAATGTTGGAACAGAAAGACAAGTATGGTCTCATGTGTAATCTAAAAAAGTCAAATCATAGAAGCAGAGAGTAGGACCATGGTTCTCTGGGGTTAGCAGGTGGGGAAATGGGGAGATGTTGGTCAGAGGATGCAAATTCTCAGTTACAGGATCAACAGGCTCTGGTTATTTAAGGCACAACATGGAAAATGATGGATGTGTTAATTAATTTGATTGTGGTAATCATTACACAATGTATATCAAATCATCACATTGCTAACTTCAATATATATAATCTTTATTTGTCAGTTATTTTTTAAAATGGATATCATAGTCTTGAAGTATTTCCCCAAAGCTATTTGTCAATTACAAAGGAGAAAATAGTAATTTTACAGTTGGAAAGACTGGCAGTCGCTATTTTAGCCAAGTGATCAAGATTAACATCACCAGTACTAAGATATATTGACATTATACATCCCTAATATAATGCACCAAGAAGGACACAATGTCACTTCTTTGGTCTTGCCAAAGATGCATAATCGCAGTGTGATCATGATAAAACATCAGACAAACCCAAATTGAGAGACATTGTACAGAATTGTCAAAGTCATGATAATTAAAGAAAGATGAAAGAAATAGGAGACCAAGGAGACACAACAAGTAAATGCAGTGTAGCATCCTGGATTTGATCCTAGAGTAGAAAAAATATTGGGAAAAACTGGTGACATTCAAAATCTGTAATTTAGCTATTAGCATTGCAGCAAAACTGGTAGCTGGTTTTGGTAAGTGTACTCTGGTTAAGTTGTTAACATTAGAGAAGCCAGTGTATATGTGAACTTTGCTATTTTAGTAACTTCTATGAAAGTTTGTTTAAAAAAACAAAAAGCTAAAATAAATGCCAGATTTGGACATTGTATGAAATATTTATTCTTCTAAAATAATGGCAATAAGTTTAAAATTTAATTAATTTTATTGTTAACTTGTATCAAAATAATATATGCAATTAGTAACAACTCAAATAATGTAGAAAGACTTAGGAAGAAAAACAACAGTCTCCTGCCCATCCCCTTTCCATTCTGGCCACTCTCTAGAGGTAGCCTTTTTCTTTTTTTAAATTTTAACTGCTTTGTTTTTAGTTCTTATTTCATTGATACTTCCGGATAACGTATTTAAACATCTGTTTTTTAATTTGTCGGTAGATTCAGTCTGTTGAGTCTTTGGGTTGGAAGATGTGGTTAAGCTCACATTATGCTCTTCCCCAACTCTGTCTCATCCTAGCATTCCAGTTATATAAATTCCATTCCTCTGTTCATTTTAGAAACCTTAAGTCATGTATTTGTTTCTTTATTTCATATCCTACAAACTTTTAGCATCTTACAACTTTCTCTTGACATGATGAGGTACTTTCTTTTTGTCACTTTGTCCTCTTTAACCTGCAAATTCCACTTTCTGGAAAGAATTCTCTCAACTATACTTTCATTCTACATTGTCAAGAGGGTTGACAGTTTCATCCTGTCTTTTACCCACGATTACTTCTTTCATGGTTTTTCTGTATTGATTCTGAACGTCGAGTACTGGTGAACTAGTGTTTGTGTCATCGAGAAGACATGATGATGAGTGATCAGACCATGTAGTGTGCTAAACCTGTACTTTCGTGTGTGGGGAGCACATATCAACTTGAGAGATGGTTTCAGCATCAGAATCGAACAGACTTTCTTTTCTTGCACTCTATGAGTTACTAAAATTTAATTGTGTAATTTCCAACATTTGGGGCATGAACTTGTCTTTCTTTTTATTGGAGTTTCTAATTGTCTTTTCTACATGAGAAACGCATTATTTGCATTATTTTCAAGTATGACAACTTTGGAAACATACTGTCTTTGTTCTGAGTCTCCTTTCCCCCTGGGAATCTTGGAATCTTTCATTCTCTTGTTCAAATCCAGTGTTACTCACTGTGTCTGGGCTTTTCTTCATTGCCTTCTTCAGTCAGATTTGCTGTTTGCTGAAGGCCGCAGAGCATAGTGGGTCAGACCAGGGCTTTGCGGCCACACAGCCTAGGTTTTGTTGACAGCTCTGCCTGTCAAACTTACACCCAGTCCTCATCAAATGAAAATGCTTTAAGATATGATAAATATAAGAATATAGTTCATTTGTTTGAAGGCTTTTATTTGATCCTGATTTTCTTTTTTGGTCAGGTAATTATCTGTCTCTAGTGCCTATTATTTTTACAAATCTCTCATTAAAGACCGTTGATGCTAACCATTTTAATGATTCTTTGGCCTCAAATGTGTTTTATTAATTTTTTTTAGAGTAGGAGGGAATTATGTTAACGTTACAATTCTTAGAAAAGTATTTTGATCTTATTAGTTTAGTATGCACCCTAATTATGTTTTGGAAATAAGTGATTTAATTGATCTATGGGAGTCTTACAAATTGATCACCAAGTTTCTAATAAAGCTTGCCCATGCCTTGATCCACATATTATAAGTCTTTCTTATTATTGGTGAATTTTTCCCTACTTCTGTTTTAGATAATGAAATGATGACTATGTTAAAAATCACTTTGGGATGAAATTTATTATCATTTATAGGGTAAATGACAAACATGTCATTTCTACTATTAGTAGAAGATACTAATAGTATCTGTGTTCACAGTCGTCTAGGCTATGTCTCGTGTTGACTAATGAAGATCTTGTGATAATTAGATACTCTGTGGATTATCTTTTGGTTCACACGATTGTTTGCCAACATTTTCTCATCCTTATTGACATTTAATATGAGTTTGAAAAAGTAGTGTGAACAACACATCTCAACCATTAAGTTTTGATTAAGTGAAAACACCAAGGGTCTGGTATGTAGTTGCCTCTTGGTAGGTGGTAAGTTCTGGTCACATTATTTTTCTGTATTTTAAGGAGAAAGTAGGTTGAATTTATCTATCATCTGCCATATACCAGACTAGGTACTTTTCATATATTTTCTTTTTATTTAATCTTCACAGTAATTCTCAGTCATTATTGCCAACTGAATAATTGGAAAGTAAGCACCTCTTCAATACCTTGTTATGATTCCCAGTCAATCTCTAATGTTCATCTACCTTGTAAACCATTTTATATGCTAACAGACATTTCTCTGTTTAATACCAGTGAGAAAACTGACCCTTGGTGATATAACTTGATCTACATAAAGCACGAAACATTGTTAGTGGAGGGCAGAGTTGGGCTCTGAATTCTTTGAACTCTTACACTCTTCTTGTAACAACATGTGTATTTCCTTTCTTCTGTTTGGGGTATGAATGAGGAGGTTTGAAATGAATAGTAACACTACCTTTTTCTTTTTTCCTCCCTCTCCTGCTTTTTATTTTGAAAAATTACAATTTACAGAAAAGGTAGAACATGTATTTTTTTCACCAAGGTTCACCAATTAACATTTTGCTTCATCTGCTCCACCCCTCTTTCTCTTTTCCTGAAATATTTTAAGTAGCAGAGAATCTGACACTTACCATTCAGTATTTCAGCATGTCTCCTAAGAACAGAGTCATACTTCTCACAACTACAATGCCATTATCACACCCAAGAAATTTAACATTAACACACTAATATTATCTAATGTGTGGTCAGTTTCCCTGTTGTCCCAGTGATAAAAGCCTTATAACTTCTTTCTCTCCTCAGGATGCACAAAGGATCATACATTGCATTTGGTTATCACGGTCCCCAACCTTTTGTATTTTCTCCATGACATTGACTTTTGTAGAGTCTAAGACATTTGTCCTGTAAATGGTCCCATAATATGGATTATCTGACTTCCTTATGATTAGATTCAGGTTAATTTTTTTTTTTAGTATTTTTGGGTGTTTCTCATTGAGTTATACCAGGAGGCATATAAAGTCTTAGACTTGGTGAGTTTAATCATCTGATTGTTTTCCAGTTTGCTATACACTAAAAGTTCAATTATCCTTTGATGTTAAGAGGCTGTATATATATGGGGTAATATTTTGAGAACACACGAGTATCCTGTTCCCTAATAATCTTTCACCTAATGGTTTTAACATCTGTGGATACTTCTTGTCTGAAGCTGTTTATTACATTGGTGATTACAAAATAATGATTTTCCTAATACTTCATTTTTCTATGAATTTGTTAGCTGGCATTCTTCAGTAGGGAAGAGTTTCCTCCCTTGCCCTCCAGATCCTTATAAAAAAAAATCCCCATGGACTCATGGATTAAAAAAATAGCCTAATTGAGATACAATTCACGTACCAAACTATTGACTCATTTAAAGTGACAGTTCAAGGGATTTTAGTATATTCACAAGTAGGTGCAATCACCACCATAGTCATAGATTATTTTTTGTTTGGTAATTATGCTCTTATTACCATTATTATTCTTTTGATACTTAAACTGTCCCAGATTTGGCCAGTGGGAGCCTCTTTAGTCTACTTCTCTGTTCATGTGACATTTCCCCATTAGTCTTTTTTTTTGCGATGGAGTCTTGCCCTGTTGCCCAGGCTGGAGTACAGTGGCACGATCTCGGCTCACTGCAACCTCTGCCTCTTAGGTTCAAGCGATTTTCCTGCCTCAGCCTCTCGAGTAACTGGGGTTACAGGTGCATGCCCCCACACCCGACTAATTTCGCATTTTTATTGGAGATGGAGTTTTACCACGTTGGCCAGGCTGGTCTCAAACTCCTGACCTCAAGTGTTCCACCCACCTCGACCTTCCAAAGTCCTGGGGTTACAGGCATGAGCCACCATGCACAGCCCTTATTAGTCTTTGAGAACCTTCTTACTGGTGTACCAAGGGGTCTTAGTCTTTTTTTTTTTTTTTTTTTGAGATGGAGTTTCACTCTTGTTGCCCAGGCTGGAATATAGTGGCACAATCTTGGCTCACTGCAGTCCGCCTCCTGGGTTCAAGTGATTATCTTGCCTCAGCTTCTCGAGTAGCTGGTATTACAGGTGTCTGCCACCATGCCCAACTAATTTTTGTATTTTTGGTAGAGACCGGGTTTCACCATCTTGGCCAGGCTGGTGTCAAACTCCTGACCTCAGGTGATCTAGCCGCCTCGGCCTCCCAAAGTGCTGGGATTACAGGCATGAGCCACCGCGCCTGGCCAGGGTCTTAATCTTACCCAGTCCAGCAGTTAGCCCCTACCCAAGGAGGCCTCGATTACTTTTGGTGGGGAGTGGTATTTAGAAACTATAGGTGTATCATTGCATCAGAAAAGAATTATTTCATTTTTCCCATTTTATATATTTACATCAGGCAAGAAGAACACAGAATTATGATTCATTTAAAAAATTATACTGTAAACTTCTTTCCATTGTATGGCGCTGTGAATTCGGCATATGTATAGATTTGTGTAGCCATCATCACGGTCAAGATACAGAACATTTCCATTACCCAAAATTCCCTTATGCTATCCTTTGTAGTTATACCCATTTCCCTGCTGCTAACTGCTGGCAACTTTACTCATCTGTTCTCCATCACTATAGTTTTTTTCTTTTTGAGCATGTCATTTAAATGGCATTACAGAATATATAGCCTTTCAGATTGCCTTCTGTCATTCAGTAGAATGCCTTTGAGATTCATCCCATTCATTGCATGTATCAATAGTTTCTTCCTTTTTTTTTTGAAATGGAGTTTCACTCTTGTTGCCCAGACTGGAGTGCAATGGCACATCACTGCACATCCGCCTCCCAGGTTCAAGCAATTCCCCTGCCTCAGCCTCCCTAGTAGCTGGAATTACAGGTGCCCATTACCATGCCCAGCTAATTTTTTGTAGAGATGGTGTTTCATTGTGTTGGCCAGGCTGGTCTTGAACTCCTGACCTCAGGTGATCCACCCGCCTCAGCCTCCCAAAGTGCTGGGATTAGGCATGAGCAACCGTGCCCGACTAGTTTCTTTCTTTTTATTGCAGGGTATGGTATTCCATTGTTTGGACGTATAGTGGAATACAAAAATTATGGTTTACCCTTTGATCTGTTGAAGGACATTTGAGTTCTTTCGGGGTCATTATGAAGAGAATTGCTGTAAATGGTCATGTACGAGTTTTTGTGTGAACATCGTTTTCATTTTTCTAGGGTAGAAACTCAGGAATGGGTTTGCTGGGGCATATGGTGAGTGTATATTTAACTTTATTAGAAACTGTGAGCTCTTTTCTTTCTTTTTTATTTTTATTTTTTTGAGACAGAGTCTCACTGTGTTGCCTAGGCTAAGTGCAGTGGCACAATCTTGGCTCACAGCAACCTCTGCCTCCCGGGCTCAAGTGATCTTCCTACCTCAGCTTTCTGAGAAGTTGGAACTACAGTAGACATGTACCACCACGCCTGGCTAGTTTTTGTATTTTTTGGTAGAGATGGGATTTTGCCATGTTGGCCAGGTCTCGATCTCCTGGGCTCAAGCAGTCTGCCTACCTTGGCATCCCAAGGGATTGTAGGTATGTGCCACTGCACCTGGCCCAAGCTTTTTTCTATAGTGGCTGTACAATTTTACATTCCCACCAGCAGTATATGGTTAGTACTTGATATTGTCAGGATTTTTATTTTAGCCATTTTAGTAGTTGTGTAATGATACCCCATAGTGGTTTTATTTATTTATGATTGCTTTAACCTTAGTTGACTCTTTAATCACAAAAGTTAAATAGTCCAGAAAATAAATTTATTTGCAAAAAAGAACCACACATACTTATGGGAGAGAAACTTGCTATAGACTGAAAGTTGAGAATATTGAGAGCTCTTTGTCTTGAACGTGGTATCTCCATTTATTTTTGTCTCCATTTTCTTTAATGTTTGGATAAGACTTTATAAATTTGTTGACAGTTGAGTCCTTTTTGATTTATTCTTAGGTAGTATTTTCTGATGCCACTGAAATGTCATCTGTGTCTTTTTTATGCTAAAATATTTCAAAGTAAATTGGTATTACATACCTTAAATGCTTCAGTATAGGCTGGGTGTGGTGGCTCACGCCTGTTATCCCAGCACTTCCGGAGGCTGAGGCGAGAGGATTGCTTGAGCCCAGGAGTTTGAGACCAGCCTGGGCGACATAGTGAGACGATGTGTCTACAAAAAAGTTTTTAAAAAATAGCTCCCTGTGGTGATGCACAGCAGTAGACCCAGTGACTTGGGAGGCTGAGATGGGAGAATCACTTGAGCCCAGGAAGTAGAGGCTGCAGTGAGCTTAGATTATGCCATTGTATTCCAGTCTGGGCAAAAGAGCAAGACCATGTCTTGAAAAAATAAGTGTGTATTTCTAAAATAACACTTAACAAAAATTATTTCCTAATATCATTTGTTACCAAAAACTAAATAGCTATTAAATACAAAAAGGGGTGCAGGCTCTTTAGTAATTAGCAATATAAATTAAGACAGAGATATGGTTGTACACATATGAAATCGGCAGAAATTTAGAAGTCTGTTGCCAACTGTTAGAATGCTGAGTGCTGGAACTCTAATCCATTGCTATCAGAAAAGGAATAAAAGTCCCTCTGAAAAAAATAGTTTCATATTATACAGTAAACCTGAAGATGCATATAAGCCGATTTTCTCCACAACTGCCAGGTATATACCTAACAGAAGTGCTTATGTGTGTAAGAGACATGTCACTATTGTTCATGATCGGAAAAACTTGAGATAAATGCTTCTTTTTTTTTTGAGACGGAGGTTAGCTCTTGTTACCCAGGCTGGAGTGCAATGGCGCGATCTCGGCTCACCGCAGCCTCCACCTCCTGGGTTCAGGCAATTCTCCTGCCTCAGCCTCCTGAGTAGCTGGGATTACAGGCACGCGCCACCATGCCCAGCTGATTTTTAGTATCTTTAGTGGAGACAGAGTTTCACCATGTTGACCAGGATGGTCTTGATCTCTTGACCTCGTGATCCACCCGCCTTGGCCTCCCAAAGTGCTGGGATTACAGGCTTGAGCTACTGCGCCCAGCCTCGAGATAAATGCTTCTTAACATAAGATAAACTATGATATGTAAGTACATGGAATAATACACAGTTGTGTAAAAAGAACAAACTGCAGCTTTTACAACAGCATGGATCAATCTCAACAAATTTTATGACAATAAAAAAGAGATGCAAAGTAACACATGTAGGGTAAGCATTCATACAGAGTTCAGAAGCAGTGTTTGCCACATTTTCGAATGGTACAATATACATAGAAATTTTCAAATATATATGTATAGCCATCTCTTGAGATGTAAAGAAAACACGGTGAAAGGTTAATAATAATTGGGAATCTAGGTGAAGAATATGCAGAAATTCATTGGATTATTTTGTTACCATTTTGTAGATTTGAGATTTTTCAACATAAAAAGATAGGAAAGAGTTAGAAATCAGATAAAGCTAATTTATATTGTTTTGGAGTACAAACATTGGTAGTAAAATGATAAAGAAAATGTCATGATTCAGAATAGTACCAGCTCTGGGAAGAAGGATGAACTTTTGCTGAGGGAAAGCCTAGTGAAAGGCTTCTGGTGCTGATTTTTGTTTACCTGGGCAAATGTGTGAGCTTTCCTTTCTAATTATTTATTAAACTATCCCTATGAATTCTATGCATTTTTCATACACATGTTTCATGGGGGGAAAAAAGGTAAAAACAGTGTAATGAGGTATATAAAATACTTTCAAAGACAGATTGCTATACCCTTGGTAAACATTATTATTTAAAAAAAACCCTGCATTTGCTTTGTAATAAGCAAAGTGAGTAAGGGGGTTTTTTGCTATGTGAGTTGTTTATTGAGATCAACTTATCAAAGGCACTTACTGGGGACCAGTTTTTGAGGCTACCAATGTAACAATGTCATTTTACTTTTACATAAGATATTCTTATACAGCCATCAATTTTGAATCTTGTTTAGTTTGTTAATACTAGATAATAGATTCTTTTAAATAAGCTCCATGAACTGCAGTATGATACCCTTATATTCATTTTGGCAGATATGATAGCATCTGCAACTTAAACATTTGTTATAAGAAAATTTGAGTCTGGGGTCACAGCAAGACCCTGTCTCAAAAAAAAAAATAAAAAACAAAATCCAAAAACACAGTGGATAAAAGTTTTATAATTGTTCAAATACCATACATGATTTATATTGTTCATGGGTAAATTTCGCCTATTTTCAATAGCTTTTTAAAATTTTCTCATGATTTCTCAGTATTTTTTTGTGAAAATTTGAAGTCCAAAGTTTGGTCAGAATTTCACATTCTCAAATTGACTTTTAATATGTTGATATTAATTCACTCTTTGTCATTTAAATCAATATCAAAATCTAAATCATCACTCTAACTTTTTCTCCAGCTTCTTCTGTGGTTAGAACTTAGATTATTTCCAGTAATTTTTGTTTTTTCTGTTTATTAAACAGAATAATAGTGATGTCTTTCCACATTGTGTGCAGACTTCACATTCATAGGCACATAGTCTACACATTATGTGATAAGAATCCGTCACTGACTTTTGTAAATAAACATTTAACATATTTTTAGGTTTTGATAATGGTTTATGTTTGTTGTATTTTGTTAATGCATGCCATTTAAGAACTTCTTGATAGAGTTAACACATTCCATCATGAAATTTTGCATTCGTTTTCTTTTGTATGAACACTCTTATGAAAAATTTTTTTTTTTTTTTTTTTTTTTTTTTTGAGACAGGGCCTTGCTTTGTCACCCAGGCTGGAGTGCAGTGGCGTGATCTTGGCTTACTACAGCCTCCTCCTCCTGTATTCAAAACTTGGAGGTTCCTTTTGTTTTTGTTTTATTTTGAGACAGTCTTACTTTGCCGCCTAGGCAGGAGTGAAGTGGCACAATCTTGGCTCACTGAAACTTCTGCCTCCCGGGTTCAAGAGATTCTCCAACCTCAGCCTCTTGAGTAGCTGGGACTCCAGGCACCCTCCACCACACCAGGCTAATTTTTTTTTTTTTTTTTTTTAAGAGACGGGGTTTCACCGTGTTGGCCAGGCTAGTCCAGAACTTGTGACCTCAAGTGATCCGTCCACCTCAGCCTCCCAAAGTGCTGGGATTACAGGCATGAGCTACCACGCCCAGCCTGATTTTTGCATTTTTAGTAGAGATGGGGTTTCACCGTGTTGGCCAGGCTGAACTCAAACACCTGACCTCAAGTGATCCACCCACCTTGGCCTCCCACAGTGCTGGGATTACAGGCATGAGCCACCATGCCCAGCTCAAAACTTGTTATTTTTGAAGCCAGATGTATTCTGGGGTTTCTGAGGCCGGCAATGAAACACATTCCCTTTCTGGGAGCTCACCACAGAAACCACCACCCTGCACTGAGGAGAGGGGAAGTAATGCAGGGAAGGCAAACAGACTATCCCCAGGAGTTGATGCTGCTTCTCATAGTGGTTTTAATTTTCAGTTCTCTAATGGCTAATAACGTCGAACATCTTTTCATATGCTTATTTGCCATCCTTGCATCTTTTTCGTGAAGTATCTGTTCAGTCTTTTGTTCATTTTAAATTGTATGGTTTCTTTTGGAATTTTAGAAGTTCTTCATGTATTTGGGATGTTAGTCCTTTTCTCTTAAGTGATTCTCAATATTTTCTGATAATCTGTAACTTGTTATTTCTCTGAACAGCATTATTTGCAGAGTTAAAGTTTTAAATTTTGGTAAAGTCTAATTTATTTTTTCTTTTATGAATTGTACTTAGGATGTCATCTCTAGGAACTCTGCCTAACTCTAAGTCATTAAGGTTTTCCCCCATGTTTTCTTCTTAAAGTTTTACAGCTTTATGTTTTGTTTTTACATCTGTGATCCACTTTGAGTTGATTTTTATTTAAGGGGTGAAGTTTAGCTCAGGGTTTGTTTCTTGCATATATAGATGTCCAGTTGTTCTAACAGCATTTGTTGAAAACACAATTTTTTTTCCTCTCTGAAATGCTTTTGCATCTTTTAAAAAAATCAGTTGGCCAGATTTGGATGGGTCTGTATCTAAAAGAGATATATAATATTAAGGAACCGGTATATATAGGTTCCAAGGAATGTCTTTGTTTTTCTTCATCTAGTTAGGTGTTTGTTTTCATATTTTTTGAACATACCAGTCTTGAAAGATGGTGTTTTGATTTTCTGAGACATTTCCCTTTGTTTGTTTCTGTTTTTTGAGACAAGGGTCTTTCTCTGCCACCCAAGCAGGGGTGCAGTGGCTCGATCTCAGCTCATTGCAACCTCCCTCCTGGATTCAGACGCCACCTGAGTAGCTGGGATTATAGGTGTGCACCACCATGCCCAGCTAATTTTTGTATTTTTTTTTCCTATTTTCTTTTTTTCTTTTTCAGGGATTGTTGCCTCTGAGTATGGATCCTCCCTGAATTTTTGTATTTTTAGTAGAGACAGTGTCTCACCATGTTGGCCAGTCTGGTCTTGAACTCTTGACCTCTTTTTTTTTTTTTTTTTTTGAGACGGAGTTTCGCTCTTGTTACCCAGGCTGGAGTGCAATGGCGCGATCTCGGCTCACCGCAATCTCCGCCTCCTGGGTTCAGGCAATTCTCCTGCCTTAGCCTCCCGAGCAGCTGGGATTACAGGCACGCGCCACCATGCCCAGCTAATTTTTTTTTGCATCTTTAGTAGAGACGGGGTTTCACCATGTTGACCAGGATGGTCTCGATCTCATGACCTTGTGATCCACCCGCCTCGGCCTCCCAAAGTGCTGGGATTACAGGCTTGAGCCACCGCGCCTGGCCAACTCTTGGCCTCTTGTGATCTGCCTGCCTCAGCCTCCTGAAGTGGTGGGATTATAGATGTGAGCCACTAGGCCTGGCCTGTTTGTTTTTCTTAATTGATATGATAGCTATCTTAAAAAAATCTAAAAGTGTCTTCTCTCTTTTCTCTCCTAAAACATCTCTTTGTTCCTTTATTTTTTTTAACTGATTGGACTGACTTTTTAGTCATTATTTTTACATTTCAGAAGTTAGGTATCTTTCACTTTTTCCTGTCTCTATTTTTCTGAAAATGCCTATTTTCTCTTGCATTACCATACTGTTAACATGTAGACAGTGGGTTAGAAGCTCAGTTCTTCCTCTTTTTTGATTCATAATATAGTTAGTATTATTTCCTTATATAGATTGTGCCCTTTGTTTTTAAAATTACTGCTGTTGCATTATCATGTAGTATGAATAATGTCAACATTCACCTACTAGAAGGAGGAGAAGGTGCTGTGTATTTTATTTTATCCAAGCACGAAGCATCTTTCCTTTGAATTACCCTCCTTAAAATATCCTATAAAATATAAAATCTGAAATAAGTCGCTAAGATTACTGTTTACCTCATGCTGAAATAAACCTAGAACCTAAATTATTTATTATTTGCTTCTTATTGCAGCACTGCCTCCCTAGAATTGAAACTGTAAAAATCATGTAATTAATGTGAAGTTTTTAATGCAGAGGACATTCTAAAGAAATTTTCTTTGTACAGTATCACTCAAAGGTTTACTGTAGTTTTGAGAATAATATTGTTACTGAAGTGGTGACACAGTAATTTTAGCTCACCAGAAAACATTTATAGAGTGAATTTAGGGTACAGAGCTGTAGAATCAGCCGGGAGAGGATGGGACAGAGAATAGAGATTCTACCCCTAGACAGCTTCTTCTGTTTGTGGGTGGAAGTGCATGGATGTTCGTAAAGCAGTTCATTAGTGGTTGAACACTGAGTAGTTGGATACTAAAAGTGTTGGAGTGCTGGCAAGATAAGAATTAATAGACAGTGAAGGGACAAATCCTTGTTTCTGAATGAGTTGAATTTTGGGCAGTCCTTTTAGACAGATTAGAAAAAGGAAGGGTAGAATAATGAAATTGATACATTGACGGTGGAAATCACTGTTTTTAAAAAGTATGCTTAACTGCCTTTAAGGAGTATTTTTTACTCGTACTTGGAATGGTACTAAAACATTGAGCTTGGACTTTCTTCCTGGAATCACATGCACCAAACACCCCTTTGGGGTTGGGATTTTTGTTAATTCTTTTTTAGATTCAGGGATACACGTGCAGGTTTGTTACATAGGTAAACTTGTGTCATGGAGGTTCATTGTACAGATTATTTTGCACCCAGGTACTAAGTCTAGTACCCATTAGTTTTTTTCCTGATTCTCTCCTTTCTCCCAGCATCCACCGTCCGATAGGCCCCAGTGTCTGTTGTTCTCCTCTGTGGGTCTATGTGTTCTCATCATTTGGCTCCCAGTTATAAATGCGAACATGCGGTATTTGGTTGTCTCTTTCTGCATTAGTTTGCTAAGGATAATGGCCTCCGGCATCATCTGAACTTCTGCAAAGGACATGATGTCATTTTTTCTTCTGGCTGTATAGTAGTCATGGTGTTTATGTACCACATTTTCTTTATCCAGTCTATTATTGAAGGGCATTTAGGTCAATTCCATGTCTTTACTATTGTGAATAGTGCTGCAGTGAACATACATGTGCATGTGTCTTTATGACAAAAGGATTAATATTCCTTTGGGTATATACTCAGTAATGGAGTTGCTGGGTCAAATGGTAGTTGTGATTTTAGGTCTTTGAGGAATCGCCATCCTGTCTTGCACAGTGGTTGTACCATTTTACATTCCCACCGACAGTGTATCCATTCCTTTTTCACTGCAACCTCCCCAGCATCTGTTATTTTTTGACTTTTTAATAATAGTTACTCTGACAAGTGTGAGATGGTATGTCATTGTGGTTTTGATTTGCATTTCTCTAATGATCAGTGGTATTGAGCTTTTTTTCATATTTTACAAAAGTTTTCTTCCATTCTATAGGTTGTCTGTTTACTCCATTGAGAGTTTCTTTTGCTGTGCAGAAGCTCTTTAATTAGATCCTGTCAATTTTTGCTTTTCTTTCAGTTGGCATCCTCATCATGAAATCTTTGTGCATTCCTATGTCCAGAATGGTATTGCCTAGGTGTCTTCCAGGAATTTTATAGTTTTTAGTTTTACATTTAACTTTTTAATTTGTCTTGAGTTAATTTTTGTATATGGTTCATGGAAGGGATCCAGTTTCAGTCTTCTGCATTTGGCTAGCCAGTCATCCGAGCACCATTTATTGAATAGGCAATCCTTTCTTTCCTCATTGCTTGTTTTTGTCAGTGTCATTGAAGAGCAGATGAATATAGGTATATGGCCTTATTTCTGGGCTCTCTGTTCTTTTCCATTGGTCTGTGTGTCTGTTTTTGTACCAGTACCATGCTGTTTTGGTTACTGTAGCCCTGTAATATAGCTTCAAGTTAGGCAGCATGATGCCTTTAGCTTTGTTCTTTTTGCATAGGATTGCCTTGGCTATTTGGGCTCATTTTTTGTTCCATATGAATTTTAAAATAGCTTTTTTTTTTTTAAGTTGCATGAAGAATGTCCATAGTAGTAGTATAGACACAGAGTTGAATCTATTGTATAAATTGCTTTGGGCAGTATGGCCATTTTCATGAGGTTGATTCTTCCCATGAGCATAGAACGTTTTTTCATTTGCTTTTGTTGTCTCTGATACCTCTGAGCAGTGTTTTGTAGTTCTCCTTGCAGGATCTTGTACCTCCTTGGTTAGCTGTATTTCTAGGTATTTTCTTCTTTTTGTGGCAAATGTGAATGTGTGTTCATTCCTGATAGGTCTCTTGGCTTGCCTGTTGTTGGTGTATAGGAATACTAGTGATTTTTGTACATTCATTTTGTATCCTGAGACTCTGCTGAAGTGGTTTATCAGCATAAAGAGCTTTTGGGCTGGGACTGTCGGGTTTTCTAGATATACAATCATGTCATTTATTGAGAGGTGTTTTTTTTTTTTTCTTTTTTCTTTTTGAGACCAAGTTTCACTCTTGTTGCCCAGGCTGGAGTGCAATGGTGTGATCTCGGCTCCCTGCAACCTCCTCCTCCTGGGTTCAAGCGATTCTTCCACCTCAGCCTCCCAAGTAGTTGGGGATACAGGTGCCCATCACCATGCCCAGCTAATTTTTATATTTCTGGTAGAGATGGGATTTCACTGTGGTGACCAGGCTGGTCTTGAACTCCTGACCTCATGATCTGCCCACCTCAGCCCCCTGAGTAGCTGGGATTATAGGCATGTGCCACCATGCCCAGCTATTTTTTTGTATTTTTAGTAGAGATGGGGTTTCACTGTGTTGGCCAGGCTGGTCTCGAACTCCTGACCTCGTGGTCTGCCCTCCTTGTCCTCCCAAAGTGCTGGGATTACAGGCATGAGCCACCATGACTGGCCATGTGTGTGTTTTTAAGACTATTTTTAAAATTCCATTTCTTAAAGAATTGGAGCCATCAAAGTTGGCAACCATTAAGCATGCTAATTAGTTCAACATTTTGACCAATTCTCTGAATTATGAGTTCAAAGAAGCATGTGGACAGGGATGAAATTAAATTTGGGTACTTTTCACTCTAGTTGTTTTAGAATGCTCAGGTTTGCTTTGATCTGTAGATAACAGATGCTTTTTCATGCATGGTTTAGGGTACATCAGACATGTTCAAAAGTGTGTCTCAGATACTTAAAATCATTTTATTTTCCTGATATGCATGCATTTGCTTTATATTTAAAAATAAACTGGCATAAAATAGTTGTAAGGCCATGCATAAAATTTACTTTATTAATTGTTAAACTCTATTGATGATTTAAATATCAGTTTTAAGAGTAAAAGCTTTGGCATTTATGAAAGGATATGGTATATATGTGTATATGTATAAGTATTACATGTGTATATATGTGTTTACGTAGTATACTTTTATGTATCTAAGTGAAGATAAATGTTTTACTTATATTAGCTAAATATTCTGTTTAACTTAATAATTATTTAATACTAGAATGAAGATCAAACCTTGTAGACTACACAGAAACATTGTTTTTAGGTTTCACAGTTTACTATACCCCTTTTGGCTCTTAACCAAAATTTTAGTATTGGGAAGAATTTTGTAACGAGTGACATCAAATAGATGGCAGATGGGATGAGAAAGGTGTAGGACCAAGAGGGTAAAAATTGAGAAGTTCTTGATTCCATTTTTTACACTCCCTGGTCAGAAGGCTTGATGGGTGTAGGCCCTGCTCCAACCTACTGTAGGTTGCAGGAAACCATGTCACAAGAGTCCCGATTGTCGTCCAATGGTGTAGTAAGAATGTATGGCATTGGACTGGCATGGTGACTGATGCCTGTAATTCCAGCACTTTGGGAGGTCGAGGCGGGTGGATCACCTGAGGTCAGGAGTTCAAGACAGGCTTGGGTAACATGGTGAAACTGCGTCTCTTCTAAAAATACAAAATTAGCTGGGTGCGGTGGCAGGTGCCTGTAATCCCAGCCACTCAGGAGGCTGAGGCAGGAGAATTGCTTGAACCTGGGAGGCAGAGGTTGCAGTGAGCCCAAATTGCACCATTGCACTCTAGCTTGGGCAACAAGAGCCAAACTCTGTCTCAGGAAAAAGAATAAAAAAAAGAATGTCTGGTAATAATTCCAGAACTGAGATGCTCTTTTGCTTAGTAAAGTCATGTTTTCTTTTTGATCATTAAGCTACATGAGGTTTTGTAATGCATTCCATTTGTGGCTGTTCTTTATCAAAATATTACTGTAACAGTAGCTTCCTTGGTACATCAGACATCAGGACACTGAAGGTCTAGTTGTAATTTTGCCACTTACTATCTTGTACCTTTTGAAGTTGTTTAATCTCTCCGGGCATTGATTTCTTCTTTTTAAAAATAGTTGGTAAACTGTGACCTGTGGGCCAAATCCAGACGGCAGCCTGTTTTTGTAGTAAAGCTTTATTGGCATGCAGCCACTTTCTTTCATTTTGTATTGTCTGTCTGCTTTCACACAACAATGGCAGAGTTGAGTAGTTGTGACAGAGACTGTATGGACCATAAAGCCTAAACTGTTTATTATCTGGCTTTTTACAGAAAAAGTTTGCTGAATCCTAGACCACATCATCTCTAAGGCCTGTGCTGTGCCTTAGATTTCCTTTTTGTCAATTTTTCTTTAATTCTGAATTCTCAAAGTCTGTTTGTCTTTAAAAGATATAGTATATCATTTTCTCATTACCAAATTTGCAAATTATCACAAGAAAGAAAATACTGCGTAGATCATTTATTCTCAAATTACAGTCCCTCCACCAATAGCAACTGCATTCCCTCAGAACTTGTTAGAAATGCAGAATCTAAGTCCCCGCTTCAGACCTTATGAATCAGAAACTCTGGGGCTGAGTCCCAGAATTTGTGTTACATACCATGTGAATGATTTTGATGCATTCTGAAGTGTGATACCAAGTTCAGTAAAAAGATTTTCTTGTTCTTTTTTGAAAAAAGAAAAGCTTAAATACCAAAACCGTTTGGTAGGTGTATCAGGAGGAAGATGAAATGCTGGATATTATTACAGCACTGGTGAAATGAATATTTTCTCTAGTGAAACTCCTTTTCACAAATTGTGGATAATTTTTTTTAATATAATGAGAAATTTCTGAAAGGCACATCTGTGTCGCCTTCAGCACATTTTTGATGGACAGAAAGTGAATATGATTGATTTCTTTGTGGGGTTTTTTTTGGTAGGAGATCACTTTGAATTATTTTAAAACTGATGATTTGTAATACACAGTTTTCAGAATAAAAAAATTACATTAAGAATTATTTGGCTTGTGAAGAAAATGTTTTAAGGAAAGATCATTTAAGGGGTACAACAGCCTCTCTGCTGTAGCTGAGTTTCTTAACCATTTTAAGTGGCATCAGTGTTGAATTGACTTTTTCCACAGTGCTAAAAGCTGCTAGAAATGAGCACCAGTGACACTACTCATCTGTGTTGGAAAGATCACAAACACAGTGCTTTGTAATAAATCTCAAAAAGAGGAATAGCAAAATTGTTCATGTCAAGAAAGCATTACAGGATGGCGTTGTTACTTGGAGTATTGCTTTCATCTTTGAGATATCTCACACCTGCTTCATTTGGTATGGAATGTTTCCATTCCATGAAAACAGTCTTTTCCTTCCCCCAGATTCCAAGTTATAGAAATGGTATGCTAATAAGGGAAAAGTTAAAGACTCATTTGAAGGTGCCATCTAAAAGCTCAGTGTATAAACTGAATTAACTAACTTTATTTTGTTGAAAAGGGACCCTTGATTTGTGTGCGTGTATGTGTGTACACATGAATACCTACGTATGTGTAATACATTACTGTGTGTATGCTTACATGTTTATACAGTTCATTTGATGTGCATGTGTATGCACCTATTTACATGTATATATTTAAAAAAATACATATAACAATCTTTTTTCGAGGCAAAGTCTCCCTCTGTCATCCAGGCTGGAGTGCAGTGGCATAATCTCAGCTCACTGCAACCTCTGCCTCCTGGGTTCAAACAATTCTTGTGCCTCAGCCTCCTGAGTAGCTGGGACTTCAAGTATGTTACACTATGCCTGGCTGATTTTTGCATTTTTAGTAGAGACTGGGTTTTGCCGTGTTGGCCAGGCTGGTCTTGAACTCCTGGCCTTAAGTGATCTGCCCACCTCAGCCTCCCAAAATGCTGGGATTACAAGTGTGAGCCACTGTGCCTGGTGAACAAAACTTTTTTGTGTATAATCCTCTAATACTAATTTTTAATTACTTCTAAAATCTGTTTTAACCCTCAGTCCCTAACATAGTTCTGTAGGACATCTTTATTTCTGCTGCTTTTACTTTTCTTCTTTCTTAATACATGAAAAATACAATGTAATTCAAGGAGGGTCTGCCTGCGGGTGTGTGTATATAGACTAACAGTTAAATGTCTTGAAATAAACTGATTTGGATTTTTAGGTTATTGATTTTTTTAAATTATTAAACATCATGATTGTTTATCATCTTGGCTGTTTGTGTAACTCCTTGAGAAGCTTCCTCATGCTAGTAGTTTTGAAAAAGGAAATATTTATTTGCTTCGGTTTTTCAGGGGATGGTATTATACTACTTTTTTACATTTTACGGATGACATATTTGACTATCCCTGGGCAAAATCCAGATAAAAATAATAATATTTAATACTACCAGGCTTTTGAACCATCTGGAACTTTATTTACTTTGCATGCAGCATCTGAGTTTCAGCTGTTAGCATTTCTCCTTTGCTCTGGGAAGGGTCAATTGCTTTTAAAGTCTTTGATGCTTGCTGTGTCAGCCCTTTTCATATTTTCAAAATGCCCGTGTAAAAGGGCTTTTTATCCATTCATGCTGATAATTCTTTTGAACTTGAGGTTTGAACCAAGCTAATCAAATTTAATTATAGCTTAAATCCCGTTACAGTGAACTCCAGTAGACTTCTAGGCTAGGGTTTTTTTTTTTTTTTTCCTCTGGTGTTATACTGGAATTTAGCTATTACCAGTATTACTAGAAGTGAGCTTGCCATTGACTGCAGTTTGGGAGACCTTTTGTAATGGCCAGATTTTGTTATAGTGACATTGGCAATATGATTTGAACTTTCTTCTTTTCCAAAGGAAATAATTGAATTAGCCAGAAGTAAAATTTCTTATTCTTTGCATAGTTCAAATTATCTTTTCCTATTCATCTTAAATAATTTTGAACAATTAAAATCCAAAAACTACTTTCTTAAAGAGTGCTTTGGTGGTGATGTCACCAATGCTTGTTTGTTGTTTGTTTTTTAAGATCCATAATAAAATACGGTTTTATATACATCCTCCTGGGTATACTGTCATGGTCTCTGCATATTTGCATAGCATTTTGAGAGAGACTTTTTCCTTTTTGCTTCATGAAAAGAAAGTTTGAGCAGTATAATTTCCTAGAAATAAGGAAATAGAAGTATTTTAGACTGTAGCATATATTAAAAGGAGGTGGAGTAGTACTGATATTTTTAGTGCTTTCTTCAAAGTGATTGCTAACACATGTATATTATATTTTAGTAGCTTGTTAAATTCACCTGTTAATCTGTTTTTATGCTTCTGTATGTGCATAGTTTGTTTTTTCCAACACAATTTAAAATTTTATTTAAAAATTACATTTTGGGCTGGGCGCGGTGGCTTACGCCTATAATCCCAGCACTTTGGGAGGCTGAGGCAGGTGGATCATGAGGTCAAGAGATCGAGACTATCCTGGTCAACAAGGTGAAACCCCGTCTCTACTAAAAATACAAGAATTAGCTGGGCATGGTGGTGCACGCCTGTAGTCCCAGCTACTCGGGAGGCTGAGGCAAGAGAGTTGCTTGAACCCAGAAGGCGGAGGTTGTGGTGAGCCGAGATTGTGCCATTGCACTCCAGTCTGGGTAACAACAGCGAGACTCCGTCTCAAAAAAAAAAAATTACATTTCGTTTGGATTTCTAAGCAAATTTGGGAATTATGGCATTGAAAATACTTCATTGCTTTTCATGTCTAAATAAAGTCTCTGCATTTTTATAATATTGGACCAATGTTTGACCTGCCAGAATAAAATGATAGACCTCATTCTATCCTCTGAAGAATTGGATTCTGAAATGGAAAATAGAGTTCATGAAGAAGAACAAATAGCAGAACTCATATAAAGGTGAAAATTTAGTTTTCTTTTTAATGTTCAACTCAAAATTGCCAGTTTCCCTGAATTGATTATAGCAAGGTCTGTCGTAAAATGAACTGAAATGTGAAGTTAATTTACATACTAGCTGCTTTGAAGTGTAATTTTGCTTGCTAAGTTGTTAAGGATTTTTATACAGACTTTTTTTTAGAGGAATTTTTGTAATAATGCTGTCGCAGTGTGTAGGACAAGTTGATGCCATTCATCTTTGATGGGCTTTGTAATTGTTTGTCACAGTTCCCTCTCCGGTTGGAGGGCACAACCAATTCGTCTATGCCTTTTGACTTACATGCCAGAGAGTGTGACTTCTGCATCTGTTTGTTAGTACTTTTATGTAAGCAGAAGCCCAGACTATCATTAGAAAGTAAAACTTTGACGAGGACTGAATCCTACTAGGCCAACATAATTTATAGAGAGCAGTGGCTAACATTTTCATTTGGGAAAAATGCTTCCATTTCTGTATGTGTTTAGACGGAGTACCTTAAGCATTGTTTTAGTCTTTTCTTATCTACATGTTACCATTAAGAACTAAGGTGGATGAAACATACTTAAGTGTAGTTACAGAGAGATATAGAACTAAATGCCTACAGATATAAGCGTGAGAATTTTGCTGGGGATGATTAGAAGCATGGACTCTGAGGGTAGCCTGTCTGAGTTCAAATATCAGCTCCAGTGCTTATCAGCCATGTGGCCTTATGCAAGTTATTTAAACTGTCTTATTTCATTTTCTTCCTCTGTAGGATGAGAGTAATAATAATACCAACCTCATAAGGTTGTTGGGAACATTACATGTGTTCATATATATGAAATGCCTAGGACAGTGCCTGAAATATAGTCCTGTATAAATGTTACAATTTATGATTATTATTGTGCTGATAATGATGATGAAAATATCACTGGCAGCCCCTCTGAAACTTGTTGGCCTCATTCCAGGCCTGTCATTTAGCTCCATTCGTAGTGTCTGTAATACTGCATCTGTTGTGCAGAGTACATCCTGAACCCTCTACCCCTCTGAATTTGCCTACTTGGCACCTCTTCAGTTGCTTTTATCATCTCTAGACCATAAATTTCAAAGAGGCAGTCCAAAATGTTGGACTCAAGGGTTTTGAAAATTATAACATGTTAAAATTGTGTGGTTTCATATACAACTCCAGATACCCAAGTTTTCTTAGAAAATCTGGGTTTCGTGTCATATTGGGCCTACATTACTGCATGGCAGTAATTGTCTAGAGCAGAGTAGCGGCTGCCTCTTTTGACAGGAACTGTGCTCTCTGTATCATCAGAGTCTCTGCCACTCCCTGTTGTTTTGACACTTCTCTCATTCCAGTCATCCATAATCATTTTCTTGGCCCTTGTAATGTTTATTTGCTGCCAGCAGTTTAGAGTAAGCAGTGGTTCTCCACTATTTCTGCACACTCATAACCCACTAGTCCCTTGCGGGTAAGTCACCAGATTTTGACAAGTCACTAGATTTTGATCTGTGTCGTAAAACATACATTTGTTAAAATCAAGTATGCATGATAATGTTTTGGCTTTGTCTGTCAGAAGAATTGTTGAGCAGGACAGGTGTGCTTGTATATTAGAGCTGGATACAACTTGGTGAAAAGTTTCAGCCCATATTTAAGTTCAAACCAAAGAAAAGTGATTAAAGACCAAGCCAAAGAAAATTGGGACTCAAGGGAGAGCTTTGCCTTCTCAGTGTGTAAGGGAGCACAGGTGGGGCACGCCACGTGTTCAGTGTCCCAGTGCTAGGGGGTCAGCAGGGGTAAAGAGAGATAACAGATGCCTTAAAGCAGAGTTTGATGGCCTGAGGATTGTGTCCATTGGAGACTCCTCTATTCATTGCAGACTGTCTAGCAGCATCCCTGGCCTCTACCCACTAGATGTCAGGAGCACCTCCCCTGAGTAGTGACAATTTTAATGTCCCCTGGGAGGTAGAAAGACACAGAAGACATTAAAACATAATAATTATCATAGTCTAGTCACTGTTGATATCTTTAATGCTGCTTTTAGTCTTTGAATCCTTTCATATATCTGCTTTATACTCCACTTTTCTAAAGCATGTGGTATTTGTTTTATGGCCATTTTACTACAGTATCAGAGAGTGGAGATACACTACTTCTCTGCCCCTCTCTAGTCAAGCACAACTGTGAGTATCTTTAAGGAGTGGTCACTTTTAAGAAAAGACTTCCAAGGGAACAGCTAACAGTGCTGGAGGAAGTGGGCCTGTGGCTCATCCTGTGCTGTTCATTAGTCCTGTGAGCCTGAGGAGGCTAGCTCCCTCTGTCTTGGCTAGAAAGTGAGGTGGCTGGATCAGATAATTAGCAAGATGCCTTCCAGGTAAGATTAGGTTATAAGTCAGAAAATACTGTAGGACTTCAGAAACTTTAACTGCCACTCAAGATCACTTAACTAGAATGTCCCACATTCTTTACTCCATTGAAATGAGTAACTTCAAGTGTCATGTAACATCAGGATCACATAGGAGAACATCTAAAGGTGCAGTAGGTGATTGTCAGCTTTCTGTTGCTGTGTAATGAATCACCACAACTTTAGGGGTTTAAGGTAACATATACTGATGATCTCCTGGGTCTCTAAAGCAGCAGTCTGGGGACCACGTGGCTGAATTCTCCATTCAGTGTTTCACATGGTGGCATTCAAGGTGTTGCAGGGACACTGATCTCATCTGAGGCTGGTATTCTCTTCCAGATGCACAGGCGATTGGCAGATGGCATTTCCTTGTGACAGTATGACTGAGGTTCTCGTTTCTCATTAGCGATTGGATGGGGAACACCTGTGACTTCTAGAGGCTGCTCTTAGGTCCTTGCCATGTGGCCCCCTCCTTAGGTGCTTTTACAACATGGAATTTTATTTTTTTAGAACCAGCAGGAGAATCTCTAACAATTCAGATCTTGTTAGGAAGGGGCTGGTTTTCCTAAGAACTGACCTTTGAAGTCAAGACCATCCATGATAATCTCCCTTTTGGTAAACTCAGCACCAACTGATGTGGGACCTTAATTACATCTGTAGAATCCCTTCATGTTTGTCATGAAATGTAATGAAATGTAACCTCATCACAGGGCTCTTCTCTGTCCAGTTCACAGTCCCGTCCACAGTCAATAGGGGAGGGTTATACAGGGCAGGTATACCAGGGAGTGGGAATCTTGGGGGCCTCCCACAATGCCTTTTGATTTAAAAAGATTCCAGAACTTACTTTTTCTTATGTCTCATATCTAAGCTAAAAACTTCCCTTTTTGCTCAGTTTTGTGTTCACGCATCCATTGTCGTATTTTTTCTTTTGCTGGAGGAGGATTAGAATCAAAGGTGTGGGATGGCTTCTGAGCTTCTACAAGGTGTGTGTAGCTTGTATATATGCTGTTGTACTGGTATACTCTGTAATAATCCCTGATTGCTGAATGTACTAACTAGGATATATACTGCATGGTTCACTGGTGCTTTCAGGAAACCATGGAGGTATCGAGCATTGAGGATTCATTGTTCACAAATATATTCCTTAAAATGTTTTAGAATAATGATATCGTTTTCTTTCTCTCTGTACATGAGACTGATTAACCACCATGTGGGTGGACATCTAATTTGTTGCTGGCTGCTGCAGAACTTTGCAGAGTTCTCCTATTTACCAAATGAACTGTGATAAAAATTGATACATTAGTATTAAGAGGATGATTTATAACATTACTATGATTTATAGGGTCAAAGAGACCTGATAAACTCACAACCAGTTAGCCCCATAATGTTAAGAATTCAGAAGATTTTGTCACCAAAATATATCTTGTGGGTTTTTTTTTTTTATATATAACACTGTAGTATCAGTTTTTTTTTTTTTTTTAAATATATAACACTGTAGTATCACTTGTTAGAGTTCTTGGATTCTTTATTAGCAACTGATAGTTTTCTAGGAACTGAATTTTTACACTTGAAGCTTCCAAAAGCCAAAACCTTTTCTAAATGATTTTTATCCCATTCCCTTCACATAATAATAGGCAAGCTCATTATAGTTTGTTAGTTTATCGTGCCATTCTTTGGTGTTCTCATGGTTGTGAGAAGTTTGGAGAAGCAGTGTCTAAATTTAGGAAATGGAATTCTTTTCCATTACTAAGTGCATTGCTATAATTTAAAGATAACAGGAGAACATGTCTTTTTTTTTCTCAAATGGATCTGAATATTTTTCTTCTAAGGTGGTTCTCCAAGAGTAACTTGATCATGTAATTTAATCAATGTTATAAAAAAATGTGACTTTTGTTTAGGATTTTAAAAGGTAATGTTAACAGATACCAAGTATTTTATATTAGGGATCGAAGGACTTTATTTATTTAAGTTCCAGGGTACCTGTGCAGGATGTGCAGGTTTGTTACATAGGAAAATATGTGCTGTGGTAATTTGCTGCACCTATCACCTTGGTATTAAGCCCAGCATGCATTATTTATTTTTCCTGATGCTCTCCTTCCCCCCACCCCATCCCCAAAAGACCCCAGTGTGTGTTTTTCTCTCGCTGTGTCCATGTGTTTTCATTGTTCACTTATAAGTGAGAGCATGTTATTTGGTTTTCTGTTCCTGCATTCCATTGCTGAGGGTAATGGCTTCCAGCTCCATTCATGTTCCTGCAAAGGACATGATCTTGTTCCTTTTTATGGCTGCATAGTATTTCATGCTGTATATGTACCACATTTTGTTTATTTAATCTGTCATTGATGGGCATTTGGATTGATTCCTTGTCTCTGCTATTTTGAATAGTGCTGCAGTGAACATATGTGTCTTATATCTTTGTAATATAATGATTTGTATTCCTTTAGGTGTATACCCTGTAATAGAATTGCTTGGTCAAATGGTATTTCTGGTTCTAGGTCTTTGAGGAATCGCCATCCCATCTTCCACAATGGTTGAACTAATTTACATTCTCACCAACAGTATAAAAGCATTCCCGTCTCTCCACAACCTTGCCAGCATCTGCTGTTTCTTAACTTTTTAATGATTGCCTTTGTGACTGGCGTGAGATGGTATCACATTGTGGTTTTGACTGCAAAAACTTTCTCCCATTATGTAGGTTGCCTGTTCACTGTGATGATAGTTTCTTTTGCTGTGCAGAGCTCTTTAGTTTAATTAGATCCCATTTGTCAATTTTGGCTTTTGTTGCCATTGCTTTTGGTGTTTTAACCATGAAGTTTTTGCCCATGCTTATGTCCTGAATGATACTGCCTAGGTTGTCTTCTAGGGTTTTTATGGTTTTAAGTCTTACATTTAAGCCTTTCATCCATCTTGAGTTAATTTTTGTATAAGGAAGGGGTCCAGTTTCCACTTTCTGCATATGGCTAGCCAGTTTTCCCAACACTATTGATTAAATAGGGAATCCTTTCCCTATTGCTTATTTTTGTCAGGTTTGTCAAATATCAGATGGTTGTAGATGTGTGGTGTTATTTCTGAGGCTCTGTACTGTTCCATTGGTCAATCTGTTTTGGTATCAGTTCCATGTTATTTTGATTACTGTAGCCTTGTAGTATAGTTTGAAGTCAGGTAGCGTGATGGCTCCAGCTTTGTTCTTTTGCTTAGGATTGTCTTGGCTTTACAGGCTCCTGTTTGATTCCATATGAAGTTTAAAGTCGTTTTTTTTTTTCTAATTCTGTGAAGAGAGTCAATGATAGCTTGATGGGAATAGCATTGAATCTTTAAATTACTTATGGGCAGTATGGCCACTTTTGTGATACTGATTCATCCTATCCGTGAGCATGGAATGTTTTGCATTTGCTTGGGTCCTGCCTTACTTCTTGAGCAGTAATTTGTAGTTCTCCTTCATGTCTTTTCTAAGTTGCGTTCCTAGGTATTTTATTCTCTATGTAGCAGTTGTGAATGGGAGTTCATTCATGATTTGGCTTTGTGTTTGGTTTTGGTGTATAGGAACGCTTGTGGTTTCTGTACATTAATTTTGTATCCTGAGACTTTGCTGAAATTGCTTATCGGCTCAAGCAGTTTTTGGGCTGAGACAGTGGGGTTTTCCAAATACACAATCATGTCATCTGCAAACAGAGACAATTTGACTTCCTCTCTTCCTATTTGAATAACTTTTCTTTATCTTGCCTGATTGCCCTGGTGAAAACTTTCAATACTGTGTTGAGTAGGAGTGCTGAGAGAGGGCATCCTTGTGCCAGTTTTCAAAGGGACTGCTTCCAGCTTTTGCCTATTCAGTATGATATTGGCTATGGGTTTGCCATAAATAACCCTTAGTATTTTGAGATATGTTCCATCAATAACTAGTTTATTGAGTGTGTTTAGCATGAAGGGGTGTTGAATTTTTCACAGGCCTTTTCTGCATCTATTGATATAATCGTGGTTTTTGGCATTGGTTTTGTTTATGCGATGGATTACATTTATTGATTTGCATATGTTGAACCAGCCTTACATCCCAGGGATGAAGCAGACTTGATTGTGGTGGATAAGCTTTTTGATGTGCTGCTGGATTCAGTTTGCCAGTATTTTATTGAGGATTTCTACATCAATGTTCATCAGGGATATCGGCCTGAAATTTTCTTTGTTTGTTGCATCTCTGATGGATTTTGGTATCGGTATGATGGTGGCCTCATAAAATGAGTTAGGGAGGAGTCCCTCTTTTTCTAATGTTTGGAATAATTTCAGAAGGAATGGTACTAGCTCCTCTTTGTACCTCTGGTAGAGTTCAGCTGTGAATCCATCTGGTACTGGGCTTTTTTTGGTTGGTAGGCTCTTAATTACAGCCTTCATTTCAGAACTTGTTATTGGTCTATTCAGGGATGCAACTTCTTCCTGGTTTAGTCTTGGGAAGGTGTATGTGTCCAGGAATTTATCCATTTCTTCCAGATTTTCTATTTTATTCATGTGGAAGTGTTTATAGTATTGTCTGATGGTAGTTTGTATTTCTTTGGGATCTGTGGTGGTATCCCCTTTATCATTTTTTATTGTATCTATTTGATTCTTCTCAATTTTTTTCTTTATTAGTTTGACTAGCAGCCTATTTTGTTAATCTTTTCAAAACAACTTCTGGATTCATTGATTTTTTTTTTTTTTGAAGGGTTTTTTGTGTCTGTCTCCTTTAGTTCTGCTCTGATCTTAGTTATTTCTTGTCTTCTGCTAGTTTTTGAATTTGTTTGCTCTTGATTCTCTAGTTCGTTTAATTGTGATGTTAGGGTGTCGATTTTAGATATTTTCTGCTTTCTTCTGTGGGTATTTAATGCTATAAATGTTCCTCTAAACACTGCTTTAGCTGTGTCCCAGAGATTCTGGTACATTGTGTCTTTGCTCTCCTTGGTTTCAAAGAACTGACTTATTTTTGCCTTAATTTTGCTATTTACCCTAGTCATTCAGGAGCAGGTTGTTCACTTTCCATGTAGTTGTGTGGTTTTGAGTGAGTTTCTCAATCCTGAGTTCTAATTTGATTGCATTGTGGTCTGAGAGACTGTTTATTATGATTTCTATTCTTTTGCATTTGCTGAGAAGTGTTTTACTTCCAGTTATGAGGTCAATTTTAGAGTCAGTGCAATGTGGTCCTGTAAAGAATGTATATTCTGTTGATTTGGGGTAGAGAGTTCTGTAGATGTGTATTAGGTTCACTTGTATAGAGCTGAGTTCAAGTCCTGGATATCTTTGTTAATTTTCTATCTCGTTGCTCTGTCTGCTATTGACAGTGGGGTGTTAAAGTCTCCCATTATTATTGTGTGGAAGTCTAAGTCTCTTTGTAGGTCTCTAAGAACTTGCTTTATGAATCTGGGTGCTCCTGTATTGGATGCATATATATTTAGGTTGCACTGATCCTTTTACCATTATATAATGCCCCTCTTTGTCTTTTTTGATGTTTGTTGGTTTAAAGTCTGTTTTGTCAGTGACTAGGATTGCAACCCCTGCTTCTGTTTTTGCTTTCCATTTGCTTGGTCAATACTCCTCCATCCCTTTTTTTCGAGTGTATGTGTCTTTGCATGTGAGAGGGTTTCCTGAATATAGCACACTGATGCATCTTGACTCTTATCCAATTTGCCAGACTTTGCCTTTTTTTTTTTTTTTTTGAGACGGAGTTTTGCTCTTGTTACCCAGGCTGGAGTGCAATGGTACGATCTCGGCTCACCGCAACCTCTGCCTCCTGGGTTTAGGCAGTTCTCCTGCCTCAGCCTCCTGAGTAGCTGGGATTACAGGCACACGCCACCGTGCCCAGCTAATTTTTTGTAATTTTAGTAGAGACGAGGTTTCACCATGTTGACCAGGATGGTCTCGATCTCTTGACCTCGGGATCCACCCGCCTTGGCCTCCCAAAGTGCTGGGATTACAGGCAGACTTTGTCTTTTAATTGGGGCATTTGGCCCATTTACATCGAAGGTTAATATTGTTATGTGTGAATTTGATCCTGTCATCTTGATGGTCGCTGGTTATTTTGCACATTAGTTGATGCAGTTTCTTCATGGTGTTGTTGGTCTTTATATTTTGGTATGTTTTTGCCGTGGCTGGTACTGGGTTTTCCTTTCCATATTTAGTGCTTCCTTGAGGAGCTCTTGTAAGGCAGGCCTGGTGGTGACAAAATCCCTTAGCATTTGCTTGTCTATAAAGGATTTTATTTCTCCTTCAGTTATGAAGCTTAGTTTAGCTGGATATGATATTCTGGGTTGAAAATTCTTTAAGAATGTTGAATATTGGCCCCCACTCTCTTCTGGCTTATAGAGTTTCTGCAGCGAAATCCACTGTTAGTCTAATGGGCTTCCCTTTGTAGGTAACCTGACCTCTCTCTCTGTCTGCCCTTAACGTTATCTCCTTCGTTTCAACCTTGGTGAATCTGATGATTATGTGTCTTGGGGTTGTTCTTCTTGTGGAGTATCTTTGTGGTGTTCCCTGTATTTCCTGAATTTGAATGTTGGTCTGTCTTGCTAGGTTGGGGAAGATTTCCTGGATAATATCATGAAGTGTGTTTTCCAACTTGGTTCCATTCTCTTTGTCACTTTCAGGTACACCAGTCAGTCGTAGGTTTGGTCTTTTCACATAGTCCTATATTTCTTGGAGGCTTTGTTAGTTTTTGTTTTCTTTCTTTTTTTTTTTGTAATCTTTTCTTCACACTGTATTAAGTTGATGTTAAGTCTCTGACATAAGTTCTTCTGCATGATTGATTCAGCTATTGATACTTCTGTATGCTTTGTGGAGTTCCCATGTTGTGTTTTTCAGCTCCGTCAGGTCATTTATATTCTTCTCTAAACTGGTTATTCTACTTAGCTGTTCCTGTAACTTTTATCAGGGTTCATAGCTTCTTTGCATTGGGTTAGCATATGCACCTTTAGCTCTGAGGAGTTTTTTATTACCCACCTTCTGAAGTCTACTTCTGTCAGTTCATCAAACTCATTCCCTGTCCAGTTTTGTTCTCTTGCTGGTGAGGAGTTGTGATCCTTTGGAGAAGAGGCATTCTGGTTTTTGGAATTTTCATCTTTTTTGGGCTGGTTTTTCCTCGCCTTTGTGGATTTGTCTACCTTTGATCTTTGATGCTGATGACTTTTAGATGGAGTTTTTGTGTGGGCATCCTTTTTGTTGATGTTGATAGTATTGCTTTCTGTTTGTTAGTTTCCTTTCTTTTTGAGATAGAGTTTCGCTTTTTTTTTTTTTTAAGAAAGAAAAAAAAAGGAAGGAAGAAGAGGAAAAAAAAAGAAGAGGAGGGAGAGAGAACAGGAGTGTTGCTTAATTGCCCAGGCTAGAATGCAGTCTAAAAATGGGTATTGAAAACCTCCCTTATATTATCAATTGTGCTTAATAATGGCCAACCAATATTTCATTTAAACCTGTGAGTAGGTGTGATGTGGTACTGATAAGAGTGCATATCTTGTGTGTTTAAAGTGGAGAGTTCTATAAATGTTTATTAAGTTTACTTGTTCCGGATCTGAGTTCAAGTCCTGGATATCCTTGTTAATTTTCTGTCTCATTGATCTATCTAATATTGATGTTGAAATCTCCCACTACTACTGTGTGGGAGTCCAAGTCTCTTTACAAGTCTTATGTATCCTATATTGGGTGTGTACACATCCAGGATTGTCAGCTTTTCTTATTGTGTTGATCCTTTTACCATTATGTGCTCTTTTGATCTTTGTTGCTTTAAAATCCATTTCATCAGAGGCGAGAATTGCAACTTCTACTTTTTATTTATTTTTGCTCTCCATTTGGTTGACAAATCTTTCTCCATCCCTTTGTTTTGACTCTTTATGTAACCTTGCATGTAAGATGGGTCTGGATGCAGCATACCGATGGGTTTTGGCTGTATCTTTTGATTGGGGGATTTAGTCAATTTAAATTGAAGATTATTGCCATTTGATGTTAGCTGGCTATTATGCCCATTAGTTGATATAAATTCTTCATTATGTTGATACTCTTTACTTTTTGATATATTTTTAGAAAGGCTAATACTGGTTGTTCATTTCTATGTGTAATGCTTCTTTCAGAAGCTCTTGTAAAGCAGGCCTGGTGGTAATGAAATCTCTGAGTACTTGCTTATTCACAAAAGATTTTATTTTTGCTTCGATGTAAAGCTTAGTTTGGCTGGATGTGAAATTCTGGGTTGAAAGTTCTTTTCTTGGAACGATCCAAGATGGCCGATCGCTAACATCCCGAGATTGCAGCTCTCAGGGAAGGCGTGGAGAACTAGAGGACGCCACACTTTCAGACAAAGTCTGGTTGCTCACGGAGCAGAAGATCCCCCAGTGGAGGAGACACACGGGTGGCCAGCGCGACTCTCATGGCCAGTGCAGTGGTTCCGCCCGCACCTCGGCGTGGCAGCTCTCGGAGCAGAGTAAACACATTTGGAGGACCCGCACAGGCCCCCAGCACAATACCAGAGCCCGGCGCAGCGGCAGTGATGGCACCTGGGCGCGGCAGCGCTCGGCGCAGAGTAAACGGGACGGGTTCCCCTTCTGACCGAGGTTTGGAGTCCTGGGAAGGCAGAGTCGCCTTCTACGGACACAAGAAGGAAGCCAGACAGGAGAATCCTGGGCAGAAAAGCACCATCAGTTTTAACGCCGCTGCTCTGGCCCTGGGAACTAACAACCTGGACGTCCACTCAAGAGACCTAATCTGAAAGTTGGTAATTTCAAAGACGACAGGAGGGTAAATTTACAATGATGGGAAGAAACCAGCGTAAAAAGGCTGAGAATACTCAAAATCAGAACGCCTCTCCCTCTAAAGATGATCACAGTTCCACATCAACAATGGAACAAGGCTTGATGGAGAACGAGCGCATCCTGATGACAGAATCACTCTTCAAGGAATGGATAATAACAAACTTCGGTGAGTTAAAAGAACATGTTGTAGCCCAACGTAAAGAAACTAGGAACTTTGAAAAAAAGGTTTGATGAAATCCTATTGAGAATAGACAACTTAAAGAGGAGTATGAGTGAATTAATGGAACTGAACAATACAATACAGGAACTCCGAGAAGTATGCACAGGTTTAAACACTCGAATTGTTCAAGCAGAAGAAGAGATATCAGAGGTCAAAGTTCAACTTAATGAAATAAAACGTGAAGAAAAGATTAGAGAAAAAAGGATAAAAAGGAATGAGCAAAGTCTCCAAGAAATGTGGGACTATGTGAAAAGACCAAATTTACGTTTGATAGGTGTACCTGAATGCGACGGAGAGAATGAATCCAAACTGGAAAATACCCTTCAGGATATTATTCAGGAAAATTTTCCTAAACTAGCAAAGCAGGTCAACATTCAACCCCAGGTAATACAGAGAACACCACAAAGATATTCCTCAAGAAGAGCAACCCCAAGGCACATAATCGTTAGATTCACCAAGGTTGAAACGAAGGAGAAAATACTAAGGGCAGCCAGAGAGAAAGGTCAGGTTACCCACAAAGGCAAGCCTATCAGACTTACAGCATCTCTCAGCAGAAACTCTACAAGCCAGAAGAGAGTGGGGGCCAATATTCAACATCCTCAAAGAACAGAACCTTCAGCCCAGAATTTCATATCCAGCCAAACTAAGCTTCACAACTGAAGGAAAAATAAAATCTTTTATGAACAAGCAAGAACTCAGAGATTTTATTACCACCAGGCCTGCTTTACAAGAGCTTCTGAAAGAAGCATTACACATAGAAAGAAACAACCAGTATTAGCCTTTCTAAAAATACACCAAAAAGTAAAGAGCACCAACATAAAGAAGAATTTATACCAACGAATGGATAAAACAGCCGGTCAACATCAAATGGCAGTAACCCTAAATATAAATTGACTAAATCCCCCAATCAAAAGACACAGCCAAAACCCAATGGCATGTTACATCCAGACGTGTTTCACATGCAAGGATACACAAAGACTCAAAACAAAGGGATGGAGAAAGATTTACCAACCAAATGGAGAGCAAAAATAAATAATAAATAAATAAAAAGCAGGAGTTGCAATTCTCGTATCGGAGAAAATAGATTTTAAAGCAACAAAGATATGGTGGTAAAAGGATCAATGCAACAACAAGAGCTAACAATCCTAACACCCAGATACAAGACTTAGATTCAATGAGACAGAAAATTAATAAGGATATCAAGGACTCGAACTCAGATCTGGAACAAGTGAACTTAATAAATATTTATAGAGCTCTCCACTTCAAATACACAAAATATACATTCTTGTCAATACCACATCACACCTACCCATAAGTTGAAATGAAACATTGACTGGCCATTATTAATACCCAATTTTTTTCAAAATAAAGCAATGTTTCCATTTACTCTCCCTCTTTTTCTTCCTCTTTCTTCCTCTCCTTTACTTATTTTTTTTTTCTTTCCTTCTCTCAAAAAAAAAGAAATCAACTTGTAAACCTCTAGATCCAGGTTGGCAATGTCTCTCTCATTGCTTGATTTCCTTCTTTCCCTTCCCTCCCTCCCTCCCTCCCTCCCCGCTTCCTCCCTTCCTTCCTTCCTTCATCCCTTCCTTCCTCCCTACCGTCCTTCTTCCCTCCCTTCCTGCCTTCCTCCACCCCCCCAAAAAAAAAAAAAAAAAAAAAAAAAAGAAAGTTCTTTAAGGATGTTAAATATCGGCCCCCACTCTCTTCTGGCTTGTAGGGTTTCTGCTGAGAGATCTGCTGTGAGTCTGATGGGCTTCCCCTTGTGAGTAGCCTGACCTTTCTCTCTGGCTGCCCTTAGTATTTTCTCCTTCGTTTCAACCCTGGTGAATCTAACGATTATGTGCCTTGGGGATGCTCTTCTTGAGGAATATCTTTGTGGTGGTCTCTGTATTACCTGAGGTTGAATATTGTCCTGCCTTGCTAGGTTGGGGAAGTTTTCCTGAATAATATCCTGAAGGGTATTTTCCAGCTTGTGTTCATTCTCTTTGTCGCATTCAGGTACACCTATCAAAGGTAGATTAGGTCTTTTCACATAGTCCCATATTTCTTGGAGACTTTGCTCGTTCCTTTTTATCCTTTTTACTCTATTCTTGTCTTCTTGTTTTATTTCATTAAATTGGTCTTCAACCTCTGATATCCTTTCTTCTGCTTGATCAATTCGGCTGTTAAAACTTGTGCATACTTCACGAAGTTCTCGTGTCATGTTTTTCAACTCCGTTAATTCACTTATATTCCTCTCTATATTATCTATTGTTGTTAGCATTTCATCAAACCTTTTTTCAAAGTTCTTAGTTTCTTTGCATTGGGTTAGAAGAAGTTCCTTCGACTCCCAGAAGTTTCTTATCATCCACCTTCTGAAGCCTGCCTCTGTTAATGGAACACAGTCTTTCTCCATCAGGCCTTGTGCCGTTGCTGATGAGGAAGTGTAATCCCCTGTAGAGGGAGAGGCATTCTGATTTTGGATATTCTCAGCCTTTTTAGGCTGGTTTCTTCCCTTCATTATAAATTTATCCATCTGTCCTGTTTGTAATTACTGCCTTTCTAATTAGGTTTCTGAGTGGATGTCCAGTTTATTGATTCACCAGCACTGGAATCTGATCAACCCACTGCGCCGGCTAAAACAGCGGTGTTAAGATTGATGGTGCAGCCGGGCGCGGTGGCTCAAGCCTGTAATCCCAGCACTTTGGGAGGCCGAGGCGAGTGGATCACGAGGTCAAGATATCGAGACCATCCTGGTCAACATGGTGAAACCCTGTCTCTACTAAAGATACAAAAAATAAGCTGGGCATGGTGGCGCGTGCCTGTAATCCCAGCTACTCAGGAGGCTGAGGCAGGAGAATTGCCTGAACCCAGGAGGTGGAGGTTGCAGTGAGCCGAGATTGCGCCATTGCACTCCAGCCTGGGTAACAAGAGTGAAACTCCATCTCAAAAAAAAAAAAGATTGATGGTGCTTTTCTGACTGCACCAAAAACTGCCATGCCAAGGCGCTGGCAAAACCACCACGCTGGCCACAAGAGTCGTGGTGGTGACCCGTGGGGCTCCTCTGCTGGGAATCTCCTGGTCCGTGAGCAGCAAAAATTCATCTAGAAGTGTGGTGTCCTCTCGTTTTCTGTGCTTTCACTGAGAGCCACAATTCCGAGCTGCTAATGATCAGCCATCTTGGATCTCAAGTCCCTCTGCTGCAGGTCTGCTGGAGTTCACTGGAGGTATACTCCAGACACTGAATTTGCCTGGGTATCACCAGTGGAGGCTGCAGAACAGCAATGATTGCTGCCTTCTCCTTCCTCTGGAGGCTTCATCCCAGAGGGGCACCTACCAGATGCCAGCCAGAGCTCTCCTGTATGAGGTGTCTGTTGACCCCTGCTGGGAGTTGTCTCCTAGTCAGGAGGCATGGGGGTCAGGGACCCACATAAGGAGGCAGTCTGTTCCTTAGCAAAGCTTGAGTGCTGTACTGGGAGATCTGCTGCTCTCTTCAGTGCCAGCAGGCAGAAATGTTTATAAGTCTGCTGAAGCTGCACCTGCAGCTGTGCCTGCCCCCAGGTGTTCTATCCCAGGGAGATGGGAGTTTGATCTATAAGTATCTGACTGGGGCAGCTGCCTTTCTTTCAAGAGACACCCTGCTCAGTGAGGAGGAATCTAGCAAGGCAGTCTGGGTACAGTGGCTTTGCCATGGGTTCCACCCAGTGTAAACTACCCGGCAGCTTTGTTTACACTGTGGGGGAAAACTGCCTACTCAAGCCTTAGTAATAGTTGATGCCCTTCCCCCCACCAAGCTGGATCATCCCAGGTCATCTTCAGACTGCTGTGCTGGCAGTGAGAATTTCAAGGCAGTGGATCTTAGCTTGCTGGGTTCTGTCAGGGTGGGACCCACTGAGCAAGACCCCTTGGCTCCCTGGCTTCAGCCCCCTTTCTAGGGGAGTGAATGATTCTGTTTCACTGGGGTTTCAGGTGCCTCTGGGATATGGGGGGGGGGGGGAAACCTCCTGCACCTAGCTCTGTGCCTGCTTAAACAGCCACCTAGTTTTGTCATTGAAACCCAGGGCCCTGGTGATATAGGCACCTGAGAGAATCTCCTGGTCTGTGGGTTGTGAAAACCATTGGAAAATCATTGTATCTGGGCTGGATAGCACCATCCCTAATGACACAGTTCCTCACAGCTTCCCTTGGTTAGGGGATGGAGTTCCTCAGCTTCTTGTGCTTCTCAGGTGAGGTGACACCCACCCTCAGGTGTGGTGACACAGAGGGCAAGGTGACACCCTTGCCCTCTGTGGACTTCACTCACTGTCTAACCAGTCCCAGTGAGATGAACTGGGTACCTCAATTGGAAATGCAGAAATCACCGGTCTTCTGCATTGGTCTCGCTAGGAGCTGCAGACTGGAGCTGTTCCTATTTGGCCATCTTTCCAGATCCCTCTGTTTGTTTTCGTTTTTGTTTATTTGTTTTTTTTTTTTTTCTTGTAAATTTAAGTTCCTTGTAGACTCTGGATACTAGACCTTTGTCAGATGGATAAATTGCAAAAACTTTCTTTCACTCTGTAGGTTGCCTGTTTGCGCTGATGATAGTTTCTTTTGCTGTGCTGAAGCTCTTTAGTTTAATTGGATCCCATTTATCAATTTTTGCTTTTGTTGCAGTTGCTTTGGGTGATTTCATCATGAAACCTTTGCCTGTGTCTATGTCCTGAATGGCATTGCCTAGATTTTCTTCTAGGGTTTTTATGGTTTTGGGTTTTACATTTAAGTCTTTTATCCATCTTGAGGTAATTTTTGTATAAGGAAGGGGTCCAGTTTCAATTTTCTGCATGTGGCTTGCCAGTTCTCCTAGTACCATTTATTAAATAAAGAATCCTTTCCCCATTGCTTGTTTTTGTCAGGTTTATTGAAGATCAGATGGCTGTAGATGTGTAGTCTTAATACTGAGTTCTTTATTCTGTTCCATTGGTCTATGTGTCTACTTTTATACCAGTACCATGCTATTTGGGTCATTGTAGCCTTGTAGTATAGTTTGAAGTCTGGTAGCATGTTGCCACTAGCTTTGTTCTTTTTGCTTAGTATTGTCTTGGCTATACAAGCTCTTTTTTCATTCCACGTGAATTTTAAAATAGTTTGTTCTGACTCTGTGAAGAATGGCCATGGTAGTTTAATGGGAATAGCATTGAATATATAAATTACTTTGGGCAGTATTGCCATTTGTGCAGTATTGATTCTTTCTATCCATGAGCATGGAATGTTTTTCCATTTGTTTGTGTCCTCTGTTTTCCTTGTGCATTGGTTTGTAGTTCTCCTTGAAGAGATTCTTCACTTCCCTTGTTAGCTGTATTCTTAGGTTGGTTTTTTTTTTTTTTTTTTTTTTTTTTAATCTTTGTAGCTGTTGTGAATGGGAGTTTATTTATGATTTGGTTCTCTGCTTGCCTGTTGTTAGTGTATAGGAATGCTTGCTACTTCCGCACATTGATTCTGTATCCTGAGACATTGCTGAAGTTGCTTATCAGCTTAGGAAGCTTGAGAGCTGAGACAATAGGGTTTTCTAGATATGGTATCATGTCATCTGCAAATAGGCAATTTGACTTCCTTTCTTACTATTTGAATATTTAATTTTTTTTCTTGCCTGGATACCCTAGCCAGAACTTCCAGTAATGTATTGAATAGGAGTGGTGAGAGAGGGCATCCTTGTCTTGTGCCAATTTTCAAAGGGAATGCTTTCAGCTTTTGCTTCAGTATGTTACTGGCTGTGGGTTAGTCCTAACTGGCTCTTACTATTTTGAGGTATGGTCCATCAGCACCTAGTTTATTGAGACATAACATGAAAGAATGTTGAGTTTTATCAAAGGCCTTTTCTTTGTCTATTGAGATAATCATGGTTTTTGTCTTCAGATCTGTTTTTGTGATGAATTACATTTATTGATTTGTGTATGTTGAACCAGCTGTGCATCCTGGGGATGAAGCCAACTTGATTTTGGTGGGTAAGCTTTTTGATGAGCTGCTGTATTCAGTGTGTCAGTATTTTATTGAGAATTTTTGCATTGATGTTCATTAAGGATATTGGCCTGAAGTTTTCTTTTTTTGTTGTATCTCTGCCAGGTTTTGGTATCAGGATGATGCTGGCCTTATAGAATGAGTTAGGGAGGAGACTTTCCTTCTCTGTTGTTTGGAATAGTTTCAGAAGAAAAGGTATCAGCTTCTCTTTATATTTTTGGTGTCATTCAGCTGTAAATCCATCTGGTTCTGCGCTTTTTTTTTTTTTTGGTAGGTTATTTATTTCCCCCTCAATTTCAGAACAGATTATTGATCTCTTCAGGGATTCAGCTTCTTTTTGGTTCATTCTTGGGAGGGTTTATGTGCCCAGGAATGTATCAGTTTCTTCTAGATTTTCTAGTTTATTTGCATTGAGGTGTTTATAGTATTCTTTGATCATTGTTTGTGTTTCTGTGGAGTCAGTGGTCATACACCTTTTATCATTTTTTGTTGTGTCTGTTTGATTCATCTTTCTCTTAGTCTAGCTAGCAGTCTATTTTTATTAATTTTTTCAAGAAAACATCTGGATTTTTTTTTTTTGAAAGGTTTTTCATGTCTCCTTCAGTTCTGCTCTGATCTTGGTTATTTCTTGTCTTTTGTTAGCTTGGGGTTTGTTTGCTCTTGGTTTTTTAGTTCTTTTAGTTGTGATTTTAAGGTTTCAATTTGAGATCTTTCTACCTTTTTTATAGAGGCATTTATTGCTATAAACTTCCCTCATAATATGGCTTTAGCTGTGTCCCAGAGATTCTGGTGTGTTGTCTGTTTATTATAATTGGTTTCAAGTAACTTGATTTTTGCCTTAATTTCATCATTTACCCAGTAGTCATTAGGGAGCAGATTGTTCAATTTTCATGTAGTTTTGTTGTTTTGAGTGTTCTTAAGTTTGACGGTTTCTTAAGTTGTAATTTGATTGCACTGTGGTCTGAGAGACTGTTTGTTACGATATGAGTTCTTTTGCATTTGCTGAGGAGTGATTTTCTTCCAGTTGTGCAAGTAAGTGCCATGTGGTATCAAGAAGAATGAATATTCTGTTGTTTAGGGGTGGAGAGTTCTGTAGGTATCTATCAGGTGTACTCAATCCAGAGCTGAGTTCAAGTCCTGAATATCTTAGTTAATTTCTGTCTCAATGACCTATTATTGCCAGTAGAGTGTTAAAGTCTCCCACTATAATTGTGTGGGAGTCTAAGTCTCTTTGTATATCTCTAAGAACTTGTTTTATGAATCTGGGTGCTCCTGTATTGGGTGAATATATATTTAGGAAAGTTAACTCTTCTTATTGAATTGATACCTTTACCATTATGTAATGCCCTCCTTTGTCTTTTTTGATGTTTGTTGGTTTAAAGTCCATTTTGTCAGAGACTAGTGTGGCAACCCCTGCTTTTTTCTGTTTTCCATTTGCTTGGTAAATTTTCCTCCTTCCTTTTATTTTGAGTCTGTGTGTATCTTTTCATGTGAGATGGGTCTCTTGAATACAGCACACCAGTGGATCTTGACTGTTTATCCAGTTTGCCATTCTTTGCCTTTTAATTGGGGTCATTTAATTGCCCATTTACATTTAAGGTTACTTTTGTTATGTATGAATTCGTTCCTGTCATCATGATGCTGGCTGATTATTTTGCAAACTTGTTTATATAGCTGCTTCATAATGTCCCTGGCCTGTGTAATTCCATTTGGTTTTGTAGTGGCTGGTACCGGTTTTTCCTTTCCATATTTAGGGCTTCCTTCAGGAACTCTTGCAAGGCAGGCCCTGGTGGTGGCAAATTCCCTCAGCATTTGCCTTATCAGAAAAAGGTTTTATTTCTCCTTCACTTAGGAGGCTTACTTTGGGCAGATACAGAATTCTAGGTTGGAAATTCTTTTCTTTAAGCATGGTGTATATTGGTCCCTAATGTCTTCTGGCTTGTAGGGTCTCTGCTGAGAGGTCTGCTATTAGTCTGATGGGCTTCCCTGTAGAGATGACCTGGGCTTTCTCTCTGGCTGCTCTTAACATTTTTTTTCTTCATTTCGACCTTGGAGAATCTGATGATTATGTGTCATGGGATTGCTATTTGCATGAAGTATCTTACTGGGGTTCTCTGGTTTTCCTGAATGTGAATGTTGGCTTATCTTGCTAGGTTGGGGAAGTTCTGGATGATACCCTGAAGTGTGTTTTCCAGCTTGGTTCTGTTCTCATCTCTTTCAGGTACCCCATCAATCATAGGTTCTTTTGGTTTTTTGTTTGCTTTTGTTAAACATAATCCCATAGTTCTCAGAGGTTTTGTTCATTCCTTTTCATTCTTTGGTTTCTAATCTTGTCTGCCTATTTTATTTCAGCAAGATAGTCTTTAGGTCCTGATATCCTTTCTTTCATTTGGTCTCTTAGGCTGTTGATACTTAACGTTTGCATGTGAAGTTCTCATGTTGTGTTTTTCAGCTCTATCAGGTCACTTATGTTCCTCTCTAAACTGGTTATTCTGGTTAACAGCTCCTGTAATGTTTTATCATGGTTCTTAGCTTCTTTTCAATAAGTTAGAACATATCTTTTTATCTCAGTGAAGTTTGTTATTACCCATCTTCTAAAGCCTACTTCTGTCAATTAATCCATCTCAAGCCTAGGCCCAGTCCTGTGCCCTACTGGAGACATGTTTCAATCATTTGGAGGAGAAGAGGCACTCTGGCTTTTTGAGTTCAGCATTTTTGCATTGATTCTTTCTCATCTTTGAGGGTTTATCTACCTTTGATCATTGAGGCCGCTGACCTTATGATGGGATTTTTTGGGTCTGTTTTGTTGATGATGATGTCGTTGATTTTGGTTTCTTTTTCTTTTAGCAGTCAGGCCTCTCTTCTGTAGGGCTACTGCAGTGTGCTGGGGTCCACTCCAGACCCGATTCTCCTGGGCCCCTCCTGCCCCTGGAGGTCTCACTAGTGGAGGCTGCAGACCAGAGGAGCATTGACCTGATGCCAGCTGGAATGCTCCTCTATGAGGTGTCTGCAAACTCCTTTTGGGAGGTCTCACCCAGTCAGGAGGAGTAGGGTCAGGGGACCTACGTAAATAAGCAGTCTGGCTGCCCCTTGGCAGAGCAGATGAGCTCCGCTGGGGGGAGTCCCCCTCATCTAGGCTGCCCTGACTCTCTGAAGCCAGCAGGAAGAGAAGACTAAGATTGTTTGTTCATTATACCACAGTTGCCCCTCCTCCCAGGAGCTCCTCTCAGGGTTATTAGAGTTCTGTCCGCAAAACCCTGGCTGGGGATGCTGAAATTCCCTCAGGGAGGCCCTACCTGGTGAGGAGGAGGGGATCAGGACTGACGCAGCCACTGTACTGTGCTGTGGGGAGTTGCTCCCGGTCCAAACCACCCAGTCTTACTAGCCCTGGTGGCAGGGGAATACAGGCAACTGGAGTTGTGGTGATGGTGGCTGCTCTTCCCCACAGGAATTCAGTTGTCGTAGGCAGTCTCCAGCCTGCTTTGCTGACTAGTGGCGATTCCAAGCCAATGCTCTTGGGGTTCCATGGGAGTGAGGTTGCCTGGCTCCCTGGCTTCAGCCCCCTTCTGGCGGGAGTGGACAGATCTCTTGCCTCACTGGGATTCCTAGAGCTGGAGTATGTAAATACTCCTGTGTCTCAGTGCCTGCTTGAGTGGCCACCCACCCGAGTACCTGCTGTAAGTCTGCACAGTTCTGTGCTTTGGACTCCAAACCCTGGTTGCACGGGCTCACAAGGGCACCTGCTGATCCATGGGTTGCAAGGATCCATGAGAAAAGTGTGGTTTTCAGGGATGGGTAGCACAATCCCTCAGTGCCTCCCTTGACTGGAGGAGAGAGCACCCTTTTCCCCCATGTAGCTCTCAGGTGGGCCCTTGCTCCACACTGCCTTTCCTCACTCTCCATGGGTTGCGCCAACCACCTAGTTAGTCCCAATGAGAGAACCTTGGTATGTCAGTTGAAGTTGCAGAATTCACTTACCATTTTCGTCCTTCTTGATGGAAGCCACAGAGCAGAGCTGTCTCTGTTCAGCCATTTTGGCTGCCTGACTTTTATTTGTTAAAAAAAATTCTTTGAGACAGGATGTTGCTCTATTACCTAGGCTGGAGTGCACTGTCTCATCATAGCTCACTACAGCGTCGAAATCCTAGGCTCAAGGGTTCCTCATGCTTCAGTCTCCCACATAGGTGGGACCATAGATGTGCACCACCACATCCAGCTATTTAAGTTTTTTATAGAGATGGGATCTCTCTTTATTGCCCAGGCTGGTCTCGAACTCCTGGGCTCAAGCAATAACAACCTTGGCCTCCCAGAGTACTGGGATTACAGATAGGAAGAAGTACCACACCCAGCCTCAAAGGACTTTCAGACTCACAAATTTGAGTTACTTTCCCCGCATTGTGACTTATGCTGCACTTACCAACTTTCACTTGACACTGATATTTCTAAATGCATAAGGCTGTTGAATAAACAGTAAAGGCAGAGTGACAGCCACCCTTGAGAAACTTAGTTTTGTGGTGAGAAATCAGGAGTTAGCATCACTAAAATCAGGTTGGAGTTTGCAGAACCTAAGTTACTGAAGTAGAGAAGTGTATATGATGGCATAGCTCATTACACATTTCCTGTATTTTAGGAGCCTCGTTATATAATTGTTTCTTTTCCGTCTTTTTAGTTACTCAAAGTATTGAAAGTTGGGAGTGAGGGAGTGCCAGAGACAAGTGAGATTATGTTCATTGGGAAATTTGTGTTATGGCTAGGAAAATAACTATAGGCAATGATACTATACCAGTATATAATGCATCCTGCTGGTGTGTTTTATCCCATTAAAAAACTTTGTGTGCTTTTATTAGGAGGTTTATTTTTCATATGAATGGGTGGGAAGAAAGTTAGATAATTTATCTTTGAAACAGACTTGCTTATCTAACATTCTTATACCTTCCTAACCTGTTATTAGTGAGCTTGTTTACTGTGTCTGTTTCTGCCTTTCAAAGTTGATTTGATTAAATGTGGCTAAAATTATTGTCTAATCTTCCATTAACAGTTTTTCTTTGTGACCATATGAATACTGTAGACAAAACAAAACCAATATGATATGTCTTCATAACTTAAGAAGTCAGCTGAACTGAAATCAAAGTATTGATGGCAGCAGTTTAATCGTTAGTGGGCCTTTGGACAAATAATTTTGAGACTAAACTTTGAATTAATTAAATTCGAGCTTTTTATGATGGTATTTAATAAAAATATATATATAGGAACTAAAATTTGCCATTTTAACCATTCTTAAGTGCCTAATTCAGTAGCATTTATTACATTTAGTATTGTGCAACCAAGACCACTATTTCTAAAACGTTTTCATTACTCCAAATACAAACTCTGTAACCATTAAGCAATAAGTCCCCACTCTCCCCTTACCCCAGCCCCTAGTAACTTCTATTCCACTTTCTGTCTCTGTGAATTTGCCTGTTCTAATTATTTCATATCAGTGGATCACAGGATATTTGTCCTTTGTGTTTGGCTTCTTTCACTTCGCTCAGTGTTTTTAAGGTTTATCCATGTTGCAGTTTGTATCAGAGCTTTATTCCCTCTTTGGATAGTATTACATGGCATGGATATATTGTATTTTGTTAACCTTTATCTGTTGATGGTCACTTGGGTTGTTTCTACCTTTTGGCTATTGTGAATAAGGCTGCTATGAACAGTGGTATGCCAGGTTCTATTTGAGTTCCTGCTGTTAATTCTCTTGGGTGTTTACCTACAAGTGGAGTTGCTGAGTCTTGTAGGAATTCTAGTTTTAGCTGTTTGAGGAAGCCCCAAACTGTTGTCCACAGTGGCTGCACCATTTACACTCCCACCAGCAATGCATTAGAGTTCCAGTGTCTTGCCAGTAATTGTTATTTTCTGTTTGTATGATTTTTTAAAAAAATTCTAGTCATACTAATAGGTGTGAAATGGTATAAACCAGTTGCATTTTTAAAAGTAAATTTAAGATAATTTGTTTATGAAATATTTAAAGTTTACTTAAAAGTGCCCTGAGTTCAACAATTTTAAAAAATAGTTATATTAAAAAATATTTATATAATTGCTATGGTCTGAATGTTTGTGTTCCCCCAGAATTACATTGAAATTCTAACTTTCAAGACGATGATATCAGGACGTGCATGGCCTTTGGAAGGTGAATTAAGTCATGGGGGTGGAGGCCCCATGATGGGATTAGTATCTTTATTAAAAAAAAAGAAGGTAAGAGAGAGAGAGAGACCACACCTCTTTGATCACCTAATGTTAGAGTGAAAAGACCAAGAACATTATTAGCATCACCTTGGAATTTGATATTAATGCAAAATCTCAGGCCCTACCTTAATCAGTAGTCTGGGGCTAGGGCTTAGAATCTGTTTTTTTAACAAGTCCTCCAGATGATTATGATGCATGCTAACATTTATACTGTTCTCTGTATTTAGAGCTCTTTTCTTGTCTTTTATAGTATTATGAGGATCTGTGCATCTTGGCTCAGTTGCAGTGTTGTCCCTTCTGGAAAGGCTTCCCCTCCCCCAGTCGCCTCCTGCACTGGGCTCTCAGCGCGCACAGTTAGGGAGTGCTGACGGTTGGATGTTGCTTCCAGTTTGAGAAACCCTTCCGTGTAGGAGTTTGTATCTCTTTTACTTCTTTATAAACCATCATGCTTAGCAAACTGTAGAGGTCCTTTACAAGTTTGTTCAGTTGAATTGTGTACCCAGTGGGTCGGGGACAAGGCACATAAAGTAATTATAGGGACGTAGAGATAAAGCAGGTTGTTACTTGATTCGTGGGGTAGTGTAAACAATGGCAAAAGTTGAGTTTAAATTTTTCAAACGTTTTCTTGGGGGATCGTATTATGCTTTCTTGTTATATAGCTTTCTGCCTGCCTTTTTTTTTTTTTTTTTGGACAGAGTTTTGGTCTGTTGTCAGGTACCAGGCTGGAATGTAGTGGCGCAATCTCAGCTCACCACAACCTCCACCTCCTGGGTTCAAGCAGTTCTGCCTCAGTCTCCCGAGTAGCTGGGACTACAGGTGCGCACCACCATGCGCGCTAATTTTGTATTTTGGTAGAGACAGGGTTTCATCATGTTGGCCAAGATGGTCTTGATCTCTTGACTTCATGATCCACCTGCCTCAGCCTCCCAAAGTGCTGGGATTACAGGCGTAAGCCACTGCACCGGGCCTCTGCCTGCTTTTTTTCCTTATTTTAAGAGTGATATATACTAGTTAGAATTCAGAATTATCAGAAGGAACTTTATCTTAGCCTGTTTTGTGCCGCTATAACAGAATACCACACACTGGGTAATTTATAATGAACAGAAATTTATTTCTCACAGTTCTGGAGGCTACGAAGCCCAAGATTGAGGGACCAAAGTCACCCTTTTCTATAGGACTCTGTCCTGAGATAACAGGATTAAGCCATTCTTGAGAGTGGCACCCCCATGACCTAAATACCTCCTATTAGACTCTACCTCTCAACCCTGCTACGTTGGGGATCAAATTTCCGACACGTAAACTTTGGGGGGCACATTCTAACCATTGCAAATTTGCTTTAAAATGCTTATTGGGCATGAAATGGACTTTGAATATAGTTATATGGGAATATTTAGAAATGATTCTGTTTTCACCTTTAAGGTATAGCAAAGTGTTTTGTTTTGTTTTTGAGATGAAGTCTTACTCTGTCGCCCAGGCTGGAGTGCAGTGGCACAATCTCTGTTCACCGCAACCTCTCCCTCCTGGGTTTAAGCAGTTCTCTGCCTCAGCCCCCTGAGTAGCTGGGATTACAGGTGTCCACCACCATGCCCAGCTAATTTTTGTATTTTTAGTAGAGACAAGGTTACACCATCTTGGCCAGGCTGGTCTTGAATTCCTGACCTCGTTCGTGATCCAGCCGCCTTGGTCTGCCAAAGTTCTGGGATTACAGGCATGTGCCACTGTGTCTGGCTTAGCAAAGTGTCTTTTAAAGAAGAAGTCCTTTGTTATTAATTCACTAGTTTTATGGATGCTTTAGATTCTTTAAAAAATAGGACACTTTAAGCCTGTGAAGTTTGAATATATGACTAGTTAAAAATATCATTTAAAGTTTTGGGACACATTTTCTCATTAAGCAGTGGGATTCATATTTTCTAGTTTGTGGGATAAAAATAAAAGTTTGACCAGTGTCTCTACAGTTTCAGTCTCATTACAGCTGCAGTGAAGTTTTCTTATTAAGATAAACCTTTTCAACCACGGATACACTTTTTACCATAGGCTTCACAAAACCTCATAACTGAGGTCACATTGGCATCGAGTATCTTGCCTTTTAACTGACTTCTAGGGTTCTATTTGTTTCCCACAATTTTCTGCATGTTTGTCTCAAATGAACCATAAAATGATTCAGTGACAACATGTGGTTTTAATAACAAACAAGCATGGGCAAATGAATGTAGACTTAGAATTTGAAGTTTTTTACATATGCCATGACTTAAACTTCTAAGTAAATTTATAGCTCAGCACTTAGTCAGTGGTAAATAAAAATTTATCAGTTGCTAGATGGAATTTTTCATTCTAGACTTCAGTTATATTGGATGTCTGATATTGAAGACCACAGATCATTAATAAAAACAATTTTCTGCAAGGTTGTGATAGTACATTTCTAGTTAAGTTTTGTGTTTAGGTGGGAGCAAGTTTCCACCGATCTCTCATTTACCTTCTTGGTTTTTAATTATTACGGGTTATATTGCATCACGATGAAAATTTCAAGATAAAAGTAAGATATTATAAAACTCACTTCTTTACAAAAGTTTATATTAGAAATGAGTCTTTTTGAAGTAGGAATGTGCTATAGTAGCTGTTCTGAGCATTAGAAATAGGTGTAGTGGAGATTTTCTTTTCTGAGGTGAAACAGCATGAGGCTGCTGATGTGTGGAAATGTGGTCATTCCCTCAGATCGGATGGGTATGGAAGGGGTGATGGAAGAGAGAGGGTTAGTAGGGGCCACATTGGAATTGAGTGGAATTCAGTTTAACAAACTCCCTGTTTGTTAAAAAGTGCCTTTAATAGGTTTTGACTGAACTAAAAACCACATTTTACAATCAGCATTCCAATGACAAAAATAATATTCTGATCTTAAAGAAGTAATGTACTATGTCTAAAATAATGTATGATATCAGTTATTGTAACCATCCGACAAGTTCTTGCCTGCTGTTTAGACAGAGCCAATTTATCAGGATGAGGGGATTTCGATAAGAGTTTAATACACGTAGAGCTGGTTAAACAGGAGACTGGAGTTTTATTACTACTAAGCCTCAGCGAAAAATCAGAGGCTGGGATTTTTTAAAGTTTGGCCTGTAATCCCAGCACTTTGGGAACCTGAGACAAATGGATTGCTTGAGTCCGGGAGTTCAAGACCAGCTTGGGCAACATGATGAGATGCTGTCTTTACAAAAAAATACAAAAATTAACTGGACCTAGTGGTGCATGCCTGTAGTCCCAGCTCCTTGTCGGGCTCAGGTGAGAGGATGGCTTGAGCCTGAGAGGTCAAGATTGCAGTGAACCTTGTTCATGCCACTGCACTGCAGCCTGGGTGACAAACTGAGACCCTGACTCAAAAAAGTAAATAAATTAATTAAAGATAGTTTGACATAATGGGTGTGATGGCATGCACCTGTAGTCCCAGCTATTTGGGAGGCTGAGACAGGAGGATCTTTTGAGCCCAGGAGGTCTGGGTGGTAGTGCAGTGTGCCAATTGGGTGTCCACACCAATTTCAGCATTAGTATGATGACCTCCTGGAAGCTGGGACCACCATGTTGCCTAAGGAGGAGTGAACTGGCCCAGGCTAGAAACAGAGTAGGTCAAAACTCCCATGCTGATCAGTAATGGGATAGTGCCTAAGAATAGCTATTACACTCTGGCCTGGGCAATGAAAAAAATATGTATATGTTTAAGAAGACTCCCTGTTTGTTAAAAAGTGTGTGTGTGTGTGTGTGTGTGTGTGTGTGTGTGTAGTTTGATGGCAGGGGCACGGGTAGGGAATGGGGAATGCTAGTTGGTGGAGTCAGGGATGTAATCATAGTAGGTTGAAGCTGGTTTTCTTGCTGTCTTCTCTTGCTGAGTGGGATTGCAAAACTAGTTGAGCCAGATTTTATTGGTCTGGGTGGTGCCAGCGGGTCTATTAAAATGCAGAGTCTGAAAAATACCTCGAACACCATTCTTAGGTCTTACAATAGTAATGTAAACCATGGGAGCAATCGGGGAGGTTAGGAATCTTGTGGCCTCTGGCTGCATGATTCCTGAGCCATAATTTTTAATCATGTGGCTAATTTATTAGTTTTACAAAGGGGATCTGGTCCCTAAGCATGGAGGGAGTTTGTTTCAGGGAGGGGCTGTTAATATCTTTATTTCAAAGTTAAACTAGGAACTAAATTCCTCCTAAAGTTAGTTTAGCCTATACCCAGGAATGAACAAGGGCAGCTTGGGAGGTGAGAAGCAAGATGCAATTGGTTAGGTCAGATTTTTTTCACTGTCATAATTTTGGCAAAGGTAGTTTCATTATTAAAGTTAATTTGTAAGTACAGGGTTTTGTTTGTTTGTTTTGTTTTGTTTTGTTTGTTTGTTTCTTTGTCTTTTGGGAGAAGGAAAAAACCTTTTTACTCTTTTACATTTGGTAGCTGAGGGCCTATAAATTATAGCAACAAAAGACAGAGTAGCAAGGGAAAAAATGGATTTGATTGTATATATATGTATACAGGAGGTCAGAATAAATGTGACTCAAAGAGGCAGTTCGATTTTGGGCTTATATACCATCTTATTAAGGGTTGGAGAGGGCGCTTCTGAGAGAATAAGTAATTTCTTACAGTGGGGAGGGGAGAAAGGACATGTATGGGAAAACAAATGCCTCTTAGGAGAATAAATGGGAGATACATAGTTTTGAACAGTGTCTGGTTGTGCTGTAGACTTCTCCAAGAATAGAAGATTACAGTTACTCCTGGGAGGGGATTTATGGCAGTTCCTCTGAGTTCTCTCGGGAGACTCTGCTTCTAGGCAAATAAGGGATTTCAGGAACTCCAATGCCATCTGCTCAAAATAATTTTTGTGCCATAGTGGCTTATTCTGGACTCCTTCCTGTCATAGTTTCTTTTAAAAAAATTTCTGGGAATAATAAAACTTTGTTTTACATTATGGTTTAATCTTCTTCAAAGCACTTGTTCCTTTTAAATCAGTCTGGCTGAGATGTTATTTTACATGTATCCATTTAAATATATTCATTTGAAATGCACAGTTCAGTGTGCTTTAACATATTCATACAAACTTGTAACCTCATTACCTCAAGTAAGATAGAGATAATGGAACAGGTGTCAGCAAACTTTTTGCATAATAGACCAGACTGCAAATATTTTAGGCATCACAGACTATACGGTGTCTGTTGGAGCTGCTCAGTACTGCCCTTACGGTGTGTAGGGCATAGCTGTTTTCCAGTGAAACTTTATTTACCAAAACAGGCAGCCAGCCTGTGAATTATAGTTTGCCATTTCCTAATAGAGACCATTTCAAAACTGCCAGAAAAGTTCTCTCGTACCCCTTTGTGTTCAAATCTCCATCCCTAGCCCTGGCCCCAGCCAGCTACTGTTTGTGCTGTCTAGCACTTCAGATCTGGTTTGTGAGTTCTAGAGAATTTAAAACGAAATGCTATAGTGCATACTCCTTAGTGTTATGTTTTTGAAGTTCAGCCATGTTGTTGCATGTATCAGTAATTCATTAATTTTTGTTGAGTGTTACTCAGTTGTACAAATGTGCCACAATTTGTTCATCCGTTCTTCTGTAGACAGACATTTGGGTTGTCAGTTTTTTTTGGCTGTTAAAGCAACCCATGAGCATTCTTATACAAGTCTTTGTGTGGCTATTTGTTGTAATTTCTTGTGGGTTAATACCTAAGAGTGGAACAGATGGGTCATATGATGTATTTAACTTATTAAGAAACTATCAAACTGGCCCGGTGTGTCTCATACCTGTAGTCCTAGCACTTTGGGAGGCCAAGGTGGGAGGATTTCTTGAGAACAGAAGTTTGAGACCAACCTGGCCAACATAACAAGACTCTTTCTATATTAAGAAAAGAAAAAGAAACTATCAAATGGTGTCGTATTACATTTCTACCAGCTACGTGTGACAGTTTGGGTTGCCAACCCTTAGTGTTACCAGTCTTCTTAATTTTCTGCTTTTCTGTTCCTTTATGCATTCTTCTTTCTTTTTCTGGCTTTACTGCGCTGGCTAGGCCCTCCAATAAAATGTTGAATAGAAGTGGCAACCTTTGACATCCTTGTGGTTTTCCTGGTCTCCAGGAAAGGCGTGCATCCTTTTGCCATTAAGTATTCTGTTAGCTGTAGGTTTCTTTTAGATGTTCTTTATCAGGTTGGAAAAGCTTCTTTCTCTTCCTAGTTTGCTAATTTTAAAATTAGTCTGGTCATGATGAGTAATTTTCAAATGCATTTTCTGCATACGTTGGAACGATCATACCACTTTTCTTCTTTATTCTGTTAATGTAGCAAAGTCTGTTGCCTTCAGAATGGTGGAACAACTTTGTATTACTGGGATCAATCTGTCTGCTCATCCCAGGAATACAAAGTTGCTTCACCATTCCAAAGTCTATGTAATTGACTTCTGGATTCAACTTGCTAATATTTGTTAACAATTTTTTTCCTGTTTTTTTTTGTTTGTTTGTTTTCCTACTACTTTGGATTTACTTTTCTGTTCCCTTTCCAGCTTCTTAAGTTGTACTTAGATCATTGATGTATATATCTTTTTTTTCTCATGTAAGCATTTAAATTTATACATTTTCCTCTAAGCACCAGATACTAAGCTATATCCTGCAAACCAGAGTTGTGTTTTCATTTTCATTCATTTCACAAGATTTCCTGAAGTGCCTTTTCACTTAGGATTGTAAGGCCACAGCGAGAAAAAGCCAGTTAATATCTAAAATTATAGTTCTTTTTCTTGAGGTCATTACAGAGCTGAGGTTACAATGCAAGTAGGTGAACTGCATTACAAAGTGTCACATGCCCCTCCACGAAGAGACAGAATATCCAAAACTGTTTCACCTTTGGCAGAGAGGCAGAGGTGGTAACCATGAAAGTAGGTAAGAAGAAGACAACTGAAATCTTAACACATTCTTAAAGGCTGGGTATGGTATATAGTAATACCTTAGAATTCCTGGAAGTCCCAGGCACCAGAAGAGTCTGCACACACTGATTAGCTTATTTCTGCATTACCTGGTACTTAGAAGAAGGATTTGGGGGGCAGGGCAGGAGACTTGAGAGAGTCCCTTCATGTTGCAGAGTTTGAGAGCAGAGCAGGAGTATCCAGTGAAGCCCATCTGGGGTCTTGCATAAGTGCCATGTTTTTATCAGCTGTCTTGGGGGAAGAGACACAAAACTCATCCACATTCCAGAACCTTCTCTGAAATAAAGTGTAAGTCACCTGCTGGGGAAGGACAGGTAACCCTCCTCGTTGCTCCTCCCAGGTTAAGGTTGGCTGCTGCTAGTGTAGAGGGGGTAGCAATCTTACCTCAAGCTTGCAGTTGTACTAGGTAAATGCCATCTACCACTATGAGAGGGCCAGAAGATAAAACCTGATATCTTATTTCTTATTTGTTATAAAGGAAATGACTGATGCCATGTGGGATAACTGGCAGATCTGGCTGACTGATTTGGGGTCTTGTTACAGGACATCCTGATGTGTGGTACACGAACTCAGCTGAGGCTACTGCCCAGGGTTCAAGCCAGAGTGTTAATATTTATTTTGAGAATTGCCTGTTGACATCATTTGTTAGTTTTATGTTTGAGATGTGCTTATTCTTTTGTGGATTAGGATGTACTTAGATTGTGAGGTACATATAAAGGATGTTAATCTGTTACCATTTACATTGTAAATATATAGCCAGTTATGTCACTTGCCTTTTAATTTTGCACAAGATTTTGATGTTCCATAGGGAAGTTTTAAATTTTCAGAGAGACAAGTGTGTCCTTTTCCCCCTTCTTATTGTTTCTTATTTAGTCTTATGAAAAGTCCTGTTTCGATGATTGTGGTATAATTTACATGTTCTAAAACACACTGATCGTGAGTGTCGAGCATGGTGCATTTGCACACATGTACGTATCCCGGTAACCACTACTATGATCAAGATACATAACTTTTTCACCACCCCAGAGGCTCTCTTGGGTCCCTTTCCATTTCATATTCACACCCCTGTCCCCAAGAGTTAACCACTGTTTTGACTTTTAGCACCATAGCTGAGTTTTATCTGTTCCTGACCTTCATAGAAATAGAATCACATACTGTTCTTTTGTGTCAGCCTTCTTCCACTCTGAGATTTGGCTGTCTTATTTTATGTATGGTAGTTATTTTTTTTTGATGTTTTACTTTATGGTATGCCATAATGTAACATACTGCAGTTTGCATATTGGTTCTTCTGTTCATAGATACTTGGGTTGTTGGTAGTTTGTGGTTAATATGAGTAAAGCAGTAATGAAACTCTTATATGCATTCTTTTGTAAAATGCAGTCATTTCTTTTGGGTATGTGCATGGGGCAAATTACCATGTCATAGGGTAAGATATATATTTAGCTTAATAGATTACTGTCAACAAGCTTGTCCAGAGTGGTTGAACCAATTTGCACTCTGATAAAAGGCATGCATTTGTTATTTTTCTCTTGTTGGAGAGAGTCTTTTTTATATATATTTTAGCAAAATATGTCTCTTTTATCTTCCAGCTATAATATTTAGTGTGAGAAATACTATTTTGTGTAATGGAGTAACAAAACACAGCTCTGTGGAATATGACAGTAGGGCAAGGCTTAGTCCCCCAGCATATCCCACTATTTTTAAAACATTGCTGTTTCGCAGAGACAATGATTCCATCTCAAGTACATCCCTTTAACAGCTTCATTTCAGCTCATGCAAATTCTTAAGATGGAGTACAGGTTGTTGTGAGGGAAAATTTTGTGGTGGCTTTATTTAAGCATTCTGGCATAGAGGATACTTACTGTGCATAGGGGAATCATAATGTGTTGTCTCTTAAGTTCCTCCTTTACCTGGAAATCTGGAAATCACATCCTTAATGTACTTGAGACCCTCAAGACTATTGGATCTTCTGATGACTGCTATAAGGAAAGCTGTTCTTGTGCCCACATCATTTGCACTTGGCTTGATGAGTGAATTGGTGTGATTGGAGAGAACGGTTTAGAAAATGGCTTTGCCACAGGGAAGGGGGTTTGGATATCACCTGTGGGATAGTTCAAATGCTTAGAAAGTTTTCAAAATCAAATAATACAAGGAGCATAGGATCCTCCAAAGATGGTGCCACTGTCTGATAGTTACTGACATGGAGGTTTGATCACACTGACTTAGATGTTTGTAATCGTTTGACTCCACCGGGGGGATCAGTCCCCAGTTCCTTATTTTGCTAAGTGGCTTCTCTGCTTTTAGCCCACCCTGTGTGCATCGACATTCTGTGTGGAAATTTCTCATTTTCCTCTTTCTTGCTCTTGGATGTGCTGGCTTTGGTTGCCTCCTCCGTATCAGGTGGTGTCAGGAAAGCAAGAAAGAGCCAACTCCCCTGTTGCTGCTTCACAGTGTTCTGCATCTGCCTAGCCCGGAACACAAATGCTGTGGCATGCCCCTGATTCCTGACTATGGGTCCAAACTATTCTTTTCTGGTTTAGTAGCCTTAATTTATGGCAAAATGTTCTACTATAATAGAGTAACCGTATTTGGTCTTTCAACGTATTTTCAGAACTTTAGCACCCATCACCACGTAAAAGGGGACCCCATGTTGGAACCTTTGGGAGGGAAGTTCCGAAGGCATTGGAGTCATGACTTTTTAGTGGGGCTGCAGGAAGAAATGCCAACTTGGAAGGACACAGGAAGCAATTGACAGTGTTCTTTTTTACAGCCTTCCAAACAACACTATGTGTATGGGTTTGATCTAGCAGGCCGTGGATTTAAATCCCACACCTACCATATGCCAGGCCCTGTGCTAGTATATTCCACACATAGAGACTTCTTGTATTGCAGCAAACATATATATCTATGAGCATATATTAAAATTAACAAAGTTTGATAATACAGCAAAATGAAATAAATCCCACAGGCTAGCAGGCCACTTTAGATTACTGTTCCATCTTCCTTTCAGATAGGAATCTGATAGCATCTTGAAGTCACAATGGTTTGAATGCTCACAGATCTGCTTATTGCTTTATTTATTTATTATTTATTCTTTTATTTTTGAGACAGAATCTTGCTCTGTCGCCAAGGCTGGAGTGCAGTGGCATGACCTCAGCTTACTGCAACCCCCACCTCCCAGGTTCAAGTGATTCTTCTAACTCAGCCTCCTGAGTAGCTAGGGCTACAGGCATGTACCACTATGCCCAGTGAATTTTTTGTTGTTGTATTTTTTAAGTAGAGATGGGGTTTCGCCATGTTGATCAGGCTGTTCTCAAATTCCTGACCTCAAATGATCCACCCGCCTTGGCCTCCCAAAGTACTGGGATTATAGGCGTGAGCTACCGTGCCCAGCCTGCTTTATTCTTTTCTATGTTTTAGCTCAGTGTTTTTCAGACCTTAGTGTATGTAATTATGCCATAAGATTGTGTTATATAAGACCAGGTATCCCAAACTTTAAGGGTGAGGTAAGAGAAATTTATAGAAATTTTGAGCAGAGTTGAGTACTTTCTTCCTTTGCTATATGTGTCAATACTCAGGTTAAGTTTGCCCACTCACCTGCATCCCCATCCCCCTTGCCACACACATAAATTTAGATCGGACTTTTCTTTATGTTGGAGGATTGACTTAGCCCTTGGCTTATTTTGGTCTCCTTCATTGTTTCCACAGTTCTAGCACAAGAGTTCCTGCATTTGTGCAGTTTCAGTTTAAGAAGACATAAGGTATATATTCAATGAAAAATAAAAGATAATCAGAATAAAAATCAGATAAAAATTAAGGAAAGGTGAGGTGATGCACACCTATCTTGTTTATGTAGTAGCTGAATGAGGCTTTACAGATTGCTGGATGGATAGATGGTTAGCGCATGGATTCATTTACAAATGTATACTCAATGTTTCTTATGTACCTGGTACTGTGCATAGGGAAAACATCTGTTAGCAAGATCAATCTGGGCCCTGCTTTTGCCTCTTGCCTAGTTCTAGAGTATAATGAGTGCTTTATGGGTGCTATGAGAATGTCTTAAGTAGGACACCTGATCTAGTCTGGACCTGTTAATGGCATTTTTCTGAGGGTATGTTGTTGAGTCTGAGTTCTGATTTATGATTAGTAACTGACTAGGTGAAAAGGGGGTACAGGGAAGGCCCAGCAGCCCAGGCAGAGGAATCATGCATAAGAAGGCCTTGGGGATAAGGCCCGTGTAGATAAAGCACCAAGGAGGGCACAGTGGCTGGAAATGAGCCAGTGCATGTAGGGCCTCAAAGACCATGGAAGGATGTTTTCCCTCATCCTAAATGCAGCAGAAAATCTTTGAAGGTTTTAAACAGAAACATTTTGGTTGGTCTGTTTTTTTAATGTCGCCTCTGGCTTCTCCGGAGAGTGGATCATGGTGGGAAGTAAAAAGAGGTTGAACAGATGAGTCAGGGTGTTGCAGTTGTCCAGGTGAAAAGTAATAGTAGCTTGGAGAAATAGATTGAATAAATATTTAGGAGAGCAAATTCACAAGGTAGGATTGGCTGCTAGCTCCTGGAGAGAAAGGAGGTGCCAGGAAGAATCCACAGATTTCTGACACAACCACCTAGATGTATAGTGACCTCACTGACTGAGCTTGGGAACCCAGTAGGAGGATAGGCTTTGGGGGCTGGTGCTTCAGCCTGTGGGCTAGATTGAAGGTCATACAGAGTGCCTGAGATATAGCTACGTGGAGATACTGAGTGGAGATTGGAGCATACGGATCAGGAGGTAGAGGACCTGTCTGGGTTAGAGAAATTTCAGATGGAAAAAGCAAAACAAAACAAAACAAAAAAACACAACCAAACAAAAAAAACCTGTTCTGGTTCAGCAGCTTTATGAGTCTTAAAATTTTTATTGGCATGTCCAATAAACAGAAATCTTTAAACACCACAGATTATGCTCATAAATCCTTTTCTTCCTAAATTTTTAAATGAAGTATCGTACATGACAGCAGCAGTGAAGGAAAGTGAGAAGATAGAAGCCTTAAAACAAGGGACTCTGCAGCACCATCTCAAGAGAAGCAGCCAGTGAACATGAGCCCCAGCTCTTTCTTGTCTCTCATTTTCCCATGAGTTAGTGCCTCTCTTTCATGGATTAAATACCGAGACTTAGGGAATATTGAGCAGCCTGCCCAAGGTCATTTGGCAGATCTGGATTCTAATGAGAATCTGTTTGGCTTCATAGCTTTTGCCCTTTCCACTCACCCTGTTGCAGTCCAGCAAGCAGTTAAACCAAAATAATAATCTGTAGTCAAAATCGTTTTTTGAAGCATCTGTGGTCCCACACAAATGTGAAAATTCTTTATTTCAGCATCGCACCTCTGAATGCCCCTGTCTGTGCCTTGTACCTTGGTTACCTCAGCCAACAAAACTTAAAGCCTTTGGAACCTTAGAATGGTAAAATGTTAAGGTTGGAAGGGACTTGGGAAATCTTGGTGTCTAACAATTTTCCTTAGTAGATCAAGAAATAAAGATACCAAGGTCACAGATCCTATTAATAGGAAAAGCAAACTATAGCCCAAATACCAAATTCCCTGTTCTTTCCTGTACCAGTGTACACTGCTCTCCTCATCTTTTGACTTGTCTTTTAGCCTTCACATTTAATTGTCAAAGCTTTACCAGCTGTTCTTCCAAAATGCCTCTTATGCTGGTTTCCTATCTCCAAATTTTACCCCTTCTAACCCAGCTCAGTCTCTCATCTCCCAGGCACTCACACTGTGGCAGGAACCTCCTGACTGGTCTTTTCCTAAACCACCACCCTGCCTGTGTCCCTTTTGAGTTCACATGGGCTTTGACTTTTCCTTGGGGCCTCCTGTTTTATGTCACAGCTCTTCAGGCTGGTGTTCCTGGTCTGGGCTACACAGTCCCTTTCTGTGTGCCTCACTAGTGCTGTCCCCACCTGCCAGCTAGCCTTCATGAGTAACTGTTTCCTAGTGGATTTTCCTTGTCTAGGCTTTTCTATTTGTGTGCCTTTCTGCCAGAAGACCTTACTCCTCACCTTCACCTTTCAAAACACTATCCAGTTTTCGAAACCGGGCAGGCAACTTCTATGATACAAATGACACTCCTTCCTGAAGCCTCCTCTTAATTCGAGTTTTGTGCCCTTATTTGCTAAGCTTCCACCATGGTGCCTTGAATCTTGTAGGAAGTCTGTAAATGTTTGTCAGATAAATGCTGTGTTACTCTTTTTTTCTTTAAGTTGTATTTTCTTAAAAGGACAATAAACTCATTTCAGTCATTTGGACTTTTAGACTGTAAATATCTTTGGATTTTCCTGATATGCTTGTGTTTGTGTCTGGTTTCTGCATTACTTTTGACATCATTTCTGGATCCTGCGAGAAGGGCTTTGTAAAAGTGTGCATGACTTGAAAACTGAAATCGAGTCATTGAGAATTAGTTATTTTGGAAGTAATGTATTTGTATAATTCTATTTAAGTTGTTTTTTATTTATAATATACTTAGGTACTTATTAAGTACTTCTCTGTACAGTATAAGATGTGTGTATGTGCAGGTTAACTGTAATCACACTGTAGGATGTATCTACATGTATCTGAAGTATCCAGCAGTAATGGTTTACATTTGAAGGACTATGATCAAGAGTCCACATTACAGAGGTGGTTATAGCAAAGACTTCAAATATTAACCATCTGGGCCTGTAAAAAAGGATTTATCAGTTAATGTAAAGTACCTTTGTGGGTCCTTTGCCCCACCAGGATTCTGTTGCCTGAAGGTTAGTCATAGAACACTTTTTCATTGGCCTTAGACTGCCTAAGACAGCATGGGAATAGAGACGTTACTAAGCTTAAAAAGTTAGTTTCTTCAGCCCTTTTCTGTGGCTGATAATAAATGTCTTTGTAAATTTCCTGAGGCTTCTTTTTGTTGCAAATATCCTTTGTTTGGAAAGCATTGGGAAAAAGATCTATATCTTTTATCCCTTCCCTACCTCATCTTTGTTGGCCCTGCCAGTATTTTAAGCAAACAAATGTAGCCAGTGACGAGTTAAGTCTCCACCAGTAAACCACTCCTCTCCCTAAACACAGGCGTGTGTGTGTGCATACACACACACACACACAGCTGTGATGGCTGGAGCTGGTTCCAGCAGTCTGGCATTCTGGAAAACAGTTTTGGAGCTTCCTCTATCTCTCTGGATTGGTTTTACTGTATTATCCAGTAGGTTTGAAGGTTTCTGCCTGTATTACATGGATTCTTGGAGTTATTTCTCTAATGGGGCAACGAATTTTTAGATTTCTTTTTTTTTTTTTCAGAGCTGTAGTTCAGTCAGAATTTTTAGATTGATTGACATGGTATACCTTTGTGTTTCTTAAATTGTTAGTGTTTTTTCTTTGTATTTTTTATACTGAAAAGGTTAATTAGAAAAGGATTCCAAGGGAATATTTTCCTTAATTTAGAAAATGAGCAAATTCTTGGTTTGTTTTGCAAATTCAGCAGGGCTTGGTAGTTTCGTAACTAGAAAATGGATATTTCATCCTGCCTGCATCACAGAAATGTATCTTAGAGTTTTAAACCTTTGGCAATTGATACTAGTATTCTTAAATAAATAAATACATGTTTGTGGTATGTCTGTACACACATACATATGCCAACTTATATATACATGTGTGTATATATATATATATACACACACACACACATATATATATACTTATGTATATACGTATATGTTATATATATCTCTCTCTCTCTATATATATATATCTATATATCTTCCCTCCAGCCCCCATCCCTTCTTTCCCTGTTTCTGTAAAATTTTTTGTTAAGTCACTTATTTCGGAATTCTTTCATATTTTTTTGATCCAAAATTGAAATGGAGTTACTAGAAAAACCAACAGTGCCATCTCTCCAACTTTCTTGTTTACCTAGTGTACAGGTAACAACTGGAAACAAGGAGGCAAAACTAGTTTTCATCTTTGTTATTAAACTAGCAGATGCTCTGGAATCTGACTCTTATCAAAGGGAACCATAGAACTGGTTTCAGAGTCTTCTGTTCTGGTGCTTCTGCAACTGTAGGTAGGGCCTGGAGGTGAGGGTGGAGTCACAGAACTTCAGCATATATCTAATGGTTTTTTCAGCTTTGGAGTTTGAAAAGGGTCAGCCTTTAGGAGAGGGAAGGCCGCCAGCCTCTACCTATGTGCTGTAGAACTTTTAGTGCCATTTCAAGCTGTGCTGTAATTCATTTCACCTGTTTCAGCAGTTTCTTATTAAGTGCCCACAGTGAGCCAGGCACTGTCATAGATATGAAGCCTTTAACTTCTATTTAGTAGAGAAACAAGTGTTATTCTTATAAAATTAAAAACAGATTCCTTTAGATGGTAGGCTCTATGAGGCCAAATACCTTGTTTTAATCATTTTGTATCTCTCAAGTCTACCTTAGCTTTGGGCACTTATGGGCCTTTGGTAAATATTTGTGGTGTTAATGAGGTTGAATTAAGCCAATTTATTTTTTTTTTAACTTACACATTGTTTTACTTAAAGATTTTCCATAAAAAATTTATCCCCTTTAGGCCGGGCGCGGTGGCTTAAGCCTGTAATCCCAGCACTTTGGGAGGCCGAGGTGGGTGGGTCACGAGGTCAAGAGATCGAGACCATCCAGGTCAACATGGTGAAACCCCGTCTCTACTAAAGATACAAAAAATTAGCTGGGCATGGTGGTGTGTGCCTGTAATTTCAGCTACTCAGGAGGCTGAGGCAGGAGAATTGCCTGAACCCAGGAGGCAAAGGTTGCGGTGAGCCGAGATCGCGCCGTTGCACTCCAGCCTGGGTAACAAGAGCGAAACTCCATCTTAAAAAAAAAAAAAAATTATCCCCTTTAAAGGGCTCATAGGTTTTTTTGGTTCATTCTGTATGACTGTCCTTTTCATCTATTCATTTCTTTTTTACCTAAGTTAATAATGGAAAGGTAAGTAATGATTTAGTTGTCATGAAAGAGAGGTATTGCTGGGTGTGGTGGTGCGCCTCTTGTCCCATGTCCCACCTACTCAGGAGTCTGGAGTAAGAGGATCACTTGAGCCCAGGAGTTTGAGCCCAGCCTGGGAAGCATAACGAGACTCTTTTAAAAGGAAGAGAGAGAAAGAGAAAAGATATTAGCATGGAACAACATTTTTTGGAAAATCAAGTATTTACACGGTTACATTTTGATTTTGTGTCAAACTGAAAAATACACATAATACCGATATGTGCCTTGATGTCTATTAGTAAATGTACTGCGTTTTATTAGGAATTAATATGCTTTGAAAGTATATTTTATGCTCTAATAGTATTTGGTCATTTCTTGTTTCTGTTTAATATCTATTAATTAGAAGGAATCATTACATTATGTACAATTGCTCTGCCAGGAACATCAGCAAAGGGAACCAAATGAGAGAGATATGTCAAAGGTGACCAGATGCTCCGTCCAAAGAAGGACGAGTGCAGTGACAACCCAAAACCTCAGAAGAGGATACCACTCCCTCCATTTCCCTGTAAACTGCCACCTGTCCATCACATTCACTGGGACATTCTGTGGGCTTGGTGCCAACAATTAAAGCTGAGCACCAAAGACCAGAAATTAGATGCATGTAAGGGCATGTGTGCCTTTGCCTACCCAAATCAAAAGGATATTCCTAGCATAGCAAAAAAGAGGCCAGAATCGGAAAGTCATTACAAAAAAAGTCTAAGGTGGAAAAATGGGAAATGTCCCTGTAAAGTTCTGAGGAGTTGCATCCTCCCGAAGTAACTCTTATTCCCGAGGAGGGTTTGCCTGTCCTGGAAGAATGGCTGCTCTCCTTGAAGGAGTTGTGGTGACAACTTCTGCCCCAGGAGGCTTCATTGGCCTCCTGGGCCAGAATTGCAGCCAGGGTGGGGATGCCAGAGGCAATGGAATCTCCACCAGAAGCCATGTTACGTGTCATATATGTGGTGTCATGTGACGTGTGGTCCATGGGAGAAGTCCCCCTGCAGACACAGGTGGTTGGGTTCACCTTAGTTTCATGCTGAACCAGCCTAGGTTCCCCAGGTACAGGAAGGGAGAGTAAGTGCTTTGGGTTTACCCTAGTTTCATGGTGGACCAACCTGGGTTCCCCAAGGTACAGGAAGGGAGAGTGAGTGCTTCGGTTCACCTGAGTTCCATGCTGGACCAGCCTGGGTTCCCCAGCAGCAGGAAGGGGGAGTGAGTGCTTTGGGTTCACCTTAGTTTCATGGTGGACCAGCCTGGGTTCCCCAGGAGCAGGAAGGGAGAGTGAGTGCTTTGGGTTCACCTTAGTTTCATGGTGGACCAGCCTGGGTTCCCCAGTAGCAGGAAGGGGGAGTGAGTGCTTTGGGTTCACCTTAGTTTCATGGTGGACCAGCCTGGGTTCCCCAAGGTACAGGAAGGGAGAGTGAGTGCTTCGGTTCACCTGAGTTCCGTGCTGGACCAGCCTGGGTTCCCCAGTAGCAGGAAGGGGGAGTGAGTGCTTTGGGTTCACCTTAGTTTCATGGTGGACCAGCCTGGGTTCCCCAGGAGCAGGAAGGGAGAGTGAGTGCTTTGGGTTCACCTTAGTTTCATGGTGGACCAGCCTGGGTTCCCCAGTAGCAGGAAGGGGGAGTGAGTGCTTTGGGTTCACCTTAGTTTCATGGTGGACCAGCCTGGGTTCCCCAAGGTACAGGAAGGGAGAGTGAGTGCTTCGGTTCACCTGAGTTCCGTGCTGGACCAGCCTGGGTTCCCCAGTAGCAGGAAGGGGGAGTGAGTGCTTTGGGTTCACCTTAGTTTCATGGTGGACCAGCCTGGGTTCCCCAGGAGCAGGAAGGGAGAGTGAGTGCTTTGGGTTCACCTTAGTTTCATGGTGGACCAGCCTGGGTTCCCCAGTAGCAGGAAGGGGGAGTGAGTGCTTTGGGTTCACCTTAGTTTCATGGTGGACCAGCCTGGGTTCCCCAGGAGCAGGAAGGGAGAGTGAGTGCTTTGGGTTCACCTTAGTTTCATGGTGGACCAGCCTGGGTTCCCCAGGAGCAGGAAGGGAGAGTGAGTGCTTTGGGTTCACCTTAGTTTCATGCTGGACCAGCCTGGGTTCCCCAGTAGCAGGAAGGGGGAGTGAGTGCTTTGGGTTCACCTTAGTTTCATGGTGGACCAGCCTGGGTTCCCCAGGTACAGGAAGGGAGAGTGAGTGCTTTGGGTTCACCTTAGTTCCATGCTGGACCAGCCTGGGTTCCCCAGGTACAGGAAGGGGGAGTGAGTGCTTTGGGTTCACCTTAGTTCCGTGCTGGACCAGCCTGGGTTCCCCAGGTACAGGAAGGGAGAGTGAGTGCTTTGGGTTCACCTTAGTTCCATGCTGGACCAGCCTGGGTTCCCCAGGTACAGGAAGGGGGAGTGAGTGCTTTGGGTTCACCTTAGTTCCGTGCTGGACCAGCCTGGGTTCCCCAGGAGCAGGAAGGGAGAGTGAGTGCTTTGGGTTCACCTTAGTTCCGTGCTGGACCAGCCTGGGTTCCCCAGGAGCAGGAAGGGAGAGTGAGTGCTTTGGGTTCACCTTAGTTCCATGGTGGACCAGCCTGGGTTCCCCAGGAGCAGGAAGGGAGTGAGTGCTTTGGGTTCACCTTAGTTCCGTGCTGGACCAGCCTGGGTTCCCCAGGAGCAGGAAGGGAGACTGAGTGCTTTGGGTTCACCTTAGTTTCATGCTGGACCAGCCTGGGTTCCCCAGGAGCAGGAAGGGAGAGTGAGTGCTTTGGGTTCACCTTAGTTCCATGGTGGACCAGCCTGGGTTCCCCAGCAGCAGGAAGGGAGAGTGAGTGCTTTGGGTTCACCTTAGTTCCGTGCTGGACCAGCCTGGGTTCCCCAGGTACAGGAAGGGGGAGTGAGTGCTTTGGGTTCACCTTAGTTCCGTGCTGGACCAGCCTGGGTTCCCCAGGTACAGGAAGGGAGAGTGAGTGCTTTGGGTTCACCTTAGTTCCATGGTGGACCAGCCTGGGTTCCCCAGGAGCAGGAAGGGAGTGAGTGCTTTGGGTTCACCTTAGTTCCGTGCTGGACCAGCCTGGGTTCCCCAGGAGCAGGAAGGGAGAGTGAGTGCTTTGGGTTCACCTTAGTTCCGTGCTGGACCAGCCTGGGTTCCCCAGGAGCAGGAAGGGAGAGTGAGTGCATGCCTGCTTCTTGCTTCCTGCCTCTACTTTTCTGCGCCCACACCTTGCAGACAACATGTTGAGCTGCAGATGTGTTCATGGGAATAAGATCTTAAGAAGCCTCCAGGGGAAAAAGAATATCAAGAAAACGGGCACCTCTCTGGCAGTTAATGGCGGAAAGCCCGGAGGGTCGGACAGTCGAGTTCATGGTTCCGCTGACAGATCTGGTCCTCTCCACAGCTGCTTTATATGCTGTGCAGTGGTGGGTTGCAGATGTTAGCTGAAGACCCTGGCACTGCCTGCAGCTTTGGGGTTTCAGATAGAGACTATCATGTTTAAAAATGGAAAAACCTTTTACAAATTACCATTTAATTCTAGTTAATATGTAGAAAAAGTCTTCACACTGGCCCTCTAAAATAGTAATGACTTGGACTGGTCTTTTAAGTGACTGCTCTTTAACTTCTTCAGCTGAGCATTGGGAAGGGGTTGAGTGAGCAAACAGGAGTTTGTGTCTATGCTCAATTTCCCTCCTCACAATATTGTTTTAGGAGCTGCTCCATTCCAATTGTATAGTTCATAAATTGTAAGGTATTTTAAGGCAAAGAAAGGCTGTTCTGTCTCCAAAATGCATGATTTTTGATATTCAAAATAATGTTTTTCCAAGTTTTCTTAGTAACCTAAGATTTCTGTGGTTTGACTCCGGAATAACGACTCAAGGCACTTTGTCTGTATTATTTCCACTTATAATTATTTTCTATATTTCTGCTGTTAAAAAGTTTGAGGTTCCTTCCCACTCATAAATATATAATATATTAAACTTAAAATATGTTTATTAACCAATTCTCCAAAACTAAAAATGAAATGTGTATATAAAATAATTCATCTGTTATATTTAGGGAGCTGTATTCATTGCATTCAAATAATTGTTAGTGTTCTTTACTGAAAAGATTAAAAGGATTTTTTTTTTTCATGATTCATTTGCTTGTTTTTTCCCTTATTGATTGGTGGTATAGGTTGGACAATTTGTTTTAAAAACCACTTTTTGTATGATTGACATACAGAAAGCTACACATTTAATGTATCAAATTGAGTTTAATTTTTAATTTTTTGTGTACTTCCTAAATTTATAGTCCTGTGATTGAGTCTTGGGACAGACCTTCACTTGTCCTGTGTTTTAACGTCTGTTTCCAACATTGTTTTATTATTATGAGTAGGGGATTTTTTTGCCACTTTAATGAAGATGCAAAATATAATGCAATGAAAGGAGTGGCAGAATTGGAAAATTTGTAACCATCATGATAATAGGATGAAAAGGTTTGGGAAAGAATCCTCAAAAATGTTCAAATGAAGGAAGAAAGTTTGTTAAGAAGCAAGATGGTTTCATGGTCTCATAGTGTTTTTCCCTCCCACCTCCCCCCATTGGTTGTTGATGGTCGGAATTGTTCAGTGTAATAGATAGTATACACATTTTTCCCTTAAAAAGTTGTACAGATTGTTTTGTGTTTTGTTTAGTATTGCGATGATGATGCATTCTTTTGTAATGATGTGAAAAGAGAATAAAAGTCCTCTTAAGATGCAAATTCAAAGAGCAGGTTATTTCATACGGAAGGTGCTTCTTTATGGTTAGACTTGAACCATTCCCCATATAACTTGACTTAATATGAAAGCTGGTTCTGTGAGGCACTCTTCACTTGAATCCGTGTTAGACCTTCATGGTCATAAACTCAGAGCATATGGTCCTAACACATTACCTACTAATAAATAGGAGATCAGCTGTGGTCTCTGGATTTCCCCATCAGCTCACATATTTTTAAATGGTTTATTTTCATCTTCTTTCCTTTGAGGATGGGACTAAAAGGTCTGCCAGCTGATCACTGCTGTTTCCTATTTAACAGTACCTCCATTCACCAACAGCTGCTAAAGCCATCTATATTAAAAGATTTTTCACTTAAAAGACTCTCAGCATGCAAGAAATAACTTTGGTATCTTTTTAGAAGTATTATACATTCTTTAATCAATGAAGCCTGTGTGTCTTGAACATTTCCTACTTTGCAGTAAAACATGTTTCTTTTTGTAAGATTTTCTTTTATAATTACTTGCATTTAGACTTGTATCCTTAATTTTCTATTTGTTGTCTAAATGGCACCATTTCAAATGTTTTAAGAAATTTAGTATTTCTTTGTTGGATTAGGAGAACATCTTCAGAGAGAAATTAACCTTTGAGCAGGTGACTTACAGTATTATTTTCTCCTGGCTAACCTTTTAAAAAATCCAAAATATGTGCCACCTAGCATTTTTAAAGTTTCACTAGAATTAGTTATATATTATGACATATGTGTGAAGTATGTAAAGTGCTTCAGACAGCACCTGGCACATAGTGAGCACTAAGGGTTTGCCATTATTATTCTTACCTTGATTTTAAAGCTGCAAAATATGGAGATACGACCTTTTGGTTTTTACATTGAAATTTTTTATTAAGTTGGTGGCTCTTTCAATAAATTTATAGCTTACTGTAAAGTCCTCTGTAAATGATTTTCTATTTTCATATTTAATTTGCATGCATATAATAATTTTTATTTCACTCCTGTCAGACTTTCTCTGTAGGTTTCTTTTTAATGTGTCATACTTAAGGACCTCTTCATTTTCTTAAAATTCTGCATCCTTCTTCTAACCAAACATATTTAGAAAGGCATTCAAATTTTATGCATGTAAGTGGTACTGAATTTGAAAAGCAAAGGATTGTTTACCTCGGGAGCAAGCTGGAGTCTGTGCCTGCTTAATAATGAAAAAAATTGTGATCAGTTTACTTTTAACTAGTTCTATTTTTTTCCCCCAGTTTCCTTACCCCCAAGAATGAATATAAGTGTTAGACAAAATTGAGATGAGTTTCCATTAGGGTTTTAAAAGAAATTTTCTATTATAAAGGAATTGTATATTTGTTACATTTTTAATATAGGAAAATTGAAAGAAGAATGACACTAACAGACACTAAAAGACCATTAGTGTTTTGTGGCGGATTGTTCCAGTTTTTTTTCCTCCTACTTTATTCAGTTTTACTTACTTGTTTATTTATGAGCTAGAGTCTTGCTCCATCACCCAGGCTGGATTGAGTGCAGTGGCACAATCGTAGCTCACTGTTACCTCAAACTCCAGACCTCAATCCATCCTCCTGCCTCAAACTCCCAATGTACTGGGATTATAGGCATCAGTTTCCCCAATTCATTTTAATACTAACATGGGTAGAGATTATAAATTAACTTCTAGATTTAAAAACTATGATATTTTATCTTTCCAACTGCTTTAGGATGTTTTCTCTAGGGATCTATTTCTTCATTCAGTAAATAATTACTAAGAACCTGTTACATGCCAGGTGCTGTTCTAGGGGCTTTGATTCATTAGGACACCCTATTCCACCCCATCCTTAACTTTCTGCTTTCTTGTCATCTTTCAGTACCCTCTTGACACCTGGAGCTTCCAGTAAGTTAGCCTGACAGATAGGATATGGTTTGTGTCTGTGTGTGAGAGAGAGAGAGCTGTCAGAAGTGACTCCAGGGTCCAGTTAGGCCTGTACAACTGGGCCTATGTAGTCACCTTTAAGATGGAGAAACTGTAGGTAGAGTAAGTTTGGGAGGAAGATTAGAAGTTGAGTTGAGGCCGGGTGCTGGGCTGACAGGGCAGATCACCGGAGGTCGGGAGTTTGAGACCAGCCTGACCAACACGGAGAAACCCTGTCTCTACTAAAAATACAAAATTATCTAGGCGTGGTGGCACATGCCTGTAATCCCAGCTTCTCTGGAGGCTGAGGCAGGAGAATTGCTTGAACCTGGGAGGTGGAGGTTGCAGTGAGTTGAGATCACGCCATTGCACTCCAGCCTGGACAACAAGAGTAAAACTCAGTCTCAGAAAGCAAAGTGAGTTTGGACATGTTTAGTTGAAGTTAACTATAAGACAACTTAATGGAAATGGTGAGTAGACAGGGAAAAACAGTGATGTTCTAATCAGATGTGATAAGACGTCAGCCAGAATTTTGCACAATGATCAAGATTATTTAAATGTTGTATATGTTATATATATATATATATATGTGTGTGTGTGTTAAAGGTTATATACAATAGGAATAAGATATATATATAAAATACATGTGTTTCTGTATTTCTGTGTATTTTACTTCTCTTGTAGGCTGTGTGCTTTATGCTAACTTGTACCTTGAGATGTTAGCTAACAATGATAGTATCTATATAATTGATCCTCAAATAAATAGACATATATTGGGGGGGTTGGGGGAGTAGGTAGGCATTTTTTTTTTGTCAGCAGAATACGGAAAGTTTGTAAACTGCTAAAACATCCACACAAACTTTTGCTCATTGAAAAAGCTTTAATTTTTTAAAGCAACACTGCTTCAAATATGAAACTTTCTTATAAGAAAATTCTTTTGATACTAGAATAACCATACACATTAGCAAGGAATCAGATCCAAGATAAACTACCAGCCTATAGCTGTTTGTCCTTCCAGAACAGAATTCATGGGAAAATTCTCTTGGTTACTCCTTTTCTTGGGTAATGATTTGTGAGAGTTTGTGTATCTCAGTCAGAACCTTAGATTTATTATTAACATATTATAATTTAGATACCGTTTACATATCTGGAAACAACATCTCTTTTAAGAGTCTTATTTAAAGTAGTTATTAACTTTAATTTATGTGTTTATATATAACTCTGGTATATATTATGCTGTATCTAAACTCTTGGGCTTTCTAGGGCAAAAGTCATTGTATGAGAGTAAGGAAAGTTCTTTTCCTTTTTTCCCTTCCTCCCCTCCTTTTCCCTTGTTTCCACCAAGTTACTATTTTTTTACTATATTCACCAGCACTTTTAAGGAATGTTGATTGATATTGTAAACAGTAGACATTCCTATCTAGTTTCAATTTTTAATTCATTTTACTGCTGTATTTTAGTTTGAGTATTGGTTTGTCACATACTTTCTTTATAAATCGTGACTTTTGTCATTACTTAATACCCTTTAAAAAATCCCATTTAGTCATTTTAACCTTTTAAATCGCATTTCCATGCCTATTCTTTTATTTCCAACATTGCTCTGTTATTTTGTTTTATGTGTTTTTCTTTTAAGCAGAATATAGATAGGTCTTTTAATGGAATCATTTAGTTTCTTCATGTGTTATGTAAATAGCTTTTTTCTTTCTTTCTTTGCTACATATTTTAACTTACGGTTTCTTTTACATGATTTTTGCTGGTTTGATCAATCAAAAAATTATTGTTACTTTGGAAATTCTACTGTATATTTTCATTCCATTAATGGTGACCTTTTCTTTCCCTGTACTCAGAAACATTTGTATGCTGTTATTTAAAAATAAAACATTTGACTTTCCCCACCTACTTGTCTTTGCTGTAATAACTTCTATCTCCTGCTTACAGCCTTCCTCATTAAGGTGATAATTTTGGAATATTTTCACTTTCCTCTTGTTTTGCTTTCCCCAAACCCAGCCAAGAAGCTTTGTTTGTTTGTTTGTTTGTTTGTTTGTTTGTTTGTTTGTTTGTTGAGACAGAGTCTCGCTCTGTTGCCCAGGCTGGAATGCAGTAGCCTGATCTTGGCTAACTGCAGCCTCCACCTCCCAGTCCAAGCAATTCTCCTGCCTCAGCCTCTTGAGTAGCTGGGATTACAGGCATGCACTACCATGCCTGGCTAGTTTTTGTATTTTTGGTAGAGATGAGGGTTTTGCCATGTTGACTGGGCTGTTCTCAAACTCCTGATCTCAGGTGATCCACCTTCCTTGACTTCCCAAGTGCTGGGATTACAGGCATGAACCACTGTGCCTGGCCTTCAGCCAAGTTTAGTAAGCTTCTGCTCCTGCTGTATTTAGCCCTTCTTCCAATGCTTTGATATTCCTGAGACACTTTGGTATTTTCAGTTCAATACTTAGCAGAAATTACCTTGCTGTACACCTGTTTTGTTTCAAGCATTCTTCTTTAGAATTTATTATGTTTCTATACAATTAATATTACTCATTTAGATTGAATGTATACTACTGTATTTCATAAAACTAAAACACTTGTTTAACAAATGGTGTTGGGAAAACTGGCTAGCCATGTGCAGAAAGCAGAAACTGGACCCCTTCCTGACACCTTACACTAAAATTAACTCCAGATGGATTAAAGACTTAAACATAAGACCTGGCACCATAAAAACCCTAGAAGGAAATCTAGGCAAAACTATCCAGGACATAGGAGTAGGCAAGGACTTCATGAACAAAACACCAAGAGCATTGGCAACAAAAGCCAAAATAGACAAATGGGACCTAATGAAACTCCACAGCTTCTGCACGGCAAAAGAAACAGTCACTAGAGTGGATCGGCAACCAACAGAATGGGAAAAAATTTTCGCAGTCTACCCATCTGACAAAGGGCTGATATCCAGAATTTACAAACAACTCAAGCAGATATACAGGAAAAAAACAAACAAGCCCATTCAAAAGTGGGCAAAGGATATGAACAGATACTTTACGAAAGAAGACATACATGAGGCCAACAATCATATGAAAAAATGCTCATCATCACTGGTCATCAGAGAGATGCAAATCAAAACCACATTGAGATACCATCTCACACCAGTTAGAATGGCGATCATTAAAAAATCTGGAGACAACAGATGCTGGAGAGGATGTGGAGAAAAAGGAACACTTTTACACTGTTGGTGGGAGTGTAAATTAGTTCAACCATTGTGGAATACAGTGTGGCGATTCCTCAAGGCCTTAGAAATAGAAATTCCATTTGACCCAGCAATCCCATTACTGGGTATATATCCAAAAGACTATAAATCGTTCTACTATAAGGACACATGTACACGAATGTTCATTGCAGCACTGTTTACAATAGCAAAGACCTGGAATCAACCCAAATGCCCATTGATAATAGACTGGATTGGAAAAATGTGGCACATATACACCATGGAATATTATGCAGCAATCAGAAATGATGAGTTCGTGTCGTTTGTAGGGACATGGATGAATCTGGAAAACATCATCCTCAGCAAACTGACACAAGAACAGAAAATGAAACACCGCATATTCTCAATCATAGGCGGGTGATGAAAAATGAGAACACATGGACACAGAAAGGGGAGTACTAAACACTGGGGTCTATTGGGGGGAAAAGGGGAGGGCCAGTGGGAGGGGGAGGTGGGGAGGGATAGCCTGGGGAGAAATGCCAAATGTGGGTGAAGGGGAGAAGAAAAGCAAAGCACACTGCCATGTGTGTACCTACGCAACTGTCTTGCATGCTCTGCTCATGTACCCCAAAACCTATAATCCAATAAAAAATTAAAAAAAAAAAAAAACTAAAACACTTTTTTTTTTTTTGCATTTTAACACCTCTGAAATTGAGATATGCCTTTTAATTGATGGTTTTCTAGAATTATACATAAAATTATCATTTGGCAGGACTTGAATTTTCTTTTCTTCTTTTTGGTTTTTGATACTGCATCTCACTGTGTTTCCTAGGCTGGTCTTGAACTCCTGAGCTCAAGCCATCCACCTGCCTTGGCCTCCCAAAGTGCTAGGATTACAGGCATGAGCCACTGTGCCCAGCCACTGCTTGAACTTTCTTATCTATCTAGTGGAATAGATCCAGATACATGAAACTGTGTATCTATAGAGAAAGCAGGTGCTGGCATAGTCAGGGTTTCTTTCTTTTCTTTTTTTTTTTTTTTTTTTGAGACCGAGTTTTGCTGTTGTCACCCAGGCTGGAGTGCAATGGCGCGATCTCGGCTCACCGCAACTTCCGCCTCCTGAGTAGCTAAGATTATAGGCATGCACCACTATGCCCAGCTAATTTTTTGTATTTTTAGTAGAGACGGGGTTTCACCATGTTGACCAGGATGGTCTCAATCTCTTGACCTCGTAATCCACCTGCCTCGGCCTCCCAAAGTGCTGGGATTACAGGCCTGAGCCACCATGCCCGGCCGAGGGTTTATTTCTACTGCTCTTGTCTCTCCTGTCCTTCCCCAGAGGTCTCTGTTCTGATTCATTTGTTCTTTAATCAGAGATCTTTCTCAGGTATTTTTCTATATGACATATGTGGGTGGTATATTTTCTGAGTATCCATACCCACACATATTTTTTTCATGACAAGTGACAGATATTGTGTTTGGGGATTGCTTTTTTCTCTCAGTTGTTTGTTAATGCCATGACTATGGCTTCCCTTGTTGCGGCTGAGAAGTCTGATGCCTCTGGTTTTTTTGCTAAGTACTGTGTTCTGTCTACCTGTAAGCTTTTAAAAATTTTTTCTTACAGAGTTCAGGAATTTAGTAGGATATGTCAAGATCTATATGTAGAGTAACATGAGTTCTTTTAATCTGCAGACTAAGATCTTTATTTTGCCCAAGCAAATTTTCTTCTACTTTATTACTGCCTCTCTGTTCATCCTTCTTCAGCTGGTACTGCTGTTCATCTTATTAGATCTGTCCTCCAAGTCTCTTATCTTTTCTGTCATCATTTCTGTTTTGTTGCTTTGAGCTCTTTTTTCCATTTGACCTTCCAGACCACAAATTTGGATCTTTGTCATGAGCCATTGTTTTCTTCATTTAATCTACTGTATAGTTTTCTTCGGAAACCATGTTTTTAGATGTGGGAAAGCTTCTCTCTACTGTAGTTAAATTTCCCCAGAATTCCTTAATTTTTCTTACTCTTAGTGGCCTTTTGCTCTCCAAGCAGCAGTATTTGGTTTTGGGTTTATTCCCTTCATCTTGACCCCTGCCATTCTGGATGCTCAGCCTCTTAATGTGTTGTCATGTTTCTTGGTCAGCTCATTAGGGCCCAGGTCTGATTTTGGCTTCTAATGATTCAAGGAGATGTAGATGTGCTGCCTTCCCTGTTCCCCACCCAAGGGTTATGAGTTCTCTATGGGCCAGGCTTTTCTTAGAACCATTCATTTATCGTTCTTGTTCTAGGGTTCCAAGAGGCTTGTCTCCAGATATTTGCCCAGGTCCTAAAAAATAAAAAAAGCACACACTCCAGTTCTGTCCTTTGTAATTACAAAGAGTGCAAGCCTTCACTTCCATTTAGCTGTCTGCAGGTCCCAGGGCTATGGTGTGTTGCAGCAGACAGATTGAAAATGGTAATGGAGACAGAGAGGTGAGTTTGTGTCTGTTTCTGGACTCTTTTGGAGCCTGGATTTTTTGTGTTTTCTTTCCCCTAATAGTTGGGGATTTTTTGTCTGGACTTTCCAACAGTAGGAAAAAAAGCATTTGACATGGAAACGAGAAGACCTGTAAGAGTGATATGTCATTGTTCTCAACTCTTTGCTTCTTTCTCTCTGAGAAATCACACTGTCTATTGCAGTGTGATTTGATTTGTTGTGTCTCCTTGTCCCATAGTCAGGCTTGATGTTACGACTTGGCCAATGGAGTAAAAGTGAAAGCTATATTTTATCAGCCCTGAACAGAAGCTTTTTTTGTTTCTTTTGTTTTGAGACGAAGTCTTGCTCTGTTGCTCAGGCTGGAGTGCAGTGGCATGATCTTGGCTCATTGCAACCTTCACCTCCCGGGTTCCAGTGATTCTCGTGCCTCAGCCTCCCAAGTAGTTGAGACTACAGATGTGTGCCACCATGACTAGCTTTTTTTGTGTGTTTTTAGTAGAGATGAGATTTTTGCCATGTTAGCCAGGCTGATCTTGAACTCCTGGCCTTAACTAATTCACTGGCCTCAGCCTCCCAAACTGCTGGGATTACAGGTGTGAATCACTGTGCCTGGTCCTAAGCAGGAAGCTTTAAGAGGTGTAGCAAGTTTCTGTCAGCCCTCTAGCTTCTGCCTTTGTCTTAAGAGCAGCATGTCCCAAATATGATCTGTTCTTCATTCGATTCTGGGTAAGACCCTCAGGACAAAAACCACAGCTTTGAGGGCAGCCATAGCCAACCCATAGCTAACATGTAGTATGACTGGGAAATACACGTTACATATGCCACTGAGATTTGAGGGTTGTGTTGTTAATGAAGCAAAGCTAACAGATAAAATCTAGTTTAATTTCTTGTTTCTCCTTCTATTTAGCTGATACTTATTTTTCCTACCAACTTTAAAAATCTGTACCTGAGCCTACGTTCTATTTTCTGTCTCTCCTGAATTATCTCTTAATTGGCTAATGTAAATGAACTGTTGTAATTAGGATCAAACATTGATTGTGGTGTTAGAGTGTTTATAAGTTATACAGTGGGTTCCAACCTGTATAACAACTGGGGGAAAAAAACAGTAAATTGGGGGCATTGTCTTGTGGCTGTTAGTTGCCCATTTATCGAATGCCCAAAATTCTACTCCAAAATATGGTTATGGAAGCATGGCTTTTCTCTAAATGAATAAAGCAGATTATTTGTAGATCTCAACATCTGGATGGTAGTGCTGTTTTCTATTGTCATGAAAAAGAATTAATTGGGAAAGCATTTATGGAGTGACCTTCTAGAGCTGGAAATTCCTGCGATGTGTATATGTGCATATTTATCTGGCTTGTTGGTTCAACTGATGAACAAATATAAAGAATGGGATTTATTTTTGTGTTTTATCTTTTTGTCTATAATTGATACTCACTCTCCTTTTGTCTTACTATTCTGTGCTCAAAACACTGTTCTAGCAAAGTTTGTAACTTAGTAGATGAGTAGAAACAGTAGTAGTATTCCTTGGACCATGAACCAGAAGACTGGGTTCTCCCCTAACTCTTTCAGTCATAACCCCTCCCTTTTCTTCCTTCCTTTGCCTTTCCTCCATTCATCGATGCAATAAATATGTATTGATATAATGAATATGTACTGTTTTTTTTTTTTTTTTTTTGAGACAGAGTTTCACTCTTGTTATCCAGGCTGGAGTGCAATGGCGCGATCTTGGCTCACGGCAACCTCCGCCTCCTGGGTTCAGGCAATTCTCCTGCCTCAGCCTCCCGAGTAGCTGGGATTACAGGCACGCGCCACCATGCCCAGCTAATTTTTGTATTTTTAGTAGAGACGGGGTTTCACCATGTTGACCAGGATGGTCTCGATCTCTTGACCTTGTGATCCACCCACCTCGGCCTCCCAAAGTGCTGGGATTACAGGCGTGAACCACCGCGCCCGGCAAATATGTACTGTTATGTGAGATGCTGGATGTGATGAGAAGTAAGCCAGACACCTCCCCTGCTTGCATTATCAAGCTTACTGTCTTCTCTTCTGCTCCTCAGCCCCTTCTGTCTTCTGACCATACTGCAATATAAATTGGCCCATGCTGCATTACTACTAAGCCTCCTGGTTGCCTTCTTTTGTTAACAGGGCTGCTTTAAAGGTGCTTTTAATACTGAATTGTTTTGGGAAAGTTGGGGGTGGTGCAGAGGGAGGGAGGAAGGAAAGAGGGTAGACGAGTAGGCAGATGGGAAAGGAGGAAGCTAGGGAGCTGTTCACACAGGGCCTAACCACCCAACAAGCCTCTTTTTATTAATATTTTTCATAATTCTTTTCTAATTGTAATTTTGCATAAATGCACAGGGGATGTATCTATACACATCATTTGATTTAAAGATTAGATAAGAACTTTTCTTCCCGGCTAGGTTTTAAAATTTTATTTTTTAGAATTTAGGAAACTATCAATTAAAACATCTTTGTTACCAGAAAAGTTGCTCAGAAATAGGGAAAGCCTGGATAAATTAAATAGGCATATGCCTTTGTGAACAAGGGCGTTTGATAGAATAGTAAGTAAAATAAAACCTGCCTTTCATTGTAGTATTTCTTGAGGCATTGGTCACTCATTTTTCCTTTCCCGTCTTTGTTGTTGGCTCAGGAAAGAGATGCTAAAATGTGCTGCTGAAAGGGAAGGGAAGAGTTGGGGGTGGGAAAGACAACAGAACTTATGCAATGATGTCATTCTCAGCTGCAGGAAAAAAACCTTAAGGCACCCTGATTATATTTGATAAAAGAGTAAAGTTGCATGCAAATTCTAACTGAAAACAGCTGTTTCCTGACCTTTTGTGAGTTCTAACATTTTGATGGGAATTCTGGTTTTGAAATTTCTGAGTCTTAAGTACCTTCCTCAGCTACTGCCTAGCTGTTTTCTTGAAGGACTTAAGTCAGTACTGCTTAACATACTGGAAATGACTGTGAAGAACCAAAAATGAACTTTTTTGTTTGCTTCTTAAGACACAAGGAGTTTTCAGGTTTCATGAACAAGAATCATCCTGATTGCTGAGTGACAATTTTAAAAATTCTGGTGTAATTCAGTTCATTCCAGGAAGCTAATGAAAATAAATGGAACATATGTATGTGTGTGTGTATATTTGATTAGACAGTAATTGATTTTTAAAAACTTTTCAATTTTTCCTGATTTTATTTAGAACCTCAACTAGCAAAAATCGTTCCTTTTTTAAAACTTTATTTTTAGATGAGATACAACTTATATCTACTTGCGACGTCATTTTTTATATTTTGCTAAATCAGACATGTGTAGAAAAACCTTGTTACCATAATTGCACTGCATCAGTAATGCTTGCAGACTCCTGGAACTAGGATGAAATGTAAAAGAAAATATTGAACATTAGCTAGGGGTCATTTTATACTGAATCTTACATTACAATCACTCACTTCAACTGTGAAAGCCAGTGTGATTTTGTGATTTTCATTTTGATTGATTTGTTAAACTTGATACCTAAAAGCAGATTTCTGTGTATTCTGATATACCCAGATATTGACACTGGGCATTTTCTGAAGAAGATTGTACTGTGGAAGTGTTAATGCTGGGTCTTAGCCTACCATGTTAGTGTTAGGTTTGTTGAGGAATATTTAGTCTATATGATATAGCTAGAATTTCCAACACATTAGATATGATTGAATAAAGAAAAATTGTTTTATGAGGAAGAAAAATAGAAATAAGCCATCAATGAGGGACAGTTAAATATTATGAAATTCTGTGCCTTAGAAAGAATGACAGATCTGTTAATGTGTTAATCAACATGGAAATATCTCTAAGATACTGTTTAGGGGAAGAAAATTTTGGAACACATACTAATGTTTAAAACTAGACAAATCCTCAGAAATTAAAACTGAAAACTAAATGTGTTGAGATAAATCAGAAGACTTATTTCAAGTTGTTAATGACAGTTAACTTTGGTCTAACTTATGTATATTAATTTTAATAACACAAATGTCATGTTTTACACATATACTTTTTTATTATGGAAAATTTCAGATGTACACAGAGTAAACAATTTATAATATAGTGAACCATGAAGTACCCATCACCAACCTGCAAAAGCTGTCAATATTCTGTTGTTTTTATTTCGTTTATGTCTACATTCATTCTTTACCTTAACTACTATTATATTTTTTTACAATACATTTTTAGGTAAAATTCTTATACATCTAAATGCACAAATTATATATGTACACTTTTGACAAACGTGTAGTCATGTAATCCATATCCTTATGATACTGAGTATTTCCCTAGTCCCAGAAAGTTCTCTCATCTCCAGTCCCATTCTGCCTACCAGTTTATTTTTTGCCTTTTCTGGAATTTTATGTGAATAGAATCATATAGTCTGCGCTCTTTTTGTTTCCCACCACGTTTGCTCATTATAATCTATGCAGGGGTTGTAAATGTTCCAGCAATGTATCACCAATTGTTTTCATTGTATGACTAATATTCCTTTATATGAATACACCACAGTTTGTTAGGCCTTCTCCTATTGATGGACATTAGTTGTTATGATTAAAGTTGTTATGATATTCATGTATAAATCATTTTGTGGACATATATTGTTGTTGCTCTTGAATCAATAACTAGGAGTAAAATTTCTAGTTCAAATTTATAAAGAAAAATTGCAACCACTTTTTGAAGTTTTAAGTTCCTGCCAGCAAAGTATGAATGTTGTGTTTGCTCCACATCCTCTCTGTTGTTTGATTTTGTCAGTCTTTTGATTTTAGCCATTTTAGTGGATGATGGCTACCTCATTGAGGTTTTTAAAAAAGTATTTTAAAAACTGTGCCAAATTGCCACTACCGTAATCATAAAAGTTGCCATTTTAAACATGTAAAATGTAAGATTCAGTAGGATTAATTATGTTCGCAGTGTTGTGTAAGAGTCACCACTATCTATTTCTAAAACCAGTTTATCACTTCAGACAGAAACGTTGTCCTCATTAAGTACAGAGCTTCCTGCTGTCCCCTTCCCCCAGCCAAACTACAACTTTGAATGCAGTTCCCTCACAAACTAAAACTTCTAATGTAGCTTCTATCTCTATGGATTTGCCTATTCTAGATATTTCATGTGAATATAATCATACATTATTTGTCCTTTTGTGTCTGGTTTATTTTACCTGCCATGGTGTTTTTCGAGTTAATCCATAACATGGCATGTATCAGATCTTTATTCCTTTTTATGGCTGAATAATACTCCATCCCATTGTATGTATATACTTTATTTTATTCATTTATGTGTGGGTGTACTTAGATTGTTCAGCTATTGTGATTTATGCATAGAAGTCTGTTTAAGTCTGTTTTCAGTTATTTTGGCTGTATACCCAGGAGCAAAATTGCTGGGTCATAATGTCATTCTGTGTTTAACTTTTTAAGGAACCATCAGATTGTTTTATCAATGGATTTTATTCATCATGACCCTCATGACTAATGATATTGAATCAGGTGCTTATGTTAGTGACCTTCCTTTGTGAAGTGCTTGTTAAAGTCTTTCGCACATTTTAAATATCAGGTTTTCTTTTTATTGTTGAAGTTTGAAAGTTCTTTATATATTCTGAATGCAAGTCCTTTGTTAAATACACATCTTGCAAATATTTCACTCTGTGGCTTGCCTTTTTATTAGGTATATACCTAGAGATGGAATTGCTGGATTTTATGGTAATTCTACTTCAAATTTTTTGAGGAAGAGTCATACAGTTTTTAAGTGACTGCAGTCTTGCATATCTTGTTCACTGTTAGTGAACAAGGGTACCATTTTTTTAACATCCTTGCCAGCACTTGCTCTTTTCTGTTTTTGTTGGTAGTAGCCTTCCTTGTTCATGATCTTAAGGGGACAGCATTTAGTCTGTCGCCGTTAAGAATGATATTAGCCATACACTGTTGGAGATGTTTTATCAGATTGAGGAAGTTCCCTTTTATTGTTATTTTGATGAACATTTTTATCATAAGTTGGTGTCAAATATTTAAATAGTTTTTTAAAACAGTGAAACTTGTTTTGAGGGCTTCAGAAGTGTAGTAAATTACAGACTAATTTAACATTGCCATAATCTTCATTACAAAATAGTGTTATATAACTGGTACTCTAACATGTAAATTGATGTATTAGGAGCCACTTCCGTCTAGACAAAATTACTATGATGATTCTGTACAATGTAGGAAAAGAAGGTCTAATCATCACCTTCAGTGATAACATTTATGACTAATGTACTGAGTTGTGTTTGGAGATACTCCTTATACCCCTGCCCTTGAAATCTGAAAGATTTACTTAAGAACCAAACTGCTCATACTCTTCTTTTCTCTATTAAGTTCTGTTAACTCACATGTCCATTTTTTGTTTTCTTTGGAAAAATGCTTTAGAAATGTTAGCATGTCCTTATTAAGCTAAAGAGTAATTCACTTTCCATTTTCCTCCTTTTAGGTTAATTTCTTTTATTGGGTATATGTTCTTTTCCTTATATACAGTGTAAATAAATGAACTGTAGTTAAATTTAAAAAATCAGAGTGTATTTACTATTGGAATTCTTTCCTGCTATGTTCATTCCTAGCAGACTGGCTTCGAATGATTTTCACTTTCGTTTTTTTTTTTAGGAATAATTATCATTTTGGGACAAGGAGGCTTTAGGTCTTTAACTTCATTTGTCCTTGGTTACTTCCGGGGTTGAATTGGAAAAGGTTCAGAGTAGAACGGCTTTGTTATCAGTGGGACAGTAGAATGGAAAACCCTAAATTAAGCACTGGAATTTGGAAAGTGTCATGCAAGAAAAAGGAGACGTTTCTGTGAATCACTTGTAGGTTTCTTGAAAATTGTAATGGGCTAGTCCTTGGATCCACTCTGCTATACATGGCAAGCCTACCAATTCCATGGTGTTCTTCAGCTAGAGTTCTTGCACACAGTTTCTGTGATTTCTTTTAAATCTGTTGCTAGAGAGATTTTGGTTATTTCTGCCAATTATGAAAGCTTTTACAGCTTTTTAAATGGACTTTCTTGTTCCTTAGGTTTCCTAGATCACACATGATGGCACTGTGTTCATTGCAGCTTACAGTCAAGTCTTATTTTTAAAAAATATATTGCTATTGTAATTGTTTTATTGAAAAATAGAATGGGCTAAATGATAACTTAGAAATCATATCTTCATATTTTTTCACTTGTATTATAAATGACTTTGCTACTTATTAAAGGACCATTAGGTTACATTTATTTTAAGATCACAGGATTAGAAGCATTGATTGGCTTCAAAGATAATTCTAGTCCTACACTTTGTGAAAGGTAAAGTGTGCTCATAATGTAATTTTGTGATTACATTATTAGTGATACCTAACGTGCCCTTCCTGTTTACCACACCCAGATTTCATTTTATCTTATCCCTGTTTCACCTAGAATCCTCGCATGCACTCTTGTATAGAATTATTGCTCTGTTTATTAATAAATGGAACCCATGTTGAATTTTAGCAGGTTTTCCCTCCTCCGTCTGTGTCTTTGATGGTAGCTGGGTTTACTGCTGCTCGCTTATTAGTGCTCTCGGTCTTAACAACCTTATTCAAACAAAACGTCTTAAATGGAGTCAATTACATGGGTCGCAACAGTGAGCCATTTTCTAACTTTTGGGGCAATAAAATGGGTATGTTGTGTTTTGGAATATAAGACCTCTGAGTGCAGCTATTCATTTTCTTCATCTATAAAACGTTTTAGAATAACAGCCTACATCTGTTTGGGGTATAAAACTCCACGTTTTGAAGAAACATCACTGTTATGTAACTTCAAGCCAGACTCCGGGAGGGAGCTAGCTTTCTGACGGGCCCACGTTCTGTAGTCGCTGGGAGTAGTGTTTGTTTTAGCTATAGAGCTGTATTTCCTGGCAGCCCATCTTTCACATGTGTGGAACACATTTTCATTATTGTTTCTTCATATTGTAAATGACAACAAGTGTGTGATAGAATTTTGATTTGAAAAATTTTTACACATCAGGAATTTATGAGGGATATTTCACTAATAGAAGTCAGAAGCATATTATTTAAGCATTTATGGCATATTTAATTACTTTAGACTGTCAATCTTCTTTTAGAAAGTAAAGCTGGGATTTACTGTCAGCTCCGTTTTTAAAATAAATACTCAGTGGAATAGTATTGCCATTGCAAATGTGTTATTTTAAAATTATTTCTTTAAACTGAAGGAACAGCTCAATGAATAACTTTCAGTGGAAGAAATGGGCTAAATGTTTAACGATAGAATTCAAAATCTAAAGTATTAAGTACCAAATAAATGCAGATAACATTCAGTGCCATTATAGGTGATTTTAATTGAGAAGTAAATGATGCCAAGGTGGATTATTACAGTAAATTTTAAAGCTTTTTCTTATCTTACAAGTGTGAAATATTTACCTTCTTATTAAAATGTTATGAATTTGTTTTTGAGAGGGGAGAATAAAAGAAGGAAATTAAAGTGATCCATAATCATACTACCTGTTAGTCTTTACTACATATTGTAAACTTTAAAAAATGTAGAAAAGCTTTTCGAACCCTATTCCACTGTTAAGTTTTTGTTTTGACAATTGGAAATACAGTACTCGAGTTTCAGAATGGATAGTGTCAGATGCTTTTATGTTTTTGTGACGATAAAAAACTAAATTTAACTACTCTTATGGAACTTTGATATTCAGGGTGAGCTGGCTGCCTGTATGTGATGGTAACAAACTTCTCTGAGATTGTAGCTTGTCAAATTAGTCCAGGCTGTTGACACTCTTTTTTCTCATTTACATTTCCTTCCTGAATGGTAGACAGATGATTTTCTTTCTGTGGTCACTGTTTGTCAAACTTGGGGCCATCAATTGCTGTAGTTGAGTAGGACAGATGATGCTACTCTTTAAATTTCTAATTAATAAGTATTTTTTAAAAAATACCGTCAATTCAGATGAAGGTAAATACCCATTAATTCCTCCATAATTGGGACATGACTCCCATGCCCACCCACCCACATATAGTGATAGTGATAATGTTCAAAGTCCACATTTACTTTTCTCTTGCAGCTGGGCTGCCTGTGGAATGCCAGTACTGGGCCCGTGGCATGTGTGTGCTGTTGGACATCACTGCCACCAGCACCCGCCCCCTGGGCTATGCCTGGACAATACTTCAGCTGCTGGGTGGAGTCCACTGGTGTGTAGACATTTTTATCTTAGGAAATATGAGATGGGTTTCTAAGTTTGAATTTCAGAAAATTTAATTAGTAACAAATAGATTGTACTGTGGGTGAATTTATACGCAGATAACTTAGGTGTCTCCTGGGGATGTGATAGTTAGACAAGACTCTAGTCAGATTGTCAGGGCTTCTTACCTCCTAGCTGCCTTTAGGCAAGTTACACAGCGTGTTTGAACCTCAGTCTCATCAAGTATAAATCAAGGAAGTAATACTACCTAACTGTCAGTGTGTGCTGTGAGGAATCAGTGAAATGAAACTTACGAAGTGCTTATTAGCGGAGTACCCTGGCACATGAAAAGTGTTGGTGGTTCTAGCCTTTACTGTTAGACAGCTAATTGTAAATACTGAACTCTTAAGTGTGGTGATTCTCTTGACCACTCATGCTTCATTACTACAGATGACTTTCCTCCCTAGCTGTGCCTGGGACTTGATCGGCGCTCAGACCCATGTCCCCCTGTGTTTTGTTAGACCTTCTCCACCTCCCCCAGCATTGACTGACTTGGTGATCCTCCCTTGGGGGGTGCAGGCTTTGCACTCCCACACTGACTGCTCTGTTCCTAGAGTCCTGGTTTTCAGGTTAGAGTCTTGCAAGTGGCTCTGTTTGCTTCCTCTTTCTTCCTTGCCTCTTTTTGCTCTCCATCTACCCTTGCCCTCTCTCCAGCCTCCTCCTCCCTCTGTTCTCCCTCTCCTTTCCTTCTCTGCCCCTGTCTTCTGTCCTCCTCTCTGTACCCCCACTCTCTGTGCCCCCATCCTCTGTCTCCCTGCTTTCTTCCCCTCCTTCCTGCTCCCTTTTTATCCCCTTTTTCCTCTCTCCATTCTCTTTACTTTTCTTCTACTCCTTTGTCTCTCCCCTTCTCTTTTTGCTCCCCCTTTCCTCTCTGTTGTCTCCCCATTCCTCTAACGCTTCTTCGCCCACCCCCCTCCCCTTACCTTCCTTTCTCCTCTGTGTTTCTTTTAAATGCTAACACTTTGACTGCTAAGAGGGACACAGCCTTGGCTCTTAAGCACAAAAATGTCAAGTCCTAAAGTTTTTTTATTATGATGAGAAATACTTATTTTGTCATTTCAGTAGCTGGACTCTCGTGCTTTTCTTTCCATTTCAAAAGGGCTTCACAACATCGTTTTATGTCCCCTGGGCTCAAAAAGTTAGAATATCAACAGGCTCAGTGGCTCACACCTGTAATCCCAGCACTTTCAGAGGCCAGGTCAGGTGGATTGCTTGAGCCTACGAGTTTCAGACGAACCCAGGCAACATGGTGAAACCTCATCTCTTAAAAAAAAAAATTAAAAGTTATCTGATTGTGGTGGCATTTGCCTGTAGTCTCAGCTACTCTGGTAGCTGAGGTGGGAAAATCTTGTGAGTCTGGGAAGTCCAGGGTGGTGATCGTGGCAGTGCACTCCAGCCTGAGTGATAGAGCGAGACTTCATCTCAACCAAAAAAGAAAATCCACAGACTACAGTTTAACTCTTTTTGTATACTATACCTCTGAATTTGTTTGATATTAGCTTTGTTATAAAGTTAAAATGAAATAATAATAATTATAGGCTCATACAGTCATAAGGCAAGCTTGGCTCTTTCTTACCTAATTTATTTGATTTTTTTCTCTCTCTCTTTTCAGATTCCTTTTTCTTTGGTCCAGTTTCCCTTATGGGAGTCCTTAAAAGTAAGTTTCTCAAACTGCACATCAAATTTATCTCTAACTATAATACAGCTAATAGTTAGAGTGTGGAAGAGTAGAACATAATGTTGACTAGACATTTAAGAAGTCAAATCTAGTAGCAGTTGAAGATACATTTTATGTGTGATTTACTTGCCATTTCAGTCTTTTAAACTTGTTCAGGTGGCTGTGCTCTGAGGAAGTAGGCGTAGCACTGACACCCATAGGTATTAAAAAAAATACTTAGCTGTACTGTTTTTCTGTATTGCCATTTTGGAATTTCTGAGCATAACCAGTGCTTCCGTGTGTGTGTCTGTGTGTGTGTGTGTGTGTGTGTGTGTATGTGTGTGTGTGTAGAAGTTAAAGAGTTACAGTGAGGGTAAATGGATGAGGAAAAATGCAAAGCCTTGAATACATGAAGACTGAGAAGGCCCAGTTTCCTCCACACCCCATATAAGGAGCACTTGGACCGGGAGCAGCAGGGTCTCGGGGCTCTGATGGTCCCTTCCATCTTGGCTGCTCACTCCACCCAGGACTAGATGCCCCCAAAGGGAAGGAGTGGAGTATGGTGAATCGTGAGTCAACCTTGGAGAAGGTCAGTGAGCTGTTTAAAAAACCAACACATTTTAACCATTAAGGACATGGACATGGGCAAATATTTCATGACGAAAATATCAAAAGCAATTGCAACTGAAGCAAAAATTGACCAATGGGATCCAATTAAACTAAAGAGCTTCTGCACAGCCAAAGAAACTATCATCAGAACGTTCAGACAACCTATAGAATGGGAGGAAATTTTTGCAACCTATTCGTCTGACAAAGGTCTAATATCCAGAGTCCACAAGGAAATTAAACAGATTTACAAGAAAATAAGCAGTGACATTAAAACATGAGCAAAGGACATCAACAGACACTTCTCAAGAGAAGACTTTCATGCAGCCCGCAAACATGAAAAAAACTCAACATCACTAATTGTTAGAAAAATGCAAATCAAAACCACAGTGGGATACCACCTCATGCTTTAATAATCACAATGGGTGATTATTAAAAAGTCAAGAAACAACACATGCTGATGAGGCTTTGGAGAAAAAGGAACACTTTTAGACTGTTGGTGGGACTGTAAATTAGTTCAACCATTGTGGAAGACAGTGTAGTGATTTCTCAAAGACCTAGAACCAGAAATACCATTTGACCCAGCATCCCCATTATTGGATATATATCCAAAGGAATATAAATCATTGTTATAAAGATACATACATGTGTATGTTCATTACAGCACTAATTACCATAGCAAAGACATTGAATTTACCCAAGTCCCATCAATGATAGATTGGATAAAGAAAATGTGGCATATACACAGCATGGAATACCATATAACCATAAAAAAGGAGTAAGATCATGTCCTTTGCGGGGACATGGATGGAGCTGGAAGCCATTATCCTCAGCAAACTAATGCAGGAACAGAAAAGCAAACACCGCATGTTCTCACTTATAAGTGGGAGCTGAACAATGAGAACATGGACAGAGGGAGAAGAAGAACATACAACCACTAGGGCCTATTGAGGGTTGCATGGAGAAGGAGAGCATCAGGAAAAAGAGCTAATGCTTGCTGGGCTTAATACTTATAGGTTGACAGATGGAGCAAACCACCATGGCACACATTTACCTGTGTAACGAACCTGCATATCCTGCACACATACTCTGGAACTGAAACCAAAGGAAAAAAAAAACCAACACGTTTTTAAAAGCCTGTATTCAAAACATGCAGAGATGTTGCATTGGTTTTTCACTTTCTCGTGCAGTGATAATGAAAACTTTGGAAAATGATACGAATTGTGTGGGTCTTTGTCAGCATTTTAAAGACCATAATGAAGAAGAAGATAGGAGAGGGCACCTTACATGGTAAGAGTCTTATTTTGTAAGACCTCAATGTTACGTGAGTATGCGCGCACACGCATACGTATCTGTACTAGGTTGCAATGTGAAATGTATTTCTCATTGTGGATAATGGTCCAAAAACTTTGAAAGCCCTTTTTCAAGTGAAAATGGTTTATAAATGACCAGGGTGTAAAATATCTAGGTAGGCATTAGCTAATACACAAATAAAGGAATTACTATCATCATTTTATAGATTTACTAGGCATGGAACACTCATACAAAAGGTCTTTCGAAGAATATCGTAAAAATCATTTAGACCTGGAAATAAATTTTGTCCAGGTTATATACTAAAGGATACTAAATTAAGAAAAAACATTACTCTTTAACAGAGAAAATTGTGGGATATTAAGTAGTGAGAAGTATTTCTTGTAAGTGATCTGATTTTAAGGAGGAGTGGTGCTCATTCAATACAGTTTTTTGGGTATTCCGTTTTGTTTGTTTTGCTGTTTCCTATGCGGTGTGTGGTGAAAATAGAGTTCTCGGACAGCATTTCAGGGTATGATGTAACAGCTATCCAATGAGAAGGTCACATTCCATTAGCATAACAGCTCTTCTTTTTAGTGTGTGACAGAGGAACAATGAAGCCAACAGCTGTCCAGCAAACAAGACTTTCTTTATTAGTGTCTCAATAACCAGCATTCACACAGCTTCTGCACACTCTAACATCCTTTTGCCCTGCAAAGGAATGTTTTGAGGCCTAAAGAAGGAAAAAGCATAGTGTTTGTTTCTTTTCAATATTAAGGACATTTGTAGAATTCTGGCTAGTTAAGAAATGTCCAGAATTTTTCAGAGTGATCATAGATGACAATGCTATGATTTAAAAATTCTCTTTGAGCAAAATGTTAAGATGCTGCAATGTTTTTTTTTTTTCTGTCAAGTCAGGTTTCTTGAGGAATACATAACATGATAAAATTCACCCTTTATACATGCACATTTTTATGAGTTTCGATAAATGTTTACAACCACCACCATAACCAAAATAGAGAATTTCCATCAACCTAGAAAGTTCCCTCATGCTGTGTTGTAGTCATACCCTTCCTGCACCCACAGCCCCTGTGACCCACTATTCTGTAGTCTTCTCTTTTCCAGAACATCATAGAAATAGGTAGAGTACTATTATGTCATCTTGTGCCTTGCTTCTTTTACTTAATATAATATTTTGGAGATTCATTCATGTTGTTGCTTGTACCAGTAGTTTGTTTTCTTCTATTGCTTTGCAGTATTCCATATGTGTATGGATATGCTACAGTTTACTTCTGCACTAGTTTATACACATTTGAGTTGTTTTCCAGTTTTTGATAATTATAAGTAAGGCTGCTATAAATACTTGTATATAGTATTGGTATGGATATAGGTTTTTATTTCTCTAGGTAAGAGGCCAAGAGTAGCATTCCTGGGCCATAAAGAAGGTATATGCTTAATTTTATAAGAAATTGAAACTGTCAAGGTGTTTTCCTAAGTGTTTGTAGCATTTTGCATTCCCACCAACAGTGTATGAGAGTTCTAGTTGCTCTCCATCCATGTCATTTCTTGTCACTATCAGATTAAATTTTTTTTCAGCCATTCTAGTACATGTGAACTGGTTTTAAAAACTCATTGGGGTTTTAATTTGCAGATCCCTCATGACTAAATAATGTCGAGCCTCTTTTCTTTTTCTTTCTTTTTTTTTTTTTTTTTGAGACAGAGTTTCACTCTTGTTACCCAGGCTGGAGTGCAATGGCGCGATCTTGGTTCACCGCAACCTCCGCCTCCTGGGTTCAAGCAATTCTCCTGCCTCAGCCTCCTGAGTAGCTGGGATTACAGGCATGCACCACCATGCCCACCTAATTTTTTGTATTTTTAGTAGAGACGGGGTTTCACCATTTTGACCAGGATGGTCTCGATCTCTTAACCTCGTGATCCACCCACCCCGGCCTCCCAAAGTGTTGGGATTACAGGCTTGAGCCTCTTTTCATATAGTAGTTTTTCATATAATAGTTTTTAAACATTGTGAATGTACAATCACAATGCTTTTGTAGAAGTAGACAGTTTTTGGAACTTTAAAAATTTTTGTGTTTACAATTTTATCAATTTAAACTTACTTTTCCAGTCATGGAGATTATCTTATTTGAGAAGATTTCTCCACTGTGTTTGTATATATATGGAAATACTACTATTTAGGAAATTTTTTCTCAGCCAAGACTAGCAGATTGCATACACATGGCACTGCGGGAAATGAGGAGCTGGAGGTGGTGGTGGCTACTGTTGCCTTAAACTCAACTCTGTCTAAAATCAAAGTCATCATCTTTCTTCTAAAATCATGTCTTCCTGCTGTCTCTCATTTCTATTAATCAATATTCTTCTGGCCACCTGGTCTCAAGTCTCAGATTAAAATTTGATTCCCTTGTTTCTCTTTCTCCGTATCACATTACTCACCAAGTTCTGTTTACTCGACTGTTGGGAATCTGTGGCCACATTTTACTTGGTTCTTAGACCTTATCCTTGCCCACATCCTAGTAGGTTCTCTTCTTTCTCATCCATTCTACATTTTGAATGTGTGTGATCTTCCCTAAACTTCTCTTTCAGCAACACTTAGGTTCTCAGGAACATGAAGTTGTTGGCACTCAAGGTTCTCCACACCGTGTTCTTGACCATTTTGTTCAGTCTCTACTCTGTACTTTGTGTATGTGTGTGTGTGCGCGCATGCATGCACGCAGGCACAGAATCCTTCCCCTCCAGCCAGAATAGCCTCCTTACTGCCTCTAAATACGTTCCCCCTTCCCTGTTATCTGACTTCTTTCTGAAATATGTTTCTAAAGGTCCAAAAGTGATGCATCATTCAAAGCTCAGTTCCGTGTGATTACTTACTGCAGATTTGTCTGTGTCACTGACTCGTATTTAATCACACGCTCTTTTGTGTTTAAAACATCTTACAGTGTTCAGATAAGGCCTTAACCCCTTCCATTTACTAATAAATGGCACCTGCTGTCATTGAGTCTCTGCTGCCTGTCCACTCTGATCTGGACATTGTTGCGTTTCACAAGAATGCAAAGATGAATAAGAAATGGCTTAATGCCCTTGAGCTGAGAGTCCATCAGAGCGGCACACAGCCCAGTGATAACTTAAATGTAGTGTGTCTCTAATTGCAGAATACTCACTTGTTACTACACTACATCATTGCCTTTGTTTTTCTTTTTTTATAATACATATGCTTACCAAAACATATTTTAGATGAAAGAGGACAAGATACCAGAAAGAGATGGGGAAGCAAAAATGGTAGATTATCATGTCCAAAGCATTAGAGAAGATAATTTTCCTTGAAGATTTGTATTTACTTTGGAACTTTATGACAGCCCAACAAGAGAAACACTGTAGATTTCATGGTTTTTATTATATGACAAGGAGCTGTAGCTTGTAATTTTATCTTATTCCTTGGCTTTGGATGCCATCTTTAGACCAACTTGCATGTGTATAACTCCATGGCAAGCCCCTTCCTCTGAGCAGTAGCCTCAGATGACCAGCTGCCTAGTTGATATTCTCACTCAGGATGTCTCTGGGTGGCCACATCAGAACAGCACTGTCACTTTTTATTTGCCTTCTTCCCAGTCTGTTCTTTCAGTTGTCCGCTTCTCAGTAAGCAGCACAGTTGTCTGTTGCTTGCTCAAATAGAAACTTAAGAATGATTCCAGAGTTCTGTTCTTTCATCCCTCATCATGTAGCCCATCAACAAGTTCACTGTTCTAGTTCAAGCCTCTAACTCACTCCTTGTTTGAATTGCTACACTGGGCTCTCAAATGCTCTTCCTCATTTCACTCAGGCTTCCCCAAAATATCTTCTTCACCCGGCAGTCAGGGTGATCTTTTAAAGAAATGAATGAGGTCAGGCACCATGGCTCATGCCTGTAATCCCAGCACTTTGGGAGTCTTAGGCTGGAAGATCACCTGAGCCCAGGAGTTCGAGAACAGCTTGGGCAATGTAGACTCCATCTCTACAAAATTTCTTAATAAAAATTATCTGCAAGCAGTGGTGCACACCTGTAGTCCCAACTCCATGGGAGGCTGAGGTGGGAGACTCACTTGAGCTCACAGCCTGGGCGACAGAGTGAGACCCTGTCTCTTAAAAAAATAAGAAAAAGAATGAAATTAGATCATACCATTCTCTGCTAAAACCTGTCAGTGGCATCCCTTTTAAAAAAGAATAAACGTAGAGCTTACGACCTGGCTGTCAAGGCCCTGTGTAATCTGGCCTCCATCTGCCTCATCAGCCTTATCCCGTGCCACTCACGCACTGTGCCCAGCCATGCTGCAGATGCACCAGGGTCCTTACATTTGTAAATTTCCCTGCTAGAAATATTCTTTCTTCCTTCATTCTATATATTTCATTTTTTAGGTGTGTGATAATTTTTTAATTTTATATTTTTCCTGTTTTAAAAATTGACAAATAATATCTGTATATTTCTGGTGTACAGCATGATGTTTTGAAATATATAAATAGTGTATACATCTTTTATCAAGTGTCTGCTGTGTGCCAGCCATTTTCCAAGTGATGAAGAGGACTGACACAAATATCTGTCCCCATGGAGCGTTCATCCTAGCTCTTTCCCTAGGCCTCTCTCATATCCCCTTCCCCATTCCCCTCTCATGTGTCCTCTTTCCCCATTCCTCTGGCCTTAGGATCACATGTCACCTCAGAGACACATCCCTCCCCTCTTCTCTCCTCCGTAATCATAACACGGATTTATTTCCTTACTAGTGTTTTAATGACTTAGTTTTATTTAGTTATGCACTTCCATCGCCTGAATGATTATTCATGACATCAGTGGTGTGATGAACAGATACTGTGTGCCAGGCTCTGGGCTAAGCATGATGCATTCATTACCGTCTTCTTCACACCACACACAACCCAGAGAGGTGAGCCTTGCTGTTATCCCCACCTTAAAACCAGGGAAGCAGGGCTCGATAAGGTTGTCTCTGCCATAGTAGCCTGAGCACCTTTTACTGTGTGCTGCGTAGCAGACAGGGACTCAGGTTACCAGGTGATTTTTTAGTGATGGTAACAGCTATAGTAAAAGCAACAACAGCCCACATTTTTCAAAGCTACAGTATGCCAGGCAGTGTAGTAACCACTTTCCACAGATCTTCTTTTTTTTATCTCTGTGGCAGTCCTTTGAGGTAGGTGCCGGCCTGGTCTTTGTTCTGTAGATGTGAAAATGGAAGGAGAGTTTGAATGCCTTGCCCAGGGCCCCAGGAATACTAATGGGCACAGTCAGGATTTGAACTCAAGTTGAGATCTAACTCCAGACTTGATATTCTTAATCACTTCACATGTAATTATTCACACCACACATGATGTCTCGCATAATGTTTTTGCAATTTCATAAACTGCAAGTTGATAAAAAGTTGAGGTCATGTTAATAGTCAGCTCATTGAAGGCATTTCTGTCAGTAACTTTGATTCCTTAACTTGATGGCATGTAGCTTAGAAAGCCTGGCCAGCATGTTTCTTAGACCACCTCGCCCAAGCGTCCCTTGCATCTGCTGAGCTTGGGCAAGGATTAAACCATGCTCACGAGTCAGTTCTCAGAGACCATCCAGGGAGAGCACAGATAAGTTCACAGTAATGAGTTCAGCCAGAACTGCATTTTCCACGTGCTTGTGTTGAACGCCCACAGGACTTGCTTATTGGAGGAAGGAACGATGTCTTCTGTTTATTCTTTATGGTTCTGTCTTTTACACAGCAGGTGTTTATGTAACTGTTCGCTAATTGTTTGAAGGTTAGCATTCTTTTTCAAGTTCAGTGCAAAGTTGGATAACTTATCTACATTAACTGTTTTATTTACGCATTCCTTTAGAGGTATGTTCACAGCCATTAAAGAGTTTTCCCTTTTTAACCATACAGGTTTTTCCTTGCCAAGCTTTACGTCAAAGGTGAGCATATTATGAAAGGATATGATAAAATTTCCTGTGAGGATGTCATTTTTTTCTGTTGTCTTAGTGTGAGACATCAGTTAATAGTGCGGTGTGGAAGCTGTTAAGAATACTGTCAGGTCCAGATGGTTTCGCTTACAGCTACAGGGTGTTACTAAAGCAATAGCTAGATGAGATGTAATCTTTAAGCTAACAGTATTTAAAGCAAAATGAAAATAAAATCAGTTTGGTTTTGTAAGATAGCAACATTATGCTAATGCTTTTCTAAGATGAAATCTTAACTTTGTAAAACAAATCAGGGACCAATACATTTTCACTTCACTTATAGTAATAGTTCAATGTGTATAATAATTACTTAGATCTCTCTTTTTTGTTTTATAAATATTTTATTTATTTTATTTTTTTGAGACGAAGTTTCACTCTTATTACCCAGGCTGGAGTGCAATGGCATGATCTCGGCTCACAGCAACCTCCGCCTCCTGGGTTCAGACAATTCTCCTGCCTCAGCCTCCTGAGTAGTTGGGATTACAGGCACGTGCCACCATGCACAGCTAATTTTATGTATTTTTAGTAGAGACGGGGTTTCACCATGTTGACCAGGATGGTCTCGATCTATTGACCTCGTAATCCACCCGCCTCGGCCTCCCAAAGTGCTGGGATTACAGGCTTGAGCAACCGCGCCCAGCCTTATAAATATTTTAAATGTGCAGGACTATGTAAAAACTATTTTCAAGTTTAAGAGTAAATAACATTTTCTTGTTGATTCTTGTTTTAGTAGTAGTTAAAATGTCTACTGTCACCTTACCCACGACAAATTTCTCTGATACTTTTAGTGGTATAAAGAAGGTAAGAATTAGAAGATGCTCAGTGCTCAGTGTCTGCAGTTATACCATTTCATGAGACAGGGAGAATCTGGTGTCTGCATACACATGTTTGCTCAGAACATAGTTTCCAGTAAAAACATGGTAAAGATTGAAAGGGAGTGGTAAAAGACTGAAAATGCCTTTGTGTCTGATTTTTACCACACTAAGCTAGTATTAAAAATTAAATATGGAAGAAACTACCTGAAAATAAGAACAAAGTACATTTTAGTCCAGGCACAGTAGCTCACACCTGTAATCCCATCACTTTGGGAGACTGAGGTGGGCAGATCACTTGAGGTCAGGAGTTTGAGACCAGCCTGGTCAACATGGTGAAAATGCATCTCCACAAAAAAGACAAAAATTAGTGGGAAGTGGTGGTGTGGGCCTATAATCTCAGCCACTTGGGAAGCTGAGATGGGACGATTGCTAGAACCCAGGAGGCAGAGGTTGCATTGAGCCAAGATTGTGCCACTGTACTTCAGCCTGGGCAACAGAGCGAAGCCCTGTCTCAAAATAAAAGTAAAAATAAACTGAACAAAGTACATTTAAAATTTTCAGATCAGCAGTCAAAGCAGTCTGAGACACTGTTTAAGATTTTAGCAAAATCACATGATGAAGCAGGCATGTTTTAACAATTCAAAAACTATCAGAAAGTTTTAATTCTTAATTTGCATCTTAGAAAGTATGGGACACACAATAGAAAAAGAATGAGAACTCCTCAGCATACTTGCATTCAAATTATAAAGGTAAGAAGCAACATTTTCTGGTTTCTAGAGCAACTGAGAGAGTTCCATATAGGGAATGTAAGAATTGGAAAAGCATGAAACTCCTACTTTTAGGTGAAATTCAGTGAGTAAACAAAATGTTTCAGAAATGTTTGTGTTTTATAGTTTGGCCAAGGAAAAGGTAAATAGAGATGGTGGAAAAAAAGATGACAAAGAAGACCAGTAGGGCAGGAAGAGTATTGTGTATCTCAAAGGCCCAAGAGGATGGATGGAAGGAAAGGCTGTGGCTCCTGGAGCCCCTTCTCCCAGCTCCTCATTTAGAGCTGCGTACCCAGCTGCCCAGGCAGCCTGCTGTGGTTACGGTTGTGGAGCCAAACTGGTAACACCCAGCACATTCCTTGCAGGTTCTCTTACTTAAACTAAAGGTAAGATTTAACCATGGCTTATGAATGCCATAGCCTGGAGGTAGTGGGCTAGGGTCCTTTGTAAGGAAATAAGGAGAAGCATACCAGAATTCCTCATTTCTTTCTTTTAGGCATTTTTCTCATATTTATGCAAGTTTGTGACTGAAATGAGAAAAATAGAATCCATCAAGATAAAAGGTTCTTGGGATGAGTCATATCGACTTCTTTTGGCTGAGACAAAGTGTGAGAAAAGAGAATTTTCCACACTTCAGTTTAATCAGATAATCAAACATAAATATATATTTACACTTAAAATGCCAATAATGATTCCGTGTTCCAAGGAAACGTAAGACCTTGGAAATCAGCTTATGATTTTCAAGGGACCCATCTATACATTCACATGTAACCTCCTTTAACAAATGGGGATACAAAGGAGAGTGTTAGCTGTTTGTATTTGTCTTGGGACCTGCTTGCTTGTTATTTGTGAGCATTTTGGAGATTTGTTGAGTACATATAGTTTAAGTTTCCCATATGAGTTCATGTGCTGCTTCTAGGTCTTGCTCTGCCCCAGTAGGCTTCACCAGTTGATCATAGCCTTCATTCCAACTGAGCCTAAATAAACTTGAGAAACCATTTTTGCACAGCTCTTTATGAAGCATTGTCCAGTTCAGTAAATGCCATTTCTGATTTACAGGGTTCTTTATTGAACCAAGAGTGAAAATTTGGGATTGGCCCATTCACGTTTTCTTCTGTTCTTTACACAAGGGTAAATTGATGAAATACTACTTATATGGTAGGTGTTCATGTAGGTACCAAACATATACCAGCCTTCTTTATATTAGGAATCGTGTGGGGCCCTGTGGGATTCCAGAGATGAAGGTAACGAGGTCCCTCTCCCTTAGAATCAAAGGCGAGATGAGAGAGCTTTTAAAGGGCGATGAAAAAAAACAAGTGACTGCTTTCTTTTAAAATATTTTTCTGGTGCTTTTTCAGACAAAATCTTGTCAGTATATCTATTTCCCAATAAATAGGGCTTGTCAGTGCAAGTCCTGCAGCTCTTTTATGTTAACCATTTTTGATAAAAAATCTTTTTAAAGAGATTGTCCCATATGTAAACATAGCAAACCAAGTGTTCTTTTGCAGGCAAAAATATTAAAAACAATCATACCTGGGCCAGGCATGGTGCCTCACGCCTACAGTCCCAGCACTTTGGGAGGCTGAGGTGGGTGGATCATGAGGTCAGGAGATCGAGACCATTCTCGCTACTTAAAATACAAAAAATTAGCTGGGTGTGGTGGCACGCGCCTTTAGTCTCAACTACTTGGGAGGCTGAGGCAGGAGAATTGCTTGGACCGGGGAGGCGAAGGTTGCAGTGAGCCGAGACTGTGCCACTGCACTCCAGCCTGGGGGACAGAGTGAGACTCCTTCTCAAAAAAAAAAAAAAAAAAAGAAATCACACTTTTTCTTGATGACTCATAATCAGAATAATTTGTTTCATTGTGACTGTTACTCAGTGATATATTTAGATGTTGTCAGTGGGTTTTGCCCTATGCAAAACTAATGATATGGTTTGGCTGTCTCCTCACCTAAATCTCATCTTGAATTGTAACTCCCACAATTCCCACGTGTCAGGGAGGAACCCAGTGGGAGGGGATTGAATTATGGGGGCACATCATTCCTGCACTGTTCTCATGACAGTGAATGAGTCTCACAAGATCTGATGACTTTAAAAAACAAGTTTGCCTGCATAAGCTCTCTCTCTGCCTGCTGCCATCCATGTAAGATGTGACTTCCTCCTCCTTGCCTTCCGCTGTGACTGTGAGGCTTGCCCAGCCACAGAGCACTGTAAATCTGATTAAACCTTTTTCTTTTGTACATTGACCAGTCTCAGGTATGTCTTCATCAGCAGTGTGAAGATGGACTAATACAGCTAAAAAGACATCAGACCACAAGTAGAAAGCTCAAAGGATCCCCAGTCAGAATAAATATCCCCCCAATAAAACCTAGCCCACACATATTCAAAAATAATACTGTATAAACTCTAAAACCTAAATATTACAAAGCAAAGTGAGCATTTTAGTCCATCATGCTTTTGCTTAAGAATAATCATTATCTTTGCCTGTAATTACCAGCACAATTATTAGTTTAAGATTTTTTATATGTTCTTATTATCTTTACCAACTTATCTAGAATGCAAATATCTAAATATCTCAACATATATTATTATCAAAAACAAGGTACAGATCAACGCATATAAAATTGATGCCCCTTGCACATCCTAGAACAGTTTCAGTCTAGCTGCCATTATAACCCAGATCAGCCTGTGTACCCTAAGGGATTCCTAATTATCAGTTAGGTATATCTAGTTTTAATTATGAAAAGTAGTGCTATATTAAAAATTCATTTTAGCCTGTTAGCCACTGGTTTGTATCGCAAGAGCCACGGTATGGCAGAAATGAAAGCCCAGTTGTGGTTCCCAGTTAGATTTGTTAGTCTTTTCAGTTTCAGAACTTTCTTGTAGAAATCTCTTTTTTAGACATAATAGTATGTCAGTACGTCACAGAGAGATGGTTCATCTGATTAAATCGTAAAATTACAGGCAGCTGTTGCTTTGTTGTTTTAAAATATGTGTGTAAAAGCTACACAATAGCTTGAACAACTACAGTATGGAAAGTATTTGCATGAAAATCATTGTCTGCTGTGTTTAATCGGTTCTAAACTTCTGGTGGTAAACTCACGGCAGTGAGACCTACCCAGAGGATGTTATCAAGAGCAAGCCTAGATTTGAAAAAACTAAGCATTATGCTTTCCGCTGTTTTAAATTTTGTCATCTGGTGTTACTAATTTGGAATTGAGTATATGATTCTGTGCATATACCTATTGTACCATAAAAAGCATGTAGTAAAATTTCATCATCTTGTAAGGTTGCAAGCCATATAACTGCTTTTGATTAGAGCACCTTAAAGCGGTCCCAAGTTGTAAGTTTTGGTTCACTGGAGCCAAAACACTTATTTTCAATTTGTTATTCATATGACAATAGTGCTTATTTGGGTGGGGCTTTAAAAAGTGAAAAACAAAGCCTTCTCTTCATGCTACACTTTAATAGAAAACACCTGGTCTGGGCTTGGACACCCAGCCATTTCATAGTATTGTGCCTGGTGTTTGCTTTCTGGCCTATGACTACTGGTGCTAATAGCTGTTATTTATCTTGGGATAGGGTTGGGGGAGCCAAACTACTTCATGCTGTTCCTCTGATAGGCTTTTAGCAGTAAGTGAAGAATCACTTGGGAAATTACAACCTAATTGTTGTAGTGATATCACTGAGTATCCTAATGAATAATAGAAATATTATTTGTTTAAAAAGTCAAGCTGATGTTTAAAAATTGCTTACTTTTAAACAATAATTATTATGGTGAAACTCAGTTAGGGTGTGTAGCTTAGTTAATAATATTGTACCAATCTCGGTCTTGTGCTTTGATAATTATACTATGGAAGCTGGGTGAAGGATATTTGGGAACTATATTATTATTATTATTATTATTTGAGATAGGGTCTTGCTCTGTTGCCCAGGCTGGAGTGCAGTGGTGTGATCACTGATAACTGCAGCTTCAGCCTCCTGGGCTCAGGCGATCCCCCTACCTCAGCCTCCCTAGTTGCAGGGACTCAGACCTTTGCCACCACATCTTACTGTTTTTTAGAATTTTTTGTAGAGACAGGGTCTCCTTATAAGTTGCTCAGGCTGCTTTCAAACTCCTGGGCTCAAGTGATCCTGTCACCTCGGACTCTCAAAGTGCTGGGATTATAGGCACAAGCCACAGCACTTGGTGGAATGCTCCTATTTTTGTAACTCTTCTGTAAATCTAAAGTTATTTCAAAATAAAAGTGTCATACAACCTATTCGAAATGTTTAAGGAACCTTTACTTAAGAAACATTACCGAAGTGAAACTAAGAACATTTTTGACTGGTGTTCTCATTACTTAAACTTGATATTTCTCATTAATGTTAACCATAGATTCATGTGAAAATTTCATTTATACTGTAATTACAGCTACTTGGGAGGCTGGGGTGGGAGGATCGCTTGAGACCAGGAGTTTGAGACCAGCCTGGGCAAACATAGTAAGATGCTGCCTCAAAAACATAAATTAACTGGGCATAGTGGCACTTGCCCATAATCCCAGTTACTCAGGAGGCTGAGGCGGGAGGATCACTTGAGTGTAGAAGTTGGAGGCTGCAGTGTGCTGTGATCACTTCACTGCACTCCAGCCTGGGTAACAGAACAAGATGCTGTCTCTTAAGTTACTTGTATTGTAGCAGGAGTGGCTGCGGAAAATGGATCTCTCGGATACCGAATATAGGAGGAAGAAGTTTATTTGGCCGGGAGCAAGGTGGCATAGTTGCCTAACAGCCAAGCTCGCCTAACAAAGGAAGGTTCCTTCCTTATATAGGCTTATACTTTAGATGTTACACGTGGAAGAATCTTAGGTTTATAGCTTAAAGTATGAAAAGGGTCTTGGTTTACAGTCTCAAGAATTACATATGAAAAGGGTTTCGGTTTACATTCTTAGGAATTACATATGAAAAGGATCTCGGTTTACAGTCTCAGGAATTACATATGAAAAGGGCTTTGGTTTACAGTCTTAGGAATGAAAAGGGGAAGTTTACAGTCTTAGGAAAAAGGGGAAGTTGATCTGAGATGCCTGGGTCTCCCTCTTCAGTATTTGAACAGAAAAAGGAAATGGGTCATTGAATTGGGATAAATAAGCAAACACCAGGGAAAATATGAAAAAATCATTTTAATCTAATTTAAGCAAGTTGTTTTACACATTGACATAATTTGTTCATTCTCTTGGATAGTTTAATCATTCCAGTAGAAACTGTGATTTGCTTGTAGAAGTGTCTCATGAATGCTTATATCTGTGTTAGCAGACAATTGTAGCCTATAGATCCAAACCCATGTGTTTTCATGCCCACACCAGAGTGTCTCATCCAGCTCCTAGCTTTCCTACTCCCTGTTTAACCTTTGGCAAGTTACTTAACGTCTTTGGGCCTCATATTGAAACAATTTTTTTCTTAGAGATGGGATCTCACTATGTTAACCAGGCTGGTCTCAAATCCCTGGACTCAAGTGATTCTCCCATCTTGGTCTCCCAAAGTGCTAGGATTACAGGCATGACCCACAATGTTTTTGTCTATAAAATGACATGATAATAAAAATTACATACACCTCAGAAGGTTGTGGGTGTATGTAAAGTGCTTCACACCCAGAACACGGGAAGTACTGTATGTTCTATGTAATTGTGTATTGTGGTTAGATACAGTCATTCTTTACGTCATGCTTTGTGTTTGCCACTGACGTTTCTTAACTTCAAACATTTTGGGTCTTCTAGAGATTTGTTTTAACATACTTGTTAGTGTCCATTTCAAATACTAAATTATTTCTTTGTATGTTGTTTGTGGGCTCATTATTCTGGCCAGGTAATAGTGGAAAGTCATGCTTGTCTGCGGAGATTCTATTTTTAAATGGTATCTTTAGCCATCTGAGTCTATTTTGATTGTGTTTCTTTTTCCCCCCGGCAACCAATTTTTTTTTCTCCCTAGATTGTAACAGGCACCTCTGTGAAACCTTCTCTATCACCTCACTTCTCTCTTTTATAATCCTCTTCTGCCCTCACCATACCTTCCTCAAACATTAGACCTAGGGACAGTTATGTTTTCTTTCCTTGACTACAGTACCTGACACTTAGTAAATATTTGTTGAATTTATGAATTACATAATGTTGTTGATTTCTTATCACATCCACATCTTACTTTTGCTTATAAACTCAGCATTATTACCAGCATTTTAAGTTTGTTTGGAGTAGCCTTCTGCTCTTTGGAACCCTTAAAGGTATTAGTAGATTAACTGAACATGACCTTTAGTCATCAACAGAAATCTAGTTTATATTTTGCATTGCTTTTCTAATGAGTTGGTGAAATAAGTATTGGTGTTAAAACTGGCATTAGCCTGATGAAATACACCCTTTTCCACTTTAGAAGTAAAGAAAAAGCGATTCCACTGTCTTGTTTCTTATTCTTAATCCAATGCTTGTAGGAGCTTTGGAGAAAATCATCCTTTCTATTAAAACATACAGATTGATTTGCAAACATTAGAGCATTTTCTGAAAATATACCAGTTACTCTGTTCAATGGCAGTATTAGCTTTAGAAACCTGTTTTTTGTAAATCTTTTCTTTTTTAGCTTATCTACTTTCACAAGTAAGGTGCCAAAAATCTATTCGATAGCTGCACTGTCAGTACAGTAAATTGAATTAATCCTCTTTCAGAGAATCATTCTTATTGGTACGGATAGATGGAAATGGTGGAGTCCTCAAGCCACACACTGTCACTTACTTAATTTGCTAGATAGTTAACGTATTCACCGTCTGTCTGAAGTTGTAAAAGTTGACAGAGTAAACAGGGTCCTATTCCTAGTGATTCATTTATATGGCATCTTCTTCATCCCCTCAGTGACTCTCACAAAATTCCAGATACAGTTGTCAGTGGGGAAGTATTTAGAGTAGGAAATTAAAATGAACTTTGCTGTTCTTCTTTTAGTTGTGGTGTATTTGATTATCCCTAAAAAGTCACACCATTCTCAGAAAGTCATTACACTATTCCAACCATTTAAATGAGAATAATCAAGAGGTCTTTTTTGGTAATATTTGTGGTCACTATTGCGGTGCATGCCATTATGCTGAAGGTTGTACTCAATTGAGGCAAAAACGAAAATAAACACTAAAAGGTATCTTAATTGGAGAGGAAGAAGTACAACTGTTTTTATTCATAGATGATATGGTCATCTATGTAGAAATTTGATGAGCTCTATTAAAGCTATGAGGATGGTAACTTCAGCAGCTGAGTTTAACAGGGTTGCAGAATACAAGATGAGTATACAAAAGCCAATTGTGTTGATAATCAATTTCTACATAATATCAATGAGCAACAGGAAATTGAAATTTCAAAAACAGTACCATTTGCAGTAGCATCAAAACATGTGAAATACTTAAGGATGAATTTGACAAAACCAGTGCAAGACCTGTATGGTACAAACTACACAACGGTGTGGAGAGAAACTAAGACCTTAGTAAAATGGAGAGGGATGCCATGCTTATGAGAGGAAAACCTCTCGAGACGAACAACTGTTTCTCTCCAAAATAATCCATGGATTTGGTGCCTCCCAATCATAGTCTCAGCAGGTTATTTCTTAGAAATTATTAATCTGATAGCAAAATTCATATGGAAATGCAAAATATTTAGAATATTTAGAACTTTGAAACAGGACAAATACTACTTGATTTCAAGATTCATTATAAAGTTACAGTAGTTAAGAAAGTATGGAATTGACATCAAGATAGGTCTATAGATTAGAATGCAATAGAGAGTTCAGAAAGAGACCCACACATATGTGGAAAATTGATTTTTGATCAAGCGGGAAGTTCACTGGAGAAATGATTATCTCTGCCAGTCACTGAAACAATTGAATATCCATATGTGAAAACCCAAATAACTTCAATCTACAAATTGTACCATAAATAAAAGTGAACACAAAATGGATGATAAATATAAATGTAAAACCTGAAAACATAAAATTTCTAGAAGAAAACACAGGATCAAAAAAAACTTTGTGACTTTGGGTTACGCAAAGATTTCTTAGATGTGACAGCAAAAGCGAGATCTGTAAAAGGATCATTTGGACTTCATCAGAATTAAAAACTTCTTTTCTTTGAAAGGCACTGTTAAAAGAGTGAAAAGACAAAAGAAGACTAGAAGAAAACATCTATAAATGAGCTATCTCTAGGATATATAAAGAACTACTAAAATTCAGTCATTGAGATACGGTGACCCAATACAAATGTGCAACACATTTGAACAGACACTTCACCAAAGACAGTATGTTGTTCATGGCCAATGAGTACATGAAAAGCAGCTCAACATCATTAGGGAAATACAAATTAAAACCGCAATGAAGGCCAGGCGCCATGGCTCACTCCTGTAATCCCAGCACTTTGGGAGGCCGAGGCAGGTGGATCACTTGAGATCAGTTTAGCACCAGCCTGGCCAACATAGTGAAATGCTGTCTCTACTAAAAATACCAAAATTAGCCAGGCATGTTGGTGATCACCTGTAGTCCCAGCTACTCAGGAGGCTGAGACAGGAGAATTGCATGAATCCAGGAATTGGAGGTTGCAGTGAGCTGAGATTGTGCCACTGTATTCCAGCCTGGGCGACAGAGCAGACTCCATCTCAAAAACAAACAAAAAAAACCTACTAATAAAATGACTTTCTTTTCAAAAAATATATATTCAAAGAAAAAACAATGAAATACTATAACATATTTACTAGAATGGTTGAAATTTTAAAGTGGTGATGATACCAAGTATTGGGAAAGACATGGAGAAACCAGAACTCATGAGAATGTAAAATGGTACAATTGCTTTGGAAAACAGTTTGGCAGTTCTTAAAAAGTTAAATATATACCTCCCATGTGATCTAGCTATTCTGCTAGGTATTTCCCCAAGAGAAATGAAAGCATGTGCCTGCTTACAAATGTTCATGGTGGCTTTATTTGTAATAGCCCCAAACTGGAAAAATCCCAAATGTCCATTGACAGGTAAATGTGTAAATCACAATATATCCACACAATGGAATATTGCTAATGAAAAGATATCTACATGACATGGGTTAATCATAAAATAATTCTGAATAAAAAGTTGGATTTTAAAAATATATGATTACAATTATATAACATTCTAGGAAAGGCATACTAATCTAGAATGACAGATCAGATTGCTTTGGGGTAGTGAGGAAGAACAGGAAAGAGGTTATATAGAGATAGAAGAAAACTTTTGGGTCATGAGTAAGTTCACTGTCTCGATTGTGTGGGGATGATATTTTGTGTGTGTGTGTGCACACACTTATGTATTCTCTGAAAATTGTTTCTTTGAGCACTCTAATGTGGCTGTCACTCTCATTTCTTTGACTTATTTTACAATGCAGTTAAGTCTTTGGGAAAGTCACTTATGTCATCAGAAAAGAATGCCACCAAAATAGCTTCTCACTTAAGTTCCCATCCCCAGAGCTAACCCACAGGAGGTTCCGATAAATTCAAATATTTAATAACTTGTATTTTTCTTTCTCCTTAAACACAGGCCTTCTGGTCCTGGAGGCAGGATCATGTGGTGGATTCTTGGCAGTCAGCAGTCTGTGGAGCTTTTGCAGGTGCAAAGGATTATATTATACTGGGAAAGACCAAAGAGGGGGAAAAAATGTGAAAATATTAACTATGCAAAAACAACATTCTTTAGAAATTCCAGATTGTTTAGATGAAGAGTGCTCCATTAGTTGTTTGAGAAAAGCATGTGTCCTAGGGAAAATAACTGCTAAAAAGGTGTCTGCCTGAAAGACAACCAATTTGTTTTTGACAAATTTTTCTTTTTCTTTTTATCTTTATTAAAGCCTTCACTCAGGCCCTGGAATTATCTTAAAGACGATTTATTAAGTCCTCTGTGGGAAGAGACTTGCTGTGGGTGCAGGGCTGACTGTGCAGCTGTCTGCCTTGGGCAGTGCTTAGGGGGTTTAAGCGATTTCTGCAAAAGGCAATGATTCACGGTTTGTGTGACATGTTTGACAGCACTGTAGATTAACTAGTGTCAGGAGAGCAGAGGCTCCTCCACAGCTTACTGAAGGCTAAACTGTTCTGTGTAGGAAGTATGGAAATCTACACATCTGGGCATTTTCGAGACATTAAAGCAAGAGCAAGGTGACAATATGCAGTATGGTGTTATCCATCACTAAGTCATATGAATTTTCCAGTGAGGCTTTAATGAGAACTCAGATGCTTTAAAGAGAAGTGATATGTTAAAAAGCCTAAGAGAGAAGTATATTTGGTTGTTACAAAGTTAAATGAGAATTATAGTTGAAATACAGTGGAAATTGGCCAGAAAATGAAACTTTTAGTTGATTTGTGAAGCCAGTAGGGGAAGTTTGGGGTGTTAACTTTATTGGAAAATAATTATTTTCCAGTTTGTTTAATGGTCATTGGTTTTTTATTGTTGTGATTGGGAAAACAGAAAATGTACGTTTTATAGGATTCTTTATTAATAATTAGACTTATTTGACTTGTAGAATTGATCATCAAAAATAAGAATTTTGCCTCTAGACATGACACCAACCCAGATTGATTATGATGGTAATTGTTTCCACATAACACAATAGTCATTAGCTGTGTTAAATAAGTAGGTGGTCTTGATTCATTTTCCAGAGGTCAAGAGTCATTATTCCCCAGTCCCTAAGAGAGACTGGCTCCTGGGCCCTGGGGACAAGTGAGCGCATTATGGAAATTCAGTCATCCTGGATAAGTAAGGCTACTTCTTAAAGTTAGCAATACTGTAAAACTTTCATGTGTTGAAATAAGGAGAACAAACTCTCTGGTCCTATTCCTTAAATACCCAATTCAAAGATTTGCTTGCAGAGACGTTGTTACTATTAAGGAAATTTGCATTAATTACCGTTTCTTTTTCTGAATAATACTCTGTAATAGACACTAAGCATTTAGATTGTCAGAAGGAGGGGGAGAAGGGAACTTCCTATCAGACATCCTCTATGTGGTAGGATCCTACCATCCAGGTCCTTTGAGTTGAGGTGGTTCTCCTGGGGAGTGTGGCAGCATAGCCAGTGCTGCGGTGATGCTGAGAGGTGGAGAAGGGGAGCGAGGTGCCCACAGCTACACATCTAGCACAGGCTGAGCTGTGTGACTTGCAGGGTTGTCATGTCTCTGTTTTGTCCCAAACTCAGGAATGAGACTTTGGGGCCCTCCTGAGTGCCAGTTTCCTTACCTGTAATGTAGAAGCAACAATTCCTACCTTAGGAGATTATTTCAGGGCTTGAGATAATGTATGGTTAGTACTCTGTACTTTGTAAAACCAAGTCGATGTAAGGAATTACTACTGTTTCAGTAAGAACAACCAACATGCAGAAAATGGAAACCTACGATCACAGCAATTCACCTTCTTGATTGAGTGAAGGAATGTCATATCAATAAAGTTACTCTACAGAACAATCTCCTCTAATAGCTTGCAAATTTTGAAATGCCTCCAATACAAGCATCTTATTTTTTTTGTAGAAGTTCTGATAAGTGAAGGAGTTTGTCCAAGGCCTGCAAAAAATCCATTGTCAGTAGATCCACATACATTTAGCAAAAGATAAACATATTTCTTATTTATGTCCCTTATTGTTTTGAAATTTTATTTGGTACAAACGTTGATCTAGAGGAACAGGGTTACTATTTTAAAACATTTCTGAAGGATAAATATCACTTGAAAATATTCTAGTTTGTGAAAAAGTGAGGTTCTCTAAGAGTTGCAACATGGTGCCTTACAGAGTATAGAGATGAATGATGTCTTGTGCAGTTGCTTTAAAATCCTTACACACTGCCTTGCAGACTTTACCCTTACATGGCCATGAAGGGAGTGAGAAAACTTGCCCTCAAATGAGAAATCAGAGTTCCCATCCCGTGTGCTTTTCCAAGTTTAAATTGGCTAAATCATTGCAGATGAACCATTTTGTATGCCATCCTTGGCACTCTTTCTTGCTCATGCTTGTTTTATAAACTACTTGGCACAAGTATCCAAAAATGTCCCTTGAGATTGGAGGTGTTGATGGCTTGTCATGCTCAGAAATTCCCTTGGCTTCTGGTCAGGGGTTAAACAAGGGGGAAAAGAGGACTGTGCCAACTTCCTTGCTTCGAGTTACCATAATGCAATCTAAGTAAGCATGACATTTGCTACTATAGTGATATTTGGTACTCTAGTATATTTTGGTCAGTTTCTTGTAATAAACACCTCTCTGTACATTCTCTAGGAGAGAAGGGGGTGGGGAAGAAAGAGGCAGAGAAAGAAGAGATTGATTGCAATCTCTCCATGGGTTTGAAATTCTAGAATAGGGTAAGGGATTATTTGGGTAACAAATGAGAAGGCCTGACACAATCTTTATTAAAATACAAACAAAAACCTTGTTGTATTCTCCTTGTTGTTGATGTGGAAGTCTTCCACATCTGCACACTTCATTGGAGGTCACGCATAAGAGGGGCTTGGTGGTGCTTTTGTCCCTCCCAGACTAATCAGGGACAGCATAGGATCTGGAGGAGCAATGAATGGCAGCAGGGTTGCCCGGGAATGGGTTTGGGGACTTCCCCACTGTTGCCCCTACATTCTTAGCTGCTGCTCAGGAGTGACAGTTCCTGCCTCATTGTAGGAAGGCGGCTACTTTGTCTTTATGGCAGGAGAGGGGGGCACAGTTAGAGAAGCTGCATTTGTTCCTCAGGGAAATATGAGATACAGTGCCATCATAAAATTGTAGTTTCCCTTGAATCCTGTCCTTGAAAGCAGTTAGCCTAACGTTCAGTACAAACGTAACTCCAGTGGAGACCATAGAAAACTGTTTCACAAATGCTTTGAATACAAAACCAGCCTATAGTTGCTGTACCAAATAATTATTTCCTGTCTCATATGTTAGAATGCTCCTTGTATTTGTTACCAGTAGCTTACAGTGCTCTTAAATAAAACACTTAAATAATTACATTTTAACTGAAAGTCCTGGCCCCAGCCCTTCCCCGTTATGACCATTATTCTAGTCTATTATCTTCACAAGTCTTCCTTACGAAAGCATTCTGAGGTCTGTGAGTTAGAGAAGTCTTTGATATGTGAGACAGGCAAATTGATTTATTAGCAACTTACATAAAATTCCGCTTCTCTCATGGTAGTAAAGTTAGGACCTATTGAAGCATATGTGTTTCTGTCTGTAACTTTTCTTCATTTTAATTTCATGAAACCTAAATCTCCAAGAGAATATTGGCAGGCATCCACACTGAAGGAATGGTAGACATTTGCTAATGGTCAAAAAAAGTTTGATTTGCAGTAACTAAATTAATTCGATGTTCCTTATCAACCTTTAGGTCTTCTTAATTGGTTTAGGATCATTTGAGAACATTTTCACATATGTAAGTTGGTTTTAACAATTGGACAGATTTTAATTTGTCTTAGCATATATCAAAGCAATTATATAGTGGAACGAGTACTATTTCTGAAGTCATGATACACGTGACAGTCCCAGGTCCCATACCAGCTGTGTGGCCTGCGCAAGTAAGCTGGTTGGAAAATGGGAATAGTAACACCTACGCAAATGAGATCAAATAATCAATGAAAAGTGCCTAGTGCATTCCTGGCATGCCATATAGGAAGTAAGCACCGCAGATACTAGCTCCTACCTTTACCTTTTCCTGCCTTTCAGAGGATGAGTTGAAAATTTCAGTTTATAAGATCTAGAGACCAGGGCACCGATTAAGTGTTTTTGAGTGCCTGCTGTGTGTGCTGTGTGTCTAGAGAAGCAAAGAAAAATCCCTTAAAAGCTCTGTCCACACAGGAAAGAGTGAATCACTTAGTGATTACTGCTGTGAGCCGGATGCTGTTCCAGACACATTGCACAGGCCCATTTAGTTCCGTGTCATACTACTGTCCCCATTTTACAGATGAGAAAACTGAGGCCACTAGGACACCAGTGGCTGAGTCCCAGTTCCAGAGGCAACACAGGCTTAAGATCCATTCTCAGCTCCGCACTAAGTAAACTCTTCAAGTTTTTAGCCTCCGTAAGCCTTGATTTCCCCACCTGTAGCATGGAGCAGTAAGAGTCCCTAGCTCATAAGGTATTTCAGCTAGACAATAAGTAATTACCTTAGGCCAGACAACTGGTAGAGTAGGGATTTAAGCGTTAGTCTTTCCAACTCCAAAGAAGGGTTCCTTCAGGCTAGACCCTGCTGCTGGTAAGGGAAACAAAACTGAATCTGTTATTTCGGGGTATGGAAGTCTGGGATAGTCAAGTTTGCTGCCTTTGTGTCTTTTTCCCTGTTCTTCCTTTCTTGGGGAATGGACACACACACACACACACACACGAAGTGTTCATGCATTCTATTGTGTAATTAAAAGTCTATTTACTTTTCTAGGGCAAATATGTGGGTAAAAACAAAAGTGTAGGATTTCAAGCCCAAGCCCACAAAAATTTAAAAAACACAAAGTTTAGCAAGTCTCTGAATTTCAGGCAACCTCTGGATTTAAGACAAAGAGTTTTACATACTCATAATTTGAAATGGCTAAACCAAAAGGGATTCAAATATTCACGTCAGTTGATAGTACTTACCCCTAAGGTGTGTGACATTTGAGGGTAACCAGAAATGGATCATGAGAGCGTAAATAGGTACACCTTTCAGAAAGTCAGTGTCACCGTAGGTGTTACCATACAGAGGAGGCAGTATAATGATCTTATTTCACCATCATATTTAGAAAGATATTTGGCAGAGATCAAATGATCCTCTTGTCCACAAGCCACAAGAGCGAGAGGGAAACTAGTGCTATTTCTGGAGTATCCTCACACACATGTGTCCGGTTCAGCCCTTATAACACTGCCTCTTTCCCCAGCTCGTGGAAGCTGAATCTTTGTAATGCCTTTTAGGGTTTATTATTTCTGTCTCCATAGGGCCTCTTGGGATTTAGAATTTATCTTTATACTGCATTAAATGAAATCTTGACACTGTAAACTTGGTTTATGTTAAAACAAAGTCCTTAAAAAGTCCAGTCTGTGTACACTTCATCCATCATGACATTCAGATCATGCAGACATGAGAGAGAAGGTAAGAAGGAAGCCATAACACCTAATGCCTGCTGAACTCATGCTAAGAAGATGTAGAAGAGAGCTTAGAAATGTAGGAACTCTGACTGGACTGTTAACAGGAGCCTGTGAAATATAAAAAAGCTTTACTCCTAGGCCAGGCGCGGTGGCTCATGCCTGTAATCCCAGCACTTTGGGAGGCTGAGGCAGGTGGATCACAAGGTCGAGAGATCGAGACCATCCTGGTCAACATGGTGAAACCACATCTCTACTAAAAATACAGAAAATTAGCTGGGCATGGTGGCGTGTGCCTGTAATCCAAGCTACTCAGGAGGCTGAGTCAGGAGAATTGCCTGAACCAAGGAGGCAGAGGTTGCAGTGAGCCAAGATCTCGCCATTGCACTCCAGCCTGGGTAACAAGAGCAAAACTCCATCTCAAAAAAAAAAAAAAAAAAAAAGCTTTACTCCTTTATTTCAAAGAATCCAACCATGTATACCAAAAATCCCCACAATGTTACATGTGACTCTATTTGTCCATTTTCCTATGTGCAGATCAGAAACAATAGAAGCATTTTGGAGTCCCTTTAAAGAACAGTGGCCCAGGCTGGGCGTGGTGGTTCATGCTTGTAATCCCACCACTTTGGGAGGCCGAGGCAGGAGGAGTGCTTGATGCCAAGAGTTCAAGACCAGCCTGGGTTCTTGAACTTTAAGACCAGCCTGGGTTCTTTGAACTGGGTTCATTTCTGTACAGGAAATTTAAAAATCAGCTGAGCGTGGTGGTGTGCATCCGCAGTCCTGGCTATTCAGGAGGAGGCTAAGGTGGGAGGATGGCATGAACCTAGGAGGGTGAGGCTGCAGTGAGCTATGATCACACCACTGCACTCCAGTGTTGGTGAGAGACAGTGAGACCCTCTCTTTTCAAAAACAAAAAAGACAGTGGCCCATAGAAAGTCATGACCCCTTTGGGAACCATTAGGAGCTGTATATCTCACATACTGAGATCTGGCTGTAGACATGTATGTCATATATGTACACATTCATTATATATGTACACATACAAACTCATTAGATTGCTAGTTAATAAAAGAGCAGGGTAAATCGTGGAGCCCTGTATGTTTCCCCCAAGTGGGAGAGCATTTTCTTTTTTTTTTTTTAGAGCGTTTTCTTTTACATGCAGTTCTGTGGCACTGCAAAAGAAATGAAGCACATGGATAGATTTTACGTGTGTACATCCTGTTCTTGCATCAGGTGTACATAATGACGAAGTGATTTGGGCAGAGTGAGGAATTCTAAAAAATTACAAAATTATGATCAAGTACAGTAAACAGGATCTCACTTTGGTGTTGGGTATTATTTGCACAGGTGGATTCGCCGCTGCAGTAACCACACCTCTGGATGTGGCAAAGACAAGGATTATGCTGGCAAAGGTAAGTGGTGAAATAATGTAATGCAGACGTTTCGGATGCTCATATCTGTCAGCACTGGGACTGCAGGTATATGAAGTGAATACAAATGGCCACCATTTACCTGTAATAGCATCTTATGCTGCCTGTGGAAACCAACAAAACCGCCACCGATGGAATAATGTCCCCAGTGTCTATATAACATTGTACCATTTCACAATCATTTTCACCTTTGTTATGTAAGCATGTAGGGCTGATAGGGCCATTGCCTGGTAATACTATCTTCAGATAAACTCTGTTTTTACTGGTGACAAACCTAAGTCTCAGAGAGGTTGATGGACGAGCTTCCTGCCATGCAACAGGTAATTGACAGGCTTTGAACCTAAGGTTGTGATTGGCCTTAACTGGATGAGTTAAGACAGTTGTCAGAAATGTTTAAACAATTTTGTTTAAGAGAAAAATTGTTTGTTTTTTTTAAAAAACCCTCACTAGATGGAGAGTTTAAAGAATGCCATACACATACCTGCACCAAACCAAAACAGAAAAAGTCCTAGCTGTGTGGAAAAGTAGAACAAATGTGGGCCAAATTTTAGTGTGGAGGTGGCACGATCCAAGCTAAGAATGTTGGTGATGATTTAAGCGCAACACGGCGCTCTATTAAATAGGTTTATTAGCTGCTTAGGCAGGTTTCATAGTTGTACCATGTGCACAAATGAGTCCCCGTCCTCCTCGTATTGGTTCATAGAGCTTCTGTCTTTCTCCTGTTGAACAGTGGTTCATCAGTCATCTGGTGAGCTCTGAAAAGCAGCCTCCCATGTGGCATGGGCCACATCCCTACTTGCCTGCATCTGAGTATAAGTGCTTCTGCACAAGCGAGCCAGGTCCTGACTGCCAAGAAGCTCCCTGGTATCTGACACTGTTCTAATGAGGGTGATGGGGAGCCGTGCGTCTGAGGATATCTGGGAGGCAGCTGTGTGATGGGTGCTTCAGAAGATAATGGGTTTCTCTTTGTCTGTTCACACAGGCTGGCTCCAGCACTGCTAGTGGGAACGTGCTCTCTGCCCTGCACGGGGTCTGGCGCTCACAGGGGCTGACAGGGTAAGATGAGGGATGCTCTCCGGCCTTTCTTCCTCTCCACCACTCCTCCTCCTTTAGCCTGACTTTGGACAAACACCTCTCCTTCCCTTCTGTTTATCTTCTGATTTGAGTTTCTATATATTGTGAAAAATATGATAGTTAATGTTGTATATATGAGATAACATTGCAAATCAAATTGACAAGAGTATTCCAGCCAGGCGATTCTCAGCCTTGCTCATCTTGATGTTAGATGGAATTCACCTGTGTGGCCCTCACCAGGGTCTGGGCTGCAGTGATACAATGGGCTTCTGGTTACAGTGCAGAATACAAGGGAGTGAAGTTAACATTGTTAGAAGAAAGCATTTCTGGTTCTGATACTTTTAACTGTTATTAGTAACAAGTTACTTTCAAAATACCACAGTGCAGGTGGTAGGACTCACAGCTAGCTTCCAGTGACAACCACTTTTCTTCAGAAGCGCCTTAAACTTCTAGCTTCATGTCCTAAAAAGCTCTCTCTGCAAGGTATTTCAACATTGCTTTTACAGCATAAACATGTAAAGCTGCCTGAATGTTGGGATCTTGCAGGCATGTGAAATTAAGATTTTCTCTTAGGGACCATCTACCAGGGATTTGCTTGCAAGAGGAAAGCAGTGGCCTCCCTTTGGAGAGGGTTGGCAGCTGCCTGGACTTCCAGCGTCTCAGCTGGCACTGCCTCCTCCTCCTGATGCAGAGTTGGATCACTTATTTGATTGTAGTTTTTGTGTGCCTTTGGCAGTTTTAATCTCAGCTGTTTGATGGTCTGGAGAACATGAAGTAGGTGAATCAGGCCCCAGTTAAGGTTTTGTAGGAGAGCAGCCCATCTAGATTGAAATTTTCCATCTGCAAGTTTGAAAAGTAGGTGATCTTGGATGGTTTTGTTGAATGTGACAACTCTGAGGGATTGGTGTTGGGTGCCTGGGTCACAGTTTTGAGACAAGAACTGTCACAAAGCCAGAGGAGTAATTGGCTGTTGATGTCTAGTGAGAGCGTGGGAAGGGCCGAGTGGGGGTGAGTGTGCTGTAAGCCTGCCCCTTAGGGCTACCATCTCGTGAGGAAGCGAGACCCTGGCTGCTCGCATCTGTGGCACATTCATTCTGCTGCCAGTTTCACAGTAAATAAGGGAACCATGTGAGAAAAAATGAGTCCTGAAGCCACTTAGCCAGTAGCAGGTAAAAGGTCCTTATGGGCCGGGTGCAGGGCTCACACCTATAATCCCAGCGCTTTGGGAGGCTGAAGCAGGAAGATCGCTGGAAGTTAGGAATTTGAGACCAGCCTGGGAAATACGGCGAGACTCTGTCTTTAAAAATAAATAGTCGGGTGTGGTGGCATGCACCTGTAGTCCCAGCTACTCAGGAGGCTGACTGATTGTTTGAGCCTGGGAGATCAAGGTTATAGTGAGTTACATCTGCGCCACTGCACTCCAGCCTGGGTGACAGAGCAGGACCCTGTCTTAACAACAGAAAAGCTGGTATGTGTTTCAAATAGCCATTGGGCTACATACACGGAGAAGTCGCATACAATGGTTTTTTTTAGACTGTAAAGTCAAACTGCCAAATTTTACTGTCTTACCCATTTCAGTGTAGTTCATGTGTGATTGTGTGGCAAGTGTTGGGCACACCTCTTCTGTGGACCTTAGCTCTATGGAGCTGTGCTGAGCTGCAGCCTTCTGCCTTTCTAGAGACAGTGGTGACAGGTGGGGTTGGCATAGTCAACTGGAAGCCTCATGGCCCCGAAAGCTGGTAGAGTCACATTGAGTAGATGATTGACGATAATCTTCCCTGTCCTGGTTGTGGCCTGTACTATACTTGACATTATGAAACTAAACAGCACCAGAAATACAAGCAGAGGAGGGATGGCTTCCTCGGGCCAAGGGCCTGTCCCTGGCCCCACTGTCAGCTCTGAAAAGGTCATCTGGATTTTTGTGTCTCTTCTGAAGCCTCCTAAGTCATGGGCTCCCGTTAGTCTGTAGAGTGTAGTCCTTAAGAACATTACAGACGGGAACGATCCAAGATGGCCAATTGATAACAGCTCAGGATCGCAGCTCTCAGTCAAAGCGCAGAGAACTAGAAGACGCCACACTTTCAGACAAATTCTGGTCACTCACGGAGCAGAAGATCCCCAGTGGAGGAACCATACAGGTCGCCAGTACGACTCTTGTGGCCGGCGCAGCGGCTTCGCCGGCACCTCGGCGCAGCATCTCTCGGAGCAAAGTAAATAGGGCCGGCTCCCCTTCTGACCGAGGTTTGGAGGACCCACACGGGTCCCCAGCACGACTCCTGAGACCGGTGCAGCGGCTGTGATGGCACCTCAGCGCGGCAGCTCTCGGAGCAGAGTAAACGAGACTGGTTCCCCATCTGACCGAGGTTTGGAGCCCAGGGAAGGCAGAGTCGCCCATTACAGACACAAGAAGGAAGCCAGACAAGAGAATCCTGGGCAGAAAAGCACTATCAGTCTTAACGCCGCCGTTCTGGCCCTGGGAACTAACAACTTGGATGTCCAATCAAGAGACCTAATCTGAAAGTTGGCAATTTCAAAGACGACAGGAGGATAAATTTACAACGATGGGAAGAAACCAGCGTAAAAAGGCTGAGAATACTCAAAATCAGAATGCCTCTCCCTCTAAAGATGATCACAGTTCCATATCAACAACGGAACAAGGCTTGACGGAGAACGAGCGCATCCCAATAACAGAATCACACTTCAGGGAATGGATAATAAGAAACTTCTGTGAGTTAAAAAAACATGTTGTAGCCCAACGTAAAGAAACTAAGAACTTTGAAAAAAGGTTTGATGAAATCCTATTGAGAATAGACAAATTAGAGAGGAATATAAGTGAATTAATGGAACTGAAGAATACAATACAGGAACTCCGAGAAGTATGCACAGGTTTAAACACTCAAATTATTCAAGCAGAAGAAAGGATAACAGAGGTCACAGTCCAACTTAATGAAAGAAAACAAGAAGACAAGATTAGAGAAAATAGGATAAAAAGGAATGAGCAAAGTCTCCAAGAAATGTGGGACTATGTGAAAAGACCAAATTTACGTTTGATAGGTGTACCTGAATGTGATGGAGAGAATGAATCCAAGCTGGAAAATACCCTCCAGGATATTATTCAGGAAAATTTTCCTGAACTAGCAAAGCAGGTCAATATTCAACCCCAGGTAATACAGAGAACACCACAAAGATATTCCTCAAGAAGAGCAACCCCAAGGCACATAATCGTTAGATTCACCAGGGTTGAAACGAAGGAGAAAATACTAAGGGCAGCCAGAGAGAAAGGTCAGGTTACCCACAAAGGCAAGCCTATCAGACTTACAGCAGATCTCTCAGCAGAAACTCTACAAGCCAGAAGAGAGTGGGGGCCAATATTCAACATCCTCAAAGAACAGAACCTTCAGCCCAGAATTTCATATCCAGCCAAACTAAGCTTCACAACTGAAGGAAAAATAAAATCTTTTATGAACAAGCAAGTACTCAGAGATTTTATTACCACCAGGCCTGCTTTACAAGAGCTTCTGAAAGAGCCATTACACACAGAAACAACCAACCAGTATTAGCCTTACTAAAAATACACCAAAAAGTAAAGAGCACCAACATAAAGAAGAATTTTCATCAATGAATGGATCAAACAGCCAGTTAACATCAAATGGCAGTAACCCTAAATTTAAATCGACTAAATCCCCCAATCAAAAGACACAGCCAAAACCCAAAGGCATGTTACACCCAGACTTGTTTCACATGCAAGGTTACACAAAGACTCAAAACAAAGGAATGGAGAAAGATTTACCAACCAAATGGAGAGCAAAAAATAAATAAATAAATAAATAAAAAGCAGGAGTTGCAATTCTCGTAGCGGATAAAATAGATTTTAAAGCAACAAAGATATAGTGGTAAAAGGATCAATACAACAACAAGAGCTAACGATCCTAACACCCAGATACATAGAGACTTAGATTCAATGAGACAGAAAATTAATAAGGATATCAAGGACTCGAACTCAGATCCAGAACAAGTAAACTTAATAAATATTTATAGAGCTCGCCACTTCAAATACATAAAATATACATTCTTGTCAATACCACATCACACCTACTCATAGGTTTAAATGAAACACTGATTGGCCATTATTAATACCCATTTTTTTTTTTCAGATAAAGCAGTATTTCCATTCACCCTCCCTCTCTCTCTTCCTCTTTCTTTCTCTCCTTTACTCATTTTTTTTTTCTTTCCTTCTCTCAAAAAAAGAAATCAACTTGTAAACCTCTAGATCCAGGTCGGCAATGTCTCTCATTGCTTGAATTCCTTCCTTTCCTTCTCTTCCCTCCCTCCCTCCCCCCCTTCCTCCCTCCCTTCCTTCATCCCTTCCTTCCTCCCTCCCTTCCTGCCTTCCTCCCTTCCTCCTTCCCTCCCTAAAAAAAAAAAAAAAAAAAGAACATTACAGACAGCAGCGGTTGTCACTTAAGGGAATTTTAATTAACCCCTTATTAATTATTAAAGACAATAAATAATTTGACGAAAAACAGTAACAGAAAAACCTGGCAGCTGTTATGAACAGAGGTCCCAGGCACCTTCAGCCTGAAGGTGTCTCCACCGGCTTCCTCAGTTGGGTCTCCGGGTTCACAGCGCTGTTGCCACCTCCTGCCTCCTCCCCTGGGCTCACACTGAGTTTACTAGGTACTATTGGGTCTCAGCAGTCACTGTCTCCTCACCTTGGGATGGAATGGTGCTGACCTCTCGGGGTCACGTCAGGTGGTGAGCATTTTCATCTTTCCATGTTGTCCACACAGGTGAAGACCTTGTTCTGGCACATACTGGGAATACACATAGAAATATATTACTAAACAAACATCATGTGTTCATTTAGCCCAGCAGCCAGAAGGCAGATGGGGAGCCTGCCCACCTCGATGCTCCCTTCCTGGTTTTCTTCACTCATCAGCTGGCTTTCTGTTTTTGTTGGTTATGCTCTTTATGTAGTAGCTGCCACTGCTGCAAGCACCCCTTTTCTTCCCAGTACTGTAAATGCTTAAGTTTGCTCTTATTTAATCTGTGGGCACTGGAACACGGTCCTGCTCAATTCAGAAGTCTTCACCTTCGAGATCGGCTGGGGCGCTCACTATACAAATTACTCCATGTGAAGGCCGTAATTACGTTAATAGATTCAACGGTCATCTAGTGAAACCATAAACTGCTTCCATCTGCCTCTTGCTAGGAGCAGCTGAGCTTGTGAGAGGCAGAAGCTGAACAAGACGCTGGTGTTTAGAAGTAAAGTAGTAAAGGCAGGAGAACTTTGTGGCCAGTGTAGTCTTCTGCAGCTTGTCTTCTGCTGGCATCCCGTCTAGCACCCTTTCCTTCTTAGGGTAGGAGCCAGAAGGCTCTTCTGTTTTTCAGGCCAGAAGGACATAGCGGTAATATATGAATTTCTGTCCTCACCATGCACCCTATGCAAAAACAATTTGCATGAGGCTGAGCTTTTTATTTTTTTTAAACAAGTGTAGCTTAGTTTAAAATACGATTTTCATGGTTATTTTTAGACAAGTAAAAGGGGTCTGTAATCTTAAGTGCAATATTTTAATGATTTAAATCCTTCATTAGCTAACTATAAAGGCCTCCCATTTTCCTTAGAAGTGCCGAGTGCTGCAGAGCGAGGCTGCTCCGCCTCCCCCAACAACTCAAAGGTCTTGGGAGAAAGGACATAGCCAGGTGCTGGGAGCAGCCTGCAGGGACCATATTCCTGCCACGTTTCTTTTCCAGGCCACCAGCTTGCTTGTCACGGAGGCTTTTCCCGTATCTTAAAGGATGCACAGCTACTGCCGGCATAACTTGACCATTTTCAGTTTTCTTCCATAGACCCGCCCAGAAATCTTCTCACTTGCATATGCACTAGTTTGGCCTTTGTAACTCCTCTTACAGAGTTGTAGAGGCATACCTTGCTTACTCGCACTTCTCAGATAGTGCGTTGTTTCCAAATTGAAGGTTTGTGGCAACCCTGGTTGAGTGAGTAATTCAGAGCCCTTTTCCAGCAGCACATGATCACTTTGTGTCTGTGTCACATTTTGGTAATTCTCACCTTTCAAATATTTTCATTCGGTCTGCTGTGGTGATCTGTGATCAGCCATCTTTAATGCTACTATAATTGTTTTGGGGCATCACACACTGCGGCCATCAAAGAGGGCAGATGTAATTGACAAGTGTGGTATGGGTTCAGGCTGTGCCTCCAACCGGCCATTCCTTGCCTCTTTCCCTTTCCTCAGGCCTGTCTTCTGTGAGACACGGTACTGCAGTTAGGCCAATTAATAATCAGTCCTCCAGTGGCCTCTAAATGTTCAAGTGAAAGAAAGAATCACACCTTTCTCATTTTAAATAAAAAATGAGGGCCAGACATGGTGGCCTACACCTGTAATCCCAGCATTTTGAAAGGCCAAGCCAACAGATGGCCTGAGCCCAGGAGTTCGAGACCAGCCTAGGTAACAGGGCAAACCCAGTCTCTACAAAAAAATACAAAAATTAGCAGGGCTAATTTTTAGCCCTGGTGGTATGTGCCTTTAGTCTCAGCTACTTGGAAAGTTGAGGTGGGAGGATCACCTGAGCTCAGCAGGCAGAGGTTGCTGTGGGTCATGATTTTGCCACTGCATCACCAGCCTGGGTAACAGAGCAAGAGCCTGTCTCAAAAAAAATTAACAAATGAAAACGTGGAAATGATTAAATTTGGTGAGGAAGGCACGTGGAAAGCTGAGATTGGCCAGAATCTAGGCCTCTTGTGACAGGTAGCCAAGTTGTAAATGCAAAGGAAAAGTTCTTGAAGGAAATGAAAAGTGCTATCCAGCGAATATACAAATTGATAAGAAAGCTTAACAGCCTCATTGCAGATATGAGGAAAGTTCGAGTGTTCAGGAGAGAAGATCAGACCAACCACAACATCCCTTTAGGCAAAAATCTAATCCAGAGCAAGGTCCTACCTCTCTTCCGTGAAGGCTGAGAGAGGTGAGGAAGCTGCACAAGTCTGAAGCTAGCAGAGGTTGATTCATGAAGTTTAAGGAAAGAAGTCATCTCTGTAACACAGAAATGTAAGGTGAAGTGGCAAGTGCTGATGGAGAAGCTGCAGCAGGTTATCCAGGAGATCTAGGTAAGATCACCAACGAAGGCGGTAACACTAAAAGCAGATTTTCAATGCAGACAAAATAGCCTTCTATTAGAAGAAAATGCCATCTAGGACTTCCTTAACTAGAGAGGAGATATCAAGGCCTGGCCCCAGAGCTTCAGAGGACTGGCCGACTCTCTTGTTTAGGAGCTAATGCAGCTGGTATGTTTAAGTTGAAGCCAGTGTTCATTGACCATTGTGAAAATCCTAGAGCCTTTAACAGTGCTGGTGAATCTACTCTGCCTCTGCTCTACAAATGGAACAACAAAGCTTGGATGACAGCACATGTTTACAGCATGGTTTCCTGAATATTTAAGCCCACTGCTGCGACCTACTGCTCAGAGGAAAAGATTCCTTTTAAAATATGGCTGCTCCTTGACAATGTACCTGGCCACCCAAGAGGTCTGATGGAGATGAATGTTGTTCTCATGTGTGCTAACATAACATCCACTTCTTAGCTTGTGGATCAAGGAGTAATTTTAACTTTCAGGTTTTATTATTTAAGAAATAGATTTAATAAGGCTTCGGCTGCACTAATAGTGGTTCTTTTGCTGGATGTGGGCAAAGTAAATTGGAAGCCTTCTAAAAAGGATTCACCATTCTAGATACCAGTAGGAACATTAGTGGCTTCATAGGAGGAGGTCAAAATATTGACCAGGCTAGGACGTTGGAAGAGGTTGGTTTCAATCCTCATGGCTGACTTCAAGGGGTTCAAGACTTCAGTGGAGGGAGGTACATAACTGCAGATGTAGTGGAAGTAGCAAGACCACTCTAGTTAGAAGTAAAGCCTGAAGATGTGACTGAATCACTACAGTCTCATGATAAAACTTGAATAGATAAAGGTGTTGGTTCTTACAGATGAGAAAAGAAAGTGATCTGTTGAGATGAATCTACCTCTGGTGAAGACATGGTAAACGCTGTTGTAAATGACAATAAAGGATTTAAAATATTTCATCAAGTTAGTTGAGAAAACAGTGGCAGAGTTTGAGATGACTGACTTCCAATTTTGAAAGAGGTTCTACTGTAGGCAAAATGTATTGTGTGCTACAGAGAAATCTTTGCTGGAAAGAAGAGTCCATCAATGCAATGACTATTATTTTTAGAAATTGTCACAGCCACTCCAACCTTCAGCAGCCACCACCCTGGTCAATTGTCAGCCATCATTCAAAGCAAGACGGTCTACCCGCCAAAGGTTACAACTTACTGCAGGCTCAGATGCTCATTAGCATTTTTTTTTTTGCAATAAAGCATTTTAAAAGTAAGGTATGTACAGATTTTAGACATGCTATTGCATACTTAATAGACTATAGTATAAACATAACTTCTCTGTGGCCTGGGAAATGAAAAAATTAGTATGGCTTGCTTTATTGCAATATTCAATTTATTATGGTGGCCTGGGACCAGACTTGAAATATCTGTGAGGTATGGCTTTACTCTTGGTAAAAAGGTCCAAAGGTTATGGAAACATGGGCCAGGAATGTGTCCTATAATCCATAGACAAGAGTCATTCAGTTTAGGACACATCCCTCGCTTGCCTTTTAGACATGGAATCATGCATATGGCCCTTGGACTTGGTTTTTTAAGCCTAATCTGTTTTGTGATTTTTTAATGTTGGCATCTGTGGATTTCCTCATCTTTATCAGCTACATAATCATCCACTGTGTTTACTGTGCCATAACTTATGTATCCATCAGCAATGCCACAGTCGAGATCTTTGAACAAATATCTATGAGTAGGTATAGGGGGCAGTTTTAACGAATGAATCCCCAATTTATATTCTTGTGGCATTGTAGTTTTACTTTGTGTTTCTGATTATTCTACAGTGTACCTTGGCTGGTGAGTGGCCTCGGACTGTGCAGGTGTAGGCGTGCTGCCCCCTTCACAGCCACAGCCCATTTGCCTTTAGACAGAAAAGGAACACAGGGAATCCATGAAGGTTTGACTCGTGACATCAGGTTTTGGAGTCTCAAAGGACAAAATGCAACTGAGTTGGTGGAGCAGCTGCGTTGCCCAAAAATCTCTTCAGTGAGCAATCCCCTGGAGACCACTTTGGAGCTCTGGGCTGGGAAGTGCCTTCCAGCCTTACCTAGGTTTCAGCTCTTTGATGCCCTTTTTAAAAAAGTCAATTTCATCATCTCTCAAAGGGAGAAATGGCATGAAAGTTTTAGAACTATTGTTGCCTTATTTGGGAGTGCTCACAAGTCCGCTGTTTGGTAGTTAGCCACCTTGGCCAACGAACAGCTGGGCTCACACTTCAAGCCTAATTGGGGAGTAATTTAGTGCCACTCTGAAAGGAAAAAAAATGTATGTTAAGTTCCATGTGTGGTTTAATGAGCAAGCTGTGGGTATTGGAATTTAACCTTTTTAAAATACAACATTAATAATCCTGTTTTTTTCCCCTAGATTATTTGCAGGTGTCTTCCCTCGAATGGCAGCCATCAGTCTGGGAGGTTTCATCTTTCTGGGGACTTATGACCAGACGCACAGCTTGCTGTTGGAAGTTGGCCGAAAGAGTCCTTGAAGCAGAGACAGCCTCACCTCCACTTCTGTCAAGAGAGGGGCCTGCAGTGTAAACCCTCCTTCTGCTGAGCAGCTGTCTGAGCTACAGGCCCCAGTGCCAGCGAACAGTTCTGCCAAGATGCTGGCATCGAGATTGTGCCATCCGTGGTATAGGCTGGCTAGTATAAAGTCAGTGGCCTCTCTGCCAGAAAGAGAAGAAAATGTGGTCTCTGGCAGTACTGTGAAGAGTTTCTTCAGAACTTCTTAATAAATAAGTGGTAATGCTCAGGCCAGGCCTTTCAGAGCTTTCATTTGATTTCTATCTGATCTTTCATTTCCTGCCACCTGATGGTGGATTCAGCAGAAGGTAAGATGGTTACAATTTTAAAAGGACACTTGGGGAAGAAGTTGTGTATGTGGGTATTTCGCCTCCTAGTTAATTCCTGGTGTGTAAGGTTAAGGCTTTGTTGAACAAGAATGAACTACAGGTGCATAGCAAGCATTCTTTCTGGGTAACGAGGCTGCTGGTTTTAATTACCCTCAGATTTCACCTATAAAAACATAATTGTATTGTTTTACAGAGACGTGTCCAGCGCCCCCTGTGAAGTGTGAGAGAAAGCAGTTGCAGCTCAAGTGACTAGGTGGGCCCAGCTGGCTTCACGCAGGAGGGCACGGTGGGTGAGCCATTCCCGATATTCTCCATGTCGGGCTGAAAGGAGGGCCTGGGCCCACTTTGAAAACAGCGTTGCTAGAAATAGGCAGGATGAAATAGGAAGGTCACCACACTTTGGGATTTGAGAGCTTGACTAACAAGCTCCAGGTGTAGAAAAATTCAGAACACGATCTCAGGAATCTAGCAGTGTTGTCTGCCCTGGAGCCAATGTTCTTTCTTTCTTCGGGAAAGATAATTAAAGGCAGAGTGACTGTGTTTGTATAAGAAGGACCACCAACTATATTGACATTTATAAATGAACCTTTATTAAAGACACTTCAATATTTTACATGGTTTTCAATGTACACTGTACCAAAATTTCTATAAATAAATAACTTTGTACATAAAAGTAATACTTCCTCTTTCACATTGCCTCTCAGAAGCAGCAAATTCACATATTTTGTGGAAGTAAGATTAGTTAACTGTCGAGAACAAAATTCTAAATGTGCTTACCTTTTGAACAGTGATGACACCTGACAGTAAAATTGACATTGTTAACTATTTTCTCAGTAACTCCCTTCAGCTTTTGGCCAAAGGAACATTTTAAGGACCTTGTTTGTTTCTATGTAATTCTTACTAAATTACACATTGGCACTCACAAGATGGTTAGCTACAGGTCTCAAAAGTGCAAAGACACCCAGAATCCAGGTCAAGGGTGAAGTCTTTTCCAGTCCCAGCTCAGTTTCATCTGTGCAAGGGAAAGGCACATGGACAGCCCTGCTCTGGATCCTCAGTAGAAATAAGGTAGCCCTGAAAAGTAAGAACTTCCTCCTTTTTATCCCCCATGGCCAATGTAATACTAATTATATTGGCAGAACGAAAACATCACTATAGAAAAATCCACAGGTACCAACACCAGCAGCCTTTACCTTAATTAAAAGTCTCAAATAGCAATCGAATGATACTGAGAAGGCCACATTTGCTTTTATCATAAAATAAGCTTCAGAGGAGGAGGAAAGGCAGTGTGTAACTGTTCTGACCACATGGATTAACAACCCCCATTCTACTCCTGAAAGACAGACAGCACTTAAAAGGAAAAGCTATTCACTGCAGTGTGGACAGCACCTGCTCCTGTGGCTCTACAGGGAGGCCTGTGACAGAGGCATCGACACACAAGCAGTGCTCACCTGAAGCTCCTTCTAGCGCACATGGAGTGTGGAGGCCAACTGAGCAGCAGCCTAGGGGTCTGTATATGAAGTGCAATACAAATCCAAGCCCTTCCATCCTTCCCCACCCTACATCAAAAATTCCTGGGAACAAATGTGGTTGTAGCCTCTATAAATTCCAGCCATGCGTTAAGGCACCAGAACCATTTCCCCTCCCCCCTCCAAAATTAAACAGCAACCTGATATGAAAAATAAGTCAAAATTGTATAACTTTTTTCTGTTAACCATGCACTAAAGATTAAAATAGCCTCTGTAAAAGATATATATGAAATCTCTGAAAACTCTTATGTACAGTGGTATCAAATACTTTTTTTGCCTTTTGTACACAAATACCCTCTTGCATTTCTGTGCTTCAGATGCAAGTCCTGTGAACAACGGATACTCCACATGGCAGTTATAACTATATCCACATCAGTGACGCCTGAACCCAAGGCTTCCTCACTGCCTCTCCTACCTCTTTCCCATAGAGATTGGCATGACAAGAGCTGAGGTAGACAAAACCTAGCTTTTTGGTGCCAACAGCAGGGGCACCCTCTGTTTGCCAGGGAGCTGTCCTGTCAGTGGCGTGGACTCGGGACTGGAGTCACATGCTCTGGGGAGGTGGCCATTGGAAACAAGCAAGTGCTGGGCTTCTGTGCGCTCTGGATTGCTTGAAGATAACGAAGACGCGGGCTGTAGCTCTGAGTCCGGGTCATACAACCTTGCTAAAGTCCAGGAAGAATCCCCTACAAGGAAAGAAAAGACCTGTGAGACCCCCACCTGACTGGTGCAGCAGCTCCCCACCCACCTGTTAGTGACTCCTCAGAAGACAGTAAAAAGGTACCTTTCCCATCTAGAGATGCCACTGGCTTTTTCTTCACAGCCGTCAGCATTCTATCATGGTTACTGGGGTAGAGCGACCCCTGGCACTCAGGGCAGGACCCAGCAGCAGTCCCGCTGCACTGGTGATGTGGAGAATGCTCTCGGTCACTCCTCCCCGCCTCCGGGCCATGCGGCGCACCTGGCTGCATGCTGTCTCTGGACACAGGCTGGGGGTGGAAGGCTTGTTCCCTGGAGTAACAGTCCACCTCAGTGTTGCAGTCACTGCATACAACCCGGCCACCATGTTCTGAAGGACAGCACCAAAGAAGGGTTAGAGCCACTCTTCACCCCGCAGAGAACAGGCTGCTCACCTCCCTGACTACAAACACAATGCATGCTTCCTCCCTCCCCCAACTATGTCCTCAAAAAAAGACTGGGCAAACACCAAGCCGCTCATGAACAGGGGTTTTTCATACTCTGACAATGTAGTCTTACTACTTGGGGGAAAAAAGCCATTTGCCTTAGGTACCGTGCGGTGTTGGGTCTATTTAACAATTAGAAATTATAGCCTTGGTGAAAAGGCGCTGACAAACATTTGGTTTGTGCCTTGCCCTTTATTTATGTTGATCATTAAATAAGTTGCTCATGGATCTAGAAAATCCACGCTCAGGCTTACCATGCCGCAGACTGATGTAGGAGAAACTATTCTGGAATTAAAAGAGAGCCAGGCCCGAGCTGTGCATTTACACACTTAATACCAGATTTGGAGACAGCTGTAGACTAATAACGTGTGTCTCCCTTTCATGTAGTGACTAGGTCAGCCCAAATTTCCATTTCAGAAAGGAAGACTGCAGATGGGAAGCATCTCATACCCATCTGATGTGGCCCAGGTGTCCCTTCAGCTTTCTCTGTCGCTTTCCATGGTTCTTTGTGATAACCAACACAGAGCTTTGGCTGCCTGCAGGCAACGCTGTGAGCATCGGCCTCTGCAAAGTGGCTTGGATTTCTTGGACAGACACCTGCGATAGATTACAACACAATCAGAAAGTGTTATGAAAGGAATGGGCAAAGCCGCTAGAACAGTCATTTTTTAAAAAGTTTTCTAAAGTGGTGGGCTATTGGTCTAGCAAGCAGCATGTTTTTTAATACTCTAATACTGCTTCCCAGCAGGCAGGCTGGCCTGTGAAGTGAGCAGCTCTCTACAGGGTGAGCCTCTGCAGTCTCAGGTAAGTGCTCAGAAGCCCTCTACCATTGGAAATACCTCATCCTGGTGACAGCTTTCTAGCATGAGACTGGGGCCCAGAGCAGATCTGGACATGTTCTCCATGTAAGGAATGGGTTGGGTGGGAGCCCTGTAGTGCCCTCTGTAGCTGCTCCTCCAGGCAATCCTACCTTACCCTGCCAGGGAGATGCTAAGCCCAAAAGTAAATTCCTGGAGGGCTTGAAAATCTTGCAGAAATGAGGGCTGGGTCCATAATAGCAGGCCTTAGTCACACAGCTTTCCAGTGCAAGTGTGCCCCATCTAATTCCAGGTACATGCCCTGCAAAGAGCTGGAGGCCACCTCCAGCACCCAGAGATAAAGTCACAGCAGAGCTCTGCTTCACACTGAGGCCTTACCATTGCTCTCAATGTGCCCATTGGCCTGATGGCCACCCTCGGTCCTGACCATGGTTTCTTGTCGGTCAGAAAGGGTCCCCTGAGAAGAGAGGTAGCTTGGAACATCTGGTGGCACGATGGTTTCATCTGCAAGGAGACAGAACAAATGAAACACCAGGGTCACAGTGATAAGAAATGCAGACACATGTTCATTGTCAGGCTCAGAAGCAGGATCCTCCCAGTGACGACCATCAGGGCTGGGCAGAGAGAGAGTGTGGAGTCCATGTAAGCAACAGGCCCTCCCAGCGCCTGCTCAGCCTTACTCTACACCCACTGTGAAGAGCGCAGCAGGCAGATGCCACAGGAGGTGGAGATGAGTGATGGGAAGAGAGCCGGGACACACAGAAGCACCACACTGGGAGATTGTTTCAGTTACAACCTACTATGTGGCAGCAGGGCCTGTGCACAGGCGGCCTCTCCGTTACCAAGGAGAGGGAAAACTGCAGGGTATGGCTGTTATATTTATCTGGGAGCATTCCTGTTAAAGATGAAGTTCCTCAAAGTTAAAATGGAAATCAGTGGGACTAAAGCCTCAGGAGTGCTGAACATACTATGCTTCTTTCAAAAGCCACTGGGCTCCCACCCAGTTCCCCAGCATCACTGCCGTTCCCCCCTCCCTGGAAGTCAGCTCCACCAGCAGGGCCTGACCTGTGTTGGTGACACTGTACTCCTCACTCTTCTTCCTTGTCTGGTAGATGATGCACACCCAAACCAGCGACGTTAGAACGATGCTGCTCACCACTGCGATGGTGAAGATGCCCACTGTGGTCCCATCCTTCCTGCAGCTGGCTGCAGGCAGGATGCTCAGCTGGCTGTGAGCTCGCTCTGTGCCCAGAGTGTTAGACATCTCACAGGTATACTGGCCTGCATCCTCCGCCACCACGTTCTGAACCACAAGCAGTTGGTTGTCAGGGGTCAAGTGATGCCGCTCAGTGACACTCAGCGGGTGGTCCTCCTTGAACCAGGTGATGCGGGGCGGAGGGTTCCCGGTCGCTTTGCATTGGAGGGCTACCGTTTCTCCCACAGATACCACACGGTCTTCCAAGGGCACTGCCAAGGATGGGGTCTCTGCAAGAGGTCAGCAGAGAACTTTTAGTCATTCTCAGGGCTTTGCTTGCTCTGGCTCTGCCCTGTCTTTGGGACAACAGGCAATCCAACATATCAATGAGATGCATCTGAGATCTTAGAGTGGCAAGCTTTTTTAACACATCAACTAAGTCATCTCCACTTTGGGGGTGGTTTCCACAGGGGCAGTAAACTAATCTCTGCCCACAAAAGCCCCTGCTATTCTCTAACCATCCTTTTGACCAACCCACATCCAACCTGTCCAATTCTTAGAATGTTCCCTATCTAAACCCAGTGAAGAGACAGAACCACCAAGAAAAATGTCAAAAAGCAACCACGAAAGGCCCACTACACCTATCGCCCCTGGCCACACAGAGCAGTTTGAGGACCTTGGCTCTAGGTGCCTATGACACACACACACACACACACACACGAGCAGTGGCCGAACCTAAGACAGTCAGGGTGGCATTAGCTGAAATGGAGCCGGCTGAGTTCTGGGCAGTACAGCTGTAAACCCCTGCGTCATCGATTTTCACATCAGTGATAAAAAACACATCGTCATCTGGCATGACGTGCATGCGTCGCTCACGGGCAGCAGGGAAATCCGTGCCTCCATCCTTCTGCCAGGCAATCTGGGGGTTCGGGTGACCTGTGGCAGCACATTCGAGGCGGGCCATAGTGGTGGTCCGGATGGTTATGTCATGAGGCGTTTTGGTGAATGATGGCAACACTGGAAAATATACACATACAGGGTCAGGTTGTGGGACCGCTAGATGCAAAGCCAGGGAGTCTTCTGGCAAACACCTCCCCATCACTGTGCCCCATGCCAGTTCACTTCCTCACCACCCTTTCTTCCAGGGTCGGCCCAGGACCACTCTTGCCACCTGGGAATCAGCAACCCCCAGCCTCTTCCACCCCAACTGGAGCACTTCCATCAGCCTTGCCTTGTATACCTAAGGCTGGCTATAGTCCCTTCAAAGTGAAGGCTTATACCTTACATAGCAACGTCTAGATGGGGGTTGCAGGGGGCACCTGTCCACACTAGGTAGGGCCTGATGCTTGCCTGCCTTAATTACCTACCAGGAGAGAGGCTAGGAGGTGGAATTATAGAGGGAAGGCAGACATGCCTACACCCTAGGAGAGCAATGGGATGGCTCATCCTTTTGGATGGGTGTTCCCGCCTACTGCTGTACACCCAGGCAGGAAGCACTCAGCTTTCTCAGCCTGAAGATTGATGTCCCGACAAGAGTAGAAGGCATCCAGCCACATGTCAGGCACCACCACAGTTCCTGTCAACGTCAATTTGGGGGAGAGTCTAAGAGTTACCTGAGTCTTCCAGAGTCAGTAAGGACTTGGAATAAGCCAAGATAACCTGACCACAGTGTGGTAAAGGTGTTTCCCTGTGGTCTGTGGGGGCTTAAAGAACATGGCAGATCTAGCATTCTGACGATTGTCAAGCCAATTCTTTTTAACTAGAGGGTTAGTAACCAGGAAAACCCCACTAGGTTACTGGGGTGGAGTAGTAAACTACTCAAGTTACCTATTCCCCACCCCTCAGCTCCAAGGCTGGTTCATAAGTAAAAACCTGTAAACTGCCAGAATACTGTCTGTCAGGCCAGGGCTCACCAGCCTTGCACTCCACAGCCTCTGGAGAAGCAGCTAGCCTCTGACTCCAAGGTTGTGCTATCTACTCAAAGAACAGCAGCTTCCCCAGGATAAGGGGATGTTTGGAATTTGGAAACCAGATATGCTGGATTATAGAGGATAAGAAGTGGACAAAAACACAGGACTTAGCTCTCTGCAATTTGACTGAACATCATAACTAGTTACTGGGTTTTTTTTGAGACAGTCGCACTCTGACACCTGGGCTGGAGTGCAATGCTGCAATCTTGGCTCACTGCAACCTCCGCCTTCTGGGTTCAAGCGATTCTCCTGCCTCAGCCTCCCAAGTAGCTGGGACTAAAGGTGCATGCCACAACACCCAGCTAATTTTTATTACAGACCAGCTATTTTTAGTTGAAACGGGTTTTATCATTTTGACCAGGATGGTCTCGATCTCCTGACCTCATGATTTGCCCACCTTAGCCCCCCAAAGTGCTGGGATTACAGGTGTGAGCTACTGTGCCTGGCCAATAACTGGATTTTTAAAAGTCATCAAAAACAAATAACTCACTGAGAATAACCCTTGAAATCTGCAAACTTTGCTCTTGGGCAAACCCAGGCAACAGTATGATTTAAAACTGCCCCAGAGAAGTACATGTGTCCTGTCTCGGTCATCTCTACATGGAAAGTTCAAAGGACAATCAGGAGTAAGAGCTGTAGGATTCTAGTACTATAACAAAGAAAGATGGTGTTTCCATACCATTCACAGTGAGCCTGGCCTTGTGTGAATAGGTGGAGCCAAAGTGGTTGGTGATGACACATTGGTAGCGGCCCTCATGCCCAAAAGTGACCTGGCGGAGATGCAGGATCGTGGTGTACTCCATCACTTCCCCATCCTGTGCGTGGACGTGGACAAAGTTCTCCATGTCTGCATTGGTCAGGACTTCATTGTCCTTCTTCCAGGCAAAGGTCATGGGGGAGCTGCTGCTGCTGGCTGCTGAGCATGTGAACCGTATGTCCTTACCCACCATAGCCATGGTTGTTTCTGGTTGGGTGATGATCTGTGGCTTCAGGAAGTCATCTGGGAATAGAAGGAGCAACTGTAAGACACCAGGTTCTGGGTATACACAGGAACCAGGTGCTGTTCATGCTAACACTGGCTCAGACACCAGGCAGGAACCAGAGCTTGAGGTCCCTGTGCATCCTCAGCCCCACCACACATGCTATAAGAGTTGCACCATGGACATCTGAGCCTCATCTAATTTTAAGTCTATGAGTACTGATCAGCTTTATGATCAAACTCCTTGATTAGAAATTAACCCACCAGTTCTAAGCTCTCAAACCAGCCAGCTGGCAGTTTCCTTAATACAACTGGATCTGCCTGCTGACTTTCACACAAAACAGAGTCAGGCATGACTAGTCTTGACTGCAGAGACCTTATTATGCACACCTTCCAAAAGGAGGGGGTGTGAAACACTTCCAAAATGTCAGAATGAGGACCTCCAAAAACCTGCACTTGCATTAAAACAATGAAAACACCTGCAAAAATGGTCAAAACCAACCTTTTCAGAATTCTGGAAAACCAGAGGCTTACAACAATCCATAGAGTGTTGACTCATCCATAGACTGTTGACTCATCCATAAACTGTTGACTCAAGAAAATATCTCAGTAAGAAAGGTGAGCTTTGTGGTGTTTTAACTAATCATAAGCCTCATTCCTCTCTCCCAGCTCCATGGTAGCCTTGAAACCCAACAGCCTAGCAACCACTGAAGGGTCAGAATGGGTTCCCCAAAAGCCCTGTTCCTCAGAACTGACACTGTGTGGCCTATCTGGCAGCACCCTGCAAAGCCCCATTCACACGATTTGCATTGATCTGCCCTGATCTAGTGTGCCCAGCAGGAGAAGCCCTAGTTAGCCCCAGGGCATGTGACTACACAATCAGCAGCCACTGTTCAACAGTACAGCTGGCTGAGGGGACAATACTCATGGAGCAAACAAGCAGCTGGCCGAAAAACTATAAAGGAAAATGTGGAGGATAAAATGTTGATAGTGGGCTTTGAAAAGGTCCAATACATTCCTGGAGATCTAGACAGCCACGTGCACAGGGAGAGCCATGTGCACACCCAGGAAAGACCTGAGGGGATGTCCTCATTTCTCACCTGTGTCTGAGCATGACTGTCTGCACAAACACACAGGCCCTGGGTAAAGGATGGGCGACAGTGGTTGTGGAGACAAGGACTTCTCTGTCCAACCATTAGCTAACCACTAAGTTAAACAAGCAGGAACTTAAGGGGACAGACTTTCCAACCTTTGTCCAGAAAAAGTCACTAGGCAAGCTGTAACAATAAACTGCAACAGAAGCAAACCCTGGGGGAGGAGAGGGGGAATATCCAATTTCCAGAGCAACCACATTATCTTCTTTTAAATGCCCCATTTTCAACAAAATATGATGAAACAAACAGGAAGCTGCCTCTGAGGGAGCCAGACTTAGACTCACTAAATAAACTTTTTAAACTGGCGATTATGGGTATGTTCAAACACCTAAAGGAAACCATGTCTTAAAAAATGGAAAGTGTGAGAACATTTTATATCAATAAAGAGAAAAGTTTTACACTTGAAGCAAGTAGAGATTTTGAAACTTGTATAATAACTGAAACGAAAAATTGACTAGAGGGGCTTGACAGTAGAACTGAATGAGCTGGCAGAAGGAAGGGGCAGGGAACTTTAGACAGTCAACTGAGATTATCCAGTGTGAGAAACAAAAACGAATGAGGAAAAATGAACAGAACCACAGAGACTTGTGGGATAGCATCAAGCACAACGACATACAAATCATGGGAATCCAAGGAGGAGAAGAAAGAAAAAGGAACAAAAAAAAGTATTTGCAAAACAATGGCCCCAAATTTGATGAAAAATGTGCAGCCACATACCAAGAATCCCAATGAACTCCAAGTAGAATAAATTCAAAGATCCACACCCAGATGCACCACAGTCAAGCTGTCAAGTGCCAAAGACAAAGTGTCTTGAGAACAGCAAAGAGGAGCAACTCATCACATTCAAGGGATCTTCACTAATATTAACAGCTGATTTTTTTACCAGAAACCACAGAGAGCAGAAGGCAGAAGACATTTAAATTACTGAAAGAGAGATGAGCAACTATGAAGTCTCTATATTTTAAAAAAAAAAAACCTATCCTTCAAAAATGAAGGGGAAGTTAAAACATTTCCATGTTTTTATTTTAAACACACACTAAGCAAGTTCACTGTTACCAGACATGCCCTTAAAAGAAAGAAGAGTATTTAGTATGGCCGAAATGAAAGAACATCTAACAGCAATTCCAATCCACACCAAGAAATAAAAAAATCCCATTAAAGGTAACTACACAGGTAAGTACAAAACACAGGATACGTGTATTTTTGTAACTCTCTTCTGATTTAAAAGGTAACTACATAAAGCAGTAATTATAAAGCTGTTAATGGGCTTAATGAAATATGTAATGCATACGACAGTAATAAAGGAGGAAAACTGGATCTTAATAGGAACATAACTTTTGCATACTACTGAAGTTAATTTCATTATTTATTTGAACTACATTGTTGTAAGTGTAAATTTTAATTTCTATGGGCAAAACTAAGAAAATAAGTAAAAAATACATGAAAGAGTGTGTGTGTGTGTATTTTAAAAACAGGGAATTAAAATAGTAAACCAGAAAATATTCAAAAACAAAAAAAACAACTAGTCAGTAATGGAAAAATAATGAAACCAAAAGATAGGATACATAGAGCAAATAAGGGGCAAACTCTACCTTATCAGTAATTGCATTAAAAGAAAATGAATTAAACATTGTAATCAAAAGGCAAAGATTACCATAATGGATTAAAAAACCATGATCCAGCTATATGCTGCCTACAAGAGACACAGTTTGGAAGTCACCAAAAGAGAACTAAAATGCTTATACTAAAACAGACAAAATAGGCTTTAAGATAGGAGTTTTTACTAGAGAGGCAGTAATATTTTATAATGTAAAAGAGTCAATGCATCAGAAACACATAAAAATGATAAATATATACCTAACAGATGGCCACAAAACATAAAATCTGACAGGATTAAAGGAAGAAATAGTACAATTGTAATAGTTTGTACACTTCCATACACCGCTTTCAACAATGGACAGAACTTCAAAAAGTTTATGGAATAGACCTTAAAAAGTTCATGGAAAATGGAATTATAAACTTTTATCTCTCAACATAATCTCCATCAAGTTCAAGACTCTCTTGAGTGATCATACCAGCCATTTAGTACAATCCTAAAGAACTGAGGGTCCTGGGGATTTAAACATACTAATGCAGTCTTTTTTACATTATTAAAGGAAGAAAAATGGGTGCCCTTTAAAGGTTTTTAAAGATTATAACTAAAAAGAAGTTAGATGGAGCCAAATCAGGACTTTAAGGACTTTTCAGCCACTGCACTCCAGCCCCTGGGTGACAGAGGGAGACTCCATCTCAAAACCCAACCAAACCAATAAAAAAACCCAAATAGACCTAATAGATACCAATGGAACACCCCACTTAACACCAGCATGAACATTCTTTTGAAGTACACATGGAATATTATCCAGGATAGACCACAATTTTTTAGGTCACAAACCAAGTCTCAAATTTAAAAAGATGAAAATCATACGAAATATCTTCTCTGATGGCAATGGAATAAAACTCAAAATTAATTGGGTAGAAAGAATAATGGGAAACTAATCTGTGGAAGTTAAAACAGTGCACTCCTAAAAGGCAAAGAAGAAATCACAGGAGAAATAAAGAAAATACTTTGAGATGAATAAAAACAAAAATATACGAAAACTAGGAAGTGGCAGCTGAAACAGTGTTTATACATGTACAACTGTAGATACCTATATTAAAGATCTCAAATTAATAATCTAACCTTTTAAGAAATTTAAAAAAGGATGAGCAAGCTGTATCCAATGCAAGCAGAAAGAAGGAAATAATATCAGAACAGAAATAAACGAAAATAAATACAAAAATACAGACAAGCACTGAAAACAAAAGTAGGTTCGTTGAAAATATGAACAAAACTGAAAAACCTTTAGATAGACTCGTGGGTGGGAGAAGCAGGCTCAAATCTCTGAACTCAGAAATGAAAGAAGACACACTATTACCAACCTTACAGTATAAAACAGGGTATACTATAAACAACTGTATACCAATAAGATAACCTGGTAAAAATTCCTAGACAGACACAACCTACCTAAACTGGCTCAAGAGGAAATAGACATTGTGAATAGACATTAACAAGTAACAAGACTGAATTAATAATTTTAAAACTTCCCATAAAGAAAAGCCCATGCCAGGCATGGTGGCTCACGCCTGTAATCCCAGCACTTTGGGGGGCTGAGGTGGAGAGATCACTTGAAGTCAGGAGTTCAAGACCAGCCAGACCAACATGGTGAAGCCCTATCTCTACTAAAAATACAAAAATTAGCCAGATATGGTGGTACACCCCTGTAATCCCAGCTACTCGGGAGACTGAGGCAGGAGAATCGCTTGAACCCAGGAGGTGGAGGTTGCAGTGAGCCAAGATCACACCGCTGCACTCCAGCCTGGGTAACAGAGCGAGACTCAGTCTCAAAAATAAATAATAAAAACCCAGACCCAAATGGCTACACTGGTGAGTTCAACCAAATATTTAAGGAATTATTACCAGTCATTCGAAAACTCTTCTCAGAAAACATTTAAAGGAGTATTTGCCAATAAGACAAAACCTAATCTCACACACAAAAGCTACAAAACAATATCCTTCATATGTATAAATGCAAAAATCCTCAATAAAAATACTAGCAAACTGAATCTTACAATATATAAAGATTATATACCACAGGCAAGTTGGATTGATCCCAGGAAGGCAGCGTTCGTTCAAGATCCAAAAAATCACAAAGTAATGCACTATATCAGCGAAATACAGGGAAAACCCGCATCACTTCCACAGAAGCAGAAAAAAAAATTGACAGAATCCAACACCCTTTCATGACAAAAAAACAAAAACAGAAACCCTCAACAGATTCAGGATAAAAAGGAACTTCTTCAATTTCGTAAAGGTTGTCTCTGAAAAATCTACAGCTAGCAAATACTTAATAGTGAAAGAACAGATGCTTTCCCACCAATTTTAGGAAAAAGACAAAAATGTCTGCCCTTAGAACTTTTATTCAACATTGTATTAAGAGCTTCTAGCCAGGGCAATTAGGCTAGAGAAAGAAATGACAGCCATCCAGACAGGAAAGGAAGAAGTAAAGCTGCTGTTTTGCAAATGACATAATGATCACATATAAAGAAAATCCTAAGAAATTTATTGAAAAACTTAGAGCTAATCAATGATGTCAGCAAAGGTGCAGGATACAAGATCAAGATACCAAAGTCAACTACATTTCTGTACACTTGCAATGCAAATCTCATTGTTTAAATCCAAAAGTGAAATTCAGAATTTCATTTACGATAGCAAAAAGAATAACAACAGAAATAAATTTAACACTAGTTCAATGAAAATGACAAAACATGACTGAAAGAAATTTTTAAGAAGCTAAAAAAAAGGGTGAACAAACGGCCCATCTTCATGGATTGGGAAGACTTAATACTGTTAGGTTGCACGACTTCTCAAATTAGTCTATAGATTCAATGCAAACCCCATCCCACTTTCCTTTACTGCAGAAATTGACAAGCTGATAAAAAAAAATTTATAGGGAAATGGCAAGAGATCCGTAATAGTCAAAACAATTTTGAAAAAGAACAAATCAGAGGGCTTTGTAACACTAAGGCTATAAAACTCTTAGAAGAAAATCCAGGAGGAAATCTTTGTGACCTTATCTCAGGCAAATAGTTTCTCAGGTATGACGTCAAAAGCACTAGTAATAAAAGAAAAAATAGAGACAATGAGCTTCATCAAAATTAAAAACTTTTGCATTTCAACGATCAAGAAAATAAAAGCCCTCAGACTGGGAGAAAATGTTGGCCCAACATATATCTTATGAAGGTCCAGTATTGAGAATACATAAAGAACTCTTACAACTAAACAATGAACAGACTAGTGAACACTGGCAGATTATTTAAATAGCTGTTTTTCCAAAGAAAATATATATGTAAGCCCAATAAGCATGTGAAAACATGCCTTAGGGAAATGCAAATCAAAACCACCATGAGACTCCACTTCAAACTCACTAGTATAGCCAAAATAAAAGACAGTTAACAACACATGCTGGCAGCCAGGTACAGTGGCTCACGCCTGTAATCCCAGCACTCTGGGAGGCTGAGGCGGGTGGATCACCTGAGATTGGGAGGAGTTCAAGACCAGTGTGACCAACACGGAGAAACCCCATCTCTACTAAAAATTCAAAATTAGCCAGGCATGGTGGCACATGCCTGTAATCCCAGCTACTTGGGAGGCTGAGGCCAGAGAATCGCTTGAACCTGGGAGGTGGAGGTTCTGGTGAGCTGAGATCGTGCCATTGCACTCCAGCCTGGGCAACAAGAGCAAAACTCTGTCTCAAAAACCAACCAAACAAACCAAAAACACCTGCTGTTAAAAATGGGGAGAAACTGTAATTCTTATGCATTGCTGATGGGCATATAAGATCATCAAGCCACTTTGGAAAACAGTTTGGCAGCCCCTCAAAAAAGTTAGACATAGAGTTAGCATATGACCCAGCAATTCAATTCCTAGGTCTGTACCCAAGAGAATCAAACAAAATTCAAAACCTATGAATTTTCACAGCAGCATTATTCATAATAGCCAAAAGGTAGGCACAATCTAATGTCCATCATCTGATAAATGGATAAAATGTAAACCCATATGAGATATTATTCAGCCATTAAAAACATGAAGGAAGTACTGATACGTGCTTAAAAATTATGCTAAGAAAAGCCAGTTACAAGAGACCATATATTATATGGTTCCATCTATGTTAAATGCCCAGAATAGACAAATGATAAAGACACAATGAGATTAGTGCTATCAAGGGCCTGGGGGCAGAGAATAATAGGGAGTGATTGCTAATGGTTTGGGGATCCTTTCAGGGGTGATCAAAATGTTCTAAAATTAGATAATAGTGATGTTTATATAAGTTGTGACTGATTAGAAAAACCATCAATTTATACATTTTAAAGGGGTAAATTTTTATGATATATAAATTATATTTCTTTGTAAAACCAGCTTAATTGAGAATAGTTCATCTACACTACAACTCACTCAACTAAAGTATACCCATTTCTCTTGGGTATACACCCAAGAGTGGAACTGCCAGGTCACATCGTAACTGTATGTTCAACTGAGGAACTACCGAGACTGTCTTCAAAGTGGCTGTCCCAGTTTACACTCCCACCAGCGGTGTAGGAGGGTTCTGATTTCTCCCTGTCCTCACCAACACTTGCTATCATCTGAGTTTTTTATTCTAGCTGTCCTAGTAGATGTGAAGTGGTTATGTTTCAGTTTTTTTAAAAGGAGTGGGAGACTCCCACAGAGCTTGAAACCTTATCTTCTGCCAAGTGTTTTCATGATTCCCATTAACACCTAATGTTTTTGGAGGGGAAAAGCTTGAGCTAAAATGTGGAGGTGGGGAGAGATGTTAAATAAACAGCTCCTGGAATCTAGAATATGCCAGGGCCACAGGCTGGGGGCTAGGTGAGTATACCAGAAGTCCTGCCTGGCTCACCCAAAGGGAAAGCCTGCCCTATGGCAAGAAAGGGGAGGGAGCAGCAGAAAGCTTCATTTGAGGGAAAAACTACAAAAATGTAATGGTCAAGGACTTGATGACAATGGACCGATGAACAATAGATCATACAGCCATCTGTGCCTGGAGAATGGAGCTGTGCACACATTAGATTCCACACAGAGGGCTCCATAAGACCGATCAGTATGAAAAGCTCAGTATGAAGAGCTGCTGCCATGTTGTTCACAGTATGTTTAAGACGTCTCCTTGGTCTGCATCCAGAGGAAGTTCAGCAGGCCTGTTCTCAGAAGTGGCCCCGGTGAAGGTAGGGGTGGATGCATGGAAGGAGGACGCACGCATCTTGCCTCCAGTAGGCACACTGGCTATTGCTATGGCCAGAAAGCAGGATAGAGAAGTGGCCCACAGGGGTTCCGATATGGATGAGTGAGCTCCTGGTTATGATCCTCACAGCAGGGATCTCAAGGCTCAAGGGAGACCAGTGAGTGCAAAAGGCAGAGGACACTCACACCTGCCCAGCAGTTCCAGTCAGGCCTGGGAATCCCACTCTTGTGCCCACTTAAAGCAAAAATCCAGGAAAAACTCAGAATCCATCTCATTCTTTGACCATGCTGTCCTGACTATGAGGCTGTGTCACTCCTGTCTGAGCTAGCCTGCATGTGTTTTCAGCTGTCAGCATTTTCCCTGCTCTCTGCTACCAAACTTGGATCCTGACCCCGAATCAAAAAGATGCCAAGAGCTACGTTCCGGCAACCAGAAGGCAAAAAGAAAAGCTGCAAGTGCAGATTTCAGTGGTTTGGAGAAACAGCAAGGGTACAAGTCAACATCAAGGACTTATTTTTACTACAGCAACTGTTCTCCTGAGACTTGTTCTTCCTGTACTTAACCTTTCATTCTTGGGGTTGGAAAGAACACACATTAAAACCCCAGCCTTGTACACTGAGTAAATTCACAGCTAAACCCGGGCATCAGAGCCCTTCTGAAACAACAGAACTATCTTCCTGTAACTGATTATTCTGATTTGTAACTGAACCAACGTATATTCCCTTCTGATTAAATGCATGTCCTCCAAGAACCACATAATGAGGCAACTCTATGGTAAATACTGTGTGTGGTTTCAGTGAGAAATAAATTGCATCCAGCAGCTGATCTGTAACCACAGGCTAGGGTTGACTCTGATCACAGGAATTACCCCCATAATGAGGAGTACCTCCTGGCTTCTTTGCCCTTCATGAAGGAGAAAAAAAGTTACAAAGACAGTCTTACCACACACGAAACTCTCTGGCGGCACAGAGAAAATGCTCTGACCCTTCAGTGATTCTGGGTGGGCACAGGTGGCTGTCACAAAGGCCTGCAGCATCTTGCCCATTAGCCATGGAGGCAGCCACTTCAGCTGGCAGTCACACAGGAAGCTGTCGCTGCTGATATGGCTGAAAGAAACACAACAGTGGATGCTTCAGGTGCAGCCTCAAAGGAGGGATATTCCCTTCACAGACAGAATGATCCGTCGACTCTAATCAGCTTCTCAAGTGAACACCAGCAAGCTGGAAGGGGGAAATGGTTTTTCTCACAGCTCTGCTCCAATTTCCCAGGGCAGTTCATATAACTCACCTGAAGATTTTGAAAAAATGCAGTTGCTGACTAACTGGGTTGGTCCGGAGTGGCACCCACGATTCTGCACGTCTTACAGGCTCACGCGTGATGCTGGGCTGCTGGCCCAAGGACCACACGGGAGTAGCAGCAACCTGGAGCTTACCCGTGTTCTGGGATGGACACTGTTCCCATGTAACCCTGGGCCGCCTTCTCACCTCTCCTGACCTCTGATACATCCAACAGTGCTGTGCTGCCACTGTCCCCACTCTGGTTTCCACTTTCCTGATACGCTATGTAGGCTTCCAAACTCAACCTAAGACTTTGATCCAAATTCTGCAGCAAGTTCCAAGGAGGGTTCTTTTGCCTCATGACTCTTCCTTTTTCATCTGGCAAAGCTGCATGTTTTCCTACTTCCAATGTAATAAGCCTCGCCACCATGCCACGCTTTTGTTTGTGCTTTGATCCCTCCACCAGTATTCTTCAGGGGGCCGGCAGAATTTAGCTCAGCTCCCTAAATAGTGCTTGTTAGTTAATTGCCACTGCCCAGGGAGCATGAGAATGCACAACTTTAGTTTTGTGAGGCTCCAACCAAAACAGAGAATATTTTCTTTTTCATTTCTCAGCAACTAAGGATAAGCTTTTTAAACAGAAATCGGAATCGCCATCTCAGCGGACATTCCTTCCTGAGGAGTCACTTGAAGATAAGTCAACCAAGAGTCTAGCTGCCCCATTCCTTGAAGACCTCAGAGCTGTGAGCTAAAGCATTATGGCTGGCCCATGATAAGGGAAAAGACTGGGAGAGAGAATACACAGGCTTCCCTGCAATAAAGTGTCTCTAGTACACGTTGACAAGCAGGGGGCACAGGTATGCTCAGAAATTCCAAAAACATCATGCAGGCCAAGAGCATGGCCTCAGCTGCCTTCTCCACCCACTGCGGTCATCAGACATCAACAAAGCAACGAGATGGACTGGCCTTCCGTTTTCTTCTATTTCTCTCCAGATTTCTAATGAGTGAAGAAACTGTCATAGCAAGAAAGAATGAAAAAAGTAAAATCCACTCTTCCTTATACTCCCCATTAACCCTAGATGAGTTGTGCTTCTTATTAAAATAACTATAAAATAATTTTGGAAAGTGCTTTTCTAAAAACTGAAATAACTTGTCTCAAAGCCATTATAACTGGGATGCTGGCCCATATGAAATCTTAAAATCAGAATGAGATTCTGCATTTTGATTTGATGAGCAAGTAGCATTCTGCTGAGAGCTATCTGGAGGGGCTGACCTACTGACCCTATTGGAGTCACTGCAGGTGGCGGAAGGGCCTTCACGGCCACCCCTGAGGAAACATCCAATTCCCGTACAGCGTGTGGGGAGGGCAGCTCCCGGGAGTGCACCCTGCCTGGGGGTTAGGTTGGCTGTGCCCACCATGGGGAAATTCAGCCTGGATGGAGAACTCTCTGCTGTCAGAAGCACCTCCGGTTGGCTCCCCAGCAAGAGGGCATTTCCATGCAGTCAGGCAGAATGGCACAGGCACTGTTCATGAAAGCCTAGGAGGAGATGCTGGGCCATCCCTACGCAATGTTAGACCTTCGTGTGGGACACAAGGACATATTCCATTTGAACTACAGGAACAAACTGGGGAAAACAAATTTGACATTTATCTTTGATCAAACACATGGAAAGAGCTAAGCCTCATCTACAGACGTCCTGGACTCATGGGTCTAATGCCTTTGAGGATTTCCTACTTCTTCCACCATGAAACCCACCCCAGAGAGGAGGCCAGACCCCAGGAAAACAGTGGGTACCCAGGGTGGAGACAGTGTGTTCCTAAACAGCAAGGTAGGACCAAGAGGACACATGGGGAAGGCCTGGGGCCAGGCAGGAGCAAGGACTCTGACCCCCAGGCTTTGCAGAGTCCTGCGCCCTTCCTCCACCCATGAACAGCACAGTCATCGCTCTACCCGGCACTGCCTTCTGCGGCTCCGCCTGCAGCCATCCGGCTTTGCTGGCTCACATGGTGCATTTCATGATTCCAACTCAAAGTGTGTTTCTAATCATCACTTGTGGAAATTTACCCAGAGGATGACTAAGTGCACAGTACAACCTGACTTGATCTGGTGGGTAAGAAAACGACCAAGTGGAATTAACCGTTTATCCCAACTGAGGACTGGGCCCAGAGCCAGCCCCAGCGAGGTATGTGCAGCAACAATGCGAAACCCAGGCAGGAGACCGAGGCTGAGCCTCCAGAACTATGTAGAAGCACCCTCGGGGGCCAAGCTTCTGGAAGGGTCCAGTTCCTCCCAACTTCCCAAGGAAAATCTTATTTCCCTTCTCCCTCCTTCTCTCAAAATACCCTCTTCCCATTTACTCAGATCTTTTTCACTCCTGACATCATATCTGAAAGTTTCAAAGACAGAAAAGGTGAAAGAATTCCACAGTGAACACTCCCGTGCCCCACTGCTTGTCTTCTACAGCTGACGTTTCATTCCACTTGCTTTACCGAGAGTCCACCTCTGAATCAGCCTTCCATGGTGGTCTAGAATTACCTCCTCCCATACACTGGAAGGAGAGCCATGGAATCCTTTCTGCATGTTCTGTCTTACCCAGACAGACAGAGGCAGAGCTGCTGAGGCTGGAAGAGGGAAAGCACTGGGCACGGAGCAGCCATCTGCAGAGCCCTGAGCTCTGTGAACCCTCCACAGACACCCACTCCAAGATCCAACCATTGCAAGGACAGCGTCTACTCAGCAGGCCTGAGGCTTACAGCACACTCAACACCATGGGGCAAGGGCCCAGGCCACCTCCTCTCACCACTTAGAGCACTGTTACCTAGCCCACTTCAGTTCTCAGCTACAGGGAATGCACCTTGTTCCCCCACTCCCAGCCTCCCTGCCCCAACTGAGGGTCCATCAGGAGTGGCCTCAGGGAATGTGGATGAGGTCAGGGCACAAAAATGACTGTCCTGTGGCATCTGCCATTCTCACAGCACTTCTAGGAACCAAAAGTTACCCCTTGAGGGAAGTGGTATCATGGCTAGAACTTAGTGGCTGCAGAATCAGATTCATGTTTAGCAAAAAAAAAAAAAAAAAAGAAAAAAGAAAGGAAACTTGGGTGTTACTACCTGAGGACCCAGACTAGCTCCCCTGCCAGAGAGTAGGATACAGGCAAGCTTTTCTAACCTTGTCACCCAAAAGCCCATGATCAAAGTTCACAGTGGCAGCACCACCACCTGTGAACCGTGCCCAGAAACCTTGGAAATGGTATGGGCAGACACTGCTGCACCCCTGAGTATCGCATCCCCTCCAGAGCTCTGCCTTGCTCTTAGCCCGCCAGGCTCTGAAGTAGCTCCTCTCAACAGGCCTTCACTGGAAGCAAATCCAAAAGATGAAAAGACTTCCCTCCTGACATAATTAAAGGGGTGATTATCCACTTTATAGAAGAGAGTATATTTCACATTGTCTACAATACTGGCTAGCAAACTTCAGCCTGCAGCCCCACTGCCTGCTTCTGTCACTGTGATTTTATGGGCACACAGCCACAGCCCCCTGCTTATGTATCATTTACGGCTGCTTTCTGCTGCAGTGACACAATCAAGTAGTCATGACAGAGGCCCTGTGGCCCACGAAATCCAAAATATGTACCATGTGGCCTTTTAAGAAGTGAGCACAATGCAACTGCTAAGTTTCTTGCTCTGAAAGTCTCTGCTCACATTAATCAGACCCAGGGAATCCAGATACTTACAGCTCTTTAAGATTCTTCATCTTCACAAAGGCGTCAAACTGGACAGATCTGATCGCATTCCCTCCAAGGTTCCTGAAACAGAACACAAATACTTGTGCAAAGAAACCCTAGGTACACCTGGGGTTTTCAAGACAGTCCTGGTTCCACAGATGACCCACAGGGACTAGCCAGACCTGTATCCTAACTACTACAGGTGGCTGCTGTTTCCCAAATAGTGATGCCAGCCCACAAAACCACTCGGGAGCCAAGCCAGCCTTAGGACACCATCACCTTTTCCAACAGAGTTAGACTCAAACTTGATTCAAAGAAGAAATAAACTAAGAATCATATACAGGAGGCAACCGCCCCAGATGGCAACAGCATGAATGTCTCAGGGGTGGCTCTGTCCCCTTCCTCCCAGGTCTCAGAAGCAATCATCACACCAAGTTAAGCTGCTTTACGGAGGCAACAGGCTTGGCCAGGAGGAAGCGCCCTGGTGGAAGAGGCAGTGAGGCCAGGGGCCCATGAAGGATCCGGTGCAGGGGTGAGGCAGTGCAGCAAGACAGGGAAGGATATTTATCCAAATACCAACTGAATTAACTGGGAGCACACCCACTGGCCATATGTTCTGTAACTGTTCCTGGCATAGGCAACGTAAAGGCCAAAGTTGAAGCTGACTTATAATGCGAAGGAAGCAGCTGGTGTTTCCAAATAGCCTGTTTCTCGGTTTACAAAGATGCGATTAAATTGCTAGCAGACGTCCAGGCAGCCGCATTTGGCAGGCCTGTGCCTCAGGGCAGAGCTGGCGAGATACTCACAGGTGCTCCAGGCCTTCCAGCCCCGAGAATGCTCTCTTAGCCACAGACTTGATCTTGTTTCCAAATAGACTCCTGCAGTTTCCAAACATCCAGAAATTGAGGCCAGGGGAGGAGAGAGAAACAAGGAAGGGTGGAGAGTAAGAGAAAGAAAACACACAATTAAAGTAGTGCTACCTGGTAAGTCTGTCCAGTGAGGGGCGGGTGGAAAGCTGACCTGTTCTGATTACAGGTTTGAGGCATGCAGGACTTCCCCTTTCTGAAATGAAATACTTTTATCTTTATTAGAATTTAATAGTGATGACAGGCTGGAATTGCATGCGCCGTCTAGCCTAAAAAGGCCGCTTGCAGTGTCAGGTAGAAATCACCTTGTCCGGCCCAGGTTGTCTCTCTCCAAGGACCACCCAAGGGTGGGTGGTGAAGTTTAGTGATGGCTTGGCAGGAGAGATGAGACAGGTTATGGTTTCAGTGAGAGGAAGCAGAGTCCAAAAAGGAAAGACACGTTTTTGGAATCAAAACTGCTTCCCATGACTGGGCATGATGGCTCACGCCTGTAATCTCTCAGCACTTCGGGAGGCTGAGGCAGGAGGATCACCTGAGCCCAGCAGTTTGAGACATGGACAACATAAGGTGACCCTTTCTCTACAAAACAATAAAAAGTATCTGGACGTGGAGCTGCGCACTGGTAGTCCCAGCTACTTAGAAGGCTAAGGTGGGAAGACTGCTTCAGCCTGGGAAGTCAAGGCTGCAGTGAGCCATGACTGTGCCACTGCACTCTGGCCCAGGGAACATAGGGGGATGTTGTCTCAAACAAAAAACCCCAAACTGCCACCCAGTTCTGAACAGTGCATTCTGGGGCTAAACTTTCCCAAAAGAGGCAAGAAGAGGACAGGAAAACAGGGATGCATCAAGCTGACTCCACAGCTCTCTGCACACAGCCACTGTGAGCTGTGTCCTTGCCTATGAGGTGGACCCCTCAGGCCCTACAGGAGATGCCCCAGCACTTTGGCTCTTAAGCCAGACCCCCAATTATATATGACGTCAGTGGGCCAACCTCCAAGGTTATTGCTAGTGCCTGTCCCCTTCCTGGACTGCCTGACCATGACAAGGGGTTCCTGCCTCCAGGCAACTCTGATCCCAGCCTTAGCATTAGCTGTTAAGAGTTTTCCCAGAAGCCAAAGTCTACACCCCTGCAGAACACAAGGAAAAAATGAGCGCCTCCTCCACCAGACTGTGTGATCTAAAGGGAAGCTGGTCTCTCTACAGGAGAACCCCTAGGGTGGAGAGCCCCTGGGAATGAAGAAAATCATGTTTTCCCCTCCGTGTTATCATGTTCTCTCATGAGAACCCACCAAAGGCATTCCCTCTAATCCAGATGGCACAAGAGACCACCAGGGAACAACTGAAGGCAGTGCTGACCATCAGCTTCATCAACTTGTCAACCTTGAGGTCCACAGGATCTAATGGGCTTGCTAAGAACACCAACTACCAGGAACCAACTCATGGGGATTCTCAGCATCAACAGGTTTGTCCAAGGCAACTGGGTGCAGGTGAGCAGGAGAGGAAGCCCCTGGAGAAAGCCCATCTGGCCCCACACCCTACTGGGAAGGGGACTCCTGGTCCAAGATCTCACCTAGCCTCTGGAAGAGATTGGATTACAGGCTAGATCCATCTTCAACCTGCATTAAGACTGGGACCCATAAGAGAAGATGAGAAGCCCCAGCCCCTTTCCAAAGGGAAGAAAAGAAAGGAAATACAAGCCCTGAAGGAAACCAAAGATGGCAGAGCAGCCTGGGACCTGCCCACCACACGGGCCCCTGCTTCATCCTAACTGTAACAGGCCTCCTGGAAACAGAGGCCTACAGGAGAGCCAGAGGAAGGCACCACCAACCCGCCCGGCCAGCTTCCGGGGCAACCACTCCAAAGGGGCTGATGATCCTCCGTTTCATCAGAAACAGTCTCCCTCCCTGGGGACCTCCATTCAGGCCGACCCCAGAGCTAACTCGAGCTCAGCCCTCAGACAAAGCAAGCTCTGTTTCCTGCCTCCGGAGGATGATGGGGCAAACGGGCCAGAGACCCTCTGCCTTTTTTTTCCTCTCTGAGTTCATATGCACGAATGTGAAAACAATCGTATTCTAAAGAGTTTCCACAACCTCTCTCAGTCTAAAACTTTTATTTTAAAACAAATAAACCAAATGCATAGAAAACCCAGTGGCCATGCTAACCTAGGCTCTTTAACCACAAAACTCACTAGCAAATAACAGCTCATGAGGCACTGCAACCCTGAGTGCTTCAGAGAGCACTGCCAACTTCTACACTTACTCAGCTCCCCCGGCCCAGGCACTGTGTGCCCCAGGTCCCAGTAAAAACGCACTGAACTGTTTAGTGAAATCTCCTGTAAACGAAATCCAGGAAAAAGCTGTGCTTTATTTCATCCATTAAATATTAGTCACATTGACCTGTTTTACAAGGAGGGCAGGCAGTTATTTTTAATGGTGACAATAGCAATAAAACAAATTCTCAAATTCTCAATTACGCAGGAACTAATCATCCTATTGGTGGATTAAGCAGGGTCCTTAACCTTCCCCAGCAGATATCGGGGGCTGGGGTGGGGAGCTGCAGTCAGCAGACTGGGATGGCTCTAATAAAAGGCTGCTGTGAGGAGAAAGGAGAAGAGGACTGTGGGCTGGGAGGACACTATTTCTGTCCCAGAGAAGGAACAGCTGGCTGGACCTCCCAAGCACCAAAGCAAAGCAGAAAGCGAGCTCCGGGGGTCACCTGTCAAACCTCCCATTCATCTCCTGGCCAACCCAGCCAACAGCTCCAAAGGCCTGGTCAGCACCTGCCAAAGCAAGTGGCAGGTACCGGGGGCAGTGCTCAGTACCTTGTACTCATGTCCTTGAGAGTAGCTGTGGCATGTGCACCAGCCTTCCCCCTGACCCACCCACACACACAATGAGTTCCACTGCAGGACCGGCATACCCCACAGGCAGGGATGGAGTCTGCACTCACATCAGCTCTCCAAGTTCCCCCAAACATGCCCCTTCCCATGTGCCCAGTGTGGGACTCGGCCCCTCCCTCCAAGGAATGCCATGGAGCCAGCTGGAATCACGGGGCAGACACTCACTACCCAGGTCACTAACTGCTCCTCTCTGCCTGTAATTTGGGATCCAGAAATTCTCCCTTCCCTCTCGTGTACTGACTCTGTGCCACTATGGAGGCCCCAGCTGGGGAACCGCACAACCATTTGGAAAAAGGTCCTGGGGTGAGTCTACAGAAGAATCCCAGACAAGCTAGGAAGAAAGGCATGTGCTGGGGTCTGGGAACATTCTCGCCCTGCCAGGAAGCTCCAGTGTGAGTAACTCTCCAACACGGCTGTTCGACAGCTGGAAAAATTAAGGGCAGGTCAGCATCCACCCCAAATTCACAGAGGCCGTTTATGGCTCTGCTGCTCACATCTTCCTTTCTTGGAAAACATTTTAATTTAGGTCTGACCTCTGGCATGGTGGAAAGGACCCAAGGTCTTTGAGTAACTCAGCAAAGGCAGGGGTCTGTACCTTCCCACCCTAGGGCAGGCCCTGAACACCAGCCCCTCGAGCTCTCCAAAGACAAACCCATACCAGATGAAGGGGCTAATGGCACTGGCTGCACCCCCCAAAGGACGGATCAACTGCTCTAGAGCGGGGGCAGCTCTTCTCCGTGCACCCCACTTCCAGTGGATCCCAACAGGCCAGATCGGGCCACTCCCATGGAGCAACACGGTGCTGTCTGTGATTACTCCTCTCAGCCACAGCCACAGCACAACTTGCCTGCCAACGTTCTGAGTAGACAAGTAAGGAGGGGACTAATGAGGCCCTGGGTTCTTCCTCTGTCCTTCCCTTCATTCAACAAACATAGACGCAACACCTGTGATATGCCAAACACAGCACTTATGTAACCCTGTGTACCAGGATCACATGGGAAATATTTACTTCTCCGGTTCCCTTTTACTGTGGAAATCTGCACATACCATGCTAGGTAGACAGAGTAGTATCCTGAACCCTAAGTGCCCGTCACATACCTACAATACTCCAGTTATGCCAATCTCACTTCATCTCTACCTCTAGCCACCGCCCATTCTCAAACTCAGCAGGAGTTTACAGAATCCAAATCACAGGCATCGTACCATTTTCTTTCTTAGTCCAAGAAGAAAAGGATTTGTTTTCTTTCTTTTGCAACATACCCATGATAGCATCACATGTAAGTAAGTGATTGCATATATTTAATCATATTAAGGATTTCTTGTTTATTTTTTGTCCCAGCTTCCCCAACTGGATGCATGTCTTTCTCTCTTGCCCTTTTTCAAAGATACATAGAGTCTCCAGCCCCAAGATGCTGACTCAGTGGCTGGGTGGGATGAGGCCTGGATTTTAACAAGTTCCTAGGAGTCTCAGGGCCAGCTCAGTGTGGAGCCCACCACATTATGTGAGTGAGGAAAGCAAGGGCTTGGGCTGACCTCTTGGGGCTCAGGTGGAAGTGCTGAGCCTGGTCTAGCAGGTGGACAAAGGAGATGCGGACATTCAGGAAGGCCGCGGTAGATACATGCAGCACTGGAACCCAGGGGACCCAGGGCCAGGTGCACCTCACGGGCCCTACTTTCTGAGTGAGACAGAGCCTCCCGGAAGCCATAACACCCAGGAGACGGCTCCAGTTTCCTCTGGAGGGACATACCCCAGTGGAACCTGGCAGTGCTGCCCACTCCCCACCTTCACCCTTCAGTCAGTTATGGCTGAGGCCAGGGAGGCTCATGCCAAGGGGCAGCCCCGGTGCTGAACACCTTAGCAGCCCCGTCCCAGGCCTGGAGCTCCTCTTGCTAAGAACAGGCCCCTGCCCCACCCCACTTGGTACTTCTAGCTCTTCCCAGGTTTGCTCTGTACAGGATAAAAAGGGGCCAAGTACTACAGGTTAAAGGCTGCAGAAAATGAGCATTGTTTGAGAGACAACAAGGACAAGAAACACTGACAAGCATCTCTGACATGCTGCTGGAGTACAGGATGCTCAAGAAGAAATAGCTTCCTCAGACAGCCAAAAGAGCTTATTCCCAATCAGACCCATCAAAGGTACAAAAAACCACACTTTTCAGAACAAATCAGAAGCATCTACCGTACAGAAAGACTCTCCGTACCACAGGCTCCACTCGGGCTTTCCAAATATTTACTTTACACTCGCACTCTGCTGAGCTCCCCGTCACTGGGGACGGGTTGGGGGAATGGAGTGGCAACTGTCCCCTCTGTCTTGCCTTCCTCCAAGGCTTCCCTCCGAGATGCCAGTAAACAGTAATAATTACTCAGCACCCCCTGCACGGTCCTTGGATGGCATCTACAGAAAGTGCCAGTGACATGCAAAGTAAACAGGGTGGGCCGACAGGGAGAAAATGTGGGCTTTGGAGCCAAACGAGCAAATCTGGATCCTGCCACTTGACAGCTGTGTAGTTTTGGGCAAAATCCCATCACTTCTCTTTCCTCAGGTATAAAATGGTTGCCTAACAAAGACTACTACCCTCACGGGATCATTAGATATAACACACACGCGCTTGGCAGATTAACTGGCAAAATCTAGGAGCTAGGAAAAAAGAAAAAGACCCCAAACCATACATTCAAAATAGCTGCTACTATGACCCTTGGAAATGCTGTTTCCATTTGAGATGATGGTTAATGATGGAAGTCCTGACAGGAGCCCCACACCCTCACAGCTTACTGAGCTTTATACAACTCCCACAATTCCAAGAAACTAAGTAGCAGGGCAAGACTCCTTTGTACAAAGAGCAATGGCAAATCCCGCAGTTTTCAAGTGAGTTGTGAGTGAAGCCCAAGGGAAGCTCCACCAGGCCACCAAACGCCAGGTAGTCAGTCCCCAAGAACCCAAGGCCTGGGTCGGGAAGAAGACCCCCGGCCATCGAGAAGTGGGGTGTCCCCTGCTCTCTTCTTCAAACTCTTCTCCCCAAACAAAAGCAGCTCAGCATGGAGCCAGCTCTTTTCCACCACAGAGAGGTGTGGGGGGCACCAGAGAAACGTCTCCCACAGAAGTGTCTTCCCATGCATTCGCTGGCAGAGCTCCATGCCGTGGATACTCACAGCTTGCTGAGGCTGTCCAGTCCTGAGAAGGCGCCGCTCGTGTCCTCTATTGTGCCTGAAATCTCATTATGGTCCAGATCCCTGGGGAAAGGACAGAAAGCAGCTCACCATGAGTCCAGTCTGAGCATGGAGGGAAAGCAAACTCCCACCCAGCCTGCTGCTCAGAAGCTGAAGTCCCCTGAAGTCACCCTGGAGGCACAGTCTAGATGTAAGGTGGAGAGACAGAGGGAAGCCCTGTTTCTCAGCCTTCCAACCAGATGACACATGCCTGAGGCAAGAAGCTTCCCTGAGCTCCACCTGCTGCCTGCCTGTCTGTGGAGGCCGCACTCCAGGGAAGGGAGGTGGTACAGACAACCTGCTTTGTACTCTGCCCCCAGAGAGCAGATATCTGGAGTTGGCAGTGAGTATCAGCCCAGAAAGTTCCTTAAGGCTCCCCATCTGCCCTCATACCAACCAGAGTCCCTTTTCTGGACGTAACTGAGAAATTGCAGAAAGCACATGGAAGCAAGCACAGGGCCTGCCCGTGGGCCCTTATGTGCCAGCCAGTGGGTCCGGAGCCCAGAGTCCATCTCCTCCCAAGGCCTATAGGGCGCTGACTGTGAGCCAGGGAGGACATCTGGGTGCTGAGTCAGTCAGACTTGTGACCCATTCGCCAGGATTGGAGGGATGAGGCCAACTCCTCAGCCCAGGCGCCTCCAACAATGCAAATCCCATGGCCGATGACTCAATGGCCTCCCAGCTTCCAGAAGTAGGTCACAGTACCCAGGCGAGACATCACACCTGGTGACCGGACCCCAACCCTGCACACGTTCTGCCCTCTCCAACTTTCCATGAGGTCCTTGGTTCTTAAACTTCCCCCTCCTGAGCCCTTGCAGACACAGGCCAGGGACAGAAAAGGAGCTCTTGGCTCCTGTGAGAAGCTGCAGCAGGAATCAAGGCTGCCAGCAGGAAGGGCAGCTCTGGCTGAAGAGTGAAATGCTGGTGGTGACCTTTCTTTTACAGCAGGAAGCTCACAGAGTGGAGATTCTGCTGCTGGAAGGGACTTCTTCTCTCAATGGGTTCCTTCCTCTCATCTGCATACTCAATAAAACCAGGGACCCGGGGCTGTGGCTTTGTGTGCCTGTCTCCCTGCTCCTAGCCCTGGCTGCCAAAGCTTTTCTCTCCTTTCTGGCCCATTCAATTTGAATGTTCCCAGCCTTGTTATTCAGGCCTTGCATGGGCTCACAGTCTGACCTGGCCTGAATAGCTTGGCTCCAGCCTCTTTCACACTCCCCAGCAACAGCTCCACATTAAAGCCGGCTCTGCCAGGTGCAAGTGCAAACTGGAACAGACCCCTCTCTGTGCAGTGGATTATGCCTAGGAAGGAGACCCTAGAACCTACCATCACTGTCCTCTGAAAACCATATACCCATCTCTGGGGGTTTTATGCTGATAGCTGCTTGGAAGTTCTACGAAGCCAACCATGGAAAAGTTTTATACAAGTCTCAGAAAAGCATCCTGCAGCCACTTTTGCCAATCCGTCTAATTAGGGACTTCAAGGGAAACAGCACTATCACCTCCACTTTATTAACTGACCCCTGATGAGGTACAAGGAGAGACACAGGATTCCCTAAGTGCTGCTTCTGGAAAGGAAGCATCTTGGTACAGGTTATGCTAAAGAAGTTCAAATGCTAGGATGAGAGACATACTACAGCATTCCCATGGTTTAGAGAAAAAATATTCAGGACTTAAAAATGGAAGTTGCAAATGAAGACTCAAGACAGGAAAGACTGACCCCACGGCTACCTGACTAGAGGCTGGCACCAGGCGCTCAGTGTGGGGAAGCTTTTCCCAACACCAGGAGCTAGCATCCCGTCCAGCGCAACGTGGGCATCACTGCTTGAGAATAAGTACTTTTTAAGAGACACCATCCCTCTCTAGGCACCATCCTGGGGGAATGAGAGATTCTTCTGCTTAACCAGTTATTTTTCAGTAGATTACATAAAAGTCTGAGACTCTGCACACAGAGCAAGCCAGCTTGGGATCCAATTCTGACTTGAAGCCAACGCAAATGGAGGTCAACTAAACAGTTGATTTGCTCTATTCTCTCCCGACCAGGGACCCTTTCATTCTGTCAGTAGTGGGAGACATACAAGACTCGCAGGCTCTTGAGTCCCTTAAAGGCGCCCTCTGCAATGTGGCTGATGGAATTGTGGCTGAGGCGTAGAACGCTCAGGCTGCTCAGCTCAGCCAGGCTCTCCTCATCCAGCCGTGTCAGGTTGTTGAAGGACAGGACCCTGCAGAAAGGGAGAGCAGCAATGTCACCATCTAGCGTGGCTGCCCCCAACCCCACCCTGCTGGAAATCGGGCCACAGCGGCTGGGTTTCAGTGGGAAACGACACACATGCACACACATGCACACACACACGCGCACACACAGACACACACACACAGAATCCTAGGGAGTAAAAGTGCCCATGCAGCTAGAAACTCATCAGTGCCCAACACACTAGTCTGACCCCTAGAATGGATGAGTAGGTCACAGGGGCCAGGGTGGCTGTTAAACTGTGAAGACTACACACAAGGTCATGACACTACAAGAACTCTCAAGCTCTAGTGCCTTCACGCTACTGTCCAAGGCTACTCCTGATTCAGACTACCAAAGACCTCTGACAGCAGAAGCCTGGGATTCTGGACATGGCTCAGCAGCAAGCCAGAGAGCCCCAGTCACACTCCCTGCAATGGCCAGCAGAGGGCACCACTAGCCCCTGCCTGGGATGGCCACACCTGTGCCTCATGCCTTAGCTGGGCAACTCCCCCTGGGTGGGAGGCTCCTGCCCAGGTCTCCCTGCCCCCATCCACATGGGCCTCAGAACAGGATCCCCTACTGCAGGCAGTAAAACCATATGCTTTGCCCGAGCCTCAGAATCAAAGCTTCCTCTCAGCACTCCTGCACCTCTGGGTTGATTATGTGACACACTGGTCATCCATCGTTGAAAAATGAAAAATCGGGGCTGGGACAGGAAAAAAGAAAATGAATTCAAAGAAGATTAATGAGTTTTTAAAGACGGCAGGGAGCAGCATTCTTTCCCTCCTGGACAAATAAGTCAGCTTGTCTGTCAGTTGCACAGACCTGGCAGGAGATAAAATCATATCCTCACCTGCAATTAAAGAATTTAGCTTAAAGGAGGAGTGGAAAACATACGCTGGGAAGAATCCCAAATCTGGCTCTCCAGTTACCTGGATATGGCACAAACTGCTAGGACTGCTCAAGCACACTTCTGTGACCTTTGCTGCCCCTTCTAGAGGCCACAGAAAAGGGCTTCATGCTTCCCACCAGCCAGAGAGGGGATCCCATACCCTGCAGAAGACAGCATGCCTTTAACTGGGGCTGCCACACTGGTGAGTCAGAAGAAGGCTCCCGACTTTAGGAACTGAACTGGCTCAGGCTTCGGGGACTTAAAAGACCTCTCTTGCTTCCCACAGCTCCCAGCCCTGACCAACAAAACCCGGAGTTCCCTGGTGGGGTCACAGCCTGAGTACAGAGCCTGAAAGGAGCCATCCAGCACCACATGTAATGCACAATTGCAGTGCCTTGAAGCACAGAAGCTGAACCCAAAGGGTTAACACTCACAGAATCCAAGGAAAGTGAGGAAAGAGGCAGGACCACTGTGTTTTGCATCAGATAATGATGGATTCACCAAAATAAAAACTCCAAGTCCATGCGTGGGGGTGGAAAGAGGAGGAGGGAGGGAAGGACGGGGAGAGAGAGAACACAGAAGACCAGACACAAACACCAGCTGCAAGAATCTATATTAGATTCACACATCCCCTTGAGTATGCCCAGTGAGGTCAAGAGAGAGAGACAGGACAAACTGACACTTGGCACTCTTAACAATCATTCACTTCAGTGGGTGAATCTTTTTCCTATGGCCAAGCCTAGAAAAGGAAGAACAAAACAAAAAAGTGAAAGCCGACCCAACTCTTGTGAAAAATAAAGAAACCTCGTGGACTGCAGTGGGGCATATCAAATGGAAAGGACAGTGAAAACACAAACCACATATTTGTGAAGATGTTCTCCGAGTCCTTAGGAGTGCTGCGTTCACTGTCAACCCCACACTGACGTGAGGGGGTGGCCAGGGCCACTGCCCCTCCCTATCCAGGGGACAGTCTGCCACTACTAATCTCAGAACTATGGGCAAGACAAGCTCAGTTCTCAGTCTCAACCTGGGAGCCCTGTCTGACAATCTCCAAAAGGACCTTCCTCCAAGAGGAAGACGCATCTCTGAACCAAGCGCGCACACACGACTGCACGGTAGCCTCTGCTATCAGGCCACTGTGGTGCAACATGCAGAAAAGGAAGGGGCCAAGAGCCTAGGCCACTCGTTTACAGCAAGGAAGGTGGCAACTCCTAGGATGCAAATTCTTCCAGTCACTGTGTCACCATCTCTCGGCTTTGCTGACTTACTCAAAGTTGCCTGCGTTTGAGCCCAAATGACTCCCTTGCTGAAAAAGCGCATGGTGGTCACTCTCAGAATGGCTCCTGTGAGCACTCTGCTGTAGCTGCCCTTCCCCAGGAACTTTCTACCTTGGAACTGTCTCCAAGCCCAACAGGGCCTTGGGGGCCGAGGCTCCCTGCAGGGACCTAGATGCTACTCCTAGAGCCCCTGCTAATCCAAATGCAGAGGAGGTGGAGAGGAGATCAGGAAGGGACTTGGGCTCAAATTGCTGAGGGTCCTACTCTGGGCCTGGCTGGTTTGGGGACAGGGCTACGCCACTGGCCTCCCTGTCTCTGAGCCCTCCCCAAGGCCACTGTGTGGTGGAATGAACCAGGCCTAGCACTTTCATCTCCAAGCAGTGTCTAAAAACACTGTCACAGCTCAGAGCTGAGGACACTTACAACTCATGCAGCTTCTGGCAGAAGCTCCAGCCCTTGCGGTGAATGCGAGCAATGGAGTTGTTGCTGAGGTGGAGCTGCTGCAGGGCCGTGAGGCCGTAGAGCGAGCCGCTGTTCACTTCCACCAGGCTGTTGTACTCCAGGTGCCTGCAACGACAGCCGTGTGCACGATGAAGAGGGACTTTTGCTCCTTCCCTGGACAGACAGCAAACAAATGGCCACGCCGCACCAGACACTGTGGTCGCACCCAGGTTAGAACAGTGCACGAGAGAACCGTGGAGTCCACTAGCACACATGCATGGGAGTGGGGCTGGGAGAAGACAGGCATGTCGAAACGGATGAGGGCACATGCCAAAGCTGACTCGGAATGTTCAGCGGGCAAGAGGGAGTGACTACAAGTGACTTTTTTGGCTGAGTAAAAGTGAACCAGGGTGGGGTGTGGTGGCTCATGCCTGTAATACCAGTACTTGGGGAGGCCAAAGCGTGAGGATCGCTTGAGCTCAGGAGTTTGACACCAGCATAGGCAACACAGCAAAACCCCATTACGACCAAAAACAAAACAAAAAGTGACCCAGGCAAACAAATGGGCATGAGAGTTCCAGGCAAGGGCAAAGCCCATTGAAGGAATGGAAAGGAGAGAGAACAGGAGGCGGCTCTTATTAGCACTCCCATCTTCCATGAGAAGAACAGGCGGCCCAGAGAAGCCAGGTAACCTGTCTAAGACTTCACACAGCTTAGCCAGTAGGGGAGGCGCCAGAATTAATTCAAGCCCAGGTCTGGCTACCAAAGGCTGGACTCTGTGCCACTGTGCTAGGAGACTCACTTTAGTTCTTGTGTCAGACTACATAGATTTAAATCCTAATATTGCAGCTTGCTGGCTGAATAAACCTACAGATGTGTAACATGGAGACATTCAGGAGCACTGACTCCATGGGGTCACTATGAGAAGGAAACAAGGGGACATTAGGATTTACTACACTGCTGGCCTGAACTCTCAAGCCCAGTGTGTGAGCATGTAGCACCCCACTTCCTGACACAATGTGTGCTAGGAAGGACAGTGTGAGCCCAAGCAATTGCCTCTTCAAAAGTCCCTAACTCAAATTTTGTTCCGTCTTCAGTATTACAAGGGCTTTGGGTAACCAAGTTTTGTGTTTTTCCATCTTTCTCTCCACCACTGCTCAAAAGGTAAGTACTTCATGTATAAATAACCTCTGAGGGAGCTCATCAGTCTCAATTTGTTCAACATAAAAACCAAATGGTAGGTGCTAAACCTCATTTTCCTCTGAGAATTCTCTCTAGACTTCAGTCCACCCAGCACGTGACCACCTTGGATTTCCAAGTCCAAAATGACATGCTTAAGGAGGTCAAGTGAAAACTCTTTTGAATATGTAAAACTGAGGGTGGATCATGAGTAGAGCAAGAAGCCCAGCTGCGGGAAACATTCTCACTGTTCACAGGGTAGGGAGGGCTGGTCATGCAGAGATGCTGCTCAGAGTGATACAGCACAATACGTGGATGGACCTGGGCCTAGTTGGTTTCCACTGCCAAGAAAACCAGTAAAGGACATACAAGTCATGATATAATGTGCCCAGACTGGAAGGGAGAAGGGGCAGTCATGAGCAAGTTACATCACTGACTCTAAAGCAGGAAATAGCAAGTGGATAAGTAAAGACAGTGGTGTCAGTATATTAACTTGGAAGGAACAACCAGCAAAGCTAAAAGCAGAAAAACCAAAAAGAGAAAGGCTTAAAAGTACCTGTCTCCTGGGAGAAGAACTGGGGTGAAGAGAGAATGAGGGGGTGGCAGGGAAGGGGCTGGGGTGGCAGTGACAGCTTTTCTTTACTATCTGATTTTTATGTAACTATGCAGATGCATTACTTTTGATTAAAAATAAATGTTAATGTTTAAAAAGCCTTTCCTGTATGCTGCCCTGCTGTTTCACGTGACTGCGCAGGCAAGCCCATTCTGCTGTTGTGCACATCTGGCCGAAGAGAATGCTTCCTTGATAAAAGTTGAACATCTGCACCCAGGGTCTTGATTAGTTCACAAGACAGAAATAAATCTCCTAGGATGAGCTCTACATTTCTGGCCCAGCTGCACCTCAAAAAAGACTGTCAAACTCAGATGGGGAGAGAAGGGACTTCCTGTGATGTGGGAGTGGAGAGGATGTGAGGAGGGGTCTGTTCTGCACGTTCACCGAGGAAGCAGGGGCAGGGGCAGTGGATGCAGGCTGCAGGGGGCAGGCCTGGCAAAATGGCCCCCTACTCCATCTCCATTAACCAACTTATCTAACTCAGTCCGCTGAAACATCCCCCAAGGGGACTTCAGTGGATTTCCTGATCTGCTCGGAAAATACCCTCAGATTTGGCCCAGTCCCCAAGACACTGAGTTGGGCCCAGGAGAAGTCACAAAGGGAAGGGGGCTGGGTCTAGCTGAAGTCTTGAAGGATCCCTCACAGGAGGGGCTGGGCACTGGTGTCCCGCTCCACACCTAGTGCTCAGCTGAATGCTTACACATATACATGGTGCATGGATCACACAGCAATCCTTAGCAACACCAGGAGCCCGGTCGCACTTACAGCACATGCATCTTGGACAGTCCCCAGAAGGCCCCATCTGTGAGTTTGCTGATGTTGTTTCGCTGAAGCTTCAGTACCTCCAAGCTGTTGAGCCCCTGGAACGTGAGGCCCTCTATCAGCCGAATCCGATTCCGATTGAGGTCCCTAAGAGATGAAGCCAGCAGGGTCAGAGTGTCCTATGTGCATATCCCACCTGCAACCATTCCCAGGCAATCCTAGCTGAGTTTCCAAGCCAGAGGAGAAATCCCAGCGCAGGGATCCCTGGGAAGCCAGGACATGTAGGGGAGCCCACTGTGTGTCTCGGCTGCCATGCCAGCACTGATGTTGCCACTTGACCACAGCTAGTATAGGAAAAGAGGGGTGAGGCCCAGCTCTCCATGACCAGCTCCAAGCCTGGGCCCACAGCTATCCAGAAGAGAACGCCTGTCTCTTCCCCCAGTAGCACCAGTGCCGTCTGTGACTCTGCAGTGAGGACATATGACTCAAGGGGTAAATGTCTTACATGAGGTGTCTCTGAGCTCAGCAGCAGAAATCCACACCACATGCCTCAACCCAGGAAACAGCAAACTACTGAGTATCAAATGGCAACACTTTCCACTGGGGGCAATTCACAGCATCTCTACTATGGAGAGAAGTTACTGCATGTGGGGGCGGGGGGAGATGGGAGAGAGACACCACACAAGGCATATACATTTGGCCTCTAGCCCCAATATGACAAAGCCTCAGTCAACCAAAAGATGTCAGGAATCTGGGTGGGCCAGATCCATTAGCAGCCCAGCGGGAAGGGGAGGCAGGACAGCCAGAAAGCCCTTGGTTTTCCCCAAATACTTTTGCAGTGTCTCATGATGCTGCCCTACACACGATCTTCTCAGGAATCACTGAGACCTTCGCCACACACTGAAAGGGGCAAACTCTGGGACTCACCACCCAGGGAAGGTGAAACCCAGGTAGGTTGAGAGCCAGGCATAACTCGTCTTGCCACCAACCTGGCCCTCGACAATTACTTTGTTTTGTTGAAACAAAATGTCCAATACTATCTTATTTTCCTGAAATATACTCTTCTGCCAAAAAGAGGGCACAGGAAAAAAAAAAAAGAAAACCCAGGGCGAAAAAGAGTCCTTCGTCAAGCTCTGGTTAACAGAGCTTTTCCTGAATCTAAAACTCTGCCTTCTAGAAGAATACTCAGCCTTCCATCAATAAACTAAACAATCAAATTCTTCTAAAAAATAAATCAACTACCTTGTAAGATTTAAGAGATGAAAACAAAGGCCTATCTTTTGCTTACTAACTCTGGCTACACTAAGTTCTTCTCAAACTGCTCAAGAAGTGTCGGATACCACCATGTCCAAGGTACAGATTTTACTGATATCTTTTAAAAATACATGAAAATGTCAAAGACAAATAAAAATCCAAACCCCCACAGCCTCAGCAATAGCCAGCATCAGCTAAGCAGCAGGATTCTTGATTCCATTTTGGAAAACATCAGGGAAGACAAGCGAACTCAGTGGATCTCTTTCTCAGCAACCGGAGGTAGCCACAGCACCAGACCCAGCTCCGCATTTGCTTTTATGAGGTGCTGCCATTAATGGCAGTTTACAGCAAGCTTTACCAAAGGGAGCAAGGAAAGGGTGGCGTTTGGTACAAGGTCCTTGGGGAAATAAAGTTTGGCTAACCTTAATTAAAGTGTACGTTTCCATACTCACAGTTGTATCAGCCTGGGTAGCTTGAATGCTCTTACAGGAAGCTGGGTGATCCTGTTTTTGCTCAGGCGAAGAGTTAGCAGTGACCGTGATAGACCATCAAATGCTCCCAACTCCAGGGTGCCAATCCGATTGCCAGCCAGGTTGCTGGAATGATTCAGGAGAGAAAAGGTGGTGGATGGTCAAAGGCCTTCCTCATTTCGTTACAGACACCAGACATCACTGGGTTTAAGCTGGGAAGATCAATTAAGACATCAGAGGGACAGGTTTCCAGTGACATGTTCTCAGCCACAGGCTTTGGATGGGGAGCCAGAGAGAAGCAGGTGTTAGGACTGTGCACCTAAGGCCTGAAGGCAAGGCCTGTTTTGCAGAAAGCAAAGTGGTGTCAGGTGGACACCTTTTAAGAGCCCACACTGGAGGCTTCACAAAGGCCAAGGCCTCCGGTCCCCAACTCTGGCACCTGGATGCAGCCTAAGAAAGACATCACTCCTTGCCTTCCGGGCTTTACTTGGAAAATCCATGTGCCAAACGTCACCCTCCCTGAAAAGATGGGTCACAATGGCCCCTAAACCCTTGCAAATGGTTTCCAGAGTTACTCTGGAACAGTAATGACACAGGGAACGAAAACACCTGGAATTGGAAAACGTCTTTTTAGCCCAGGGTTTCAAAGTATTTCCCAGGGCAACACTGTTCCTACCAACAAGTAGTTGATTAAGTAGGCTTTAACGTTTTTCCTTCCTGTCTACCACCCATTGTGTGTGAGACAGGACATTAACATGGGTAAAAGAGAAACAGACAAATCTAAAAGGTGCCGAAAAACCACAAAACAGAGTAACTGCCCTCTCCAAATAAACCCAGTGACTTGTTTTAACCGTGCATGATACTAGGAAGATAAACACTGATAAGTTAAGCCTGGTCAAACAGACTTCCAATGTGAATCCTCTAACCATCCTCCCTGAATCTCCTCTGGAAGCATTTGTGAGAGGCAGCCAAGAAAATGGGAAAGAAAGCAGTCTTTGTGGTCAAGATCGACCTGTACTTGAGTCCTAGACTCTCGTCTTGGAGTGCTGAGTCCCCCGGACAGGCTAATTAACCTCTCCCTGCCTCTGTCCCTCATCTGTCTGTAATGTCAGGATAATGCTGCAGGGTATGGACATGCTCTTTACACAGGCCCCATCCCCACTCTGCTCAGGGAAGGTCAGTACCATCCCCACTGACTCAGCCCAGCCATGACTGAGAAGGGAAGGAAGCATCCCTCCTGTGTCCAGAACTGAGTGCTGGGGAAGCTGTTACCTGGCTGGACACAAAGCGCCAGCCACAGGTGGCAGAACAGAGGCACTTACAGCTCCTTTATAGGCGGTCCATGTGGAAAGCAGGTGTTCCGGACTTCCGTGATGTTGTTTGAACTCAGATCCAACACTTCTAAGGAAACATAGGCCTTCAGCACGCTCCCCTCCACACGGCGAATCTTATTGTGCTGCCTGAAACACACCAAGGGAGGTGACTGGAGCATTTCTTTCTGCAAAGTAACTACAAGTAACAATTCCTCGCCCCTCCCTGCCCCCTGCGACTGGCAGGTTTTTTTAGACACCTTTTTTTCCCCTAGTTGTTTTGTTCTTTCATAGAATTACAATGCAGTGACACTCTTAAAAATGAGCTCTCCTGTTTCTCTTCCCATCAAGTTACCACTGCTGGTCAGGTGCTATAGAGAATACTGGATTTTCAATCTGGGATAAGTTTGTCGAAGTTCTGTCCCTAGGCTGCCCTCTCCAAGGGCAACAACACAACAGTGACGCTGAAGACCATGTGAGACCAGCATGACCTGACCAGAATCCACGGATGTACTCACCATAAAGCATGTGCCCCATGCAGCCAGACAGCTCCAGTCCCACTCACCCATCATCTTCAGACCTAGTCCAGCCTCATCACTTACAAGAGCCAGAGCACCACAGCCCAGAGTTCACATCAACCCAGTGAGGTCATTACACACCTCACATTTTACCAACACCTGCCATATACCAGGTATAGAGAGAGAGACACCAAAAATTTAAAATAAAACTATTACAACAAAATCCTGACAATCTAAAAAGGGAAAGAGGAGTTCACTGCTGAGTCTAATTGGAATCAGATCCCCTGAACCTCCTGACTCCACCATTAATATTAAGCATTGTGCCTCAGTTTTCTCTTCTGGAAGATGGGGCCATAACCCATCACTTCAGGGATCGGGACGATCCAGCCTGAAACCACATAAAGTATGTGACAGATGTGAAGGTAAATGTTCAGTCACCACCTCCCAAGAGAGGGATGTTCCACCATGATGTGTGTACACTTTTTTTTTTTTTTTTTTTTTTTGAGACGGAATCTTGCTCTGTCACCAGGGTGAAGTGCAGTGGCAGGATCTTGGCTCACTGCAATCTCCGCCTCCCAAGTTCAAGCAATTCTCCTGCCTCAGCCTCCTGAGTAGCTGGGATTACAGGTGCATGCCACCACACCCAGCTAATTTTAGTATATATATTTTTTAGTAGCGATGGGGTTTCACCATGTTAGCCAGGATGGTCTCCATCTCCTGAACTTGTGATCCTCCCGCCTCAGCAGGAGACAGGATTACAGAGTGAGCCACCCCACTGGGCCTGTGTGCACCTTTAATCTACTTTCTATCAAACCCACAATCTAAACAAGCAACAGTTACTAGTCAAGAGAAAGACGAATGCTAGCCAAGGCTAGAGGTAGCTAACTGCACTGCTGTGGGTTTGGCACTGCCTGGCAGAGTCAAACCACTGCAGCCCTCGCTGTAATAATAGACATTTAGGAATCTGCTGGGTGGTGGCACTGGGCCTCTGGGTTCCAGGCACTCGCACTCGAGCCAGTTCTGAGTAAACAGTGTCAGCGTCTCCAGCCAATCAAAGCATTCTTGAACGCAACACAAGTAAGCCAGGCGTCGCTTACCAAGTGGCATCTCCTTTAAACAAACACTTGACCGAATCAGTTCCAACAGGCATAAACAAGGACCTCTTTCCCAGAAGCTCCGGGGCTTCTCATGGACTCCTTTGTTTTTTTCTTGAGTCTCCCAGGCCCTGAACTCCAAAGTCCATTTCCAAGGGTCCAACTCTGCACACAGAACCTCCCTGGCATGAAAGGACACTTTCCCTTCCTCTCCTCCCCGGGCCCCAAAGCCACTTCCTTTGAGTTCTTTATTAAGTTCTTTAAGAAAAATAGTCTCTTCAGTTTTCTGACTCCAAAGGAAAAAAAGAAAAGAAAACCTTTATTATGTAAAGTATGGGAAGAAAAAGAACAAGAAATAAAGGCGACAGAGCGGAGTCTTATCCGGGAACTCTGAATATGGTACCAGGGAGCCAGGAGCAGGGTCTGCGCCAGATAGAAGGGCTAGGCGCCGCCCGCCTGGAAAGGCACAAAGAGGGGGTGAGGCCTTACATTACGAAGCCGTGGGACAGCTGCAGGCCCAACATCTCTCCCACGCCAGTTTTGTCCTCTCCCCCACCTCCTCCTCTGTCTCCTCAGTCTTTGTCTGTGGTCTGGTACCTTTCGCTTCTTTCTTGTCGGTCTATTCATTCACTGAATCAAACACAGTTCAGGCCCCATTCTGCATAAAGGACCCTGTGCGGTAGACAAGTCTCCTTCACCCACTGGGGAAGTTCCCCATTTGGCAGAAGGGGCAGCTGTGGAGATGGGAGATGGGGGTGTGTGGAAGTGAGGGCCCCCATGGCAGGGTCTGTGAGAGGAGTGAGGGAGAGGGTTCAGCTCTGCCTGGCACAAGGTGCCGGGGCGAGTGGCTGAGGGTGTAGGATGCTGAGGCCAGGAGGAGACAGGTTGGGGGAGGCTAGGAGCTTGGATAAGATTGCACAGCTGGTAGGGTGGGCAGGACCACAATAGCAAAAGCCTCGCCGGCCAAGCTAACAAGTTGGGAATGAACGCCACAGTGGGCCAGGAAAGAGATGGCGACCATATAGAGAAAGGCACAAGAGACCCTCTGATTAGGTCCTGCCCGCCCTACCAGCTCCACCCTCTGATCCAAGCTGCTGGCCTCTCCCCACCTGTCTCCTCCCAATCTCAGCATCCTACCTTGAGACACCTGTTCTGGTGGGGGCTGGAGACAACTGGGGGCATCAATAATGATTCAAAATGTTCTAGTTAGGAACTGGAAGATAACCACCCTCATGGGCTACTGGCTACACCATCCATCCTTGCCCACTTCGTCTATTGCCAACCCAGCAGCCAGAGAGCCTGTTAAAAACAAGTCACTCCAGGCATCCCACAGAATGGAGAAAACATTTGCAAATCACATCTCTGATAAGGGGCTAATATCCAGATATAAAGAACCCCTAAAACTCAACAACAACAGAAAACAACCAACCTGATTTTAAAAATGAGCCAAGATTCAAACAGGCCTTCTTCCAAAGAAATACACACATGGCCAACAAGCATATGAGAAGATGATCAACATCACTCTTCATTAGGGAAACATAAATCACAACCACAGTGAGGTGTCACCTCACACCCACTGGGATGGCTACTATTAAACAAGCAAACAAAAAACAAACAGAAAATAACAAGCATGGTGAGGATGTAGGGAGAGTGAAACCCTGTGTGCCAGTGGTAGAAATGTAAAACAGTGGTGTACCTGCGGAAGACGACAGTATGAAGATTCTTCAAAAAAATTAAACAGTGGTGCACCATATGATCCCACAATTCCACTTCTGCATCTCAAAATAACTGAAAGTGGACCTCCAAGAGACAGGTGTATACTCACATTCATAGGAGCATTACTTGCCACAGCCAAAGGTGGAACAGCCCAAATGTCCATCAATGTGGTACATACATGCAATGAGATATAACTCAGCCTTGAAAAGAAATTCTAACACATGCTACTGAATGGATGACCATTGAGGACGTGATGCCAAGTGAAACATGCCTGTCACAAAAACACAAATACTGTATGATTCCACTTATGTGAGGTAGTTAGAGTAGTCAGATTCATTGAAACAGAAAGCAGAATGATGGTTTCCAGGGACTGGGGAGACCACCAAAAGAAGATCTGTTTTATAATGGTGTATTAATAGATTTGTTGTTTAATGGTGTATTAATGGTCCGTTGTCATGCTGATAAAGACATACCTGAGACTGGGCAATTTACAAAAGAAAGGGGTTTAATTGGACTCACAGTTCCATGTGGCTGGGGAGGCCTCACAATCATGGCAGAAGGCAAGGAGGAGCAAGTCATGTCTTACATGGATGGCAGCGGGCAAAAAGAGAGCTTGAGCAGGGAAATTCCTGCTTTTAAAATCATCAGATCTTATGAGACTCATTCACTATCACGAGAACAGTGCAGGAAAGACCCACCCCCATAATTCAATCACCTTCCACTGAGCCCCTCCCATGACACATGGGAATTATGAGAGTTACAGTTTCAGATGAGATTTGGGTGGGCACACAGCCAAACCATTATCATTACACCCCTGGCCCCTGCCAAATCTCATGTCTTCACATTTCAAAACCAATCATGCCTTCCAAACAGTCCTCCAAAGTCTTAATTCACTTCAGCATTAACTCAAAAGTCCAGTCCAAAGTCTCTGAGACAAGGCAAGTCCCTTCTGCCTATGAGCCTATAAAATTGAAAGCAAGTTACTTACTTCCCAGATAAAATGGGGATACCAGTACTGGGTAAATACACCCATTCCAAATGGGAGAAATTGGCCAAATCAAAGGGGCTACAGGCCCCATGTAAGTCCAAAATCCGGCAGGGCAGTCATGTCTCACATCCAGGTCATGCTGATACAAGAGGTGGGTTCCCATGGTCTTGGGGTAGCTCTACTTCTGTGGCTTTGCAGAGTACAGCCTGCCTTCCAGCTGCTTTCACAGGCTGGTGTTGAGTGCCTGTGGCTTTTCTAGGCACATGGTGCAAGCTGTGAGTGGATCTATCATTTTGGGGTCTGGAGGACAGTGACCCTCTTCTCACAGCTTCCCTAGGCAATGCCCCAGTAGGGACTCTGTGTGGGCGTTCCCACACCATATTTCCCTTCCATATTGCCCTAGCAGAGGTTCTTCATGAGGGCCCTACCCCTATAGAAAACTTCTGCCTGGGCATCCAGGTGTTTCCATACATGTTCTGAAATCTAGGCAGAGGTTCCCAAACCTCAATTCTTGACTTCTGTACACTTGCAAGCTCAGCACCACATGGAAGCTGCCAAGCTTAGGGATTTCACCCACTGAAGTCCATAGGTCTCGAGCTCTATGTTGGCCCCTTTCAACCATGGCTAGACCAAGTCTCTAGGCTGCACAAAGCACAGGGACCCTGGGCCTGCCCCATGAAACTACTTTTTCCTCCTGGGCCTCCGGGCCTGTGATTGGAGGGGCTATCACAAAGGACTCTGATGTACCCTGGGACATATTCCCCACTGTCTTGGTGATTAACATTCAGCTCCTCATTACTTATGCAAATTTCTGTAGCTAACCTGAATTTCTCCTCAAGAAATGGGATTTTCTTTTCTACTGCATATTCTGGCTGCAAATCTTCCAAACTCTTATACTGTTTCCCTTTTGAAACGGAATGCCTTTAGCAGCACCCAAGTCACCTCTTGAATGCTTTACTGCTTAGAAATGTCTTCCATCAAATACCCTAAATCACCTCTCTTAAGTTCAAAGTTCCACAAATCTCTGGGGCAGGGGCGAAATGCCACCAGCCTCTTTGCTAAAACATAACAAGGGTCACCTTTGCTCTAGTTCCCATCAATTCCTCATTTCCATCTGGGATCACCTCAGACTGAACCTTACTGTTTATATCACTATCAGCATGTTTGTCAAAGCCATTTGACAAGTCTCTAGGAAGTTTCAAACTTTCCCACATTTCCTGCCTTCTTCTGAGCCCTCCAAACTGTTCCAACCTTGCCTGTTACCCAGTTCCAAAGTCATTTCCACATTTTCAGGTATGTTTTCAGTAACACCCCACTCTAATTTCTTCACCAATTTACTGTATAGGTCGTTTCACATTGCTGATAACCTGAGACTGGGCAATTTACAAAAGAAAGGGTTTTAATTGGACTCACAGTTCCACGTGGCTGGGGAGACCTCACATCATGGCAGAAGGCAAAGAAAGAGCTTGTGCAGGGAAACTCCCATTTTCAAAACCACCAGATCTCATGAGACTCATTCACTAACATGAGAACAGCACAGGAAAGATCCATCCACATAATTTAATCACCTCTCACTGGGTCCCTCCCATAACACATGGGAATTGTGGGAGTTATAATTCAAGATCAGATCTGAGGCAGACACAGCCAAACCATATCAAATGGGTATGAGGTTTCAGTTTTACATGATGGAAAAAACTTCTGGAGACTGGTTACACAACATAAATATATTTAATACCACTGAACTCTACACTTTAAAAAATACTTCAGATGGTATATTTTGTTATGTGTATTTTACCACAGTTTGAAATTAAAACCAAACATGAGTCTGTTCACAGCACTTCGCACTCTAGCGTCTCCCAAGTAAGTCCTGTCCATGGCCTCCAAGGCCCACGTGATCTGTCACACACGTATGTCATCTCCTACTCCTCCACCTCATATGTTCAGCCCCACACTGCCTCAGGACCTTCATACCTGCTGTTCCCACTTCCTGGAATGTTGTTCCCCAGACACTTGTCTTATGTCCTCACTTCCTTCTGTCTTTATTCAAATGTCACCTTCTCAACAAGGCCTTTCCTGGCCACCTTCTCTAAAGTCACAAGCCCCTTCTCCCTCCCTCCCTCCCTTCTCCCCTCCCTCCCTCCCTTCTCCCCTCCCTCCCTCCCTCCCTCTCTCTATCTCTCTCTCTCTCACACACACACACACCCTTGCCTGCTTAATTTTTCTAAATAGCCCTAATTATTTTATCATCGAATAGCCTCAGTGTTTGCTTATTTCTAGTTTAACACTTTCTCTTCCACCAGGATGCAGCACCACAATGGCAAAAATGTTTGCTTTGTTCACTATTATCTTTCCAGCCGCTGGAGCAGTGCAAGGCACACAGTAGGTACTCAATACATATCTGCTGAATGAACCACAAAGAGCACATGTTGAATTCAGAAGGGCTGAGGTTGAACACAGATTTCAGACTAACCAGTATGTAAGTAGAAGCAAACCATGCAAGCAGATGAGCTCAATCAAAACTCAGGATTGGGAGGAGACAGAAGTTTGTCAAGTGCCCTGCAAAAGTACTGAGCCCAGGGCGGCCCCAGAGGCTGAAGAACACACACCACCTTTTCTTTCTTTCTTATTTTACTTTTAGAGAGGGGTTTCTTATGCTGCCAGGCTGGACTTGAACTTCTGGGCTCAAGAGATCCTCCCACCTCAACCTCCCAAGTATCTGGGGCTCTGAGTGTATGCCACCAGTTGCAGCCTTGCCACCTTTTCCTCCAGGATCTGTCTCTGTGCTCTAGAGCATAGCCCAGGACCCTGACCATACTCTTCCTGCATGTCCCATGCTCAGGATACAACTTTGAAGCTCTGCACTCCTGTAGAACTCTGCATCTCCTCCCTCACAGAGCAACAGCCTCACTGCATTAGATGTGTCTGTGTACTCTGGCAATTCCATTCAGGGTCAAGGAGTTCTTCCTGGTCTGGAACATGGCACAGCACTGTGGAATAATATGCTGTGAGTGTCTCCCTTCCCAAATTCAAATCCCTGTTATCCCACTCACAGATGTGAGCCTCAGAAGAGCCCCCTCTGTCAAGTGATGCGTAAAGTGCATATACCCTATGGGCTGATGTGACCTGACATGTAACAATTGCTCAATAAAATGAGTTCTTATTTTTAGTAGTCATATTTGTGTCATCAGAGCCAGGGTAAGGATCCAGTTGATAGGAGGTACTCTGGAGAAAGAATAAATAAAATTAATGACTGGTTCTTGTCTATTCCTCTGACATATTTCAATGCAAACAGGCAGCTCTGGCTCCCCTCTCTGGAACCAAGGGCTGACTCAGCTCTCATTCTTAACTTCAAGCATAAAAGAAGCCTGCTCCAGCTGGAGAGTGTCAAACCCAGCCACTGAGAAGACCCCACGCTTCAAAGCAAATCCCAGACTGCAACTTCTGCAGGATTCAGGGTGGCTAGAGATCTGATAAATTCCCCAGCATCTGGATGACACCCCACCCCCACTCCCACAGCAAGTAGAACTCGGGTCACATCCCTAACCCAAGCCCACCAAACCCCACCAACCCTACCACTCCAGAGGTAGCTTGCTGATCTAAGATACTCCTTCTAGGTCTCCCCTCCATGAAGGTTAGAGAAAACAGCTGGCATTCGAACCCCTGCAGGGAAGCCCTCCCACCTGCTGCCTGAGAGTCAATGCCATGGAAACGTGTCTGCTGCCCTGGCTCAATCTCTGGCATTCCACCTTCAGGAAACTATCCATGTTTTCAAAGCCACATGCAAACCCAAGTGGTCATCATTTTCACTCCTTTAACATAACAAACTGCACAGCTCCCAAGAAGATACATACCTCTCTTTATTACCTCTGAACAGCTGACCAAGTAATAAACACTTTTCATGTATACAGCAGATCCTGGGCAAAGCATCGATGACATCACACAGCAATCTAACAAAGTAGGTACTATTAGCTCTATAGGCAGTCCCTGACATACGATGGTTCAACTTAAGAATTTTTTGACTTTATAATGGTGCAAAAGCTATACACATTCAGTAGAAATTGTTCTTCAAGTACCCATCAACCATTCTGTCTTCCACTCAAGTACAGTATTCAATAAATTACATGAGATATTCAACATCTAATTTATAAAATGGGCTTTGTGTTAGATGATTCTGCCCAACTGTGGGCTAATATGAGTGTTCTGAGCACGTTTAAGGTAGAGTAGGCTAGGTTGTGGGATTCAGGAGGTTAGGGGTATTAAATGAATTTTTGGCTTAATGATATTTTCCACTTAGGATGAGTTTATCTGGACATAACTCCATTGTCAATTGAGAAGCATCTATACTTCTATAATTGAAGAAAGAGGCTCAGAGCTTGCCCGAGGTTACACAGCTGGGAAGCAAGGGGAGCTGGGATACAACCCAGGGGAGCATGACCCGATCTAGCCCATGCGAGAGGCTCTCTCCTGGCATGTTAAGGGCACTAGCCCAGATTCCACCTGTAAACTTCCAAAGCTTGGCTAATTCTGAACGTTAGCTGGCCTTTCTCAGTCAACTCAGACTGGTCCATGGTAGCCTGGTCTCAGCCAGGTGGCTCAGCTCTCACACCAGCTTCCCAGAGTCCTGTGTGAGGAGCAAATGTGCACAGGACTTCATGTGACCGAAACTCAGCAACTAAGGCAGAGGAAGCTGAAGTTTTTACTTTGGATGTTCCAGACGGAAAGAACAGAGCAGTTTCTTTGAGATCTTGACAGGTCTGCCATCGAGGGGGGAACTAGTATCTTTATCTTTAGGGAAGGTAAGCTAAAAAGTGATCCACTTAAGTTTACAAAACAAGATGAGGATGGTGCAAGGCAAGAGAACAGTGTTGTGTTAGGAATAGTTCTTACTGGCCTCCTCATCAAAGGAACAGTGCAGGCTTTCTCTGCAACCAGACAAAACAGGTGATTCTGCACTTACGGGAACTGGGGGAAGTGTGTAGCGGCCAGGTCATGTGGCATTCGCCTCCATCCACAGTGTCAGTTTACCCCTTGGGCTGCCCTCTGGAGCGAGGAAAACTTAATACAGCCGAAGTCTATTAAACCAACACCTGTTAAAGGCTTCAAAAATAAAATCAGTCTTCAAAGGCGGGAAGCAGGCGAGATAAGCTCTCCCCACTTGGCTACATTTTCAGAGCTGATGTTAAATTAGACAGTGAAACAGATGGAGGCATTTGAAACCAACATTTAAAACTTTTTCTTATAAGTAATTGTTCCACTATGGTTCTGTGAAAGCCTGGTTTACAAGGTATTCCCGTTAGTGGTGGTAAAGATCTCTTGTCACAGATAACAGCCAGGAAGAAAGGGCAAGGAGATCAAAGGCAGCTGGGACAAGGTGGGTCAAGTGGGTAATTTCTGACCCCTGAAATTATGCACCTATTTTCTACACCAGGGGTCAGCAAACTTATTCTACATTGGGCCAGATGGTAAATTTTTAGGCTTTGTAGGTCATACTGTCTGTCATGACCACTCAGTTCTGCTGTTGTAATTTACATTACAAAAGCAATATGTAAATGAATGAGTGGCAATAAAACTTATTATAAAATAATTTTATTATAAAAATAAAACAAGTTACAAAAACAAGCAACAGGCCAGGATCGGGGCCACTGCCTGTAGTGTGCTGACCTTGTTGACACTATGGCAACCAGTCTGTGTTTCTTGGTGGGGTGGGGAGGGGGCAGAGATCCTGACTCTAATTCTTGCTCTTATGCAAACTTTGGAACTGTGTACAAATCACTCTTTTTCTATCTCATGTAACCACCTGCAAAAATGATGAAATAGCTCTTAACGGCAGAGAGAAAACTTTCCCGTTGTCCCTCCAGTGCCCATGTCAGACACCACTAATCACAGTCTTTTCTACCAATGTCTTTCCACCTCTTCAGAAAGTGAAATGGAACATTAAGTCTCTATCACTGTTTTGTTCCTCAAGAGATCATTCAGGTTCCTTACTGGAGCCTGTGAAGACAGATGGGCAAGCAGTTACCTTACAGAAGACAGTTCCACACTGTATCCTTACTCATTTTAGTTCCGCCAATTAGTCTGAAACATACTGAAAGCTGGCCAACAACCCATCCCTAAGATCTAAGCAGCTGTGCCCTATCCACTCTCCAGACTATTACAGTGATTCAGGAAGTCCACAGTCAACTTCAACTACTCACGCGTGGACTCTCACCGGAAATAGCAAATCTGCCATAGTTTTACTTCAAGATCAAACTCTTAACACGTCTTACTCAATGAATAGCAAAACAAAAAAATTGCAAAAAAATAGCTTTGCCTGAACCTCTGGCTAGAAAAGTAAGTTTCACAAAATCTAGCCCTGGAATGGGGAAAAAAAACCATAAACACCCCCAGCCTCCATTACCTCCAAAGTGACCCTGGCAGACAGATTTAATCAAAATCCACAGCCTGCAGCACTCTGCCCATCATGGTGCTGCAGTGGAATTCTTACCAAGGCTCAGCACCACACATTCAGTGTCACTGCCCCCACACAGCAGGCACTCAAAATAATCGGAATAAATTAAGGTGTGCACATATTCATATATGCCTTCTGAGGCTAGAGTGTAGCTTAGCAACATATATGTGGAATCCACACGAAGTGAGACTATTTGAAACCATCATATTATTGACTGGAGATGAAACTTAGTACAGGGCACACCATCTCTGATGCCTGCCTAAGGGGGTGTACTTTATGACTGCAAATGCCAAAAAACATTACCTATTTCAAAAACACACAGGAAGGTGATGATTTCCCCTTTGACAGAGGATACAGGCTGGGAACAGTGACTCAGGCCTGTAATCCCAACACTTTGGGAGACCACAGTAGGACTACAGCTGGGTGTGGTGGCTCACGCCTATAATCCCAGCACTTTGAGAGGCAGAGGCGGGGGATCATGAGGGCAAGAGATCGAGACCATCCTGGCCAATCTGGTGAAATCCCGTCTCTACTGAAAATACAAAACTTAGCTGGGCGTGGTTGCACACACCTGTGGTCATAGCTACTCAGAAGGCTGAGGCAAGAGAAACACTTGAACCCGGGAGGCGGAGATCGCAGTGAGCTGAGATCCTGCCACTGCACTCCAGCCTGGCAAGACTCTGTCTCAAAAAAAAAAAGGTAGAAGGACTGCTTGAAGCCAGGAGTTCGAGACCAGCCTGGGCAACACAGTGAAACCCCCATATCGCTCTAAAAAAAGACAAAAAAAAAAAAAAAAAAAAAAAATACAGCACTATCAGACAGGCCATATGGCCAAATACTGGCAGTTGTTTGTTTATAAACATTTTTATTAAAATCTAACAGTCATACTGAGAAGTACATAAACTGTAAGTATAGAGTTCAGTGCATTTTTACAAAATGTAGAGAAAAATTTCAGCACCCTAAAAGCCTTTCTCCTCCTGTCTCCTGAATATTCCTCCCAAAAGAAACCTCTAACTTCTACCATCCACAATTAATTCTATTTCCATGCTGTACAGACACAAAACTGTTCTGAATACATGCTTTTTTATCTGGCTACTTTCACTCAACATTTTTATGAGAGCCACCTGGGTTGCTGCATTAGCAGCAGTTAATTCTTTTCTGTCACTGTATATAACATCTCTATTGACAGAACACATAGCAATTTATTTTTTCATTCTGTTGTTTTATATTTTTCATTATACTGTTGATGGACATTGAATTATTTCCAATTCAGGCTATTGCAAAAATCACAGCTATGAACACGAACATGTCTTCTGCACGTGCTTTCTGGTGTATATCTGCATGCATTTTTGGCAGGCATGCAAGGTCAGGTCATTGAGCTTGCATATGTCTGGCCTTAGTAGACACTGGCAGTTTTCCTTTAAATCAAGTCCCCCAGGGTTGAAATGAATCTGAAAACCATTAGCTCCAAGCGCCCCGTTTCATGCTGCTTCATTTGACCACATTCTCAGATGCCACTGCCTTCATGTGTCCCCTTTCTGACCCCTCCCCCAAAAACACATTAGGAATACAGCCTGGGGCCACTGAAAATGGCCAAGCTCAATCTAATCTTGTTCAGGTGTCCAACAGAAATTTTTTTTTAGTAAGTGAGGGCTTAATGATCACCAAAAAAAAAAAAAATCAAAACAAAACAAAAAAAACGAGAGTAAATCTAACTCTCAAACTGGCAAGATATAATGTGACGCTAAAGTCCACAGCTTACATTAATGTAGTTGTGCCAGGACCACCCCCTATGTACAACTTGAAAATTAAGATATTTTTCAAGAACAAGTGAGAACAGAAGAGCTTTCCTAAGCTGATTTGAAGAAAAGTCTCTCTTCTCACATTGACAGTTGAAACCATTTCCCTCTAGCCTGCTTTACATCCATCTTCTTAAAAATTAAAATCAAAATCATTTGTTCTATTGCAGAAATTGATCATTTGCTCAAAGAACTGCTGTCTTGTAAGAAACAGTCCAGCCTGGGTTATTTGCTGGACAGGAAATGAGAATCAGAATAAGCAGGTCTCTCTCTCTCTTGCTTGCTCCCTTTCTCTTCCCCTGCTGCTGGTGAATCACCAGTTCCCTGGGGAATTTTGGCAGATTCTCAGCCTGGCTGCAGATGACGTTCCGGATCTGTTTATTCAGGTGGAGATTGGATAAAAAACAAGAGCAGTCCAGTGGCGGGATAAACAGCCTCCGCCAGCGAGGGTCAACCTCTCCAAAGGCAGGACTAGGCTGTGTCAACCAACCTCCCAACTGGTTCACTTCCTTTAGGGTCACCCTCCCCTTTGGGTCTTCAACAAATAGTTTCCATTAACTCCTTGTAAAGACGACCCAATGTCCTATCCCCAAGAGAGTGCATGGCCCCAGGGACCTTGCTACAGCAGATCACATTTGGTTCTCCCACCCATCAGCTTATACCCATTGAACTGGAAGCCCTGGATACCTGAAATGAAGAAATCTAGGTATGATCAATAGCCAGCCACCACTGTTCTGTAAAGTCTAGAGTGACCCAACCCATGAATGACTGCAGATCACCAGGACCCAATCCAAACTATCAGAATATTCACATTTAAGATGCACGAATAACAACAACAAAACTCCTAATACAGGTTGTTGAGTAAAAGATGCCATCTGAAAAGACTACCAATTGTATAATTCCAAATATACGACATTCTGAGAAAGGCAAAACTATAGAGACAGTAAAAATATCTAATTGCCAGAGGATGGGAGAGAGAGATGAATAGTTTCTGCACAGGGGATTTTTAGGTCAGTGAAGCTATTCTGTATGATGCTATAATGGTGAGCACATATGATTATACATTTGTCAAAACCAAGACTGAACTCTAATGTAAACTATAAGCTTTAGTTAGTAATAATGTATCAATACTGACTCATCAATTGTAACAAATGTACCACACTAATGCAAGATGTTAATAATAAGGGAAACAGGGTGGATGTGTGAGTGTGTGTGAGGGGAAGAGCATATGGGAACTCTCTGTACTTTCCACTCAATGTTTCTGTAAATCTACAACTGCTATAAAAGTCTATTAATTAAGAACAAAACCAAACAGGACCTCCTAAAGTATTAGTCCTGAGGTCTTGACTGGGCAGAACGCAAGCTGCACATGGGCTAGGATTTTTTTAGTTTATCGTATTGAATGCTATAGCCTTAGCCCCTAGAATAATGCTTGGAACTTAAAAGGTGCTCAATCAATATTTGTTGAATAAACAAACAAATTACAACTTTAGTTCAATGTCCTACATTCACCACCACAAACCTGAACCAAGGAACATTATTCAGAAAAAAACAAAAAAACAAAAAACTCTGAGGCAGGACCAATCAACCAATTAAAAACTTTTAAAGGAAAGCAATTTAAGATACAACTGTGGAGTTAACTTTTTTTTTTCTTCCAAAGGTAGGGAAGCTGACATACCTATTTAAAACTAAATGTCAAACAGGATGAATTTTCAAATAGCATGCGTTGGGGTTACTTACGCATTTCCCACATTCAATGGAACCCCAAACACTGGCTGGCCCTCACTGGCTCACCAGGCTTAGAATGTTGAGACAGTTATGCTTGCCCAAGGCTGGCCAACAACCTCTCCCTCACCCACTTCCAGCAGCAGCTAGGCCCTGCCTGAGGTCCCCATCTGCATGCCTCCCCTAGGACTTCCACATTGATACTGCTGACCCAAGGAAGCTGTACAAGCCACATCTGGATCACATTCCCCAGGGACAAAGGCTGTGCCATCCTAACACTAACACGCTTGAGGAGTTAGTTCCATGTCCACAGGGAGGTCAGCTGTCTTGGCATCTGGACATGGCAAAGCAGTACCAAGTTGGGCCAAAAGATGAAAACCCAGGCCCTAACTGGGCCAGAGATGAACAATGGGCCACTTCCACCAGAATTCCCAACCACATATGGGCATGTCTGAGTCAGAAGAGCCAAACATGTTTACTGCTTTTGCTCAGGGCCAACAAGGCTACTCGATTATCTACATGTGTCAATACATCCCTATTTTCTTCCCTCTGTTTTCCTTTCCCTGATGACCTGCTACCCTACACCCCACCATACTGATGGTGTTCCCTCCACAATACCGAGACCCTGCCACAAGATCTCGGCCCTCATGGAGCACAGTTCCCAGCCTGGAAGTTGGCAGAGCACCGGGGCTATCTGCCCCTACTCCGGTAAAACCAGGGAGCCCAGGAACAGTACATCGGAACTGGACACCTCTCATTTCCCTTTGAGAACAAGGCTAAATGTACTTTCACTACAACTGTCAAGGTACGTGTGTCCCTGCCTGTTCAGCTCTGCTCCTTGAGGGAAGAAGGAAAGAAAACCAGGACACAGAACAAGAAAGCCCAGACTCAAAGGGCTGAGTAACTGTTTCTAGCCAAGAAAAGCGTAAACAGTGAGATGACAATGATTAAGAACTAGGTGATGAGAACGCCCCTTAAGGCCAGAAACTAATCCCAGACATTTTAACCAAGGAGCGTCTGCACCACCCACACTGGAGTGTGTCAAGAGGCTGCCATGCGTGGTTTTCCTCCAAAGAAGAATTCACCAACTAGGGTGAGGTGGGAAGTCTTGAGCCCAGGGGTGTGAAATGATGGATACTGCATTTCACAGAGCCAAGGACCTCCTCCGCCCAAGTTCCACAAGGACTGGTCAGCAAGTGGGGGAGTCCAAGACCAATGAGCTCTGACATGGTCGTGGTCTCTGCTCCTCTGACCTCACCAACTAGGACCTGAAAACATAGAACCACTGATGAGAAACATGCTGACCTTACACCAAATTCCCCAAGGGATCAGAATGAATCTCCTTCTCATGGCCAACCTTCCATCTCAGCCTTGGGCAAAGGGGTCTGCAGCCCTCACGGACCTGAAAACTATCCATGACCCCATACTAAACCAAAAGCAGAGCACACAGCCCACCAATTCACATGACTACCGCTCTCCGAAGATGCAAGTAGGAAAAAAGTAGGTAATACAATATGTTGCTCTCACAGTATGATGATAGTGGAATCCCCACCCCATTTTTGCATACTGCTTGTCAATTATGTGACATTAAATTTATATTTACAAAGCAGTTAATGAAAACGTAGACACCGTTTTATTTCATTAAGTTGGTCTTCGACCTCTGATATCCTTTCTTCTGCTTGATCCATTCTGCTATTTAAACTTGTGCATATTTTACTAAGTTCTCGTGTTGCATTTTTCAACTCCGTTAGTTCATTTATATTCCTCTCTATATTGTCTATTCTTTTCAGCATTTCGTCAAACCTTTTTTCAAATTTCTTAGTTTCTTTACAATGGGTTAGAACAAGTTCTTTTAATTCCCAGAAGTTTCTTATCATCCGCCTTCTGAAGCCTACTTCAGATAATGGAACACAGTCCTTTTCCATCAGGGCTTGTTCCGTTGCTGATGAGGAACTGCAATCCCCTGTAGAGGGAGAGGGGTTCTGATTTGGGGTTTGCTCAGCCTTCTTAGGCCGGTTTTTTCCCTTTATTATAAATTTATCCATCTGTCGTCTTTACAATTACCACCTTTCTAATTCGGTTTCTGAGTCGACGTCCAATTTATTGATTCCCAGTGCTGGGATTCAAGCAACCCACTGCGCCGGCCAAAATAGCAGCGATAAGACTGATGGTGCTCTTCTGCCCGGGAATCTCTGGTCTGGCTTCCTTCTTGAGTCTGCAACAAGCGGCTCTGCCTTCCCAGAGCTCCAAACTCCGGTCAGTAGGGGAAGCAGTCCCGTTTACTCTGCATGAAGAGCTGCTGCGCAAAGGCGCCGGCAAAACCGCTGTGCCAGCCACAAGAGTCACACTGGCGACCCGTGGGGCTCCTCCACTAGAAATCTGCTGGTCCGTGAGCGACGAAAATTCGTCTGAAAGTGCGGCGTCCTCTCGTTCTCTGAGCTTTCACTGGGAGCTACAATCCTGAGCTGTTAGTGATCAGCCATCTTGGATCTCTCTTGGATATCAGAGGTCGAAGACCAACTTAATGAAATAAAACAAGACAAGACAAGAATAAAGAAAAAAGGATGAAAAGGAATGAGCAAAGTCTCCAAGAAATATGGGACTATGTGAAAAGACCCAATCTACGTTTGATTGTGTACCTGAACGTGATGGAGAGAATGAATCCAAGCTGGAAAATACTTTTCAGGATATTATCCAGGAAAATTTTCCCAATCTAGCAAAGCAGGACACTATTCAACCCCAGGTAATACAGAGAACACCACAAAGATATTCCTCAAGAAGAGCAACCCCAAAGCACATAATCATTAGATTCACCAGGATCGAAACAAAGGAGAAAATACTAAGGGCAGCCAGAGAAAAAGGCCAGGTTACCCATAAAGGGAAGCCTATTAGACTTACAGCAGATCTCTCAGCGGAAACCCTACAAGCCAGAAGAGAGTGGGGGCCAATATTCAACATACTTAAAGAACAGAACTTTCAGCCTAGAATCTCATATCCTGCCAAACTAAGCTTCACAATTGAAGGAAAAATAAAATCTTTTATGAACAAACAAGTACTCAGAGATTTTATTACCACCAGGCCTGCTTTACAAGAACTTCTGAAAGAAGCATTATACATAGAAAGGAACAACCAGTATGAGCCTTTCTAAAAATATACCAAAAAGTAAAGAGCATCAACATAAAGAAGAATTTACATCAACGAATGGATAAAATAGCCAGTTAACATCAAATGGCAGTAACCCTACATTTAAATCGACTAAATGCCCCAATCAAAAGATACAGCCAAAACCTAACGGTATATCCAAAGATACACAGAGACTCAAAACAAAGGGTTGGAGAAAAATTTACCAATCAAATGGAGAGCAAAAATAAATAAATAAACAAAAAGCAGGATTTGCAATTCTCACATTTGATAAAATAGATTTCAAAGCAACAAAGATACAGTGGTAAAAGGTAATCTTCAAGACAACCCCAGAGGTGGCAACAATAAGAGATCTTAATACCCAGATACATAAGACCCATAACGAGATTTAGACTCAGTGAGACAGAAAATTAATAAGGATATCCAGGACTTCAACTCAGATCCGGAACAAGTAAACTCAATAAATATTTATAGAGTTCTCCATTTTAAATACACAAAATATTGATCAGCCATTATTAATACCCATTTTTAGAATGAAGCAATATTCCTGTTCTCTCTCCCTCTTTTTCTTCCTTTCTTCCTCTCCTTCTCTCTTTTCACTTTTCAACATCCTAGTTCCTCACCTCTACTCAATACATTCCTCTGAACACCTGATTCCTTGTGATTCTCCCATCCCACTGAAACCTCCAATCCATAAAAAAAAAAAAAAAACATAGACACCGAACTTTGAGACCTAATCCTTAAGCGCAGAGCAGACTAAGAAGCGTGATGGAGAGCGGTGTAGGGTTGGTACAGTCCAGGGTGGCCTGAGCAGTTAAACCACGTCTACCAGGTACAAAGGAGGGTTTTCCACGCAGAACCTCCTCCTAAATTCCCTTCCCCCAACCCTCCCATGGCACACAAGCCTGCTCCAGGTGGTGCAAACTTCAAAAGGCCTTTGTAGCTGGAGTCTGGAATGGGGCCCTGGTGCTTCTGTGGCCTCCAGGAAGTGGTTCCAATGCTGCACAGGGCCATGGATCTCCAGGGAGCTTGCTTCTGATGTTCAGCTATGGAGGAGGCACACTGTATTTTCTTTCTCACTAGAAGGGGTAGCAGGAATAGCCACCCTGATAGGAACACTAGTAAGAAATCTAACGTTTTGTTAGTGCTTACCAGCAGCTAGGTGCTGGCTTAACTCTTCACAACTTCCCTTGTTTAATCTTCAAGACAACCCCAGAGGTGGCCACTGTTACCATCCCCATTTTACAGATGGGGATGCTAAGCCACGGAAAGGTCAACTCACTTGCCGAAGGTTACATGGCAGGAAGCAGTACAGCTGGGACCGGAGCCCAGAATAGGAATCCATATCCTACACTCCTACTCAGGATGTGGAACTGCCTCATAAGGGAAGCAGGCAGAAGAAACCCTGAGGAAGATAGCATCTCTGGATAGCACCCCATACCTCCCATCTCTTTTCAGCATCCACTAGGGAGGGCAGTCCCGCATGCTGAGGCCACACCATGTGATTGGAACAGAGGCAGTACCTGACCCTGCAGATATAGAGGGAACAAGATGGGGAACATCCCATCGCAAGCCACTGTACATCCCTAGTCCTGCAGGGGGGCCCACACACCTCCACACCCACGCGTGGGCTTCCAAGCCCTCAGCCCACAGCATGTCAACACACCATTGCCAGAGGGCCCAGCCAGATCGCCTCTATTTATATTTAGGATGACTGGAGTGGTCAGTGGCTGTGTCCCCATCCTAAATCGGTGGGTGAGAGTGGCTCTTATTTCCTCAGTAAGTATAACAGCACAGAACTGAGCACTCTCCAGGGAACAGAAGAAACTTGTTCACTCATTGCTTACCACCATGCCAAAGAAGGCATCACCTACTCCAGAATCAGAAAGGTTAAGACCCTGGTCTGGAGTCGCCCAGCTGATCAGGATGCAAGCACAGGTATCCTCTGACTCCAGGCTGTGCCACTCTCTGGAGTGACAGTAGCACAATAAGCCAGACCAGATAGGCTGTGGCTATGAGGACAGAGAACTGTGAGTGCTGCAGTGCTAAAGCTCCCTCTGGGGTCACACATGGGTCCCTAACCTCTACTGGCCACTGGCACATTCTGAGATTCACATGCCAGCTTCCTGACAGCTCCGCAGTTCCAGGCAAAGGAGGAAGCTGTTTCAGCACTTGGCTGCAGCCTCTAAGACAAGATCCTCCCCTCCTCTGGGGAGTGATACCACTGATGTGCCTTTAAAAATAAAACCATGCCTGCTTCCTGCCCCATCTGAAAGACTTTGATCTCCCGATCATATATTTAGAATATCTCTTACCAGCAATTTCCCAAGCCTTCAGCATATGAACCTAACAGTACTTCAGGAGGGTTAAGGACATATATGGGTGGGATTAAGGAGTTGGCCCTTTAATGCAGCCCTTCTTCAACCATCCCAAAAAAGACTTGTTACAACGTAAAAGTGTCACTGTCTGCAGCACCCCTTCTCTGTACCCCAGAACCATCTCACCTCTGGCCTTGCCCATGCTGGGATCCTATGAAAAGCAATACTTGCTCTGTTTCTTTCGTAACTTCAAGTTTCTTCCTTATTTCAGGCTTTAAAAAACATATCATCATGAACTTACATACCAAACATAAAATTAAAGAACTTCAAAGAGAAAACACAGGAGAAAAATCTTTGGGATCTACGGTTAAATTTCATAGACCTGACGCTAAAAGCACAATCAATAAAAGGAAAAATTAACACATATTAGGCTTTGTCAAAATTAACAATTTGTTCTGTGAAAGAGTCTAAGATGAAAAGACAAGCTACAGATTAGGAGAAAGTATTTACAAACCAGATATCTAACAAAGAACTAGTATCCAAAATATATAACCAGACTATATAAACATTTCACAAAACTCAAGAGCGAAACAACAACAAAAACTACCTAAAAAATCCAATTAGAAAATGAGCAAAAGGCATAAATGGATATTTTACCAAAAAGAATCTACAGGTGGCAAATAAGCAAATGAAAAGATGCTTAACACCACTGGTCATCATGGAAATACAAATTAAAACCATGATGAGATATCACTACACACCTAGCAGAATGCCTAAATTAAGAAAATACAACACCACAGCCAGGTGAGGTGGCTCACACCTGTAATCCCAATACTTTGGGAGGCCAAGTTCGGTGGATCACTTGAGGTCAGGAGTTCAAGAGCAGCCTGGCCAACATGGTGAAACCCCATCTCTACTAAAAATACAAAAATTAGCCAGGCGTGGTGGCATAAGCCTGTAATCTCAGCTTCTCAGGAGGCTGAGGCATGAGAATCACTTTAACCCAGGAGGCAGAGGTTGCAATGAGCAGAGATCATGCCATGCCACTCCAGATTGGGCAACAGAGCAAGACTCTGTCTGAAAAAAAATTAAAAAAAAACACACACTACCAAATACTGGTCATAATGTGGAGAAACTGAATTGCCTATACATTGCTGGTAGGAATGTCAAATGTTATGGCCATTTTGAAAGAGTCTGACGGTTTCTTAAAAAAAAAAAAGAAAACTAAACATATAACTCCCATATGACCTGTCAATTGCACTCCTGGGCATTTATCCCAGAGAGGAATAAAAATTTATGGTCATAGACCAAAAAACTCAAACATGAATGTTCATAGCAGTATTTTTTTTAAAAACAGCCCCAATTGGAAACATTCTAGATGCCCTTCATCAGGTGTATGGTTAAGCAAAGTATGGCACATCCATACCATGAAACACAACTCTGTGATTAAAAAGGAATAAAATGACAAACACAAAAACCTAGAAGAATCTCCAGGGAATTATGCTGAGTGAAAAAAGCCAATCCCAAAAGGTTATCCATACTTTATGATTTCATTACATAAAACTCTAAATGAAGAAACTACAATTTGGAGAACACATGAGAAGTCAACCAAGGGGGCTGGGCATGGTGTTTCCAGCCTGTAATCCAGGCACTTTGGGAGGCTGAGGCAGGCAGCTCACTTGAGGTCAGGAGTTAGAGACCAGCCTGGCCAACAGGGTGAAACCCCACCTCTACTTAGAAAAAAAAAAAAAAATTAGGCAGTTGTGGTGGTGCATGCCTGTAATCCCAGGTACTTGGGAGGCTGAGGCAGGAGAACTATATAGACCTGGAAGACTGAGGTTGCAGTGAGCCAAGATTGCACCACTGCACTCCAGCCTGGGCAACAGAGCGAGACTCTGTCTGCTGACGTGGCAGAATCAAGACTCAAACCCTAATAATGAGCCCTGGGGGTAAGCCCTGTCCACCTCTGGTCCAGGTGACCTCTCACATGGCAGTTACCACTAATACTTTTTCTCCCAAGATACCCTGCCTGACTCTTCAATAAATCCAGGAAAGTAAGTCTTATCTCCTGGCTGAAGAGCCATGTCTCCAAGACTCCCCAGCAAGCCATTTCTACTATTACGTGCCCAAGCCTGTCTCTCCACCTTGAATAAATGTCTAAAGCAACCTAGTGTCAGCCCTGTACCCCACAACTACTGAGATGACCCTTCCATTTGGTCCATCAGAGTTATTCATCCACACACGAATAGGATAGCTGCTACTTGCAGCTGCTGAAAGGAAAGATGGATGCGGCCGCTGCACCATTAGCCCCTTACCCCAGCCCCCAAGGAGACAGAGAGATGTGATGGGTGCATTGGCAGAGGGGAACGTGACGTCATCAGGGGAGGAGCCCGGGACAGGACCAGCCATTCCTGACCACGGTGACAAAATAAACCCAGCACAGCATCCAGAGTCACAGCCAGTGTAGGCTTTTGTTATGCACAATTTAGAGGTGGGAGACTAGGAAGAAATGGAGCCAGGGCCAACTCTGAAAGAGCTGGGACTTTGTCCCATAGATGATGGGAAGCCACAAAGAGACCCTTCATTCTTGTCTTCATCAAATACTAATGAAGGTGCTTTACTGGGTGGCTGGTGTGGAGTCGGGAGGGATGAGGGCTGCCTGAGGGTCACATCTGGATGCTTTGGAGCCGAGGCCTTGAGTACCCCCATTAGCGATGAGTGCATGGCCCAGATTTGGCGCTGGACCCAAAGGGCCTGCTAGGGTGCTATCCCCCGCCCCACTCCAAGCAGACTTTTCAGCATAGAGCAAACGGCTCAGCCGGCCCTCTCCACAGAATGCACAAACATGTGAGCCTGCCAGGAACCTGGGGCCCCACAACTAGGGGGTCACCCACAACAGCAGTTCTCAACTGGGGATGTGAGTCTGTTCCAAAGAACATACAGTCCAGGCTTCCAGGAGGAAAACAGCCGTGTGTGTTTTTAACCCTGGTTGAATATGGCTGATACTGAACCAGCCTCTTTCCTTACAGATGAGGGGACAGAAGCCACAAAGAGAAGTGTTTTGTGAAAGATCCTGTAATGGATCCATAATGTCAGAGTAGGGACCACAAGCCAAATGGCCCAATGCTCATTTCTCTGAGAACACTACTGGTGCTAACAAGGGGGAGAAGGCCCTGTGCACTCCAGGAAGGGATGTTTCCTCCCAGTTTCCAGGGCATTATCCCACCACACCACTGAATGACCTGCATTCAAGAGGTAGAATGTACCTTGGGTTATGTCCTGACAAGAGGACAGTGAGAGGGCTTCCCCTGCAGCAGAGAAAGCAATGCAGACATCCCAGGTGGAGGTAAGCAAAGAATGGACCAATGTTCTCTATTAAAATGCCCACAAAGGGATGGCCCTGTGAGAGACCACCTGGTCCTCACCACTGTGCCAACAACTCAGGCCTTTTGGCTTTCTCTTCCTAGAGGTGACCCTTGAGGCCACCAAGGCAGGGACATCTCTGCCACATCACTATTTCCTTTGATGATGTATTGAATCTCTTTTCCAGGGAATGGGGCAAAGTGAAGACAGGCACTGGGCTCTTACTGGGAATCACGTAATTGCTATAGCACCACCAAATCAGGGTTCTTGTTAACACACACTAGAGGATAGGGAGAGGGGCAGCAGGGGCCAGCCTAGCCGTGAGGAAAGCCAGGTGGTGAAAGGTTTATCATGGCTGTTGGCAAGGCCATGGGGAAGGGGGAGCCCCTGGAAGGGCTGCGCATGGCCTCCCCAGGCCCAGCTCACGAAGCCCATGCTGGCTTTCTCAACACGCCAGCTCTCATTCCAATTGAAAAGAACCAAGCAATTACAAGGCAGAAAAACTTTACTATGCATGCTGATAATCACTGTTTTTTCCTTATAAAAAATACATTTGATTTGGAGAAAAGTTGCATTCTAAAAAGTCCAAGGGGAATTTTTTTTTTCTCATTTCCAAAGTTCTACTCTTTGCAACTTATCTAAGCATCCAATTCCAAATACAACCTTCACAAAATCCCATTATATAATTATCCAATTCAATCTTTGCTATATTACAATATAGCTTTTGGGTGAGGTCTTTCAGTTTCCATATCATCTATTGACATGTTTTTTTTAAAGAGCCAGGTCTTACTTTTGAACTTATTAAAAAAAAAGGGGGGGTGTTTAAAGAACTTAGAACAAGACAGTTTTGCCTCTTGTTTTACTATAAAGGGAGTTTTTCTCACCGTCATAATGTATGTTTCTGATATCTAGGTAGAATGTAAATGACGGATGAGTGGGCTGTCAGCGGAAAGAAATGACGCAGATATGGGGCAAATCCACAGCTGAATTCTGTGATCTCCAAATAAGGTGGGTGGGTTTAATCAGACCAAACACCCTCACCCGTATACCACCAAAGCAATTTCCTAACCACTCTGTGGCTAACTGCACAGTATCTTCAAATTAAATCAATGGTAAAAGAGGTAACTAAAACCTCTACTATGGAACCTCAGAGTCATAAGCACTAAACTGAAGGTCAGCCTAAATATTTATTCCTCCCCTCCAACCTGCTGAGAAAGAAAGAGGAAAAAAAGGAGTGGAGGGCAGGGAGGTGGGGAAGCCTGGCTATTTTAAGTGATAGTTATGAGAGTAAAGGAGAGAAGAGGAGGAACAACGCCGTTCACTTGCAATTACCCAGCTGTGGCTTATTAAAGCTGTTGGCTGCACACTGAAACGACCTGGAGAGCTTTTTCAAAAAACCACTACAATGCCTGAACCCAACACTCACCCGCTCTGCTCCACAGCCTAATTCGAGGTTCTGATTTAATTGCCCTGAGATGTAGGCATCTAGATTTTTTAAGCTCCCCAGGTCATTCTACTATGGGTGAGAGCCACTGCTTAAACATTTGCCTAGCACTTTGCTGCTTGCTGCACCTACCCCGGGTAGAGAAACAGAAGATGAGAAGAGAGGAGGGCAAATAAACTCTGTTGCTGACCTCCACAGCTCCCATAAGAGGAATGAATAGATATACATATGGGGTTTTCTGTAAGCTTCAACTGGTTTATGGGAAGGTGAGCCATGATGGATATCTGCAATTAAGATCCATTTTTATGGGCTGTAAATAGACTCCTCTCCAGTCTCCAAAACCAGGTGGCTTCCAGGGTTCAGTGTAGAGAGCAGCAATGCCCCTCAGAGCACAGCAGCAAAAGCAGGCCTGCCTTGCCCACAGCCCCAGAGGTGCTCAGTACACCGTTGTCAGAGATAGCAAGAGTGTCTAACACTCAGTGCACATTCAGTATATGCCAGACGCTGTACTGAAAACACATACTATTTAGTTAATCCTAACCCTCACCTTATCAGCAAATACCATTTTATGAGTGAAAACTGAGGCCTGAGAGAACCTGCCCAGGTGACACAGCAAAGGTGATGCAGGCAAGACTTGAACACAAATCCGATCGATTCAGAGCCTTCTCTTCACCACTGTGCAAAACTGCTCCCTCTCTATAAAGCCCACATGATGCCCCAATCAGTGTAATAGGAAGAGATTCATTTGTATCTATCTTTGTCCTACAGCTACGTGGAGAAGGAGCCCTGCTATTTACAAGCTAATTTCACAGCAGCCCTCCCTGAGGAAAACATGTCTCAGAGCCCCCAGAGAGACTCTACAGTGGGACAACTAGCTGAGCAGAGCCAGTGGCCCCTGAGAGGACAGCCTATGAGTACCTGGGGGGCTGCACCCTTCACAGCACACATCTCATCTCCTGGTTGATGAAGTTGGAAAGAAAAAGAACAGACACTGGCACCTTTATTACAGCTGTTTGGGTTTGAAAGGCATCCAGGAAGTGAGGAAACTGCAGAGGAATTCGCCTTGAAGTGATGTCTTCGAGGGCAGATAGCCACTATCCGAGAATCTACTGGCACAATCGAACAAGTTTGGGCTCTGCCGAGACCTGACGACAACAGCGTTTTTCCTCATGGTACCTTTCACAGATGGCCGGCATAATCAGCTCTGAACTGTGTGTGTGTGTGTGTGTGTGTGTGTGTGTGTGTGTGTGTGTGTGAGAGAGAGAGAGAGAGAGAGAGAGAGAGAGAGAGAGAGAGAGCGCTCCTGTTACTTCACATCAGTGAAAGAAAATCATACCAAGAGCTACCCAAAGCAAGTTCACCTGACGCCAGAAAGAGGCTTTTAAAGCAAGGGCATTACACAGGCACACCGCACCACTTTGGGAGACGAGTGCTCTATTTGCGGGGTAGGAGCCACACTCCAGAGTAACATCCGAGCCTTTGGCCCACAATTCCAAGGCGTCCCATACCTAGCACAATTTGAAATGTCAGCACTTAAAATGACAAGACCCTTCTAGGCTCCCAGACCACATACTTCCATGTGTACAGTAAACACAGGCCCCAAAGACAGAGAGAAATAACAGGACCCACCTTTGATGCTTCCTAGCTCTGTGACCTCGAGCAAGTTACTTGACTTCTCTGTGCCTTAGGTGCCTCATCTGTAAATTAATAGATTTTGTGTCTCATAGAACTGCAGAGCTAACACAGTAAGACTGGTCCTGGGAGGCCCATAGAGAGCAATGCCTGCCAATATCAATGTACCAGATATGCTGACTGTCACTATTTTTTCTTCTCAAAAGGCTGAACAATACAAGATTGCTGATGTTTGACCATTACCAAACCAAACAAAAACGGCAATTTCATAGGACTCAATATACTGAGTAAACTATTCTTATAAAACTCTTGCCTTTAAACAAGCAGGGAGAATCCAATATTCCCTCTATATGGCCCAACAATGACAGACCTTATGAAGGAAAGACCCGCATAAACACAAACACATTTCTTCCACTTGGGCTATAAAAGCTGAAAATGGCTCCCAGGTGTGAGCAGACACAATAGGCCCTGCCTTCCCTGCAAGGTCACCAGGCAGGTCAAAGTCAAGCCAGCCATTTTCGGATTAGGTGCATATGCACAGGAGGCTTCTCAGTGGTAACTGGATTACAGAAGCCACCTGCAGGAAGTGAGGAGGGGGAGGAGGAGGAGGAAATGGTCCCAGTTGGAATGAGACTGTTGATATGGGCTGGAGCCAACCCCTTTCACACGGGAGATTGTGCAATGACAGAGCAGCTCTGCTTCCCCGCTCCATTTCAAGCAGCCCTGAGGGTTTTCAGCACTCACTGCTGGAAGGAGCGGCACTTCCCCTCCGAGACCATCCACTGCTTCTCCAACACGTGGGGGGGGCAACCTGGGTCCCCACTGGATCTTGGGCCATACTTAAGCTTACATGGTTATCAGGAAAAGGGAAAGAAAGGAAGAGGCAGACGGGGAGGGCTGGGTGGCAGAAAGGAAAAAAAACACTCAACAAAAGCTACCGAGTTTCCAAAAGAGGCAGTGATCTCTATGACCAAGCTCCTATTCCACGGGCTCTCCCCTTCCTCGGCTCCCCTAGTCCCACAGCTGGTGTTCCCTTCACTTTCTCAGCAAATGACTTGCAGATGTACCTCTCATCTGGCTGGTTCACCACCCCCACTCTCAAAGAAAGGAGAAAAAAGGAAAGAAAAGAGAGAAGGAAAACGACAAGTCATGACTGTGTAATTTGGCAGGCTGGCTGCAGAGGCCACAGAGGCTCCTTTCCCAGCTTAGACTGTGGGGCAAGTGGCAGTCTGCACTACGGAATCCCTGGGAAGTTTCCGGGACAGAGAGCTGCTTTCTTTGTAAATTGGGTGTTTAATTTTCTATTTTGAGGCTCCTTGGTGGTATCCAGCATCTGATGAGGCTGCAGTTCTAAGAAGCACAGGCCCTACTCTTCCTTCCAACAGCAGCCTGCTGGCTCTTCATAAAAGCCTGCCTGCTGACAAAGAAAAAAGGCAGGGAAGGGAGGGTGTGTGTTGGGGGCAGAGGGAGGGGTGAGTGAGGGGGTGTGTGTACACAAATTGGCCTAAAAATGGAATTAGCCATGTCCTTTTAGTATTCCTCTGAATGCTTCTCCGAGTACCCAACGTGCTGGCTGAACATTTAGGGTGTTCCATTTAACACCTGGAACCTTTACCCCCATGTAGAGGAAGAGCAAGGAGGTTTGCAGAACAGGGAGCCTCAGCTAAAATGTTGCTTCATCTGGGAGGCTTCCCTGTCATGTGCCCCATGAGTGACAAGCAGTGAGGGGCCTGTCAGACATTCCCCAGCCCCTGTATGACAACTGTCTGTTCACCCATCTTCCTTTGCAGCTAGACTACCAGTTCCTTGAGGGCAGGAACCCCCAGGTCCATAGGACCTGACCTGTTTGCTCAAGCTGGGCCTCTTGTGGGGCATGTGCTGGCAGACTTCACAGCAGCCTTGCTGCCTTGCAGATGAGCCTATGGTCTCCACCATGAACCAGCTGAGGCTTCCTCCACTTTTTCATCTCTTTTGCCCACTGGTGGCCAGGTCCACGGTCCCCAGGCTGGGAAAATGGTAGGAGAGTAACCCAGTCATAAACAACAGTGCTAGGAAGAGGCAACGGGGCAGGTGTGGACCCCAGTAGGTGGGGAAAAAAATGTCCACCTTTCAGAAACTCTTGTTAACTTCCATCTGGAAAAAGAAGTACTATTCAAGTCTTAGCTGAGGATAGAGGCTGATTAGATACAAGTGACTGATAATCAGAAGAAAGATAAATGTGCTAAAACTGTTTCATTCCTGCTGGGGGATGCTCAGCTGTAAGCAGAGCTGCCAGCACCCACCTGCTAAGAGAGTAACAGGGCTCCTGCCACGCTGGGCTGCTCAGGAAGCACTCTCCACCTCTGCAGTAACTGGTGAAGGTCTCCTTGGGAGATCTGAGTGGTCACCAACACCCAGTTGAGCACAAGCAAATGTGTAACAGGCATGGGCCTCAAACCTAAGCCACCCAGCTCTGTTCTGTCCGTGGTACTGGAGCTCACTCTGCTCCCTGCCCCAGAGCCATTCTCAGAAGCCATTACCAGGGTTATAGAGCCCCACTGTCCCAAACAGGTGCCTGTCACAATGCTGGTGACATTAGGAGTTGATCTAAATAATTTACTGTTCTCCAAGGCCTAAACAGCTTGGTCAGAACTGACACATGAGCCTTGGAGCTGCCCCCAGCCCCACATGAGCCCCAGCAGTGCTTCTCAAAGCCAGGTTCCCAGGCCAGCAGCAGCAGCAGCATTACCTGGGAACTCAGAAGCAAAGCAGTTCTCTTGTCCCACCCCAGACCTGCTGAGCCAAGCCAGAAACGAGGCTGAGGCCCCAGTCACCTGTGTTTCAGCAAGCCCTATAGGTAGTCTAGCAATGAGGGGAAGCCACCATCCTCCAAAGGAAAGGGCATGAGGTTTTATCCAGATGAAACAATCAGTTTACATTAACAAAAATCTGGGCAAACAGGGCAGAAAGTGAACACATCTTTGAAAACTCAATAGAGGAACAGAACTTTAGATAATATTTTTTGCATCTCTATATCTCCCTGTTGTGTTGTTTGTTCACTCTCATCTTCCCCCTTCAGCATCTGAGAATCAAAACAGCTTTGGACTACTCAAGGAACAAAAGGCATTCATTTAAACTCAACCCCGGCCTTTTAAAACACAGCTTTGCCCACAGTTTCTTCCTAAAGTAGCTGGAGTCACTCACTCTTCCCCACACTCTTAACAAGAATGCATTTTATTGCCAGAGCAATAAAATACCAGTGGCCCAGGTAAGGTTTACTTTTACACTGACACCCAAATAGACTGACCATCCTTCAACTAAGGCTAAATCAGGTTGCTACTTGGGGGAACTCTTGTCCAAAGTAGCATGGGGACCTATCTACTTGTTTTCATATTTTCTAACTAACACCCTTGATTAGGTCCGCTCTTAATCCAGTGACTGGTGGAAGGGCCAGCAGTTAATTCCTCCAAACGAAGGATGGAGTAACCCTTGGTCTTGGGGAGAATCTCGATACCCAACTTGACTGTACATACACCTATGGTGCCCACAGGTTCAACTAGGAATAAATGCACAAAGAGCTCCACCATCTGAGATTGCCACTCACTTTTAAAGACAAAGTCTTATCTCATCCCTCCAAAGATAAACATCACATGAAAAAATGTTTCACATCAATTCTTCACTATGCCAGCAAAGGATGCCCTTTTTCAGGAGATGCAATATGGAGAAAGTTTTAAGGGCAGGTAGTGAAGAGAAGGGCAAGACATCTCAACCCAGCTCCTTAGATGGAGAATAAGTCCCGCCATCCCAACGCACGCATGAAGCGGGAACACCAGCCACTGCCTACTCCTCAGTATAATCTCACCTGTGCTTCAAGCCTGATTATTCACAACCTGAGCTAGGTCAGGAGGCCGAGCCTAATTTTTCAACGCTGCATTCCAAGTCCCTTCCCTTGCTTCCTGCTTGGGCCCTCTGAGGGACTCTCATTATTCCCTCCAGCCCTGAGCAGCAGCAGATCACAGCTGCCTCCCTCTAAGGCTCACTCTTTAATTACGCTTTAATGCGCATTGATCTTTGCATTAATGAGCCAGTAAGAAGATTGATTTCGCCCACTTTTTTCCAGAGGGTTTGCTAGGTACTCTGAGAGTTAAGTATTCCTATTGATTTTACTTCACCAACAGATCCAGCCAAGAAGAGGGCTCAAGCCTTCGATGCCTCCAATCCCTCCAACCCCTCCCAGGGCTTCGTCCACTCTTCCCTCACCACCAGGGAAGTGGGGGGTCACAGACAGGACATGTCATTTCTTTCCTTCCAGGTTTTATTCTCCAGAAGTTACAATAGAGGGATGTTAAGTATCCTATACCTTTTATTTAATCACTTTTTCTTTTTTTTGTTTTTTGTTTTTGTTTATAGAAAGTGATTTATTTAAACAGAGAGAAAAACAGGAGAAGGAGAGAGAAACAAACAGCTAACTCTCACACTGAGTGAGAGAATCCAGAAAGATGGAATCCAGAGGAAAGCAGCTTCTCCACTGAATGGAAGGAATAGAAAGAGAGATGGAGTTTAGCAGGGGAAGACAGGCTTCCACGAGAGTGTGTGGAAGGGAACTCCAGAGGGAAAATCCAGGAGAGAAAAACAGCTTCCACGGAGGGAGTGTTCATGGAAGGGGACCCAAACATGGAGTCCCTTAATAACTTTTTCTTCAGCTGAGAGGTCACAGCAAAATATAGTTAAAGCCACCTCATATATTTTTATTATAAGTTAATTATACACTAAGTCTTCCAGGTCCATCTGTTGTTAACATGAGAGAAAAATACTTCCCTCCAAAAAAAAATTTAGTTTTCAAATAAGTGGTTACCAGGGGCCAGAGTGATACGGGAAGTAACTTTTGAAGAGGTTTTTTTGGGCGGGGGATGATGAAAATGTTCTAGCATTGTGTAGTGGTGATGGTTGCACAACACTGAGAACATACTAAATGTGGCTTTTAAATGGTGAGTTTGTGGTATGTTTATTTTTTTTTTTTCTGACTTTTTTTGAGAGTACATAGTAGGTATATACATTTACAGGGTACCTGAGATGTTTTGACACAGGCATGCAGTGCATAATAATCACATCATGGAGAATGGGCATCCATGCTCTCAAGCATTTATCCTCTGTGTTACAAACAATCCAATTACACTCTTAATTATTTTTAAATGTACAATTAAGTTATTACTGGCTCTAGTCACCTTGTGCTATGAAATAGAAGGTCTTCACTCTTTCTATTTTTTTGTGTCCAATGACCATCCTCACACATCCTCCCCATGTCCCTGGTAAATTTATTTTATCTCATTAAAAAAATAGTTTTCAAAAATAAGTTCTCAAGATTAAAAGTAAAAGGCATTTCAATGTGTTTTCAAATGCAACATAAACCTAAGGAATTTTAATAGCAACATTAAAGTCACAATTAATTGTGTGCCCCTAAGTTTTGCCTAGGTCTCCCTCCTGGCCGAGGACACAGGGCTCTGGGAGAGCAAATGACAAGGCACCATAAATGAATGAGGTCTAGAAAAACCAGCTAGAGAAGAAGTTAGGTGGACAAGGCCAACCCTATGGGTAATATGCTACAGTCTATGGACAGGAGATAAAAGCTAAGGCCACTGTATCATGTGTTTTTACTCCTAGGACTGAAAAATTCAAGCATTTCCACTGTCACCAATCTTCTCCAAGGTACAAGCGCAGCAACACCACAGGAACAGTGGGAATTTTTCCTCAGCAGAAATGTCATGTATGCACCAGAGAAAATTACTGTTGCTGTGGGAATCGTAACCTGAGTTTCCTGGATTTCAAATTAAAAAAAGAAAAAAATCTCAAATGTAAAAATCTACTGGCAGCTTCTGCCCCCATTTAACAAAATACAAAAGTCTGTTTCCTTTTCTCAGCACTATTTCATGAAATTAGCTCCCTCACCGGAACTCAGTCTCATTAAGAGCTTTCCTTGGGTTCTGTGCTTTCTGTTTATTAAGGACAAATGGCTCCGGCATTATCCTCAGAACACGATGCAAATAAATCTGTTCTTTGACAAATATGTTAATTGAATTAGATTATTTTAATCAGAAAATATTAACCAATTGAAATTTTGCTGTATAACTCCAGTTCCCAAAACTCTGGACGTCTCTTTTGAAGCCCTCATAGAAAAAGCCAGGTGCAGAGCAATGTCTCTTCCCACGAGGCGCTCCCAAGGGTGCCAACCAGCTCAGGAGGGCTCTATGTCTGGGAAGGCAGCCTGCTTCTGCATAAGCAAACGAAACACAGAGAAAGGGCCAACTTCCAGAGGCAAAAGTCTCTAATTACAGGTGTCCGAGCTGAAAATTGACAAACCTGCTACTTCTGTGAAACATACAAAACAACAATGGTGGCTACTGGTCAGGGGTAACTATGTCTTTTGTGACATTACTGCCCCTGCTCTCAACTTTCTGGTCACAAAGCGAATATACAAGCTTTGTGGGTATTTTACCATCTGCTTCAACTTCCTCATTCAACAAATGAGAAAAAAGCAACATATCCCAGGTCACAACTACATTAGAGACAGCAGGACACACACCTGGCCCTGATTTTTCCCTGAAGCATCTGCCTATAAACTTGTCCCAAGAAAGTTGTCCTGGCTCTTATCACTCACATGGCCTCAGCATACATTTGCTCTATTCTCTCTGCACATTTTGATTATTTTTCGGATCCTCTGTCTGCCCACAAAAATGGAATAAGAATCTGAGGATTAAGGACTGCAAGCATCTAACTATTAACTACCACATTTTCAGACCATGTGTTGAGGCTTCTGCTTCTCCCTGGGACAACCTCTGGACCACAAATGCAGGGGCCCAGAAAGTGCCTACTAAATATTTACAGAACACGTGATGCCTTTCAGTTCACTAGTTCCGAAAAGTAACAGACGCATCAGCAAAACCTGCTGTTCAAAGCCTGGATGACTAGAATCATCACGTGGTTGGGGCTACTAAGTCTTCTGCCTTCATTGGTTAAGATGGGGAAGGTGGTTCTTTGGCTGTAAAATGATGCTCATCCGCTGCCTGCTCTCTTGTTTTTTCCCTTGCCCTCTGCATGGTCCACTTGGGAAATACAGAAAAGGCATGAAGGATTATCAATAATCCAGCTGCCCAAATGTCACCCTGCTAACCTAACTTTTGCCAGCACTGAATCCAAGCATCCAGTCTAAGAATGGGAAACACAGGCACCTCAGAGAAAACCAAGATAAAGACCCTTCAGTTTCTATCGTTTCAGAGAAATCACTGACACAGTCAGATGGTGCCCAGGCCAAAGAGCTGGCTGCCAGTGCTAACCTGCATTTTCCAAACTGAATCCAAACAGGGAAAAAAAATTTTTTTTTCTCTTGCTTTACATATTTCAATGCTGTCTAATGGAATAGCAGGAACAAGGCCAAACAGCCTCACTTCTCTTGGCACTTGGGCCAAGGAACAGAAATGTATTTTTAGTCAGCAGAGCAAGGTGCAACTAGAAGTGCCACAGGCCCATGGGGCAAGCTGGGGGTCCTGCCTGCCTCTGGCACAGTGTGGTTGAGAGTCACCTGCCATGCTCCTGCCCTGCATGCATGGGGTTAGATAAAGGAGTGATGCAAAGGTATTTGCATCCAGTCTCACTTCCACCTCTCACTTTTGCAACTTAGAAGAACTCCACAGAGGCTCAGTTTCTTCTCTGATAACACAGAGATATTCTCTGAGGCCCCAGCTTCCTTACCATGGCAGGGACAAGAGAAGTTACATCAGCATTTCTCCAACTTGAACTCGTGGACCAATGGCCAGGGCTCTTGTTAAAGGAAGCTTCTGATCCAGTAGGGTTGGAATGAAGCCTGAGCTTCTATATTTCCAACAAGCTTGAAGCAAACTCAATACTGATGGTCCACAACCCAGGCTTTAAGTAGCAAGGAGCTCCCAGCATCTTCAGGAGCTTTGCTTTATGGACACACAACAGGTTATCACAACCCCATTAGCCTCACATAAGATGGACTCATCGATTAAGCCAAAAACTAAACACCTTCCAGATGCTGGGCCCACAGACCAAATGGGTACAAAATAAAGTCAGACCTTTGCCTACCCATCAAGGGAACAAAAGGCCTCAAACCTTCCTTCCAGCACTTCACAGGAACAAGGACTGACTCTTAAGTCCTGTGGCTTTAAAGGTGAGATCTGTCAAGATCTAAGGAGCTATGTGACAACCAGCCACCAGCCAATAATGGTAACCACTATTTGTCAAACACTCACACATGATGCTAGGAGCTTCATATACATTCCACTCCCTGGGCCTCACTCTCCTCACATATATAATGGGTCAAAAATGCATTATGTAAATGAGGGAAAAGAGGTTCAGAGAGTCTAGGCATCTGTCCAGGGCACAGAGAATGAATTGCAATTCTAACCCCCCAATGATCTTCTGCAATCCCACAATGCCATGAAAAGAGTTAAGCCCAAGACCGTGTTTCACAGGGACACAGCACCTCCTGAACACAGCGTGTCCTGCCAGCAAAGATCTGAGATCCCAAGTTATGCCAGCTCTCTTATTAATAGCACCTTCCTGCAAAGTTTCTCTGCTCACCGTGCCAAGCCTCAGCATCGAGAAAAGATTCATACAGCAAACGAATTATAAAACTAGCAAAATCAAAATAAAATTAAACTATGCAAGCCTAGAGTGGAAACAGGAAATTCAGTGTGAAAAGGGAGGTGCTCTGCTGGGGAAGCTGCCAATAAAATCTGGCAGAGAAAATTGTTAGACTCATGGCTGGTTTATCTGGAAAGTCTTCTGGGTGAGTTTAAAACAGGCAAGCTCCTCCACCTGACTGCTGAAGAAACAGGGGTAGGACCAGTGCTCAGTTCTCTAGCAAAGACTTATAACAGCACAAATGATAGTATCCCCAATGGGTACCTTCCTTTCTTTTTAGCTAAGGTCCTTAATTTGCTTTTTCATTTCCGATATGCTGTCTATAACAAATAGATTGTATCTTACCTAACACTTGACCATGACAAGATACTTTTATGTTGATTGCAGAGGCCTGGGGGCACTTTCTTTTTCTTAAAGCCATAAAAGTAAACCAAGTCACATTACCAAATTCACTGGCACAAAGATGAGGTTGCTGTCTTATAATTCACACAACCTCCTTTAACTCCAGTTTTATTCAAAGTTGCAGCTTAACCAACCACAGAAGCAAGAAAGCTAGTTCCATGTACCTCTGGGCATTAAAAAAAAAAAAAGAAAGAAAGACCTATTTCCTTGCAAATTAAAGAAAAGGTAAAAAAAACTTTCAGCTTTTAATTCTGCAAACCCTAAAACAGCAAGCAAAGCACTTATCATGATCATTAGGGCCACATGAAGAAAGGTCTTTCTTCACCAGTGAGCACATGAATTCAAGTTCTTCTGCCACCGAGTATCAGGGCAAGGTGACAAACACCACAGCCCCACCACACTGCCCAGAGTCCCCCAAATGGCACCACTTACAGAAAGAGAGAGATGACATGCGATGAAGCAGCACCCAGGGATGGCACAGCTGTCAGCTCATTATTATTGAGGTACCTGTAACAACAACAAGAAATTAATCACTTAAAGCATTTAAATTAGTCTGAAATCATACACATACAAGAGAAATTAGAAAAAAAAACACTACTGAGTCTGCCACAGTAAACCTATATTCTAATGTTGGAGAAAAGAAAAAGAATTTAGCAGTATTTAAAGGGAAGGAAGTCATATGAGGTCACAAAAACTAGCCATTGATCACACCCATGGCTAGAAATAAACACCAAGGGGAAGCATCTCATGTCTCCCATCAGCTTCCCATTGAGCTCAGAAATGACAAGGAATAGCGAGAACAAGCCAAGATGCAGGTTCAGACAACAGTGCCCCTAAGACCATCAGTGAGAACAGTCTCTGTGGGCTGAAACCTGCTCTTGCCAAGGGCAACATGTATGGAATAAGTGCCAGAGACTCATGCCCTGGCTCACATGCAGTTCTGAGGGCCTTGGGACACGTGGGGCCAATTATTTCAGTGCTTCATCTGTGAAATAACAAGGGAACTGGACTCGGAGACTCTCTTCCATTTGAGGTTCCAGCTGGACTCTGATGCAGCCTCTGGATGCATCTCCCAGGAAAATGAACATATATGTGCACACTTTTGTGTACAGAGACTCTGAAAATTCTCCACAGAGGAGATTTGCTCTCCAAGCTCCCTTCCTGCTCAAATAGTCTAAATTTGTATTTCCACAGTTAATACCTCTTAATGGAAGGGGAAGCCCATGAACCACAGCACAGCTCGCCTGGTCTGCCCCCAGAGGCTGTGCAATCTGGCCTCCTTACATGGACATGTATTTCCAAATCTGGGAAAAGAATCCAAAATCAAACTTGCAAAGTGAGCCTAACAATCCTTAAGAAAACCAAAGCACAGTGTTCAGGCTTTCTGCCAGGTGATGGACTAGAAAGAAACTGTATTTGCGTCGCAAAGTCAAGAGGATAAAACTGGATTCTCTTATTCTCAGCTATTTAAGGGAGGTATGTGTAACATACAGCATCTTGTTTCTGTTTGAAGACAAGGCAACTGAAATGACAGCTGTACTCATACAAGTATACAGCTAGCATGTGCTTGAACATAATCTGGTTGTCTGCCATCTTTTATAGAAATGAATAGGAGAAGGGGGGAAAAAAAAGGAAAGGCCTTGAATTATCCCATTTGCTTTCTTCAGTGCCAAAGCCAGTTAGGGATGAAGCTTGGCAATTACTGGGCTGTGGGACATAGAATGCCTGTTTCAATAGCTTCATGGCTGAAGCATCTGGCAGAGAGCAGGCAGATCCGTATCATGAGGCAAATCCTTTCTCTACTTAAAGGGCCCTTGTTTGTGTGTTGAAATAGACAATTAATTACTTTAACAGTCTCTTATCTGACTGCCCCTTAAATCAGATTGTTTCTGCTTCACCTTTTATCTCCTCCAGCCCTGCTGTGATCCATATCCCATCCTCACTCAGGGACACTGAAAACTCCCCATTAGCCTTAATCTCAGCTAATAAATTTTCATAGTGCCCATCAACACACCTATTATTACGAGAGACCCCCAGGTTTTATCAGAGCAAGAAAAACTATGGTCAGGACCTGCTGCCAGTCAGGCAGCTTTGCCTAAGAACTCCTCATTGCTTAGTGGTTTATTCTAAAACACAGAGGATGGTGGTAACAAAAACAAAAGCAGGTAAATTAATGAAGGCTGACTATCTGCCAGGCACAGGTCTAAGAGCTTTTCAGTATATTAATGCATCTTTACAGCCCTAGGAAGTGGGTCCCAGGAACATTCCCACAGCACCAATGAGGAAACTGAAACACAGATGTTAAGTAATTTGACCAAGGTCACCAGCAGTAAGAGGCAGTGGCCCAGGATGGCTAGCCCCAAAGTCTAAGTTCTTCCTCATTACCTTCAATTTCCTTATTACAGCAAAAACTCAACATGCCTCATGCACTTTCACCATCACAACAACTTTGAGTCAGGTACCAGGTAACTACTACCATTCTCTACATTACAGGTAAGTTCTCCAGGCCAGTTTAAGTCACTAGTCTAGGGTCACACAACTAGAGAGGACACAGTGAAGAGCTGAAAAAAGTATGACTACAAACCAGAGGAGAGCAACCAGCTCAAAGGCCGGCAGGAAAGCTCATAATCCCTTAGGTAACAGTGCAGTTGTTTTTCACCCAGCTTAAGATCTCACTTGATTTTAAATCTGAAACAAAGAGTAAGGACTTCTCCACAGGGGGCTACGCCTGATGAGCCTGACAAGCTGCTCCACCCAATTTCACAGAAATAAATGAACAAGGGAAGGGGGCATCATGATATGTTTAATCATGACAGAACTGCTGCAAGTGGAGCATACAGAGGCAGTGGACCAGTGCTGGAACTTATCTGGGCCTTGTATGTGTAGATGAGCAGCCCCACGCCAAGAGGCTCAGTCAGAAACAGTGGGCTCCGACTGCAACAGGGCTGCCTGACTTATGGGGAGGACAGCTGGAGCCCCAAGGAGATGCTCTGCACTGTGAGCTTACTTCCAGATCATTTCTACTGAAAAAAGAACCGCTGTTCAGAGTTAAGTCTGTTAGCTGCACCACTGCTGGCTCCCTCTTTGTTCACTCTGTCCCCTGTTGAAACAAGAATACTCTTCTCAGAAGGCAGCAGAGGCCCAGCTCACTCTGAGATGCAACGAACTCCTTGCCAGACTGAAATAGAGACTGGTCAAAAATAGCACAGCTGCAGCTTCGAGGGGAAAGGCACTCAGGAAGTTTAGCAGAGTCTCCATGAATAAGGAAATTTTAGGAATTAAAGATTGTGCCTGGTGAAAACTTTTTTAAATATCTACGGTTGTACAGTCTTCTATCACTTACCCCCTATACACCATCCCTCTGCAATTTACTTCCCCTGACCCCCATCTCCCCACAAAATTTACTTCCATGTAAAGCCCTAAAAAAATGTCTCCAAAATGTCTGGCCTCTATTACTAAAACTTTTCCTGATGATTCGGGATTAAGAAGTGCCTCAGATGCATCAGATCATGAATCATGGCCAGACCCTGGGGCTGGAGAATGTGTAGGTAAGGTAAAAGGACTTCCTGACCCCAGGACAGAACCTGGGGGTGGGTCCTTTCTCAACTCAATTGGTAAGGCCAGCTTGGACCTTCTGGTCCCTCAGCTTTCTTCCAAAACTTCCATTTAATTGGCTGAAAGGAAGTTTTACATTTTGTAGGCTGCAAAATGTGAAAAAGGATATTTCAGAGTACTCTATCATCATCATCAAATTTGGCTTCAACAAACAATGTCAAAAAATAAATAAATAAAAAGAAAAAAAAAAAACAATGTCAAACCAATGCAGAAATAGTGCTTTTTTTTTGAGATGGAGTCTCGCTCTGTGGTGTCCCAGGCTGGACTGC